>NC_058111.1:19943688-20594402 GCF_914725855.1 Thunnus albacares | reverse complement strand
TTCAAATCTGAGTCCCTCTCTTTCTTCTTTCCTCTTCTTGACAGAATGACAAAGATAATCTCCTTAACTGTTCATTTGACAGCCTTTAAGAGAACATTTTCTCATCCTCGCTCCCTTCCTCCTGCCCTCCTTCCCCTATCCCTCCATCTCTCCTTTACTGTCAAGTGGACGTGTGAAAAAAGAACAGTCGGCTAATACATTTTGGCATTTTATCGACAGTGTTATAGGGCTGTCAACGAATATTATTAATTCGATTATATAATCAACTTGTAAATAAATCCCCCCAAAACAATATTTGATTGTGAAAATTAATATTCAGTTGTGAAAAAAAGCAGCACTACTGCTGCTGTCTGCCTTGCGAATTCTCGCCTGGGCCTGGGCTGCTGCACTGAATGCACTGCATGACAGACAGGAGTCATACAACATCACTCTCATTGATTGAAAATGAAATGTATGTCAAGCTGAAACCTGCAAATAATTAAACAACAACCATGTGGTAATGATGGCAGAGAGTTCACAATCTAACTCGGCTAGAGCGAATGATTTGCACTCTGAGCAATCTAAAAAGCTCCATTTGGAAATACTTCAGATTTTGGTGACCAGTATGAATATTACCTAACCTTTTTAAAAGTTAGGCTATTGAATAACATTAATTACGATCATTCCTTTGATCTCACTGTGAGAGACAGTGCGTTCTCAGTTTAGCACCAACCATGGTGCACAGAGAGAAAGAGAGAGAGAGAGAGAGGTCTACGGCATTTAAATGAAGTTTTACGGTATAGGACATTATTTTATTATTATTACATATATTATATTCATGTAATTATGTAGTTATGTGTCTCGTTGTGTAGGTTTGCCCTTATGCCGTAGGACATAATACGTAAAAATAGATATTTGAGTGGTTCAAACCATTCGTATTTTTAGAAGGAATAACCAAATGTCAATTTTTGCCAATTTTGACAGAATGTTGTTACTAGATCCTCCCCCTCTCCCTTCCTCTGTGCCCATCTCTACCCAGTCTCATGACAGTTTGTGAAATAGTCATGAAATTGAATCGTACACCTACTTTCCATTTTTTTGGTGACACTAAGCATGACTTTCAAATGAATGTATTTTATTTGAAATAATGGTGAATGAGGCTCATGTGTAATGCAGCCGATGCCACAATTGAAAACTAACAAAAAAACCCTTTCTTTTCAGAATTGAAGGAAAAATAATTAAAATTGATGGCCTTAACCTTAACCTCTCATATTGCAGAGTTATCAAGGACAGTTTTGTGTTTTTGTGCTTAGAAATGTTAAAGATATTAAAAGAAAATCATAACACAGTGATAGTGAGGAAAATACTTCCAGGTGGCAGGTCTTCTGGTCCGCCCACCAGACTGAGGTGGACTGATAAAATTCAAATAAAGAAATAAAAACAAGGAGAAAATCTCATGATTAAATGTTGAGTAATGTAGTAGTTATAGTTTTTTAAAAAAGATAACAAGTGAGAAAAAACAATACAGCTTCTGTGCTCCAGATTGCTGACTGACAGAAAAAAAAGGCACAAAAGATATTCCAATTGAAATTAGTTTGAAAGTTGTGCTTAGTGTCCTGAAAAAAATGGAAAATTCGTGCCCATGTGCACAAATCTATAGATTCAATTTTGTGATTATTTCACAAACTGCCATGAGACTGGGTTGCCCATCTATTGCCCCCCCCCCCATCATCCTATCTCTATCCTTTATTGTCAAGTGGTGGTAAAAGAGTGAAAGAAACATTTTATCTGGAGTATTGCAGTGGTACTCAAACTGAACCCAACGTGACAAAAAATATAATAAAAACTTTAAGCTGTGTCCCATATAACAGCTCATGATTCATCGTCAGCTGTGTGTGTGTGTTATAGTGTGTGTGTGTGTGTGTGTGTGTGTGTGTCTTAGTGTAAGTACCTCTCTCACCAGCAGCGAGTAGTAGACTTTGAATCCCGGCTTTGCAACAAAGTAATCATCAGACTTGAAGGTGACTCTGAGCATGTTGGTTTTGGAGTTGAGGCTAGGCGGTGCCTTCTGCCCACACCAGCGACCCCAAATTATAGTGCTGGTCTCCAATTGGTCCTCCACTTCAACAAAGTCATACCTGGAGTGAGACATAGAGATAGAGAGGCAGATGAATGTGTGGGAGGAAAGAATGAGAAAAAGACAGATGATAAACACTGAACATGTCAATAAAATATAAAAGGTGAGATTTTGAAACTGAAGAAAAACATGAACAGAATGTTTCTGTCTCACAAATGGAAAAGTTGGGAAAGGTTTTCATTTTTTGGGTAACGACAACATTGCACTCACCAAGTTAACTGCTTAATTGAGATGTAGGAATGCAGTGGGGCAGGAAACAAGCAAACTGATGATCATACAGGTTTTACACAACATCCAACCCAGGCTGGCCAAACATTTTTGAGTAGAAACCAAGGTGAATGGTAAAATTATGACCCAAACTATCCACCATAAACATTCATCACAGTTATCACAGTTTACAGACAACTATGATCTTCCATACTCACAGTAGTTACACACACAGACAGTTTTTTCTGTGCATTAAAGGATTATTATCTACTGTGTTTTCTCTCAGTTTTATGTCCAAATTAAAGGAACATTTTGAGAAATATGTTTATCTGTTTTCTTGCCATGAGTTAGATCGATATCACTCTCATGTGTGTCCTTTAAGTATTAGGCTCCAGCCAGGCTAAAGCTTAGCTTTACACAAAGATTGGCTCTGTCCAAAGGTAACAAAATGTGACTACCAGCTCCTCTTAAGCTCACTAATTGACATGTTATAGCATGTTATGGGAAGTCACTGCTCCCAGCCAAGAAATCGCTCTGCACATAACCTCTCACAACTTGTCATATTTACACTTTGGTTCTTGTAACGGTTAAACACATGAGATATACTGTACAGTGTTAATTGGTGACTGTTAGAATTGCTAGTTCTCCAGATTTTGTTACCGTTTAACAGAGCCAGGTTACTTGTTTCCCCCCATTTCCAGTCTTTGTGCTAACTGGCTGCTAGCTCCAGCATCCCAAGTGGGATCGATGTTCTCATCAAGCTCTTGGCAAGAAAACAAATAAGTGTGTTTCCCAATATGTTAAACTATTCCTTTATAGGTTTAAAAAATATGGCTAAACTGCTGTGTTATTTTCAACTTGTCTGATAGCCTAACTGCTCAAATTTCTTGCCACATCAGACTTGGGCCATACTGCTGTGTTTCCATATCTCTATGATTACTCATTATTGGTGAGTAATGTGTTATCATAAAATGATAAAAAATGATGGCCAAAACAACAAAAAAGACCGAATTTGTAAAAAACTGTAATTTTCCTTTAAAGACATAGTGCACATTTAGTTCCTTCTGATACTCTAAAGTGCTGTTTAGGTTAGTTTTAGGGTCTTAGGACAAATTTGAGACAAATTTATGTTGTGTTCTCATACCACTCTGCCAAAGTCCTTGAAAACAAGTATTTTGGAGGGAAATGTTTAGAATAACTTTGACTCAACGTTCCAGCAATCAATTCCCCAGTCAACTAGTAAGTCCATCTATCAAAAACACACACAAATACACACACACACAAAGTCAATGTGACATACAAGATTTGAAAAACCAAGCAAAGCTCCTCTCTCCCTCTTCTTACCTTTCCAAATCTCTCCTCCCCCTCTTTTCCCCCTGCTGCTCCCCCTTGTCTTTTCAGCAAAGTGCTTACAAAGACAGCTGAGTTGCATGTGGGGATTAAAAAGTCTATTTTCTCCCCTCAACCCTCAAGGACAAACTTCTTATACTTCTTGCCAAGAAAGCACACTTCAACTAAGTGATACCACCCCCTCAGCTTTTTATATTCTTTTCTCTCACATCCTTTAAATCATAGTTTATTGTTGGTGTGCTAATGTGCATACATGATAAGATAATTTTTACATGTTTTACTGTTGTACGTCTTTTCAGTTTTTACTCAAACTTTTCCTCTTCTCTTTGTCACTCCAAACCATCCTCTCAATCATTCCTTCTCTCACTTGCTGGATCTTTCTCTTGTCTTTAATCACTGTTACTTTCATCTGACTTTTCTCCCTTACAGTCCCTTGTTATTCATCAATGCTTCCTCCCCTTTGTACTCCGTACCTCTATCCTTCTTTCCCATCATTCAGTTATTGTCCTTCTCTCGTTTTGTCTTTTTTTCTGAAGGTGTTTTATGTCATCCTGCTCACTAATCTATATCTTCTGTTCTCATTCTCTCCTCTAAATCCTATTACTCCCCTCTCACTCTGTTCCTTTTCGGTCTTTCTGTATGTCATGTTTTACCTGCACGCTCCGTTCTCAGCCTCCTCCAGGCCAAAGTGTCCGTCGAACTCCAAGTGTATGAGGCTTCCTGGTGGTGACAGCAGTTTCCATGACAACAGCAGGTTGCGTGGGTAAGCGTTGGGGTAGCGTGGGCTGTGGATGACTCCACCCACCGGTGTTACCGTGATGTTTTCCTCTTTGCGGTACAAGTCTGTGGTGAGGCGATTGCTGTCTGTTAGTGGTTACAACTAATCAGTTAGTTAGTCCAGTAATAAATAGACACAAGCAAAGCAGCTTGTTGACATGCACATAATATGCAAATCCACATGTAAAAATATCAAGTGGCCTTTAATGGATGTTGGCACAGAGACAGAAGCACGAACACATACACAGACAAACAATGCACACAAATTTTTTTTTGGTTTTTACATATCTAGTTCAAAAATAAAGGATAGAGGTACAAGGTGAGAATACCCATTAAGTCCAGTCTTCCAAATTGCTTGTTCTGTATGTGCAAGGATCTGTCGAACATGTTTTTGAGGATGTCCATGAGTGTGTTTGTGTCTTTCCTTGCTCCAAAGTGTGACCTTTTCACACCTGTTATATTTTGATATTTCTTGTGCATGAGTGGAAAATTTTCCCTGATGATGGTTTTAGAGATAAAGTCAACGGGTCAACAAAAAAATCACATTCATATTCAGTCATGAATACAGGCAGCTAATACAAAGAAAAACTAGCCCTCCTGAAATTAGGAATCATTCTCTGGTGACCACTAATATTCACACTCTTTAGAGCTGCAAACTATCAGTCAATTAATAAAGAAGCTAATTGATAATAAAAATAATCGTCAGTTGCAGCTCTAATTTATACCCTGCCTTGTAGTGCTCTGGCCAGCAGCTGTTGAGATATCTTGTTTTGGATCAACTGATGCACAGTCTGACATCACCACTGTCAGTCTGGAACTAAACTATTGTAAAATATACAGTATTGTCAACACAGCAAAGAAAGCATGCATGGTATGTACTGTACATGGAATGCAGCATGTAAAACATGTTGTGCTTTGCGTAAAAATGCTTATAGTGTGTGTAAATAACAGTGTCAGTCTTTACAATAAAGGAACATTACACTGCTATGCCAAAACAGACAAAATACTGTACAGAATGTCCCCAATAAAGTCGGTATGGTCAGTCTACTTTACTAGCTCACTACGCACCCATACAACCGTACACACACACACACACACTCTCTCTAAAATAAAGTATGCACATGATAATATATACCACCAACCACCTAAAGAATCTGCAAAAAGAAAATTAAAAAGAAATTGTCTTGGATCTATTAGCTATCATGGCCAGTGATTATTAGCTTTATTACTTTACTGACTTCTTCTACAAAAGGTGCTACAAATGGTACTTTCTAAAGTAGCGTGTAAAGCATAATAATTGTTCATCGGTATTACAAAATGTAATTAATTGGCCTCATCATTTTATTGATGACTTTCTAAAAAACGAGGGAAATTTTCACACATGCACGCACACACATACACTCAGAAGGTCAGACTGTGTGCTGAAGTAGGCTGACAGGGCTGTTTTTTTCTGAGGGGTGTGTGGTTTTTGCAAGGAAGAGAGAGCTGAATGCATAATCAAGGCACTATACCCTGCACCCCAGGGAGATGATGATGAAGCTTTGGCCCTCTCCACCTCTTCACTGCAAACCCCCGTCATTCCACCCTCCTGTCTCATCCCATCCTTCCCTCTCGTTACGGTTTTCTTCTTTGCGTCATTCAATGATCCTGTCTCATTGGTCATTCAACGTTCTTCTGTAGTCACACTGTTCTGCAAAATCTGGCTTCAGCAATTAACACTGTACCTAAGTGTGTGTGTACATGTATTGTGTATTAGAGAAAGGGTGTGTACCTCCAGTTATTAGCTGTTATGCTGATGTGAACGTGTGTGTGTGTGCATATTTGTGTGTGTGTGTGTGTGTGTGTGTGTGTGTGTTGGGGCAGAGTTTGTTTGTAATGGGATTCTTCCTCTGCTGATCAGAAGCCTGACTGTGTGAGTCCATTCACTCATGAAAGTGCTTATGTGTCAGGAACTTCCACCCACTAAGGTTGCTGGGGAACGGAGCTCTGTGTGTGTGTGTGTGTGTGTGTGTGTGTGAGATGTGTATTTATTTTCATAAGGGAATTTGTCTTTATGCGTACGGTACTGTTATCATTTCTTTGTATACAGAATTATCCCTTAATAGTAGACATCATTTTACAACATAGTATGAAGGCTATAAAGATAGATAGATGTTGTTACAGCAGCATACACAAATAGTACAGAGCAGATACTCAAAATCTCTGTTTTTGTCATGCACACCTGAACTCGCCACTGAAACAATTTCATATCTCCTACCTTCTATACATCGTGAACTTTTGTATTGCAGTAGAGCTTTGACAATTGTTTCAGTTCCATATTGATTTGGCTTTGGCTTTCTCTCAACTGGCTGGACAAGTTAGTAAGTGAGCTAATGCGAGATGATTGACGACGATGGCGCACTAGACATGGCTATGCTGCCTAAACTTTACAAAAGTTTTCGAAATTGAGCCCAGAGGGACTAAATAGACTCAAGATACTCTGTAAATCACCACTGAACCCTCTGGTATGACAGGGAAAGCGACGACTTCTAATATTAACTGCGCTCAGATGAAAAACAGCAAGAAGAAAGACACGTCTGTTACCAAACCACACCACAATATCACCACTGCCCAGCACCATGGAAGAAACCCCGAAATGAGCAAAAAATTTTGCTTAAAGCTCACTGAGATCAGGAGTGGCTTTACAACCAAAAAGGACGCTATTCACGTGCTTAAGAAGGACACTATGCTAAGCCACCTCCTCCTAAGAAGGAAAATGTCACCTTATGTAGACGTCATCGGTGTCATGGCATCTAATAATGATATTGGAGTTAGTTGAAAGCCTGGTGCGTCTTGTCTTGATGCTGATGGGTGTCTTGTAGATCGGTAACAAATGCCAAGGGGCATGACAAAGTGTCAGTATTTGGTGCCCTGGGAATGAGAACAGGCTGTGATCTACTATTATATGAAGGGCCCCCTTATTGTTGGGGATGATTTTAATTGCGTCAACAGTCGGGAATATACTTTCTATTAAAACCGACATAATTCCTACTCTACAGACTACATCCTTATGTCTTCAAACATGTCTTCCACATAGGAAACATAATTACAGAATATTTTTAAATAAATTTGAATTCAGTGTCATCTTTGGCTACTGCTTGGGAAGCCTTCAAGGCCACCAGTAGAGGATGGATTATTAGCTCCTCTACAGCTGAGAATGCAAGCAAGCAGAGAAAAATCTGCAATTAAGTGACAAATAAAGGAGATTGGAGGAACAGCAAATGTCTGACCCATCCAAATTAGATTTTAGGAAATCTCTTCTTGCCACCAGAGTGGACTTGAAGGGGATGTTACATTAGGAGACAGCTTATGCTTTATTCAAAACACAAAAGTTTCATTTTGAGGTGGGTGACAAGGCAGGCAAGATTCTACCTAATAGTCTAAAGCAAATAGAAAACAGACAGTTTATTCCAGCAATCAGAGATGACAATGGAAGACTTCAATGTGATGTAATGATAATTAGTCATTTATTTAAACAGTATAAAACTATAAGGAACAGAGAGAAAGGTTAGTAATGGGAAATGAATGAGTTCTTTGAGCATTTGGATCTGCTGTCTGTCAGTGAGATAGATAAACAGTTGTTGGATGTCCCCTTAAGACATTCAGATATTGAAACTGCAATTATGAAAATGGCTTCTGGGAAAACTCCTGGTGAGGATGGATTTGGTGCAGAAATTTGCAAATGCTTTAAAAAGCAGATATTCCCCATTCCACTTTTACTGTATGAAGAGACTGTTGAATGTGAATCTATGCCACCCTCTACGTGTAAAGCCATCATATGCCTTTTGCCAAACCAGGAAAAGATCCAAGACAAGTGGGGAACTACCGGCCCTTAAGCCTTCCGATACTGGCAAAGGCAGTGACTCTTCGTTTGGAAGGGGTAGTTCCATCCATAGTCCATATAGATGAACTTGAACAACATGTGGAGGCTCATTCATGTATTACTGGGTGCAGATTCCCTTGACAAGCTGGCTTTCGCTGCATCACTTGGTGCAGAAAAGCTGTTCAATAGAATCAAATGGCTTTATCTGTTTTATACTTTTAAAAAGTTTGGCTTCAGTCAAAGGTTCATTATTTGGGTTAAGGCCCTTTACTGTGCCCCGCATTTATCACTCAGGACTAATGGCCTAATTTCAGAGTCTTTTCCTCTTCAACGTGGAGTAAGGCAAGGATGCCCTGTCAGTCTCCTACTTTTGATTCATTCACTCTTGAGCCTTTAGCTTATACGATTCGTGCTAAAATGGATATACATGGTGTGAACCTACATGAAATGTAATTATAAATTGAACATGATGACATATTACCCTCAGTAGACCAGTTCCTTACCACCAGTTGTCTGTCAGCAGTTAATCAATACCTTTTGAAGATTTTCAGGGTATAAGATTAACTGGAATAAAAGTGAGGTAATACCTCTCAATTCCCATACCTATAGGTCTGATCTCAAGAGTACACCTTTTTTGTGGCAAATGAATGGAATTAATTATTTAGGAATCAATATTATATCCCCTGTAGCCAAAATATTCAGTCTGAACGGTCCTGTTATCCTCCATGCAGTGAAGGATGACATTAATAGATGGACAGCTTTACCACTATCTCCATGGGCCAGAGCTGAATTTTTGAAAATGAACATATTACCTAGGCTTACATACATAATTTCTTCTATTCCTCTTAAGGTTCCTGACAGCTGGTTCAAAGAGATACGTTCCCTCTTCACTCAGTTCCTTTGAAACAAAAATAAACCCAGAATTGCATACAAAAAAATAATTATACCAGGAACTAAAGGGGGCCTAGGAGTTCCGGATTTGTTTAACTACTACGTCTCGTATAACGCAAGGTATCCATTGTCATTGGCATACAAGGAACATTATCAAGTGGGCAGTTGGGAGTGGTTGAAAAAGTTGATTCTGGCCCAACATAAGAATATAACCCTGGCATCACTTGGATGCTCACAGTGGGCCTCAATATGGAGATTGGTCATACGTTTATCCAAATGTGTTAGATACAAGATCATTCAATATAAGATTCTACATGGAGCATATATGACTCCTGTCAGACTAGTAAAGATGACTGTAAATGCCTCTGATTTGTGTTGGCATAATTGTGGTATTAATGATTCATTTATGAATTTGTTATGGGACTATCCTGCTGTGAAATATTTGTGGTTAGAAGTGCATGCCACGATGTCAGAGATTTTAGATGTTGATCTTCCTCTCTCTCCTACCATATGCATTTTGGGTAAAAAAACAAAACAAAACAAAAAACCCCGATAATATAACTATCCCATGAATACACGCCTTTGGGCATTAGGTTGCCCTTCACTTAAGAGATTGATACTTCTCAAATCGAAGGAGCAAAAGCCAGCCAGCTTTCTTCTTAAGGGAGTCAGGGCTGGAGGATTAACTAGACTTCCTTAACATGGAGAAAGCAGCCTGTTTACTGAAAGACTTTGATAAGGGTCTGAGTGGGCACTGGGACATTGTCAGTGTTTGTATGTGTACATGGGTTGAATGTTTGTGAATTCATATACAGTATGTATGCATGCCAATGTATTTGTGCACGTGGCCACTATATCCACATTTGCATAACTCTGAACTTGTGACAAGTATACAAGGTTTCATGTACTCCCCACAGTTTTGTCTCATATACTGTATGTTCTGTGTTTAAAATGCTGAAACTGAAATTAAAAATTGTAACTAAAAAAAACCACAAACAAACAAACAATAAAATAACAGAACTAATGAGTTTCTTTAAAGGTCATATGATATCATCTTGCTTGTGATGTTTGCATGAAATTTAGGATTTTACTGCTACTACTTTGAAAAAATAAAATTATCAGGGGGTAGTATGAAGCCTAGAGGTTCAATGACTTGCTGCACAATAACCTGGATTCAAATTCAATATTTCCTTATCCAACCTGCTGGAGGGTCTCTGGCCAACCTCAAATCCTTTACAGATTCAAGGCTGCAGCTCTATAGCTGACACTGACCTTTGACTTACCTGGATGGGAGTATGTAAAAAGAGAAAATATAAACTCTCCCCAACTTACTCCTTCATGCATTAGTTTCAAATAGTACTTCTTGTCTCTGTTCTTTAATTATTAACATTGGAAGCCAATCCTGGTCCCGTACACAACTTAACACATTTTCAAACCTAGAGGTTGTTTGCTCCAGTTCAAATCAGTACATAGGTTGGTAAACTTGGTGTGTTTTCCCCTTAGTCTGTTCGTTTTCAAACAAAAAAAAAAGTGAACCAAAATGCATCACTACAAGCCACATGAGAACATTCACTCTGCTCATTGATCAGATGTGTCTGGGGCAGGAGCAAGAACATAAACACAGGAATAAGGCCCTGTAGAAGGTCCTCTGGCCAAATACTGTTCTTCGTGGCGCTAGTCCATGTCAGACCTCAATTAATTATCCGGCTTGTTGCTAGCAGCTGTTAAATTTGCTCATACACATTCCAGTATGCAAAGCATACCTGGCTACAGGAGCTGTTTAGCTCAAACTCGCAGACTATGCCTAGTAGTTGGATCAGATCAAGGTCAGATCACATTCCTGCCACAAACAAACTGTTCGAGTATTCGCTTGGGACCGCTTGTGTTGGCACGCACCCAAGAATGAATACTGTTTTCAGACCTGGCCAAATAAATTGTGCCAAGGGGGAAAATTAATCGATTTAACTGGACTACAAAGTGCAGGTCTGAAAACCCTCTTGTCATATGGAAACTTGAAGTCTCCAGTGCACATACTCTGAGAATGGACTTTTTAATGAAGTAGGAGAAATCTTGTATCCAGCAATTAAACTTTTGAAATGAACAATATCTGCATATTCATCGACTCTGGAATTCTTAATGAAGAGGAAGGAGTACATGCAATTTTAAAAAAGTTTAACTAGTTAACTAAACTTTTTTGTGGAGAACCAGACCATACACAAATTATTATTCAAAGCAGAGTATTTTATATATCTTTAAAAACTTTCTGGAGGGGATCTTTAAATTTTTCTACAATGTTTCTAAATTATGCTGCATGAACACAGGTGTGTGCGAGTGTGTCTGTGTGAGGGTGAAAAGTGAGTGAAAGACAGAAAGCATTAAGAAGAAGGAAGATACTAAAATGAGAAATGACAAAATATGCAAATTTGCTCAAGCAGCACCCAGCTCTTTTGGATGCTGTTCCTCAGTCACACCATTGACCTTACTATAAATCATGCAGCGATGTCAATGACACCAATGCAAATTAATGCAAATGATACAATGATGAGCGCAGAGATTTCGATTAAGGATCCAATCCTGAGAATTTGCAGTGCTGGAAACTAATGGGGATATTTAGTCTGTCTGTGATTTTGGATAAAGGGCTGAAATGAAATCAGGATTGAGCAGCATCCTGAAGCACTCAACACATATGTTGGGGCTCAGTGGGGTACAAAGTGCTTTCTTGAAGTTAGGACACTGACACATTTTTGTCTGGTTATTTGTCTCTGTACTACAACATGGAGGGTTTATTTTAATGTGCTCAATATATCAACAAATGTCAGCTTCACTGACAAAATCATATCACTGCAGGATGGGCACAGGATGAATTAAATATAAAAAAAATATGAGAGGCTGTTATTACTGGGCTTAACTATGCATGTAAAGATATGTTTTTCCAGTAAATCGCCTCCAAATATGTTACCAAATAGTTTCAGTTTAATTTCTCTGTCTCGCTTGCCCACAGTAACTACCACTGCTGCTCTGGTGCCTGATGTTCCAGCATCTGGTTTGTATCTCTTATTGAGGGAAGTGACAAAAAGCATCAGAGAAACAGAGAGACAATCTGTGTCTTTATCCACTTATAGTTCTCACTGCATTAAGCTGAAGCTTAGATTTTAAAAAAATCCATATGGGCTTTGTATGTATTTATTTTCCCAGTGGGATGGAGCAGACAGATTCTCGGTTGAAAGCATTGTTGCAGGTGGGAGTGATCAAAATGTTTAAAGGAGAGGGCAGGAGTGGGATGGTGCATTTTCATGAGTGGTTGGTAATGGTCCAAAATTCTGTGGCAAACAAGCAGGTGAAGGATTGAATAAACAGTTCCATGCAGATCTCTTATTTTGGATGAACACTGAGTCTACTGTTTCTAAATGAACTGCAACTAATTTTAGTCTTAAAGGGGACATAATATTCACATTTCTAGGTCTACATTTTTATCCTGGGGCTCTACAGGTATATCTTTGCATGATTTGCTGCACAAAAAACTTTTTTATCATACACTGGCCCTTTATGCAGCCCCTTAGTTCAGCATGTCTGAAACAGGCTATTTTAGCTCCTGTCTCTTTAAGCCCCGCCCTCCAAATGAGCCCACTTCGATCTAATTGGTTAGCTTTCAGAAGCTGTGTCATGACCAACTTCCCACTGCTCGAGTGACTATGTGAACAAACTATGAAACAAACTATAGTAGTAGGATTTCACTACTTTTTCTTGTTCTTTACCCAAAATGTCAACTTCTCAAATACACCTGTATATGTTCAAGCCAAAATCTGATCCGAAATATGCAAGTGGACAAAGCAAGCGACACATGGAAAAACATTAGCAACAACCTTAGAAACCAAGGCTACAGTATAGACAGCCGTTTGTGGGCATGCATGGTGATCTGATGTCAAGTAGAAAGCAACAGTTCAGAGCAGGTTGAGGCCCTGGCTTTTGACTTGCCGGGAGCATATAACAAAAGGTAGGCAGTGGCACCTTTAAAAATGTATCCAAATTTGCTACGGTTGTATTTTTTTGCATTTTTGAAAAATCTTTGCAACATAAGATCACAGCACATAACTCAAATCAATTAAAGCCACAAAATCATCAGTCTTATTATATGGTGTGTTTACAGGACCTGTGTTCTAAACCAGTCACATAACAATAATCTCTTCCAAACTTGACGGAAAGTTTAAGTTCTGCAATCTCAAGAAATTAAATGATGTCACTGGTGCTGATAATATCTTCGACAGTCTGACTCACACTCCTAGATTTAAATACACTCACACACACAATATCTGACACTGGCAATTAAGCTTTCAGACTCCTGATCTGACACTTAAATAACTGTGACAATGATGCTGCGTGACTGCGTGGTTTGGTGTAGTGTGTGTGTGTGTGTGCGTGGGGCCAATGAAAATGTGTTTGTGCACGTGCCAAGTTCTCAGTAAAAGTTCTTGATTGAATCTGTGTATTTGCATGGAAGCATGTGTGCCAGGATGTATGTGGGTAAATTCTCACTAATTAAACTTGGCTCTCCCACCTCCAGTGCCAGGGTGTGATGTTCTACATGGCTCTGAGATCTATTTCTGATCCAAGTACCAATCACACTCCAATCACCCAGCAACCAGATTGCATCAAAGACCTACAAAATAGCTCTGTGGAGACAGTACTGAAGTCACGAGAACAGAACTGATCATGAAGATGTAAAACTTTGTATTTCTTTCTCCATTAAAAGTTGTTTTTGGTGAAGTCACAGGAGTGCAAACACTATCCTGATATTAAACCTCACCCCTTAAAATCCAGCTCTCTACTCCGTGCAAACTAAACAGTATTTTTCCTGAGTGACAGATTGCATATGATACATTCTCACTCAGAAACACAATCCCACAGGACATTACCTATAACAAGGCAACCCCATTTCCTACATCTGCCATCCCCTGTCTAACATATCCTGTCTGACTTTCATCTTCTCAAAATGAATTCTCATAAGCCCTAACACTAGCTAACAGGACACATACTCTACCTAATACATGCACTTTCAGCTGTGAAAAACTCCCCAGAGATACGCAGTGCTGCTGTTCTCATTTGTGGTGGCATTCCCAGTTTCTATCTATAAAAAAAGAGATGCTTTCAACCGCTGTGGATTGGGTTTAGATGTGTTTTAAGACTATAAAGTTAGTTTACAGGTGAAACCAAATTATTGCATCGATTTAATAAATTAAAACAGTCTTAGCTTGCGTGACAGTTAATTAAGGAAAAGAGAAATTCACTTCTGAGCAGACAGAGTAAATTTGACCAGGGAGTAATGAAACCAATCCCAGTATTGTTTGAATGTTAAAGAAGGGTATCTGGAAAGGGAAAGACGATTATATAATGTAACAAAACAGTAGTTTGTGAACAAAATTAGATTATTTTTGACAATTTATTCATACTGCAGTTAGTGAGGATGCTGAGTAAATCTGGATATGGCATGGATGAACAGTAGCTCTACCAATCACCTCCAGAAATATTTGACTTCAAGAGTAGGTAGGCTACAGCTACACCCTCAGATTTTGCCAAGACTCTCCCTTCCAATTGTCTAATTTTTGTAATATCTCAACAATAAGATCTTTTTTTATCCACTAAGAATCTGGAAACTTATCCATGCTTTCATTACATCCCACCTAGACTACTATAACTCACTGTACTCCTGTCTCACTTGATACAACCTCTCCAAACTTCAACTAGTTCAAAATGCTGCAGCGAGACTTCTCACAGAATCCAACAGAAGAGTCCACATAACACCGATTTTAGCATCTCTATACTGCTTTAGAATTGATTTTGAAATTTTAATGTTTATTTTTAAAGCGCGTTTGGAGTTGGCCCCTGATTATATCAATGACTTACTAACCCCTTACAAGCCTGAGATCCTCTGGCAGAGGTCTCCTAGCTCTGTGTCTTCTTTTAAATCTCTCTTAAAAATGTACTTTTTCAGAATTGCTTTCTCTTGAATCAGTTATTCTTCTGTTTTTACTTAACTCGTTTTTACTGTGTTTTAGTAATTCATACCTCGCTTGTCATTATTATTGTAACAATTCTATATTTATTTATTATTTATGTGGTAATTCATCTGGTTTTTATGTCTTTGTAAAGCACTTTGTGACTTGTTTTTGAAAAGCGCTATATAAATAAAGTTATTATTCCAGCATGTTTGAAAAGGTTAACCAAGGAGTGAGAGGTAAACATCTGTTCAGCCTTGTAGCTACATAGTGTGACAACGCAGAAGTGTGGGGACACTGACACTGACCATAACTCAGGTTCTTGTGTTGTGTTTTCTTAAAATATCAAATATCTTGTTCATAAATAAAGTTATTATTCCAGCATGTTTTAAAAGGTTAACCAAGGAGTGAAAGGTAAACATTCAGCCTTGTTCAGCCTTGTGGCTACATAGTGTGACAACGCAGAAGTGTGGGGACACTGACATTGACACTGACACTGACCATAACTCAGGTTCGTGTGTTGTGTTTTCTTCAAATATCAAATATCTTGTTCATGTTCTTGTTAACATCAGTAGCTATGTGCCAGCTGTCTCCAACCACAACTCTAAATTGCAGTTCTGGCAAAGTCACAGTAGGAAAGAAACACAAAACTTATAAATAATGAATGTCAAACACCAAAAAAGCAAAAAACTGTAGGCTCCAATTCACAGATCAACTCTCCTGCTCAAAATCTGATCCCTTTCAGCAGTGTTGCATTTGAAAATGAGCATGGATCATGATCTTTCAAAGTGATTGGCCACACCTTCAATAATCTGCTTTTATACTGAGTGTTTTCTTTCACTGATGACATGTCTTAATACAATCTTTTAGGTGGCGCTTTGAGACAGATTTTTATGTATTGTTTGTTTTATTCTATCTGAGACAAGTAATAAAAAGAAGTTTATTACCATAAAACTTAATTTTGGTGTTGTTACGCTTTCAAAAAGAAAAAAAAAATTACTCTATTATTACTATTATTGTTGTTGTTTTTACAGCCCCATTTTCTATCCTTCCCAGCTATCTGCTGAATTGTTTATTCATCTGTGTTTGGCAACAGAGTGTAAAACATTGCCCATTAGCAGCAAAACTGCTGCTAAACACTGTGTGTGCACGCGTGAATGTGTGTGTGTGTGTTTATGTCATTGGTTGTTTATGTGTGTAAAGTAGGTTTGCATGTGCACATCTGTTCATCACTATATATGGGTCTATGTTTGTGTGGGTCTATGTGTGTGTATTGGTTGTTGATGCGGGAAGCTGTACTTGCACCCTCAGAGTATTTCCACCCATGAGAAATAACCAAAGCCTTTTCCATCTGGCTAAATGTTAGCTCAAGGCCTGTGTGTGTGTGTTTGTGTGTGTGTGTGTGTGTGTGTGCACGTGCGCATTGCTGCACTGCTTATCAAAGCCTGTGCTGGCTCCACTGTTTTGCCACTCTCTCATGACAAATCAGCTTTAAATATTCTCCCTTGTTTCTAAGTCACGCTCACACAAGCATGGAGGCATGAAAAAGACATACACATACACACACCCCGAGGCTGAACACTGCATGCCGAGGGGTGTCAGCTTTGGTCAGCATCGGCTCTCGCCCCACATCTCTCCTCCTCTCTCTCCTTCACTTCCTCTGCTCCCTCCATCCTGCACCATCTTCTCTGCCTCTGTCTCCTTCTCTTTCTGACCATGACTGAATCACTGAAGCTCTATTTTTTTTGCCTTTTTAGGTTATGCTCATCAATGACTGATATAGACTTCCACATTTGGAAATTATTTCATCCTCAAGGACCATGCCAAACCTGTGTTAATACACTGACAATTATCAAAAAAACAACAAAAACTGTGTCACTACTGTCTCTCTCACTTTACTCTTCTCTTTCAGATCATCATTTTAGTGTAGCCCCACCTTTGCTGCTGAGAGCAATTAACTTCCATCACTTTCTATTATGCAAAGAGACTGCATGTTTTTTGCAGTCAGCATAAAAGTGTGGGGAATTGGGATGCTGGAGTGCAATGGCATGGCGAGGAAGGCAGAATATAGGGGAAAAATGACAGACAGGCAAGACCTTTCAATTATTCTTCACTCTAAGTAACAAAATGATGATCAAGAAGGAAAATGCATGTTTAAAGAAAGGTTGAGTGGAAGTGTCCAGTGCATTAGGCAGACCACACAAGCATTCAGCTGAGAGTTACATACATGCCGGGGCAGCTGGGGTATACATATCCATGAATTATAGAAAACAGCAGGCCTATATATGTAATTATAGACAAGAGCACACTACATGTGCATTATGTCCTTTCAGTTGGATACAACAGAGCTGCTGCATTAGCTTGATGACCACAGAGTTGCGGTCAGAAAAGTGTCATAGGATAACATGAATACAGATATCCGAATTAGGGCTGCAACTAACAATTATTTTCATGAATTAAATTATTGCCTAGTCTGTAAAATGGCAGAAAATAGTGGAAAATATCATAATTGCTCATGTACTCATGGTGACATATTTAAACAGCCCATTTTGTCCATTTTACCACTAAGGATACTAAGAAAACCAGCAAATTACTGAGAAACTGGAAACATAATTTTTTTTTGGCATATTTGCTTAGAAAAATATCCTTACAGTTACGATTAATTGATCATCAAATGTTGCCATTTCATTTTCTTTCAAACAGAAACAAGGAATAAATGAATGAACTAATGTTTTAGCTATAAACATAATTATTTTGTAATGAAATGTAATCAAAAAGAATAAAACAGGGAGAAATATATACATGCATATATATCATTCCTCTCAAGTCCATCTTTAGATAATGGGTAGAGGATAGAAATAGTTATATGCATTTTACAGACTATTTTTCTGTTGTTTGACACTCATCCATAAATTGAACTTATACTTGTATAGTATATTAATATTTGACTTGAAACATCTACTTAGAAACATTCTGGTTACCAGGCAATGTCACATTACCTACCTAATGTCACAATATTGAACTTTCTATTTTAAAGCAAAATATTCATGCTCATTAAGGACTACAAGACTGCATAGATACTGATGACTCACACTCTTACTGAGAACCTCTGCAAACACATTAACACACGCAGTTTGATGTTCCACACGCAAAGAACTCACAAGCAAGTAAAATAAAATTTACAGTAGGGCTGCAAATAACGATTCTTTTTATTACCAATCTGCTGATTATTTTCACGATTAATCATTTGTTCTACAAAACATCTGAAAACAGAGAAAAATATCTGTCACAGTTTCCTAAAATCCAAAGTGACATCTTCAAATTGTCTGGTTTGTTAGTCCAACTGTCCAAAACCCAAAGATATTCAATTTACTATTATAAGACAAAGAAAAGGAAGGTGGATTATTCGATTAATCAGCTGATCGTGGAAGCTCAATTGTACAGTATACATACGCAATATGCTCTCTCTCTTTCTCTCTCTCTCTCTCTTTCCTTCTTGCAACAATCCCACAGTACTTAGCAGACATACACACATCGAATGTTCTCTTTTGGGTCTTTTCCCTTCACCCCTCCTCTTCAAGATGGTAAAAATAAAAGTTCACCATGACCTAGCACTTGTCCCTGTACCCTCCTGCTTGGGGACAATTTTAATACAATCCAAAACACTGTAGGGTGTTCAGGCGTGTTCGATTCTACGCTCATAGGAGGTATTACATCCTCTGTGTGTGTGTGTGTCTGTGTGCGTGGGGGTGGATGTTTTGAGTGTGAGTGTCAGCATGTGAGAGAACATGCATGAGAAAGGGTGTGCGTGCCATGTGAGTGTTTGGTGGAGCAAATACCTATGCTTGAAGGTTTTGTGTTTTTTTGTGAGTGCATGTGTGTGTGTGTGTATGTGTGTGTGTGTGTGTGTGTGTGTGTGTGTGTGTATTCCCTCTGAAGCTGACACAAAGGCATGTCCTGTGACACGGACAGAGGAGGTTAGACAAACAGCCATAGCATGACCAAAACACTGTTGACTCAGTCTCTTGATAAAGACTGCACATAACACAGAATGGACATCCTCAAAGAGAGGGGGAGCAGCAAGACAGACAGAGAGAAAAACACAAAGAAGGACAAAGTGAAGATGAGGAAAGTTTGAGAGTCAAGAGTGAGACTGAGCAGAGATGGAGGACAGTGGGATGGATGAGAGAGGAAGAGGGACAGGCAGTGATTGAGTGAGGTGGAGAAGAACAGAGGTGAGGAGAGGAGAGTGGAACAGAAAGAGAAAATAAATGTGAAGACAGAACAGATGAAGAAAGAGGGAGTAGTTGCAAAGAGGACCGAGAGGGAAAACACTGCCACATTTACTGCTGAATAAAAAGAACAAGAAAAGTCCACCAAGCCCCACGATACCTCAACACATCAAACACTGTGCAGGCTATACACCAAACAGCATGAGTTAGCCTCATAAATAAGCAAGGATACTAACTGCTTCGTGTGCATCTGTGAAGTTATGTGCCCGTTTGAGTAACTGTGTCACTTGCTTTTGTTGTGATGTGCGCCAATTTGTGCAAATTCATCATTATCATGGTTTTAGTCATCTATTTCAAAGACATCAACAAAGTAGAGACACCACTGGAAAGCTGTTACTCACAATGCATTTACATTTTTTTCCTGTGGCTTTTTAGCTGGTCCTTACTTCTTCAGCAGCGAGTCTCAATGGTCCTTTTGGGCCTTTGATTAGCATTAGCATCCACTTAGCTTTTGCAAGAGCCTCTCAGGCGTTTATGACTCAACACCTGTTGATGGGGGCAAATTAGCCTAATGGGTACAAAAAAGAGGGATAAGCTGCACTCTGCCAAATGGTGTGTAAAATCAGTGGTTAAAAACATGAAAGATATTGTCCATTTTTAGTCATTTTTAAACCTTTACTGTTCCTTTTTACATACAGTACTTTACCTTTAACTGTGATTATTACACGACTTTGTTGAATACTCAATTCTGATTTGTCAATTATGCCATTCTACTGTCTGTTATTTCTGAATAGCAGACTGCTGCTATGAATAACAGACTGTTGCTATGGATGCATTTCTGATCATAGACTCTGGAGGACCACGTCCAATCATGTCAATCCTAAGAAAAAAGTCCAGTAACATTACTAACTGCAGCTCATTCATGATACCCTGTGGCAAAAAAAACCATAAGGCTACAACCATCACAGAATGGGAAAAGTGGAGTCAGATCCTGTCCTCCAAACCAGGCAGCAGCAGGTGAGCACCTCTCCTAGTTTGCTATTGCTACATACTATCACTATCAATAAGCAGTAGTGATAACATTAGTAACAATTGTGTTCCCAGGTGTGTCAACTGCAAAGCCCTGGCAAGAAGGAAACGTAGAGATGAATGAGAACAGAAACGTCAACATCAATATTCCCAAAGAAGTTCATTCACCTTTTCTCACTTCCCCATCAACGAGTTCAACATTCAGGTGAATGTGAATTTTAACTCTGAGTAGGCTCATCTTAAGAAGGCTACAGAGTTTATGTTGCTATGGACGCAGTTCCAACCGTAGAATCTAATGGACTATTTTTCTAGCGGAAGCAATAAAATCATTTTTAAATCAATAAAATCAATATTTTATGTCAAATTATTGATTTCTTTATTGAATGGCTGTGTAATAAGAAGGATAATGTAGAGGGAATGTACACTTCTGCTTTGCGTCGGGGTCTTGTATCACCCTGTCAGAGTTCATTTTGCTATAATAACCCGCTCACTGTACATTAGTCGAACATATGACTGTCAAGGAAGGATGTTAATGGGTGAAACTAATTTAATTGTGTCATTTTACTTTTGTGTTTGAAAGCAACACACAAACATGTTATTTTTGTTTGGACCTCAGAGAGTATATGCCTCTACTCATACACCATTCTCTTTTTTTTGACTCTTTTCTAAATTGCTATTAATGCATGTTTAAGGTACTGGATTTACAAGCATACCTATACTTTTATATACTTAGATATACTTGAAGCAACTGTAATTAATGTTTTTTTAAGCTGACTATCTCCTACTATGCGATGCATAGTGGGATGATAGTATCCATCAATGCATCCAACACTCAAAAATAGAGCAAATTTACAATGCATACTAACTTCTTTGTCAGTGTGATCCTCAAATCCAAGTTAAAATTCGTGTGAATGGAAATGGGACACAGCTTTAGTCTTGTTTCTACAAGCTAATCTCTGTATCTCACTAAGCTAACATCTCTACATTCTCCTTGTCTTGTGCCAGTCCACTTAGCATGCTCCTGTCCTCCGCTGTGATGTGCTCCTGTTTAACACCTTGGCTAAGCTTGCTGAATAATGCAGAGGGGACTAACACTCGCTGAGTCAGCACCGAGGACAGGTCAGTGGAGACACTGTGGCTGAACGACTCTGGCAGCCTTGACACACAAATGCAGAGGCACTCATCAAGCAGATTCATGGGTGCTTTAACATCCACATAGACACCAAAATATACATATTCATGGACAAATGCACACATGGAGACATGTAAACTGATGACACAAACACACATGCACATATAGACAGAAAGAAAGAGAGGGAGCCTTAGGCACATAGACGTTGTGGGAGGCCTATCAGTGCAGGTCAAGAGATGGTGATGAAATGCATAATCAATACACATTAAATCATGTTTCATAGACCACACATTTGCCTATTTCACAATGCGTAACAGCACACCTATTGGGTACAACAGACCCTAATATGCTCACTGGCCACTTTATTAGGTACACCTGTGTAATCTAATCCAATCCAACACAAGAGCTCTGCCATAAATTCTACATTTATGTAGCTCATATATGATCAGTTTTTGTTGACATTATTATTGAGGTCGTAGTGGGTGGTGGTGGTGTACTGGAGTGTACTATGTTGAATGGTGTTCCTAATATTTTGTCCACTCCATTAACATACATGAGGAGGGCAAAATAGTAGGAACACTTTTCAATATAATGCACTCCAGTACACCACCACCACCCACTACGACCTCAATAATAAACATAATGACAATAATCATGAAATAATGACAATGTCAACGAAAACTAAATATGTATAAGCATTTGTAAATGTAGAATTTACAGCAGAGCTGTTGTGTTGGATTGTATTACATTACACAGCTGTGTAAAGTGGCCGGTGAGTGTAAATTAGTGACTTTATTTACAAATGTTTGCTTTAATACACAAAGTACGCAGTACATTAAAGTTATTTTGTGGCGTTTTTTGTAAGCAAAGTTATGTTTACATATCTTCATACATAAACAAAGGTCTAAATTTGTTGAGTATAACTGCATGTTTGGAATAAGGGCCAGGCCTTTGTTATACTTGTCACGTATCCAGAAATGCCAAGGGATTCTTCAGATATTTCAAATATCTGTCATTCAAACAGCAAATGTCAAGAATACCAGCTTAGACACCATCACCACATGCATTTTATAGATTTCTTGAGCTGCTTGTGAGGGTTTGTGTGTACATTTAAGTGACTCTGTGTCTGTTTCTACATTAAGGGCTGATGTGATAATGTGTGTGTGTGCTGTGTGAGACAGCAAACTGTGTGTGTGTGTGTGTGTGTGTGTGTGTGTGTGTGTGTGTGTGTGTGTGTTTGTAAAGCTTGTTAGAGTAGCAGTTGGCTCCTGCTGACAGCTACTGCAGTCTGAACAGCAGGGCTGACGAGAACAATCAATTAGCCCTGCATCGCACACGCACACACACACACACACACACATACAGTATATGCAGTCATAGATAAGGACATTAAATGTAATAACATAAGCACACAATTTCATGTTTATATTTCCATGTTTTGAAGATATACAGAAAATAACTTCAGGAGTAAATTGGGTGAAATTGTTGGCTGCGTGTGTGCGTGCGTGTGTGTGTGTGTGTGTGTGTGTGTGTGTGTGTGTGTGTGTGTGTGTGTGTGTGTTAGCTAAACCCCAGCTGGGGTAGCACAAGTTTATCAAATATCAGCCTTGATCCCTCTAAGGGCTGCTTGGACGCTGTTTGCTAGATGTACTGTATGTTTGTGTGTGTGTTTGCTCTGAGCGCTGTGTGTGTGTGATGCTGAGCAGACGCTGATGTTTTGACAGGCGTCCTGCTCTCAGTCTGTCTGCCTCACATCAGCTCTGGGTGTGTGCATTTGTGTATGCATATGTGTGTGTCTGTGTGTGTGTGTGTGTGTCAGGAAGTGCCTGCCCAAGTGCAGCATTGCATCTGTATGTGTATTTGTGTGTGTGTGTGTGTGTGTGTGTGTGTGTGTGTGGTCAGAGAGCAGGGTTAAGCAGTGGTCTGACTGTCAGTGTGTATCTGACCTTCTATCTACCACTGGGATCACTTATCCTGCTGCAGGCTCCACAGTAGCACATAACACCATCCTCCTGCCATCCTGCCCCCTCCTTTATTCTCTCTATCTTCTGCTTCTTTTTCTGCCTGTTAACTTTTCTTTCTGCCTCTCTCATTTTTTCCCCCTCTGATATTCCTCTAACAACGCCTTTTCCCTTTCTTCTGTGCTCCTATCCATGTCCCCTATCCCCATTTCTCCCTCTCTCTGTATTTGTGTTCTCTACTTCTCTCTCTCTTTCTGCACTTGCGGCTCTCCCGTCCTCACTCTCTGCTGCTCAGAGACCAAATTCAGAGAGAGTTAATGATGAAATGAAAACAGGAGAGGGAAAGCTAATGAAGACAAGAGGAGACAGAGAAGAGGGAGGAGAGAGACGGAAGGAGTAATGCTGAGATATACAAATAGAGAATCAGAGAGAGAGGGGGAAATATGGGGAGAAATGCTGACAGTTGGAGAGGGGAAGATAAAAGTGTTTGACAGCAGAGGAAAAAAAGAATCTTTTTCATTTATGTCAGAGCACCATTGTCAGAGTAACAAAGACATAGCTCTCACAGTGCACCAGAGGATTTGTCAAACTCTCCCTCTCTTAGACGCACACACACACACACACACGCACACATATAAAACACACAACATAAATACACAGTGTTTATCTCTTTCCTTCAGCAGGGACGAATCTCCTGGGGTGAGAACGGCTCCTGCTCTCATTTTTCTGCAGTGTCACTTCTGACATTTGTAATGTTCTCACCCTCACTTAGCCTTGGTAGCAAAAACCCGATGATATCATACAATTTTTTCAGTATCTATGTCTTGTATATTAAAGTTTCAGCAAGTTTTGAAAACATTTGGTGTTTTCTACTAGAAGACCTCTACTGTATACTTTCTGTGCTGTTTCACTGAGGTTTCACTCTAAAATGGGGCCCATAAAAACTCAACACCACACACCGTTAGAAATAACTTGACTCAAATGATGATGCTAAATTATGCACTAGGTGGCCCTTCAATATTCTGGGTTATAGAGTGAAAAGCAATTGTAAATCTAGTTTCTCTTCGCCAACTTGATTTCTTTGGCAGACTAGACTGTGGGTGAGGTTTAGGGCTTTGCAAGAATACTACAGGGTTAAATCTGTGTGGAATAAAATTATATTTCTGTGCTATTAGAGGTACTAGAGATATTATGAGTATATTATGTGAATGTGTGTGCACAGAGTTGATATTTGGGCTCTAGAATTGTCACTCCCCCTAAAGGACACATCAAGCTGAGCACAACAGTGACTGGGGATTGACAATAGTAGTATTGTTAGTTCACTTCAAGGGTAACCTCGACTCAGGAGCCTACAGGTGGATGCCTGGTTGGAGGTTGAGCTTAGATAAGATTAGGGCTAAGATGCCACTCTGAACAGCAGCAGCAGTTTTCAGGTGCAGCTGAAGGTATGGCTGCAAAGTACATGTGTACCTAACATATTTTGATCCATTTCTATGATGCAGGCAGGTTCCATTTCCAAGTTAGTTATTTTACTAGCCACTAAAGACTGTAGAATTTTAAAGCAGCAGCCCCCAAGGTTGAGTTGGTTCAGGTTAAGTACAGACAAATCCTTGTAACATCACATGCACATTAGGAGGAGAAACCTGTGATAGTAGACCAAAGTTACTGTCAATCTCTAGACAAACATGTTCAGTTCATGTAGCAAATGAACATACTGTCGTTGCCATGCTGAGGATTGTCTTCGCACTTCTGGAAATTAACTCTAATAAACTTTGCCTACAGCTTGATACAGATCAGCTGGCTTTCTGTTATTATCCAACCCAAAAAACCCAAATAACTACCAAAGAGCTGCACCAGAGATCCTTTTAATTTGCCATCACAATCCCCTCAGAAAGCCTGTTTCAAAGCAACACCTTGCCTGAGGAGATATCAATGTAATTAACACACCAGCTGCAACTGCAGTGACATTGTTATACACCGGAGTTATTCCTGTAAAGTAATGTCATATTTTGAGCTGTTCTGGCAGTTCACAGTGGTTCAACACTTCACTAAGACACTGTTGCTTTGTAATTTGTCACCAGCCTGTGTGTCTGTGGTTTGGAGTCACTTTTCCAAGTTAACTACTTAAAAAAATAATGATAATAATAGAAACATCTGCTGTGGACCACCAGAGAACGTCACCGCACTTAGTTTTCTATACTACCACCTATCTCCAAACAAACACCATCCTCCTCTTTGTTCATCTCTATGTCTCTAACACACTCATACAAACAGATCAGCAGTTTTCTCATGCATTTACTGTTGAGGCACATTAGCTTTGTTTGCCAAGGACTGAGACTGAGTGAATGCAGTGAGAGAGGCTCACTAAGTAGCTAATATTCATCATTTTAAAACCGCGCACTCTGTTTTCTTCCCCTTATTATCCTTCATTCTTATGCATCCATTTTTCTCTCACTTTGGCGTGCTGTATGTTCACAAACTCCTCCTCCATCTCTCCAAACTTTGTCTCTTCCTCTCCTTTGCTCTTCTTATCCCTCAATCTCTTGTTCTTTCACTCTCACTGCTTATTCAGCACACTCCCTCCCACTCTATTTCTCTTTATGATGCCACGCACTCACTATCACTCTTTACGTACCTCTGCTCTGTCTCTTTTCATATCTATCATTCTCTCTTCCATTTTGTCTCTGTCTCATTTCGTCCCTCTCTCTTCACTCTCTTCCTGACACTTTCTTTCACCTGCTAGTCAGCTGCTTTTGTACCTTCTCTCTCCTCCCTTCCTTCGGTTCTTTCTCTCTGCTGCTTTACCCAGCTCAACCTCTCATCTCCCCTTCAATTATAACTTTCCACTTGTTTATTCTCACTCTTTCTCCAGTCGTGTTCGTTATTTCCCCTTTCCCCCCCTCTTCCTAGGTCTCTGCTATCCTCCTCTAAAACTTTCATTTCCTTCTATACCATCATTATTCTCTTCATCTTCCTCATTTCATCTTCTCTTTCATCCACTGGCCTAATCACCTTCTTCATTGCTCCTTGCATCTTATTGCTCCTTGCATCTTATCCTATCTCTCTTTCCATGCAACATCCACCTCCTTCTTTCTCCCCATCTCATTTTCCTGCTCCTCTGTTATTTGCATCCACTGTCAGTCAGATGGCTCAGCTACAAGACCACACCCTACAAGGACTAAACTTTGGTCCCCCTCTCCCATTCTTTCTCTCTCCACCCTGCTCTCTAATTCTCCTCTACTGTGTCCCCAACTCCACTCCGCATTTTAAGAGAGCTTAATTGGCTTGTAAATTGAGTTCTTATAGCCAAAGGAATACAATACACATCAGTGGAGATAACTGATTCTGCACGACTCACAACAAGTTTGCATTAACAACTAACTGGAAGAGTTGTCAACAAAAGTCAGCCAAAATAACATTTGCTCAACAGCAGCCATAAGTGGCAATTATGGGATAATGCTAATTGCTTAGACGTAGTATAATAGTAATTCAAGTACTTAAACAGTAATCACAAGGTCATTGAACTGACACCGTGATGTCAGTTACACATGGGCGATATTTATCCAATGTTTGCTAACATAAGCTAGCATTAGCCACCATATGCTACTGATCATACATACCAAGTGAGGTTTTAACAGCAAATGCCCTGACTGTACTGAATTTAGCGAGGGTGTGTTTATTGTGTATGAGTTTTACATTTCATTTGAATTAAAAAACTCTGTCTCAGTTAGTGGGCTACAATTTGAACCCAGTTTTCTAGCCTATATTGATTTGCAATTTTGGCAAATTGACACCACTAAAAATATGCCAAATTAGGTATGAGCACTTCCTGTTTCCATTCTACCCATGTATGTACAGACAGCTATTACTAATTTGCTTTGACACTAAAGAAATCTTAAAAATGTGATGATTCTCAGGCAAGGAGTGTCTTTTTTCCTATGATTTCTGAGTGGATTTTTGGACATTTTGGACATTGGACACAGTAATATCCCTAGAAAGTGTAAGTGTGAGTAAACACAGTCTATGAATTCAGATTTGACTGCGTTATGACTTTGAGAGGGAATACAAATCAGCTTGAGCTATCAGGCTCAAAGGGTTTTTGAGTACTTTAATTGCCTCCATGATTTGTGTGTCGCAGCCACTGCTGCAGCTCCAGCGGCTGACCATGTTGATGAGCGGCCAAATCAGTGGCCAAACTACAATAACTAACCTCCTGTTGTTTTTAGAACACCTGTCTCTTTCACCTCAGGCAGTATCTTTGTCTCGTATCTCACCATCCAAACCACCCCTTCAACTCTCATGAGCTCTCCTGGGCAGGCTGTTCTCATAATTTGAAAATCTTTTAAAATCAGTTTTATTCTTCACTATTTGCACTTTTTTATGTAAGGACATATGTTAATGTAATAAATTACTAACATCTCCTAATGCTCGAATCTCTCGGAGTATCCTCCTTTTGCAAAGCCTACATTGCCAACTCCTTATGATAATTGGATTCATTTTAATAAGAGATGACAAGTGATGATGGCTGTTACCTGGATTCCTGTCGTCAGTGTGTCTCACGAAATAATTAAATGGATATTCTGTGTATTTGGATAATCTTGAGGAATCCATTCTTCTTTTACACAATCAAATTTGGGGCAAGAAGCATGAGGAGGCTTGATTATATTTATGCTTCACTGAGAGTGCAGAATGACTGTAGCCTCCTAAAATGAGAAGTTAGATTTGTCTGTAGCCTTCTGTGATGGACAAGCTACAGACAGGTGACAAATTAAAGGAGAAACCGGTACAGGCCTGAATACTTGACCCCTACAGTGAGGGGATCCGGTGGCTCTGTTATACTTTGAGGGGCATGTTGCTGGCATGGTTTGGGTCCACTTGTCCCCTTAGAAGGAAGGGTTACTGCAAAACAATACGAAGTTGTTCTGAGTCATCACCTTTATCCTATGAGGAAATATTTCTATCCCGATGGGAGTGCTCTCTTCCAGGATGACAACGCCCCAATTTATAGGACATGAGGGGTCACTGAATGGTTTGATGAGTATGAAAATTATGTGAATCATATGTTATGGCCTTCGCAGTCACCAGATCTCAACCCAATTGAAAACCTATGGGAGATTTTGGACCTTTTTGAAACTTTGGATCTTTTTGAAGAATGGTGTTCATCCCTCCAGAAAAGTTCCAGAGACTTGTAGAATCAATGCCAAGGCTGAGGAACACCATTCTTGAGATCTGGTGACTGCGAAGGCCATAGCATATGATTCACATCATTTTCATACTCTTCAAACAATTCAGTGATCCCTTGTGCCCTGTGAGTTGGGGCATTGTCATCCTGGAAGAGACCACTCCCATCGGGATAGAAATGTTTCATCATACAATAAAGGTGATGACTCAGAACAACTTTGTATTGATTTGCAGTGACTCTTCCCTCTAAGGGGACAAGTGGACCCAAACCATGCCAGCAAAATGCCCCCCACAGCATAACAGAGCCACCAGATCCCCTCAATGTAAGGGTCAAGCATTAAGACCTGTACCAATTTTTCCTTTAATTTGCCACCTGTCTGGTATGTTGACTATGTAATAATCAAGCTCCTTTTTGCTTTTTTCTGTTTTCTTGAGTTTTGATCAGATACTGAGATCATATAAACTGCTGACATTTGGTACTATGCTTGGTCCTGATCTTCCTCTCTAAAAATACCTTATCTTTTCCTGTCCTGCTTTCTCCTATCTTCTCTTTTATACTCTGTCCATTCGGCTTGCTGTTAGTCTTACTATCTCTCTTTTGAAGCTGACAGGGCAGAAAAGAGAAGGGACAGGTCTTTTAACTTGGCATATCTCTCTCTACACACCTTTTCCTTCTCCTCCTCCTCTGTGCCCTCTAACTCTTCTAAGCTCCCTTCTAAACTTTCACTTCTCCTCTGCTACCCTCACCTCCTCATAAAATCTGCTACACCTATAGGTCCACTCTATTTCCAAGGCATCATTGCACTTTTTGCTTCTCTCTTGTTGCATGCACACACATGCACGCATACTCCTCTCCTGTCAGATTGTCCAAGTGGTCACCACCCTATTTTCTCTGTGCAGGGGAGGAAAGGACTGTCTGCCAAACATGTAGGGGTGCGGTAGCTTTGGCTAATGCACTTTGTGCATAAAAAGTGTGTGTGTGACAAATGTTTATCGGGGGATTCCCTTGAAAGGGAGATCCTGTAATTGTGTTTGCGCGTGTGTGTGTATGTGTGTGTGTGTCGGCTTGGGTGGGCGGGTGTTCAATGTCGGGTGTCCTGTGAGTGACTCATGAATTCCAGTAACCTCAGTGACACTACTCCCCACTCTCACCCTTGTGTCTAATATAGTGACACAAAAACATTTGGAACCAATTTGTATCTTGTCTTAGATGAATCCATCAGAGGCAGAAATGACCAGAGTTTGATATGGCAAGACGGGGTGACCAGGTTCATGGCTGTATTCACGCCCAGTGCAAATCTATGTTTTCCTGCACCTAAAAGCACAGAGAGAATACACTGAGGTCAATAGTTTAATTTTTATTGTTTTTTTGATAGGTCACATTTAGATCATGTTCATTTTGGAATAGCGTGTGATTCAATCAAAAGCTCCAGAGCAACAACTAAATGGAGGCTGAGGTGAGATCATTGTACTGTTTGCACAGTCAAGAATTAACTTAAGAAACTCAGCTTTGAAGCCAATGTGAAGTAAGAAGTCCTTAAAGTGCTCTGAAAAACAGAAATGTAAACATCTGCAATTCCATGACAACTAACCAGCTGTGTGTAGGGCACCAAGTGCCGGAGGGGGCACCAAACAGCACCTCAGTAAAGTTGGAGATATATTGACAGATTTTAACTTCCTGGATCAATAACTCATAACTGAAAGGTTGTTAAAACACAAACGATGCCTCTTTCCTACCGAAGTAAGGTAGACAACAAGCTACAACCTAATTTACCCAAAGAAGCCGTCCACTGAGCTAGACTAGTATCATAGGTCTCTATGTACAGCTGGCTGTGAGACGAGTGCACAGGGACCATCTGAAAAGTGCAACACTGAAAATAGATAATAAAAATATTGACTAACTTCACTGTTATACAGTGTAGTGTCCCACAAATCACATTGATAATGAAAATATATATCTTCTATATAATATATATGGTTTATTTTATTGAAGATGATTGCACTTTCAAATACTTGTGTGTATGTGTGTTTTTTTGCCTTTTACATAGTTCTGTAGTGTAACATATAGACTACTGTTGTTGCAAAGTTTGTAAAGTTTTGTGACTTTTCTTCTGTTATGTGTGACTAATTGTACAGTTCAGTTTTTCTTATTTGTATTTATTTATTTATTTCAACAATAATGATAATGAAAATCTTATTCTTCGGTATATTTAATTATTATTTTATTATCACTATTATTAGTTTTTTGTTTATATCATATTATTGTTTCCTGTTTTATAGTGTAATATATACTGTTATTGTATAGTTCTGGTTTTCTTATCTGTGACATTATTCGTAACATTGATAATGAAAATGGAGAGTGGTCACCACAAAGCAATTACGTTTAGGGTACCCAAATGGCCAGCAGCAGCCCTGCAACTAACTCCATCTGCTGAGGAAGACTGTGTGATAAAATTGAAAGCTCTGGATCAGCTATTCTATGGACCTTGAAATTAGATTGTTTTGCCAAAATACTCTTCTCTAATTTGAGTTTTTATTTTCTGTTTTTTTTTCTTTTATTTTATGCTCACGCATCTTTTGATATATAACAATGTGCCAGAGTGAAGTTTTTAAATGACTGAATATATACTTCTTTGTGTGTGTGTGTGTGTGTGTGTGTGTGTGTGTGTGCGCGCGCGTGTGTGTGTGTGTTATCAGAGGCAAGCCCACCTTGAGTTCTCAAGGACCATGACATCACACTCACTGATATCACCTATAACGCCTGGCTCAAGAGCATGAGAGCACACATGCCTTTGTTGCATGTCTGCATCTGCTCATGTGTGTATTGCTGTGTAACTGCTTCCTTTTTGTATATTTCGCTGTTTTTCCATACACGTGTGTGAATCTTTTAGGTTTGTCAACAATAGGTGTCAAAATGTGAGTTTACAAAGGTCACTAAATGTATTGTCCTTGTGCAAGTTCCTTCGTTTTGTGTGAGTGTTCAAGTGCTCAAGTGTGCCAGTGTGCGTGTCTGTGACACTGTTTGCCACATTATATTTGCTCAGAGAGCCGACAGGGTGAAATAGCTTTTGATTAAAAAGAGCTGAAACAGATGGGGGCAGATGGGAAGATAAAGAAAGAAATGAGAAAGGGAGAGATTGAAAGAGGAGGATCTAGAGAGATGGAGTGATATGTGGCAAGGCATGGGCTGATAAGACAGCACTGAGAGAAGAAGGCAACAGATAAGCAAGAACCATTGGAAGGAAGAAGAGGAGGAATCAGAAAGATATTCCAGAAGCCTTCATAAAACATAGTGTGTCACTGCCAGGAATAGAAGTTTTAACAGTCTGTTTAGTAGTCTTTGGCTAATTAGAGTAACCTGACACCCCAGATGGTTTGTTACACAGAACCATCTGAGAAGTCATCCATGGAAATTGTTTGGAAAAGGCACTTTCAAAAACTACTTGGCAAGTGATTGGACGAACCATCTGTCTATCACTGTCTTATTTTGCAAGGCAGCTGGATTTACGATGCTGATTGGCACAAGCGCATAACTTGAAGCCTGACAAGATGGATTTTCGCATGATCTTGTGAATCCAGCTGCCTCGCAGGGTAATAATTAGAGGGGACATATCATGCTTTTTGTGATTTTCCTTTATTTTTATGCTATTATAATATTGGATGTCTATGTTAAACATGGTCAAAGGTCCAAAACTTGAGGTGAATGTGTATAAAAATGCTCCCTGAAAGTCAAAAGCCCAGGCTTTAGCCTGCTCTAATCACTTTGTATGCAAAGTAACCTCTACTTTCTCCTTGTGATGACATCAGATTGTTCGTGCATGCCCACAAACTGCCGTCCATTCTGTAGCATATGTTGCTAAGATTGTTGCTAAGGTTGTTCTGCAGGCTGTTTGCATTGTCCACTTGCATATTTCAGATTGAATTTGGCCTCAAACATATACAGATGTATTTGAGAAGTTTTGGGGAAAATAAGTGAATACTGACTACTACTATTTGTTTATGTAGCCTCCTGAACCACCAGAAGTCTCCCGAGCCAGAGCTTAAACGGTCTGTTTCAGACAGAGACTGAACTGAGGGGCTACATAAAGGGCCAAAATAAGATGAACATTTTTTTTAACTGTAAATAATGCAAAGATATTGAAGTAGAGCCCCAAAATATAAATGACACATCCCCTATAAGGTTGCATGACACAGTTACCGTATGTTTGCAGAGGGTCTGAGGGTCTGTTTGTCTACACAACAGATTAACCAACGCAAAGCATGGCCACTCTACATTCGACATTGCCACTTTTTCCTAAGTTAAACTGTGTGTGCGAGTGTGAATGTGTACTTTTGCACACGAGTATTCTCATTGCATAACGTTGGTTAATCTTAAAGTCAACAGGGTTGAAAAAGATAACAATGCACTTGAATCTCAAGAGTATTCGATGCATTCCCTCCCACTCACAAAGGTGTGCAACACCTTCTCTGGACCTCAATGTGTACAGTATGTGTGTGTTCATTTCTAAAACAGTGATTTTGAACTGCTGTGACAGAACACATCAGTGTGCATTCATTACAATGCACCATGAAAATTAAACATAAAAAGGAAAAACATTAGTAAATATGGATAACAAGAGTCTAAATAGACTATTTTAGCTCCTCAAGTGGGACTGATTTCTGCATTTACTTTCTTCTCTCTGCAGTTTACCATAAACACCAGCTGTCAGCTGGACATTGAGACATTTTCTGCCAATTACTTTCTTACTTTTTTTTTTTTTCATAACGAGTTGCTTCTCACCCTATTGATGTAAGGTGCCTTGCCTCCAACTGAGTGGAGCCCATGTCATGAAAGTGAAAGATAAACTGTCACTCACTGCTTGTTTGTGTGCTTGTCAGTCACATGTGGAGTAGGCAGAACAGGTAAAAAGGCCACAAACTTAAGTTCATATGGTTTTCTGCTTCTTTCCAGCAAACAAAATAGACTCATGGCTTTTTGTTACTGTGAGCTGCTTTTCACACTCATTGTATCACGCTGATATATTGATGTGGAGTGTTGTTTTGAACTCGTTATCTTGCCTGTCCACTCTATTTTGCTTTCAATGTCAGATATGCCACTGAAAAGTATGATATATAACTTTAAATGATTATGTTTATATAGTATAGCCATCTTGCTTTGAAATGTAAATGCAAGTTAGCAAAATGTAAATGCAAAAGAAGTTTGATTTAAACAAATTTTAACTAATGTAGCAGTGTAATAAATGTTTAAAAGTTTGTTACCATCTTTACTTTAAATTTAAAAAAAAAAAAAGTTGTTGAGCAGCAGTGTGCCCTCCTCCCCAGGGTCCCCAGCTGGCTACTATCTTCACCCAGCTGGACATTGTACGCACTAGTAGAAAACCCTGTTATGATTTTGACTTCACAATCAAATGCAGTGTAGGCCATGATAAAAGCATCCCAACTGGCAAGAAAGGAATTGATAAATAGGTCATCTAAAGAAAAACCCTGGCAGTTGAAGTTTTACACTTGAGATGGATTAAACTATATTTGTGGCCACATGAACAGAGTTGAACATGTGTGATGTTTATGATGTTTAAGTAGTAAATAGGATTATAGGTTACCCCAGGATCACGGCAGAGTCTGTGTGTCTATCTGTGCTTGTGTCTGGGCAACAGTGTCAGTATCTGACTACTGTGTGCATGTTTCTGTCTGTGCCTGCGTGCACATATTTTCCTGCCCGCAAGTGCTGTTTGCACACACATACACACACACACACACACACACACACCTATTTGTAACAGGTTTTATCCTATCTATATCATCTGGTCTTTACAGCCGACATAATAAGTTGTTCAAAGCAAAAAGGTCAAATAGTGTTTATTTTGTTCTGTGCGTTTACATGTGTGTTTTCTTTTCTGCAAATACACTCCGTCTCCCTGTCTCACCACCCTCAACCCCTTTTAATGCACACACAGACACACTTCAGTGGCAAAAGAATGAGCGAAACGCTGAAGAGACACAGGAGAAAAAGAAAAAAAAAAAAACCTTGGGGGGAATTCCTCAAAGTGAGCTAAGACATTCTGTCAGAACATTCACACACACATAAGAGTACACACATGGGCACATTCACAATGGTAAATGGATGAGTGAAAGCTGCAGAGCCCCTATCAGCTCTAAGTTCACTCCTGCACATGGAAACACATCTAATCAGCACCAGTCAGTCAAACAACGGAACTAAGCTCTCATATTCCACACAAGCCGACTGTAAATGTATAAACACAGGGACACACACACACACACACACATATATAAAAAGATAACTTCTGGGCACAGTGTATTACTGTACGACTGCATGCAGAGGATTAAAGAGCTGGTATAAGACTGTGCAGCATCTAACAACCACTCTGTCTCAATTGTAGCTATCACAGCGCCTCATAGTCTTCATGCATCAAAAGATCATCAAGAGAACAAAAAAAAATCACTTTGATCATATCAATCTGATTTGGTATTATCAGGACATAAAGATGACTTGACAACTGTGTCAGGAGGATTTTCAATGAATGGCTGCCCCGCTCCAGATGAATGACAGTGTTTAAAAAAGTTATCTCATCTCATCTCACTCCTGTGATAGAACTTAAACACTCAATTGAAATGCTGACCCTCTGAAACTGTGCAACACTCAAAAACAATATATATCTATGAAGTCTCTTCATAGATATATATTCATCTTTAATTTACTATTACGACGTTGCATGTTTTAAAGCAAGTGTCTGAGGGCTGGGGGTTTGAGAACAACTGTCTAAGCAATGTTAACCGCCATATTTTCCGTCGCTGAGAGCACAAACCCAATCATTTCCTAATGACATCATCGCAGGGAGTTCCCAAATTTTGGAGTAATCTGCAGATGGCAGCTCAGGGTTATGTGGCACAGTGAGACATTTTGTTCTTTTGATTTAATTAATACCAAATTAATTTAAAAAACCTTGAGTATATGTGCATGAACACTTTAAATAACAAGATATTTGTTTAATTCAAGTCCCAGTGTAAGTTTAAAACACATGGAGAGGGTCAGTCCTGCGCCATAACATGGATATGGTGGATATTTTCTTTTTTATAGTAATAATGATCAAAGTATATAATTTAATAAGAATCTGAAAATATGTAGAAAATGAACAGTATAAACTAAAGAGCAGATTTTAATCTTATACTGAATCTGTTTTAGTAACATACTCTTAAAAATAGATACAGAAGAGATTTTCTGCAAAACCATGATGCAGATCTGATTAAAAAACATGTATCAGTTGAAACAAGTAATAAATCCCAATTATGAAGTATCAAAAGTGTAATGCAGCTTTAACTCTTCACTGAGTCTCTCCCCCTTCATACCTTTCCTCCTCCCGTTCAGTGAGAGAACAGAGACTTTTTTTAATCCTGCTGGTATTTTGAACCTTGACCAAATGCAGTTACTGCAGCTGTTGTCTTTTAACAGTATTAACTTTTATTTTTTCTCAATCACTGCTTTTGTCTCTTGCCAGCTTGCCTTGTCTCATACAGTAGTACTGTACTGCCACGCCACAGCTGTCACTCTGTGTGGTGGTATGATGTGCTACGTCATTTATATACACACACATGTGATCGGACAAGACTCAGCAACTGGTCTGCATCTGACAGATTACTGTTTATAAGGCAAATATCTGTAGAGTCTCTACACTCAGCTGAAAGTAATAAAACATGCATGCATATACATAAAAATGTCTATATAGCCACTAAATATCGAATACTTTTCATGACCGTAAGAGTTTTTTTTCGAATGCATGACTAAACAGAGGTAACTGAATGCAGATGTCATGGAAATGTAGTCTATACTTAATGTGTATCACACTTAGAGTCATGACCTACCCCTCCATGTTATTCTTTTTTTTTATAAACCCAACACACAAGAGTGTACGGTTAAACAGGCCTCGGGGTAGTTGTCCATGTTAGAACCTAATACAGCAGTATTTTCATGTTTCACTGCCAAAAGCAACCCTGCAGGTGTGCCTCTGTGTGTGAATGTGTGTGTGTGTGTGTGTTTAATCACAGGTACTGTTGCACCGTGACTTTAGCCTCAGGGCCAAGTGAAAAGTAAGCATGGCGCACCTGCAGGAAGTTAGATAGGCCAGAAGCTCAGGGAATCTGAAGACTTAACCTTCAATGAAGTAGAGCAACACACTACATAATGCTAACAGAAGTTCCACTAACTGCCTTCTAACACTCAGTTGACTGAGACATACTAACTTTGTTTCATATTAACTTTTCAACATAAAAAGCAGAATGGGGCAGCTTGTTATTTAACAGATTTCTTACTTAGTCTTTCTCCACAAGTTCCTTTGCACCCTCTGTACATCAATAACTTTTACCCTCCTTGTCTCTACTGTCTTGCATCCCTCCTTGTTGCTCCTCTCTCTCTTTCTCCTCAGAATTTCTGTTGTTCAACTGGTCATTCAATACAACAAGCCATGTCAGTCATTTGTCACACTTACAAACAACTCATGTGTCTACTCTGAGTTACACTGTAAGTTACCACAGGACAACCGGTCGTTGCAAGAACAGTGTTGCAAATTTCTCGTTTTAAATATAAATATAATTGATACTCACAAATTATTACAGCTGTGAAATTAAATAAAAAGGACAAAAATGTATGATAAAAGCCACTGCATTATATGAACCTTATAGGCCTCACACCACTTAAAAAAACTACAACATATAATGTCACTACCGAGCGTTACAGAGACACAGTCTCAGCAGTAAATAGATGGAAGCAAAGAAATAAAATTAAAAATTACTCACCGTCTCTCCTGATGTTGCCCCTCAGGACTTTAGCGGTGGAGACCTGAGCCCTCGCGACTCCGGTTATCGTCCCCAAAACTAAAACCATCCACATCTGGAAAACCACCGGTCCACTCATCGTGTCAATAAACTCCAGCACTGTCTCTGAAATGAATAAATGCCCTCTCCACACCCTCCAGTGACTTAAAAAAACGAAGCTTTTTGTTTAAAATACGCCGCGACACAGAAAGTCAAAAACAACTTTCCATTCAGCAACTTCTAGCTTTCATTCTGTCTCTCTTCTGCCCGCAAATGAGAGTCACTTGTTGACTCCTTTGCAAAGCTTTGCGCACACGATGTCCCGTCCTGTGCCAAAGTGCCAAAATATCCAAACAGCGCTCACAAACACCGAAAGCAAAACTCTAAGACAACTAAGCGCAAGGAGATAATATAGCTCCGTTCACGGTCAGACATGAGATTAGGCGCCGAACTTCTTATCGCTGTGAAGCAAATGAATTGTGCCCAGAAATATGAGAAATGCCCCGCATAGTTCACAGTTTCTGTCTGACGCGTCTAAGTCGGCGCGTCAAACTTCACCAACTGAGCGGTGCGCGCTCATGATGGCAACGGTGTGTGTGTGTGTGTGTGTGTGTGTGTGTGTGTGTGTGTGTGTGTGTGTGTGTGTGTGTGTGTGATCGTTCGGGATGCGGGGACGGGAGGTCAGACAGGGAGAAATAAGTTTTCCCACTTCAGTAGGAAAAAAATCAAATCAAAAATTACATTTAAATATAATTATTATTGAAACAGACGAAAAATCAACCTTTCTTTGTTATTTTACTACTTTATGTTTATGTTACAACACTTTCTCCCTCAAAGTGCAAGGAGAAAACGTGCCAAAGAGGGAACATTTTTGTAGGAAACCCTACAAGCACAGGGTGAGTAACCACAGCCAGGCGCAGGAGAGGAAACATACCAGGAGCTAACTCAGGAGAGGGGAAGTCTCTTGAGTTAGTTCTTGAGTGGTGGGCATTACACACACAGCTCAGGAAACAGCTGAAATGAAGTCAGATGACAGAAGGGAGGCCGTAACATACCATTTATTAGTGCATGTGTAAGAGTCATTGCTAGCTGGAGAACATAGTTTGTCCTGCAGTAGGCATATGTGTAATGTGGGCATTATATAAATCATTATAGAATTTTTTTGGACTATAGGTTCATCTTTGTGTCTGTTCCTTCAGAAAATTTGCTTCAGATCACTCTGTAAGATAAGATGTCCTAACTCGTCCAACAGAACAAAGTTGACATGATTACACTTGTTGAGGAGTCTAATAAGTAAATCCTTCAAATGGTTTGCCAGGAATCATTCAATATGCAGCTTAGTGTCAGAGGCAGACCATATCTACAGTGGCCCCTAAGGACAAAGCACATACAAGAGTGAAAGAAAAAAAAAAAAGAAAAATGTGCTCATGCTTATGGAAGCCACATGCAACAAGGTATTATGTTTAAAGTGATTTTCATCAGTAAATGTTGGTGTGATTTATCCACCACTGTAAAATATCACAGTGTTACATGCAGTACTTTCACTACCTCAAATAAGTTTATAAATGCGTTTCTGACCAAACTAATTTCCCTCAAGGCATACTCTTAGGCCAGTCTTATCCATCATCCCTTTTTAGTTTCTCTTTGTCACTTTATCACTCAATCGCTGATCATTTACTGTTAGCATCTTTCCCTCACTTTCATTCCTTGCAGGCCATGTCTATGCATGTCTTCACATCTAATTTTAAGAATTATTGAGACTTTATGGGTTGAACTTGCCAGCTTAGGGTATCTGCTGACTCAGCACAAAGCCGTCCCATTACCCAGCAATTAGCTAATGAGTAATGCAGCACCTTTAAAACTTAGAACCACTTAGGGAATGATATAGGTTATTAATAGAGAGAGGAAATTAATTAAAATTAAAAGCTATTAGGCTACCCTGCTGAGCTTCAAAGGCATATGCACGAGGGGAGTGAATTTTTAAGTACACATAAAGATCGCTGGCAGGCACGGATGTATCATGCACCACGCATGCTTATGCACACACATGCGCAAATGCAAGCACACACAGATGTATCAATTATTGCCTTTTACCACATTGACATTGTAACCTGCCGAAATTGTTATAATAAGGACGTAAGAATTTCTGCACCTCAGCATGGAACAACCGTGTGCTCGTCATTGCAAACAGCAAATACTGTACTAATTCCAACTATAAGGATATTCAGTAATACTTAAATATAGTGTCAGAGAATGGTTATTCAGTAAATTACAATATATGAGAATACAATCAGTTGCCATTTACTCAGAGCACGCTGCAGTGTCAGTTGCAGATATACTCAATCTTTCTCTTACTTTATTGTTTACTCCTTCTCTCTTTCTCTGTGTGTGTGTCCACAGCACATGTCTGCTTGAATGATTTGGCATTTGTCTTGTCTTCCCTGAAGCAACATCACAGTACATGGACATATTGTAGAATAACTTTAATGTCAAATGTGTGTTTGTGTGTATGGGGGTGGCAGGATTGCCTCAATGCAGATACATCAACCATTAAATTAAAATGCGATGGTTTAATCCCCATCACTGATAGACCCGTTGTAATTGCTTAAGTTTCCTTGAGCAAAGCTCTGAACAGTCAGTCTGGTGCAAGGACACCTCAGAAATCTGAATATTCCAAATATGATTTTATATGAAGTGATCAATATTGCTTAAGAAATGCTGCTTGTTACTTAAAAGCCGTGTAACACAATAGAAAAATAAGAGTGACATACCTAGCTATACAATTATAAAGCAATACAGATTACTTTTCCTGCGTCCATGTCTCTCATTGGTTATTTTAAACTTATTTTCACCTTGAGAGATGCAACAGAAAATACATCTGGGACACAACTGCATTTTATTTTTAATTTATTAGAATGTTACAACTTAATGAAAAAGCTGTGTTTCTTTGTTGAGTATCATTGCATAGGTCTTAAGAAAAATGTCTGGCTGTGTGAAGACTACTGTTTAAAACCACTTTGAACCATAACCAACTGTGCAACAGGTTAGGGATGTGCAGAGATCCCAGTATTTGTATCTGTATTTGTATTTGAATGAAAGTGGAAAGAGGCTTAAAAATCCTGTTTTTGTTTTTATTACACTTTTAATTTTAGAAAATTAAAGTGTTACAATAAGTCTTCATGAATAAACTACTTTACGAAGGAGGTCCCCACACCAGGTCTCAAACTGGAGTCTCCCAGATCATAGACGACTGCGCTGACTGCTTAGCTAAAACTTTACTCATCACCTCATTGCAGACAGACTATCTATTTATACACCCATAACACATAGACAGCATACTGTGCAACATGTAGAGAGGAACTTCAAAGGCAATTATTGCTTTGCACTTTTCATTTATTGCCTATTTTTTACAACCTAACTTTGTGGAAACCAGAAGGGGGACAACAGGTTATGGAGAGTCCTTTGGGAGCACTTCGCATGTGTCAGAATACCCCCAACAAATAATTTTTAAAATATTTGTATGAAAAAAATATTCATATAAAACTCACTATTTGTGCTTTGCCGAATAATGTATTTATATTCGGGCACACCCCTACAACAGGTGTATGAACCATTTGTATATGTAGTCATTCTAGATCCACCAGTACTGACTGGTGCCAGAACCGTTGTCTCGATAAAAACAGCATTATCAGTCATTTCAGCAAATCGCTTTTCCTTTTTCCGTTGCCTACCAACAATTATTGTTTATCACAATCATTCCCTAATCCTAATCACATGGTTATTATTGTAATCAATGACAATGAAGGTGCCCTAACCTCAGCAAAGTAGTAATTTAACTCAAATCAAGATGTTTTAAGCATTTCAACCCAAACCATGCGCTTTACCTAACCTTAAACAAGTTGTTTTTGTGCCTAAACCTAACCAAACCTCAACCAAAAAGTTGTCACATAAAACATATTTAGTTTTCAAGAGTGATCTGTAAAAGTTTCATACAGCACAAACAAAGCTAACACTTTATCATAAGGTGCACAAATGTTTGAGTAGTTACCAGGGAACAAATGAGGAACGAATGAGGAACTAACTGCTACTAAACCTTTAGTTTACGGGCAGTTCTTGAGTAACTCCTAATCAAATTTTATAGAATAGCTAACGATTAGTTAGTGATTAGTTAATAGACCCTTTTACAGTTTGTAAATAATGATGACGTAAGCATGCAAATGCGGTTTGGCAATGGAAGTATGGCGGAGTGCAACAGCTTGTCAAGCTATGCAAAGGCATTAACCACCAAAGATCGCAAATGCTACCTAAACAAATTGACTGTGACAAATGGTGACCAACCTCCAGATTCCTGTGCTATTAGTGAGTGGATAGAAGACATTAGCAAGTGGCCCAATATTCAGTGGCCAGATATATACACGTCTTTGGTGGAGAAACCTAGCGTGTATACCAGCAGGAAATGACAAACATACAAGTCACTTATCTGTGGTCATGTACAGAATGTCAAATACTATGACAAAGACTCAGAGTTTTGTGTCTTTAAATCAGCCATCCTCCCTAGCCAAAGACAAGAACACAAGACCACTATGTATGAAGCTTGGGTTATACTTAACAAACCAGAAAACTATGTCCTAACAGCAAATTGTGAGTTACCTGCATGGCAGGGTAAGTATTATTTTGTGTTGTTGGCTTACTAGCAAGCATAGTTCAGAACTCGATGATATACAGTAGTTTTTATGCAAACATGAATTCTGCTTCTGTTTTACTGTAATTTCAAATTTCACTTATTACTTTCCTCACTGTATCAAAAATCATATGTGTCTTGCCCCTCTAACGTAGTCATAACCAGGGCATGAAACTAACTTTTTCATGAACTACACACAGCAGGAAGTGTGTTCAGAATTTCAGCAGCCAATATTATTTATTTGCAGTCAAAACCTGATTGAGCTTAGGTTGGATACATGATAAAATGTCTAGTAGAATTTACAGAGCCAGCTCCATTGAGGGAAATCAGCTTCCATAAACCAAAGGGGCTAGGCAGGCAGCTTCCAGCAGCTTCAAAAACTGCTAGGGAAAACAGTGTCACACCCAGAGGCATGTTATAGTTGATGGAGCCTAGATAAATTTCCTTTTGCCATAGTGCATTTAATTCATTTTCAAGATTTCTCTTTAGTCTTTTAACACCATGATGTAACCAGAGAAAGAAGGAGTTTCTTGGCAATGCAGAGATGAAAATCATAAAGGCCTAGAGATACAGTTTGAGTAATGTCAATATCATATGATGTTTTGTTAGTTTGGCCGTGTTTTCGCATTTGCCTTCAGATGACTGATTCTGGAAATTAGATGTCTGTTATCTATTGTGCAACTGCCTGATTTAAACTCTGCTTAATGATTTTAGTAAAAATTCTTAAAATGTAAATATTATGCAGCACAATAATGGTGTCATTTTGTTGCACTGTCATCAGAGTTGACAGATGATAACAGGAACTGAAGTGTTGTGGACCCAGGTGCCGCAGTGCTGACAAGTCTGGAGAATAGTGACATGGAAACTGCATCATCTGACACTGATACAGAGGAACAACAAGACTTACCTGGGCCCTTGACTGCTTTATTTAACACAACACTCAAGGAACTCTCAACACAGGAAATGCAGGTGAAAATTGAGGAATCATTTCACAGACTAAAAACTAAACTACATCCTCATCAATGTGAGAAGCTGGAATTTTTAACATGGTAACAAGGTCAAGGTCAAAGGACTGGCACACACCTACTGTATAGGGCTGGTCAGATCACAGTACCAAATTTCACCATGCAACCACAACTGACAAGTTCAGCAAAACATACCTAATGGATATAATGCAGTACAACAAAACACAGTTAAATGTCCCATCTGTGCTCTGGGGTGAAAACATGGAGGAAATGGCAAGACAAGCCTACACTGCATTCACAGTATGGCCCAAAGCCATCAAAATTTCAGGGTCAGCTCCTGTAGCTTAGTGGTGCAGCCTTCCAAGCCACACCCTGGACCATCGCCAGATGGCATAGCAAGATTTACCTGCTGTGGCAAAGGGGTGGTAGAGATATAAAGTGTCCCTACAAGTACAGTGATAGCCTTCAGGGAAGTACAGAAGACAAGCAGTTTTGTCTGGACAAGACATTCATATTGAAGCATTTACACCCATACTACTATCAAATTCAACTCCACATTTGTGTGTGATGTTAGCTACTGTGACTTTGTGTTGTGGACAAAGGAGGAGTTCATTGTGCATGTATCCTAAGAAATCAAGAGATTCTGCAGGAGGCTTTGCCAAAAGCACAAGATTTCTTTATCTCGAGTGTGCTGCCTGAACTACTGACAAGAAGATATGACCCTGCCTTGGAGACACAGAGGGCCTGCAAATACTGTGAAAGGCCAGATTTTGGCAAATTCATCAACTGTGTCAAATGCAACAACCACTTTCACTACATCTGTGTACAGATAAAAAGGAATCCAACAACGTTGTTATGTGGGGAATGTCAGAGCTGAGGCCTGAATGCCTTCATTGACAATGTTGGAAACCTAATGAATTCATTAGTAACCTTTTCCTTCCATTTAATGTTGTGTTTCTTGTTATTGACTTCTCTCTATATGTAGATGCACTTTAGTGCAACAAGACATTTAAAGTTTCATTCCATAAGCTTTATATGTGTCCATAAGGGATGCTATCTAAAATGATCAAGGAATATTTCTATGATGGATTACTTCTGGGGGTAATATACCTTAAAAAATTCTTGGCAGAGGCTTAAGATACAGTAGCTTTAAAAAAAGTTATATATATAAAGTTATATCTATAATATGATTTAGCACTTAAATAGCACTATATATTTTTTGTACAACAGTCACATTTCTCCAATGGTACATATCTCATTTTGGAATGTAACTCTTCGTTAATAACATCCCTACGAACAAAAGTGATATTGCACTCTAAATTTTGTAGTTTAAGATAATCTTGGGGGAAAAAGGACCATTATACACATCAGGGACAGCTAATGTTGGGAGGTTTATTATCACCCATGAAGTCTTAAGTAAGTACTTGTTTTAAAAATGTAATTCACTATATTATAATTCATACACGGATACAATGAAATATTCCTTGCTAAGCAGGAAAATGCATTAGCTCATTTGAATCATTTAGGGGAGAAACAGAAACAATGGTACATGTTTTGATAATTCACAATGCAATGTTGTTTATCAAATGAATCAATAAATAATTAAAATAGATAATTAAATAGAATTCACTCATTTGGGAACTTTGACTTTGGGAACAACACTCTTACAGAGGTTTGTGAGGGCACCACACATGGTCACAACATCATCTAGTACTGTATGTTAACCTGTGACACTGGAATAACTGTTTGCAAAATTTTCAAGTTCTTCCACCGACCAATGACTCATTCCGCATGGATCCTAACACAGGAAAATTGTCTAGACGAGTCCACCTCCTGTGCAGAGAGTTACTTTTTTCCTTTTGTGAAATGAGGGATACGAAGGTTGGCACCATAAGCTGATTAGAAATCCCCTATCTGCTAAAATCTTAGGCTCCAAAAGTTCTAAGAAAGTTTTTATGAGTTCATAGAGTGATTTGTGTACACATGTAGTAATTGTTTTAACAGGGCTGCCAAGTTTTGACTTCAGCTTGGCATGAGATTTTTTTCTTCCTGAAAACAAATAGTTTTTAAGATATTTGTACGAAATAAATATTTGTAAAAATCCGCTATTTGTGATTTTCCAAATACCGCATTTGGATTCAACTCCACCCCTAGAAGTGACGCTGTGCCGCTGTCCGAAAAGCCGCTGACTGAGATTACTCTGAGCAGCATGCATGGGAATAAATTACAATATAATAGATTTGTGTACTCACTTACCCCCACTGCTGTTACACTGTGCTGCTCTGTATTATCTGTAAGTGCACTGTCAGTGTCTTCTTTTTTGCGCTGCAACATTACCAGTTATGAATTTGTTTTTCACTGTGTGAGAAAATTGACGGATGGCGTGGAAGCATGTGAAAAGTGTCACTTGTGTGATTCTCACGGTCGTTGAGTGAGAGTTGGCAGCTCTGGTTTTAAATTTAATAGTGTGATGCTAACTCTGCTAGCTTAGACATTTTTCTATGAGATTTCCCATTGTATTAATATGTTGTTAGCAAGGATTTGTGTCCTGTCAGCCAGTCCACCTGGAAACCTATTTACAAATAGTAGTGCATTTATTAAAGCTCTAAGCAGCAGACCAAACAAGTTTGAAGACAAATGTATTTTCTTTAATTTGTACATGTCGAACCACAGCACACAGGACTGTTTGTAGTTTTGTTTGTGAAATCTGTATTAGTATTGTTTTGATATGTAACCTGGTAATGACTCTGTGGAGAGAAATATGAAGTTTTGGATGCAGGACCTATTATGCTTATTTCCAGCTCTATATTTTTATTCTGGGTCTCCACTAGAGTAGCTTTGCATGATTCACAGTTCAAAAAACTCCTTATTTATCTTATACTGGCCCTTTATGCAGTCTCAGTTCAGCCTTTGTCATTCAACAGGTAGTCTTAGCTCCTGTCTCTTTCAGGACCCCTTCTGATGAGCCTACTCCGATCTGATTGCCTAGCTTTCTGGAAGCCTGCCGTGGGGCAGCTGTATCAGAGTCGTGTTAAGTTACTGCCGATGAAAACCCATATTAAAAGCTTCTAAATATCTAAATAATGGGAGATTCTTATTGTGAAGAATTTACAGGAAATGAAACGTGTTTCTCACCAAATTAGTGGAGCTTCATTAGCAGCGCTAAAAACCAGTTGACACATCAAGATATGGACATATATTTAGAGATCTTTGTTCAGCAGATCAGTTAGAAATAATGCAGGGAGAAACAGTATAAGCAGAAACAGCCACAGTGATGATGATGTATGACGAAGAGCTGCAGACGACCAGCACACCTCCAACAAGTAAACAACTTATTTTACTTTGCTGTGCTGTGTAATGGAAAAAAACACAGTGTGCCAGCTCAATTTGAGTCATGGCTTGGCATGACTGCTCCCAAAACAATGGAAAAATACCATAATGTTAGTGGAGTGGAGCAGTGAACTTGCACGTTGTGCCTGGAACAGGTGGCCACAGAATGAAATCTGTCACAAGTTGACATCAGCTCAGGTTGAAAGTATAAAAAACATTGGAAACCAAGCGTTCAGAGTAGTCTGAAGCCGGTACTTTTTCCTCACAGGGATTACGTCTATATATGTTTACCTCATTATTTGACACTTTGGCCACGTTTAATATGAACATCTGACATTGTAACATTTTATATATATATATATATGACTGAAAATAAGGAAAAGCATAATAGGTCCCCTTTAAGTGCAATTAAAACAAATACATGTGTATAAATAAAGACTGGCAGAAGCGAGAGAAGGAAACTCTCTACCTTTTGCCCATCTCATTATTTCCCTGTTCTTTACAGGACAAAATATAATCTGACTGGTAAAGGGAGATTTGGAGGGACCTGGAAGAGGAGAAAATGGGTCTGGTGCTTGGCTTAAAAGGCAGAAGAAGAGGACCCATTCTAAGGCTTGTATAAAAAGCGATCACAGTGTCACCTAATCCACTTGTCAGGCAGCACATTCATGTACATGACGGTAAGGGTAATGCACCTCTTATGGGCAAACACAAACTTGGTACTCAGTACTCAGTAACCACCCAGTATGATGCACCACTTTACTTGAGGGGGCATAAAATGGGTAACTAATGGACAGGTAATCATGAAATAATGGTTAATTACTCAGTAACAACTCAGTATAATGGACCAGTCTAGCAGACACAAACTTGGTAAGTAATGAACAGGTAATGATTCAGTGTGTAAACACTGTATGGTACACCACTTGACTTGAGGAGACACAAAAATAGAAACTAATAGGTTGGTAATAATGAAGTAATGACATGTTATTGGTTAAGTGCTCCTTAGTGCATTATTCCTAGGTAATCAAGAACTATGCATTAAGTAAAGAACCATTATATGGATTAACAGATACCCATGAACAATTAATTACATATTAGATCATTAACATAACATCTAACAGTCGTTTCTCAATTAACTAATCATTAGATACTCTAGTTTGATTAGGAGTTACTAAATAACTGCTGTTAACTAATGGTTTACTAGCAGTTGGTTCCTCATTCATTCCTCATTTGTTCCCTGGTAACTTCTCAGTTTTGTGTACCATATTGTAAAGTGTTACCACAATTTATTTAATTTGGACGACTTATTGAAACTGGATGATTGTCTTATAGAAGTCACTTGTGAGAAGGACTCAAAGCCTGACTGACCAGTTGTTTGTTTCTCTACTGAAGTGCAAATTGCTGTGGAGAAGACATGAACATGCTTAATTACCATGTGATCATGATGCTATAAATGCCTCAATTCTTGCAATGAGGAGGGCGTCAATTCATAAAAATAAAAATAGAAATAAAAAAGAGCTAATAAAAAAGCTGGACCATAGCCAGGATTTAAGAAATACTGAAGTCATGAGTCCTGGCCCTGCTAGGGAGGTCGGGGATGGGGCATTTTGAGAGTAACAATAATCACTTAAGAAAGAATGCCAATGCCAACACATGACTGAAAATTGGACTAGAATCCAGCACAAGATAAGTCACAAATATGGCCAATTTTGAAATTACTCTTTTTCAGTTTGGTTTTTTATTGTATAATCCATTAAGTATTTAATGCACAGAATCATGCCTTACTGTGAAGTGTTACCAAAGTATTCAGACAAACAAGGCTTACTTGAGAGACATCCGTGTTATCCACTTCATACACACGCGCACACACACACACTCATTCACACAAATGTTGTTATAATAGAGTTTCTGGTTTCGGTCCAACCGGGCTGGTTTCCCAGAATTGGTGTAGTCCTGATAATATATCCATGAGTGTGTGTGTGTGTGTGGTCTGATAAAAGCCATATTTATTAGATAAAGAATAGACCTCCTCATCATGTGGTGTTTTTGGGGCCAGCATCTGATCCATCATGATATGGAAACTTTGGCAAAAAAAGAGGAGATAGAAAGGAGAGTAAAAAGGGAAAAGGAGAGAGAGGGAAAGAAAGGGAAGGAGGATGAAAGAGGAGGAGAATGACAGAGGATTGGGGTTACATTTGGGAATGAAATATAGATACTAGAATCAAAATGAGGGCAAACTGTTCTTTTTGGAGAAAGAGAGGACAGAGAAAGGAAGAAAGGCAAGATTAAGTGTTAGCAAGGAGAGACAGATGGTGTAATCAGCCAGTCAGTTATTATTTGATTCTTTTTATGCCACATATGTATTCATTTTTCTGTCTCAGAGTCCTTCTCTGTACTATAATTTATCAGACACACAGGAAAGTGTGTGTGTGTGTGTTCACTCACTATGTGGACATGCATTCAGGGTGGGGGTGGGGGGTGTTATCCATACACTGGTGCCAAGTATCAATACATTTTTTTAAACATAGGACCACTTAGGATTGATTCAGCTTCTTTGGTCATATGAACAGCAATTTGTAGGTGACAATGAAAAAGAAATGCAAGCAAAATAACTAGCCATGATCAGCTGCTGTCAGACTCTCCATGTATGCGCTGAAAACACAGAGAGTCGGCTGGAGCTTTGACAGTGAGCACATTCATGGCCCTTTGTAAAAGTTTCTGTGTAGTACCTGTGTTGTAGCTGAGCTAGCAGCTCTATTACAAGAAGCTCTCTGGTGTGTCTGTGGGGGAGGGTCTGTACATAGCTGTAACCCTGCTGTTTATCATGTTAATGTTACCGTTGTTAGCCCTGAATATCTCTTAAAGCTCTAAATATAGCATAGTTAGTTATCAGCGGGTTGTGTGTGTCACAGAAAAAGAATAAATCTTTGGGTTATTAGCATGACATCACCTCTCTTTTGTCTCTTATCAGACTTGTCAGACTACCAGCAGCTCTGTGTGAGAGGCACAAACTGATGCTACAGTTATCAACGTTCTGATATTTATACTTGGGTGCATTTCTTTTCTGTGAAACTAATGTCCTGTTAATAAACATTGTACATTATCTGACTATTTGAAATGTTTTTCCTTTCTTCTTCAATTACAGATGCTGTGATATACATTATTTCTTCATCTTCATATATCATGTATCGCAGAATTGTCTTTGTCGTGATATATCATTATCGTGGTAAGAATATCGTGATGGTATCGTATCATGAGTTCATCTGTGATTCATCTGTTTATTATGTTGATCTCCATTGACTGTCTTTAGACACAAATGTATGCCTGTGTGGGCTTTCTTGAGCATGTAAGCTTGCATAAATTCTTCAATGTTGGTTTTGTTTTGCTGAGAAATGAGTCATGCGTGCAGTGTGGGTGTAAAAAAGGCCTTTATATGTGACTGAAACTAGTAATTGAAAATCTTTTCAAATGCAATTATGTGGATAAAAATGTGCAAGTCAAAAATCTAATCGTGCTTTCAAAAAGGTAGAAATGCCTGGCTTGAAATGCCAAGGTCTCTGCAGACACCAGATATCAGATGTGCTCAGCCTAGACATCACAAGTCAAAGGTGAAAAGGCCAAAGAGCATTGTTCTCTTTTTTCTCCTCTTCTTTTGTTGTCCCTGTCTCATCCCCTGCTTACCTCTTCATCCTTCCATCCTTTGGCTTAATGTCAGATGAAGGGGGATTAGTTCTGGTAGAGGGAGACGTGACCAGTGTTTTAGTTGGATGTGTGTATGTGTGTTGGCATGTGTGTAATGTGGCATGCGTCTAGTGACCCAAAGCCTGGGAGCCATGACAAAGAAAACTGTAGTAATCTTTACTCTTTGACCTACACAAGTATAAAAAAGCAATCAATAACATGTTAAAATGAGTTCTAAAATCAACAGGCATATCCATGTGAAGTCAGACAGAAGCAGTGCATATACGTATGTATCCATACCAAGCTGAAACCGAGTGTTTGGAACATAGTGTGCATAGAGATCGACAGAAGAAATGGATGTTGCACAAGGGTTTTGAGACATTTCTGTGTCTTTTTTTTGCTAATTTTCTGCAGTGAATATGTGGTACAATTACAAACCTCTGTAAGTGACACTTATTCGGTCAGACCGCAGAAGGTATTCTCTTTGAAGGAAGGAAGTAACAACTTTTAAAAGCCACTTTCAAGCCAGCAGGGGGTAACTCTTTGATATGATAAATATAAAATAATGATACATTTTGGGTGATGTACAGCTTTAAACTCTCTGTTTTTGCTCTCCACACAGATATGAGTTAATTTTTCTGAATTTGCTGAATTTTCCTACTTACTTTTGTTCACCTGACCATTACGTAGATGTTTTTATTTTTTATTTTATGTGTGCTTTAGATACTTTGGTCGATGTTAATACCTAATAGATAAGAGTTGGTGTTGGAAAGGTCAAAATCGAGAAAGATTGAGACTAAATGCAGGATTAGCTCTAATTGATCCTATCATTTGTATATATATATATATATATATATATATATATAGACAGAGAGAGAGAGAGAAAGATATAGTTAAGGGTTGTCATAGTAAAGCGATATATTGCCTTATTCTATTGTTTTATTTCCTGTACGTCTTCAGTGTGTCTGTTCAGGTCAAAGTGCTAGATTCTTCCAAGTTCCCACAGTAGCCTGCCTTTCTTGGCTACCCTCTGGGAATCTGTTAATGAGCTCAACATCTGTGTGTGTGTGTGTGAACACGCATGTATGTGCCTACCCACGTATGTGTAATATGAGCGATCAGGCATGCAGCTCTTGTAAGGTTGGTTTCTTGTGCTGTGCTTGCATTGTGTGAGTGTGAGGAGGCAGGGGGGCATGTGGGTGCGTATGTTTAGGTAAGTGCGTGTATGACAGTGCATGAATGCATGCGTGTGTGTGTGTGTGTGTGTGTGTGTGTAGTGACATGCTCCATTCAGTCATGTTCCACTCCCAGTTTTCAGTCATTTAAAGTTCTGTAACTATAGGCTACCATACAGGATGCCATAACTCATTATGGCATCCTGTAGTCAGAGGGAAGTGACCCTGTGACCATGTGTGTGTGTATTTGTAAATAAAAAATGCATCAGGAAGTTTAGGCTTTTCTTGCACTTTTAATACAAGGACCTAAAGGAAAGTACTTCACATAACATGATTTAAACAGAATATAGCTGAAAAGCAAGCAGCTGCTGCCTGGTGACGTTGGTGTTCTGTATTTTGAATGGGAGACAGCAGGGACTCCACTGCCATGGCTACCAGCTACCTCCGTTCTATACCAACAACCTGTTCTTTGTGCTACCGGCTGGTGCTTTCCACCTACTCTAATATCATTATCACAGTGAAAAATTTCAGTCAGAGACACTTATGTCAAGGAATTGACCATTAATAGCGAACGGTTAAACAGTTAGATTTGGCAGAAAAAGCTGTTTGAGAGAGCTCTCAAAGAATCCAAGCAGCAATGAAGATTCTGCTAAGAGAGCTAAACAAAACATAACAAATATACAGTGCATGAACATTAATCTCAACCAATCAATCTCAATCTAAAATCAACAATATGAAATACCATATAAGGAGCAGGTAAGGGTGTTGAAAGGAGCTGCAGCAGCAAACTGAGTGAACTGTGATAGTGACAGGTTAAAATGTTGGTGGTATACACCTGTGTGAATGTGATTGGATGTTACCAGGCACAGCTGTGGATGAGTCAGTGATTGCGAAACATACAGAGGCCAATAAGCTGACACAAGCCTGACTTCAGTGCCTGAACTAACACAGTATGTTCCATGTAGTGAGTTTTAGTTTAAAATGAAGGGAATGGTTAGATTGATATAAAAAGTTTTTTTCTAACTAATATCAAGGCTATTTTTGTTAATTGATGGATAAGTCAAGGAACTCAGATACCTGTGGAAGTGGTTTCTGTGGTTTCAGTTGTCAAAAGTTGAGAAAAAACCATAATCAATTCATACGGCAGCAGCAAATAGCCATGCTTGTTTGTAAGAGTGGTAGCTGCCTCCCTCTCCTTGCCACTGCTGCCAACCTCAGCAGCAAGCCGTCATGTTTACACTGGAAACAATGGTGGCAACCGCTCGCTGTCTGAAAGCACTTCAGATCCTATCATTCAAAAAAAGTTGAGGAATTTGAATGTGGAGGTCAGTCAAAATAGCCCTCTGATATTATTTAATGGTGTCAGAATTTACCAGTCTTGTGTGTATAATTGCATGATTTCTTATTTTAGCCTTTGTGGCTGCAGTTATGTGTGAATCCTGTTTTGCTTCGTGTGTATGTGTGTGCATACTGTATGTGCTTTTTTTGTTTGTCTGATATGTCTGTGGCAGATTATCAGTGGGTAGGTGTATTAAGCTGGCTGAGTACACAAGGCAAAGGGAAGATTATTGTGACAAGCTTATCTGTCGTCTGATTCTCTACACTCCACTGACACAGTTCTCTTGCCTATAACTGTCAAACACATGTGTAGTATATTTAGCTGCCAGCAAATTCCAAATTTTTCCAATTGCCGAATATCTTAGTGTTGTGATCACTTTCATTTCTGGCGTTATAGTGTTATTATGTTCAGTGGGAGATGTGAGCGTATCTCTAATGAGATTGACCACAAACATTATCCCTGTACAATCTAATCTGTAGTGTTTCATTAACTGTCATTCGGCATTTGGAGAATATTTTTCCTACCTGTTTGTCCTTCAACCATTTTCTCCTCTTCTTAAGAAACTCTTAAGCCTCTTAAAAGTCCCCCTCCCTACTCCTAACAGTTTCTCACCTTAGGAGCTCTCTTAAGGGCTGAGATGCTTTGTGCATAACTTCTATCTTTACCAGGGTCTAGTCTTGCTGTAAGGGAAATTTTTTAGAAAATCTCATAATTCTTAGAATTTTCTGAAAAATTTTCTTCCTGCAGTCAGGGCTCCTAGACTTTGGAATGACCTGCCTGAGGATATCAGGGCTGCCAACTCTGTCTCGTCTTTTAAATCACTGTTAAAAACCCACTTGTTTAAAATTGCTTTTCAGTGATCTTATTATATTTTATGGAATTTTATTTCATTTTACTTTATTTATGTTTTTATAATATATTTAGTTTTATGGGTTTCAGTTTGTTTTTGGATTTTAACTGTGTACTGTTTTTATCGTAAAGCACTTTGTAACTGTATTTTGAAAAGTGCTATATAAATTAAGTTATTATTATTGTTATTACACACACACACACACACACACACACACACACACACACACACACACACACACACTGAGTACTAACACCGGCTATGTCAACATGAATGTAGACATCAACAGTAGGGTACATTACAGGCCTTAGACATTAATGAGCATTATAGTATGCACTAAATATACCCACTCGATGTATGACAGACACACATAATAAGCACTTACAGAAACACATACACAGATGTCATACATGAAACAAATAGAAGCACATACAACCTACAACACAGCAGTGCACACACATGTTCGCATTCTCTCTCTCTCTCTCTCACACACACACATACAATACATGAACAAACAAAATACAAAGCATACACAATGCTCCCCGACAGAGCTGATAAGACATAATTGCCTTAGCTCCTTATTGTCAAGCACACAGCAGAGTCATAAAATGTGAAATTAAATCCTTTACAGTCATTACAAGAATGTAAAACACTTTATTTAGTGCTTAGGCGTTAAATACCAGTATAAAACAAAGGCACAGTTTGCCCACCAGGATTTAGATATAATTTATGTTGCATTAAAGAGTAATAATTCCAGTTATTCTTTTTAAAATTAGTCTTGGTTTTATGAGCTCATATCTGTTGTACTATGAAAAGACAATTTGTCAGTCACTTTGCGACAAAAAAAAAAGATATAAAATCTGGGAATCTACATTGATCATGACTGTCTTCATGTCAATGTTCTTTACCCTGTGTCTAATAAATTTCATTGTAGTTGCATTTTATCATAAACTTTTGTGGCCTCATGTTGGAACACTCACAGTCAACATTTTGGGCCAAGCCATGATACTCATGAATGAATGAATGCGACAATCTGCTCTTTTTGTGAGTGACGCTGGTTTTACTCTCATAGCATACAATACTTAGATTTTGAATGTGTTACAGCATTGTAATCATGATCTATGTTGTCAGTCAAACCCATAAAATACTGAGCAAATATGGTAGCTTCGTCCATTGAAAAGGCTGCTAATGAGTGGTGCAGTGGTTTTAATAAAACATGCATGCACCCAGGGCTGTTTTTGCCTATTTGCATTATAAGCGACTGCAATGGGCCCCCTGACCACCATGGGGGCCCTCGTTGGGTGGTGTTTGTTTTGTGTTTTTCTCACAGACAGGGGGCCCCCTTAAATGGCTATATTTCATATAGCACATTTATCCAAAGCGCTCTACAAGGTTTTTGCTGCTCATTCATGCACACACTCACACACTGATGGCAGCAAGCTACCGTACAGACACTTCAACATGTGGACAAGGTGGGGACCATGGACTGTAAAAAATAATGGACATATCCACTGTGATGTCACCCATTGGTTTGTAGACTCCTGTTTTGAAGCCTCGAGTTTGCATTTTGACTGTCGCCATCCTGGATTTTTGTAGCCAGAAGTGACCATATTTGGACGAGAGGGTGGAGCTAATCCTAACACTAGCTGCTAGCTTGGTTAGCATGGCGCATTTACAGCATGAATGTATTATAAGAGCTGGATACCGGACTTAAAATGGTGCCCATTCAGTCCTATAGGAATTGCTTGGCTGGTGCATATGCCAAAAAAAGTTTCTATCTTCCGGGTTTCCTTTCATGTTGTGCGGTCCACTGAATATGTGCAGTAGTGTTTCCCCTGCTGGCCCCACCCGCAAGTTCTTTCTTGGCCCATAGATTTAACATTGTGATGATCCATGATTTACAGTCTGTGATTAACAATGATAATGCTAATACTAACATTGGTGAATGGTAATGACATTCAGAGATTGAATTGTTTGTCATGTGGATGGCATTAGAATGGATTGAACAAGTTAGTTGCAGCAAAATACTAATATGCAGTGATTCCATGTCAGTCCTTGCAAGCATTAAGACAGGTACAGCCAGAAGTCATCAGGATCTGCTTTATGAAATCTTGTTTACCAACTCAAAAATAGTTAGACAAGGGAAAAATGTCACATTCATGTGGGTCACAGCACATGCAGGAGCAGAGAAATTGGAAAAAGAAGCAACCTCAACAGTACAATTTTCATCATAGGAAAACATTCAACGGGTCTTTACAATCAATGCCATGAGGCTGAGACAGTTGAGCATATCCTTCTAACATGCAGAAAATTTACGCATGAAAGACAAGAAATGATAGCACAATTAAGAAAAATAGGACAAGGTTAAAAGTATATTAGAATGTTGAGACAGTGTTGAAAGGAGGAAATGATTATTTACTTTTTTGAGGATGACTAGACTGGAAAGATGGTTTTAAAATGAATGGACACTGAGGGAGATTAAAACCTGAAGGTGGCAGCAATGCAACATTGTGGACACCAACCGACGTAAAACCTCACAGACGAAGCATAAGACATATAGAGTCACTAACCTAACTGGAAGATGAAGTGCTCATATCACTCTGGAGCAGAAAAACAGAAAAAAGAAAGAGAAAAATGGGCCAAAAATACAGGTAAGAAATTATCTATCTACAACGATTTAGCCTTTTTTCCTTACAAGAGCTGTTGACATGCTGTTAGTTGAAATGAAAAAGATTTGTTATCAGCTAGCTAATGTTAGGAAGGCTAGCTACCATACATTACAATGCTGCTACATTGCTACCTAATGTTAATGTTAGCTCATGCAGTATTGGACTAAAACATTTAGACACATAATAAATGTGTAATGACAACTCAATTTTGTATTACTACGGTTGGGTTAGACTGTAAGGCTGTTATCCATGAAGACTTTCAGTGTTGACAACTAGGGGACATTTAAGTAGTATTCATGCTTAATGTTATAGGCTAACGTAGACTTGACAGTATTTCAGACATCACGGTGTTCCGGACACTTGACATTTTGACATAAATTATTCAAATAAATACTTCCAGGTAACAAATCAAATATATATTTATGTCATCATTTTTCACTCCTTTTTATCTTCTGACTGTCCAAGAAGCATCCACTCCAGATGCTTCTACCATCTACTCCCACTCTAGAAGCAGTTACACGAACATGGTGAACGGGTATGATTTTGTGAGAGGACACTCAGGAGTGCGGAGGGGCCTGTGTTGGCAAAATACTCATTTCAAGTTGATTTTAATCATGAGAGGGCAAATTAAATACAAAAAAAAAACTTTCTTAAATTGTCAAAATATTTACTTTTATAGTTATTCGATCTTAAATTATAAACTTTACCAGTTTAACTATTTCACTGTAAATTATTCTGTCAGATATGAAAAATTGCTGCCACCACATGAAGGCAGAAATGACATTTGACCTCAGTGTGGCACCACAGATAAGAGAATAAAGAATTGATTTTGTGTTTTTCATTCCTTTCAAAAAATGAACAAATGTTAAATTGATAGTAAACCATTTAATAGCTCTATTTATGTTAGTGTGATTGACATTAAAATGATTTCTGTTCCATCACATTTTATAATGAAATATGATTCATTTGAGGACCCACTTTCACTCATGTTAATTTTAACACACACACACACACACACACACACACACACACACACACACACACACACATTTTTCTGCTCCTTAAGTACAAGCAGCCTCTCAGTTCTGGAGGGTCTTCCCTGGTGGACTAGGAGTTAAGATTCTGCATTTTTCTCCCTGCCTGGGTGTCTTTTCTCCACTGTAATAAAAAATAATACAAACAATATTGATGTCACACTACAATAATCAAAACAATAAATAATTTGTAACTCTGGGAACATGTTTTCTTTTGTTAGGGAAGAATGTCAAGAAAAAGAGAAAAGGCTTACAGCATGGAAACACTTCTTCTGGCAGTTGTCACAGCCCGGCTCATAGGCTGCAACAAAATATGGGAGTCAGTAATCAGTAATGTAGGCATGTGTGGATGTGTGCGTGTCGGCAACCAAAAAAAAAAAAAAACAAGCTTTAGAGTCATGACCACACCGGGCCCAGGTGTGGCTCATGATGGCGATGACGATCCTCCGCCCTGCCCCGGATCCTGCAAGACAAAAAGGAAACCAGCAAAACGGAACGCAGGAGCACCTAGTGGAGCCGAGGGGTCGTCATATAGTGCAGAGAGTAAAATCAGGGGAAGTGTGAGGACAGTATTTGAGACCGATGGGATACCTAAATCCACCCTGGCAGACCACAAGGCAGGGAAACATGATTGTGGTCCTCATCCCAATAGGGCAATCATGCCTTTGTGAACTACATTGTGTGGATGGCAGACCATGGATTTCCTCTGACAAGGAGCGCCATAAAATGTCTGGCTTTGGAAATAATCAAAAGCTGTACCAGCAACATTGACACAATTGTGAATGTGGAGTAGGGCCTCAGAGGCAACTGGTGAGCTGGTCTCAAAGGTCACCACCCTGAGCTCACCAGCAGTACACCAGACTCCCTACATCGGGCCAGGATCCATGAGGCAACAGCAAAGCCTTTAGAGACCGTCCTCAACTCCTGGAAATATTGTTAAAATGCACAGCCTTCATGACAAACCTCACTTTTTATGGAATTGTGGTAAAAGAGGGTTTAGTGATAAGCCCAAATCCAAGGAGAACGTTCTGTGTCAGAAGGTAAAGAGGCATGTTTACCGCCAGCAGACGACCACCAGGGAGCACATAACTGCGTCAGTACAACAGGGACCAGCATTCCGTCCGTCATCATCTATCCCCGCTGCCTTCCCAGTGTGGCGTACGCTCTGCATGGTCCAAGAGACAGTCTGTATGGCTATTCAGAGAGGGAATACATGACCATAGAGCTCTTTCTAAAATGGCTGGACCATTTTGTGAAACATGCCCCTCAAGAAAGACCTCTCTTGTTAATCATGGACCGGCATGAGACAGGGTTTTCCACTAGTGCATACAATGTCCAGCTGGGTGAAAATAGCTGGGGACCTGGGGGAGTGGTGAGCGGCTGCTTTTTTAAGTAAATATAATAACAAACTTTTAAACTTTTACTACACTGCTCTTTGAGCAGCTTTCTCTAGAGCCCCTTTCACACATGCACTGCAACCCCGAGGAGAATTCACAGCAAGTGAGTGGGTGTGCTTCTATCATGCGGGTGGCACTAGATAAACACAGCAGGCCAGCTAAGCTGTATTGTTTTGACTGGGCCTGAGTGCTCCACTGTGGAGCTAGTGCTAATGGGAGAGAGTACTTCCTGTGATCTCATAAAATGAAAGCAGTTTTGTTCCTGGTGAAAAGCTTAAAAATACCAATTTACAACTGGGTCGAGACCTTTCCAACGATGTATTTGGTTTAGCTCTACAACAAATTTTTAATTTCCTCATTTCATGGGCACAAGCCAACCCAGGTCAGAGAGCACTATGAAGGCCCAATATATAAAATGAAGATTTTTGTTTGTTTGTTTTTTTCTTTTTTAGTGGAAGTGAGTCACCTTCAGAGATTACAGTACTGCTGACAATATATTTACACAACCAATGCACAATGTAAAGTCCGGTTTGATGAAATATATGAAAGTGACAAGTGGAGGGAAATGAGAGATGTGAAATGTAAAGTCCAATTTGGATAATGTCTTCATGCCATTTATATGGCCATTGTACAAGATTTGATGCACACACACACACATACACAATGTTGGAGTGCTTTATTGGATGACATGGCTCAATATTAAATGAGGAGGACTATGTTTTAAGAAAGATGATTTCATATTAAACATCCTCAGCCACATATTCTTGGAAATATAAAATTAAATGAGCAACTTCACATTTTACAATCACAGGGTATAAACAGAGATAGTTTGGATTGGGGTTGCGGCTGACTGGCGGCAATTTGAAATGGAATGAAGCACACTGACGGCAGACAACCCAAAACAGTAGTTAAACGCGCCACATCTGCCCACAACACAATGCCTTTCCGTTGCCTTCCACTATCAGAAACTGACAAAAAACTTTATTTTTCTGAATCAACGGAAAAATAATTAAAACTGATGGCCTTAACATCAACCTATTGTATTGTTGAGTCATGTTTCTGTGTTGAGAAATGTTAAAGATATCAGTACATGGTGCAGGCACGAAAGATATTCCAATTGAATTACATTAGTTTGAAAGTCGTGCTGAGTGTCATGAAAAAAAGGAAAAATAGTGTCCATGTACACGAATCTATAGATTAAATTCCCATGACTGTCTCACAAACTACCGTGAGACTGGGTTGGATGGTAAGAAACAGTCCCCCTCTGCCCTGAAACATGCCCATGAAAAGGTTGTCACTGCAGACAATATCATCTCTGGCTTCAAGAAAGCAGGAATATACCCCCTGTCCAGAGAGGCTATTGACATGACACAGGTAAGATTTTACTTATCATTATCATTATGATGTATTCTGTGAACCATTCTGTATTTGGATTGCAATAACACTTTTTTACCTGAACAGATTGTGAAACTAGTGCCAAGCGAACATGCTCCGGCGCCTCCACCTGCTGTGCCTCCTTCCTCCACTCCCAAGGATGAAGCATCTACATCTGCTGCAGTGCCCACCTCCTCCACTGCAGCTCTATCCCCAGAAACCTTGTCAAATTCTCCTATGACACCAGAAACTTGTCCTACATGTAGAAGAGACAACAGAAATTATTTGTTTGATAGTGGTCTCATCCCTCCTTTCCTCACCAAGATCTTTGTCACAGCCACCATTGGCAAGCAGTGGTTGTCACTAGTGACAAATACAATGCCATCCTGCAAAACTTGGATGCTGCAGAGAAGGAGAGATGAAGAAAAAGAGGAAAAAAGAACAGGAAAGAGAAAAAGAGAAGAGAAAGAGAAAGAGAGAGAAATCCTCTTGCTAAAAACAGCCGCCACTGTGCAGTGTGCAGGAACATTACACCACCAGGATCTGAGGCGGAGGTGGATGACTGGGTGCACTGCGAATTTTGTGGTTTACACACATACTATTATAATTAATGTTAATGAATTTATTACCTTTTTTGATTTGTGAATTCATATTTTAAGTGGCAAATTCAGTGCAGTAAGTGTCCGAAATACAGTGAGTCTATGTTAGGGAGCCTTAATTACCCTTGGGTAATGTTACATTGCTGTACTGTATGTTAATAAGTAGCCAGAGCCGCAAATTAGCATAATTTTAACATAGGCAACAGTATTTACTGTTAGAAATCCCCACAACATGATTGGCTACACATAGCTAAAAGCATCAGCAGAATTTTGGCTCACATAGTTGTGATTCATGTTGAACCTTTGACATTCACTTATTCTTATTTGCTTAGTCTACCTTGTTTTAATGTTAGCTAATTGTCTCCTGAAATCTAAAAATGGATGATATGATCTCAAATAATAGTATTAACTTGTATATCAATCTGTGTGGATTGAACGAATAGATTGTAGGGGTTAACACACTTGGAAATTAATATTAAGCACTTGTGAAATTATATGGGGCACCACCTAAATTAATTAATTAATTGGAAGAAAAATTAAGAACAACAAATGAAAGTATATATCTAAAAGTCAGGAACTCTGAATACAGGGATCCTCATCTCTGTTGTAAAGGAATACACAAATGCAATGACTTCACGATAAAGCAAGATATTTAGAGACTGGGAAGAATAGGGAACACTAAGTATATATACAAACTGTAAATAAAACTAGAATGGATGAATAAATTAATGCATGAATGAATAGGTAAACTAAATTAACAAGTTATTGCAGACAGAATGAATTTATGAATGTATGTTATCAAAAACGAGTCAAAAGCGCAATGAGGGGACCAAGAATAAGTAAAGCAAAAAAAGAAAATAATTTTGAATAGCTCTTTGCATCAACTCTCAAACAGAATGCATGGAAGTTGGTTAGTTCCTACTGTCTTTTCATGAAGGGCTGATGATGAGACGAGCTCCCTAGACAGTGCAGCATGGTGATGCAGACTCTGTGATCTTCAAGATGGCTGAGGTGACAGCCAGATGAGAACTGGGTTGGTTGAGTGGAGCACTTTGGTGCAAGACTTCCAAGGAGAGTGAATCGAGTACTGGACAGTCTCAGATGAGCTGGCCACTCAGCAAACACACAGCAGGGGTGTGTGTTCCAAATCTTGGTGTGTTCAAAGGCTGGAGAGTTCAAACTGGAGCTCTAACTACCAAAAAGTCTTGAAAAGTCTAAAAAACATTGAACTACAAATATATACAAATATATACAAATAGGAGATTACAAAAAGTAATACATAATTCAAATAGCGAACGGTGTACAATGGCCAATGGTACTTGGCTTGTGGCTTTTAGGTGTCTTTCTTCTTAGTGAGAGTTCTTTTCTGAAGCTTTCAGTTCTCAGCCATATAAAAAAAGGGACAACGCCCAAAATGCCATACCATCCTGACTGGCAGGGCCGAGAAGAACACAGAAGAAGCAGCAGCGGTCAGCAAGCCAGTGAGCAAGCCAAAAAGCAAAAAAACAAAGAGTTGTAAACTTTTTATAGCCTAGGAGGTGTGTTTTGAAAGAAAAAGGAGGATCTTTGGTGCTCTTTTGAGAATAGAATATTTGAGGCCTGGCACTTGCAAGTTGGATACTCACTTGTTCTGCCGTTAGTGTGACATATCGTGAAAGCCAGTTGGAAACACTTAGCTTAACTTGCAATATTAATTCAAATAAACACAGAATAACATCAATACCTCCATGTGCTAGCCCAAACACCTTAAGTATCTGCGTGAGGATGTCTGCAGTGGGGGGTGGTGTGTATGCAAATGTTTGAACACGCAGATGCCTAGATTGTGAATAACGCCAAAACTTATATTGAGGTAGTGCAAAAGACTCCTTTAGATTGTTGAAAGACCTAATAGTGCTCCCTTCATAAAGATCACCCAGTACCTTAATTCTTCCGTCAAACTGTGATTTCCAGATAACAAGCGAGTGTCCTGCATAACTTGTGGTTTAACCAAATAGAGGCTGAGATTTGATGGTGAGGGTCAAAATTGCATATTGCAGCAGAGCAGAGTCTGCTCGTGTGCTGTCAGCTTAGTTGTGACAAAGTGAATAGGGCGAAGTGGTCTACATCTTCAGCTGTCAATGGGATGCCAGGGAGGAGCTCATTTTGGGATTAAAGACCAGTCAACAATGTGCCGGAGACCAAAGGCGAACTGATATAACAAAAGGTTTGGGATTGCTGCTGCTGTTTAAACAACATGCCTGGTTTGCTTGCTCATTATAATGGGATAGTTTCTTTCAAGTCATGTTTGAATTATGTGAGCACTGTTGCTCATTATGATGTTGTTATGAGTAACAAGTTTGATGAAGAATTTTATTTTCTGAAAAACATTGTCTACATAGTTATTTATTGTTTTCTTATTGTGCTTTAATTGTTAATTAAAAGCTTTATTGATAATAAAATATACATAGTCATTCATTTTCATTCAAATATGTTAAAATGGCTGTGGTTTAGGTTTGAGGGGGCCCCACTGTAAGATGTTGCTCAGGGCCCCAAAATGTTCACATGTGGCCCTGCATGCACCAAAGTACAACAACAAATGTCAGCTCAGTCAGAAGATAAGGAACTGATGGTGAAAAGTATAGATTCAATGTTTGGTGCAGGCGTAATCTGGGCATACAGCCAGTTTATTGTGATGAACCCTAGAATTGCTCAGCAACATACCCCTACAGCATGGCCATCATTACTCATCATCTGTGGGGATCAGGTGGTAGTGGGGGAGGTGTTGAGTGCTGGCATCAGCAGCACGTATGGCAGGCAGCACTCACAGGTGCACGTAATTGGGTTAATTAAAAGCTTGCTAATTAGTGAATGGTTTCAGTGTGGGCAGGAGAGGAGAATAGTAGTTTTAGGCTTGAACCAGCCATCTTCTATCATTTTAAGAGGACAGCAGAAAAAAATATATTAAAGGATATATATATATAATATATAATCAGAGGGGAACATATGACAAAATCTTTCTAAATTAATTTTTGTCAAATCATTTTAAAATGGGATAAATCCTGCAAAAAAAAAAAAAAAATCTGTTGTGATTTTCAACCATTGATGCTGGAGTTAATAGAGTTTTTTTTTTTTTTTTCAGCTTTTACTTGAAGTCTTTTGATATGAAGTGATGAGAGAAACATGATCAATATATTAGCAGACTTCCCAGCATGCAGCATGCATTGTTTGAAAGTTAAAACTGTCCAGAGACATAAACATACAGTACCAGTCCAGTACATGATGGAACCTTTGTTTGTACAAAAATATATATAGATCAGTGGAGGATGGTCCATAGAGGCAGAGGACGTTGCTCCTCCTCTATTTTTTAAGAGGCAAGAGGGAGATCAAAATATTAAAAAAGAATATTGGGTTGAAATAAACCATTACCAAATCTCTGTCTTATTTATAAAATATTTTTCTCTCTTCTTTGGAAAAAATCCATAATTGAAATTCTCATTAAAATGCTTCAACAGTGACACCTACAGGGCAAGAGGAGAAAGGGCAGTCTGTGTGAAGTGGTGGTGGGGGGCAGAGGAGGATGGGCTCCTGCTGTCTTCCACAGGGCGGGATCTCCTACATCAATTTAATGTACTTCACTTTTTTTTCATGCTAATCTATGATTGGCCAAGACACGTAAAATGACGCTCCAAGGGAGGACGCCCTCCCTAACCAATCAACAACCAGAATACAATATTGACATTGTGTTGGTCCAATGATAGTTTCCGGATTTCATCTTCAGTTCTCTACCACTGTAACCAGAGCCAGCTCTGTCTATAACATAGGTGAGTGTGACAAACTGGTAAGAGAAGAAGACCAGTAAGATAAAGATAAATTATGTTTCACTTCTTTTACGGAGCAGTAGACAGCTGCTTCCGTAAGCCAACACAACAGCTGGCTTGTTGTAGCAGCTCTGAAGGACTCTTTATACATCCATGGAGGGACTGTTAAGGACTGTTGTTAAGCTAACTGGAGAATGGATCTGGACCAAGTGGAAACCTGTGGGGCTGAAAAATGAAGCCAATGCGAAAGTGCCAAAAACCTGTATTCTATCTAATAGCCATTAGGGGGCGACTCCACTGGCTGCAAAAAGAAGTCCGATTGTATGGAAGTCTATGAGAAAATGACCCTACTTCTCACTTGATTTATTACCTCTGTAAACTGTTTCCTAATGAGTTTATGGTCTCAATTGCTAGTTCAATACAGCATGGTGTTCATTTTGTAAATTATGGTCCCATTTAGAGTAAAATAGACGATAAAGCAGGGTATGCTTTTGGGCGTGGCTACGTTGTAATTGACAAGTCACCACCTCAGCCACAACGTTGCTTACGTAACGTAACCATTGCTTATGGGTGTAGCTGCTGCTATTTCACAGTGTGTTTTCAGTTCACTAAAGTTAATTGTAACATTGTGGTCGCCTAAAAAAGTCTTGTTCAGCGTTTGGTTATAATAAAAGACCCATCAGTGAGTCGGATGCTCAGTTTTTCCGGTGAGTATATTTTGTTTTAACGGTTTTAGGCCTGTTTTTTTCTAGCGAAAATTAGCATTAGCATTATCACTGTTAACCCTGGCTTGTAAATGCATCGTGCTAACCAAGCTAGCAGTTAATGATATGGTCAGCGCCACCCTCTCGTCCAAATATAGTGACTTCTGGCTCCAAAAATCAAACATGGCGACGGCCAAATCCAAGATGGCGAGGGTCAAATCGCTACACTCGAGGCTTCAAAACGGCAGTTCAGAAATCAATGGGTAATGTCACGGTGACAACGTCCATATTTTTTACAGTCTTTGATCTGGATTGTGCAGCGCGGCAGCAGCAGGACGCCACCTGTGAACGGCTGGAGAGAGAAGCAACTGGAGAATCAACTAGGAGAGTTAGCTTGTTTGTCATTGTTGCTAATGATATCAGACTGGTTAACCAGCAGCCACAAAGTTCTGTTTCCTAACAAACAAGATGACCAACAGCCACAAATGGACGTTATGACAAGGATACTTCATCTCCATGAAAGAAAGAAGAAGACGTCAGATAACGTGAGTCAGATACAGCTTCTCTCTCTCTGTCTCTTTGGTTGCTAATTTCATCTCTGATGGTTAAATGTCTCTCTCTGTGGCTGTTGTGTGAATTTATCTCCTTAACAAGAATGCAGCAGAGATCATATAATGTGCAGTGGGTAGTTTACTTGTTGAAGTTACAGTGAGCTGTCTGGACTCATTCATTTGGAATTGATCCTGTTTTTAATTGAGTGGTTGCTCAGTCACCTCTTGATGTTGTGTGATTAGTTAATGAGTGTGCAGGAGGTCTGGCTGCTTGCTTGTGACTATTTCTTCATTGTTGGTTTTTAAGTTGAGTCGTATATTGAGTAATAAGCTTAAAGTAAGTAGAATAACAAATGTTAACATGTCAGTTTTGTAGACAATATTTTATATGTTGTGCATGTAGATAAGAGTGTGTAAGTCATGTATTTAATACATGCATTAATACTTTCTGATGTGAACCTACACTTTTAGATCTGTGAATGTCTTTAGTGTTCAGTCTTTCTAGTATTCAGCACTGATCTGAACCTGTATCAGACTATAAGCTTTGTGCTACTTTATATATTTCTGTATACTAAGAAAATAGATAGGAAACACGTGTAAAACATGTGATATGTTGTCTGTTTTTAATGAGAACATAAATCTGTTGTCAAAATAGAACAATACTATAAATTTGAATTTCATTTGTTGGTAAAATGACATATCCTGAACCACTACACGCCTAAAATGAGCACTTCTTTGGTTAGAAACAATATGTATATGCTAAATGTCATTAAAGAAGCAGCCTTTTCATCACTCAGGGGTTTTTGTTTTTGAAACAAAATTGTTTAATTGGCATATAAAATTGCCCCCCACCCCTCCGATTTCATCAGGTGGTGGACAATGATATAGTTTGATGCAGTTTGTTGTAAGATTCCATGTTGGTTTTCCTCCTGTCCTCCCCAATTTTTTGAGTCACCAGCCACCACTTATATATATATAGATGAATGCAAACAATGATAAAAGGAGCACTAACCATGATGAAGACTAGTATCAGATTCAGTCCCTTGTACACTTTAACAAGATCACTGAGAGCAGTGTCACATGTTGTCTTCAGTGAATGTTACAGCAGCCACGGCTGTAAGTTTTTTGTGACAGATAAAGAACTGACTTCATTAGAAAAAAGACTTCAGAAAACATAAACAGAAATCAAATGTGACTGATGTTTCTCAGTATGACTGAACATTTGTAGGTTCAACTTAATACATTAAAGGAACAGTGTGTAAGATTTAGGGCATCTATTGGCAGAAATATTGGTGAAAATGGAGTAAAATATTCATAAGTATATTTTCATGAGTGTAAATAGTAGTAGTAGTGAAAATATGAATTGTTGTGTTTTCGTTAGCTTAGGATGAGCCCTTTATATCTTCATAGGTAGTGGGTTTGCTATGTTGCACCACCATGTTTCTACAGTAGCCCCGGAACGGACAAACCAAACACTGGCCCCTAGAGAGGGCCTTTTGCATTTTTCGTGAGTTCTCCTACACACTTGGAAGGGGAAGATGAGGGGATGTGCAACCTCAACGCTAGATGCCACTAAATCCTACACACTGGTCCTTTAAGTTATTTGAACTGATCTTTAGTTGAGTTAATTTAACACCATGGGTTTAACATTTAACAACTCATGAGATGACTTTAAACTAATTATTAAACTTCAGTTCAGTTAATTTACACTTTCAAGGCAGCAAGAATATCTTACATTTCAAAGTTGAAACAGCTTAATATTTTACAGTGTAGGAGATTATGGAAAACACACAAAAGATGTCTCTATGACAGCTAAGATAATGCCAGCACATATTGAAAAGGGAGAATCTGCTTTTTCTTTCCAAATTTGAGTTTTATTGCATATATTTCCCCCTTGTATGTCGCCACTTGCACTGATTTATGGGGCACCAGAGGCTATAGCCAAAAATGATGAAAATGCAATGCAACCTTTGCTAAAAAGGGGTTCCACTTGCCTAGGATACAGCTCTGTTGAAGTGACCTCTCTTCCCTCTTTTGATAGATGCTCTGAAGCTGAAACTATCTTAGTCACAGGACCCATTATTTAGATTATATGTATTTTAAATGTTTAAAGGATCTTGAGGTTAAATTCTAGTCAGATTAAAGAGTCATGGCAAAGATAAATGGCCAGCCATTTTGCATGCCAGGAGAAGGTGAAGAATGAAGCTGAAGAATGTATGTGTATGAATGATCCTTTAGGTTTTGTTCCATTACAAGTTTAACTTGTCTGTTCTAACTCTGCCAGTGTATCATCATGATTTATAAAGTGCACACACTGTGCATAATTTAGCTGGATAGAAAGAGTGTCTAACTGATGTTGACATTATAACTGATAGACTGGCTCACTTCTACAGTTTATTAATAAATGGGACACTATGTGCAAGTGTGTGTGTGTGTGTGTGTGTGTGTCTATGCAACTATAAGAGTAAGTTGCTGGAAGGTTGAATAATTGGTCCACTGTCCACCATCCACCATCTTTATTTACACATGTTCCGTCTCTGCTCTATTATTGTATTTTCCTACAATGTGTATGGGTCGGGTGTGTGTGTGTGTGTGTGTATGTGTGTGTGTATGTGTGTGTGTGTGTGTGTGTGTGTGTGTGTGTGTGTGTGCGTGTGTGGAAGGGGGGGTGTGGGTGGGGAATTGACACAGTAGAATATGTATTGAGATTGCTAAAACATCTTGGGTTTGCAAAAATGTCTAAGATATTTTTATGTTTACACACCTGCAGCACATTATGCAAGCATATTTATGAGGATTTTTGTGCTGTTTGCCTGTTTGTGTGGTGTGGGTGTGTTTGGGTGTGTGTGTGTGTGTGTGGGCAGGTTTGTGTTTCTCATTCCCTGCAGAAGACATAGGCGTCAGAAATGTCAAGTAGTCTCAAATGGCCCATTAATCCCTGTGCTTCACTGGTGGCGGTCTGCAGAGATATTTAGCATGTTACGTGACAGGATAGCCTGATGCTCACATGCACACACACACACTGAGCTGGCTCAGACAAGGACATGCATTCATACAAGGACTCATTTTCCACTTCTCTCTTTTATATCTAGATCTATAGAGCTGTGTACAGTTTTGTTAACTGTAAATGCATCAGAGGGAGCTTGAAGTCAGGATTATATGGTGTCTAGGATTTCCTGATGTATAGATTCCCAAAATCCAGACAAAGCTGAATGGTTTTCCTCTGATTCAAAATAACCATATAGCTTTTCTCTTCATGGAAATGCACCACTGCTTGTGAAAAGTGATTCTATTCTTTTGTTTGTTTGCTTATTTTTTTATTCCCAAACCTTTCAGTCAGTCAGTCCTTTGAGTCACCTTCAGGCAGTGTCTTCAACCTGGTATCACTCTTCCTGTCACAATACAATTTATTCACACAGTGCAGACACAACACATACACTAGGTCCTTCATTTCCAAGACTTTCCTAGAAAGGAAATGCAGTTTGGGACTTTTTGTCCACATATATGAACAATTTAGTTGTGAATAACAAAATGCATAATAATGAATATTTACCCAGGTTTAAATGGAGCTTTTCTGTCAAAGAAATGTCTACCGTCTCTATGATTAGTATTAAATTACATTGTCCTTTTCAGGAAACCTCCTAAGAAATTACTGGGAAATCAAGGTCCTGTAAAATAATGGGTTATGAAGAGGGGGTTCTCTGGTGAGTTTAAATGAGCATCATTATGGAAGCAAATAATAGCATAATGATTTGAATATTATAAGCAACTGAATACCTGATTGTTGAATTTAATTACTGCTGAATGTTGAATTTCACAGAAGATTTTTGAGCTTAATAGATAGAAGAATGATGAAACTCTAAATAAAATAACTCCTTTGAATCATTTTTTCCTCTTTTGGGGCTCCGTGGAAACAGCCAGTGACCTATTTTGCATTTAGTTTAATATTTCTTCTAAACTTTATTCATCAAGGGAAAAGTCTTTTCTGCCCTTCTTCACATTGATAAACTTACATTTTGTATATTCAGCATCAACAGGGACTTAATATTGACCTCTGAGCTGCTCCATTGAGGCAGTTTGGGTTTAAGTGCCTTGTTTTGTCTGTGCTTGTTTTTGCCAATTCATGGGATCAAACGGATGATCCTCTTCTCAAAAAGCCTTCTTCTCTCACATTTAGGTCACCGCTACCCAAATTGATAGAGAACTTCCGGCCAGCGCTCATGGTTATATGCAGTAAATGGGTAGATAACCTCTTGTTATACATTAACAACTTCTAGTTGAAAACTGCAGGTGAAGGCTGACATTGAACTGTGTTTGGGAATTAATATGGTAATTTCTGGGGTTCACCATCAAGAAAGTGTTTCAGCTTCTCTCAGAATGTGAAACTGTCTTGATTATAAAAGTTTCAGTCAGTGCTTACACACACAACACACACATCACCACCCTTAAAACGGATTAAATCTGGACAAATGCAACCATGCAAAAGTAAGCTGATAGTGAACAGAGTGATATATTATGTCCTGCTTTCCCTATGTCTTCAATGGTTTTAACTACATTACGCCCACCATTATTGCAAGTATACATTTGATGATTGTGAATGAGGTTTTTGAATTTGCATGTCCCTCTTTCTTGTTCAAAAAATGTCAGTGCACAATTAGAGCACCACACGCTGAGCCATGGATGTTTAGTAATCATTTTTTCCCCCCAACAAGTCCTCTGACTTACACAACAAGATATATCATTGACAACAGGATTACAATTCCCATTACAATAATAAAAGCATTTTATGATCTGAAAACACTTTTATTTTTTGTTTGTTTAAAGTTTGGTTGTGTTTAGGCACAAAATCAACTTGGTTGGGGTTAGGGAAAGATCACAGTTTGCATTAAATCACTATTTAGTTAAAGTTTGGGGAACATCATGATTTGGATTTAAATCACTGCTTCATTAGAGTTAGGGGACCTTCGTCATCCTAGTTACAATAATAAACACTTGTTTAAGGTCAGTGTGTGGCTGCAGGCATGGTTAAAAAAAACCAATGTTGACTGTTGATAGGAAACACAAAACAAACAGCGTTCTCCTTTGCAGTGTTACAAGATGACATTTTGTTGGCCCATCCATCCACCCCACCCTCCTCATTACGAGGACTTTGTCACTCACCAGAGGGCTTTGTGAACACAAACATACAGTGTGTCATTTTGGGGTATTTGCTGAAACAACAGATGCTCTCATTTTTTGGGGAAGGACAGTCTCACTTTGTCTCACATGATACTGTTGGGGAAACATCTTGGACAAGTTAGTAAGCACTTATAGTGTATACTCACACTGTAATTTATAGTCTCTTATCCACCCGACGTGTAACACATGGCTCTATACAATGAGGAAGCAGTGAGGGAGAAACTCCACACGGACAGACCAAGGAATCAAACTAGGGTCTGTGTCTCTCTGAGGCAGCAGTGCCAAATGCTGAATTCACCCTAAAAAAATGTTGTATCTGGAAAATGATTTGCATTTATTTCAGAGATAATGAGTTACTAGTGAGTCAGACAATCTGATTTTTCTGCAGAGGAACACAAGAACTATCTTTTAATTGAGCCAGATTTTTGATGAAGCAAAACATACAGTCATTCTCTCAATTAGTACAGCAGCTGGTACTTTGGATGTCAAGTAGAATTTATGTAATACTTTTAGTGTTATTTAATAATGGATACTTTAATTGTTGCATTCCAGTTTTATGAAAGACAAATTTCTTGGGGGGCATAAAAAGTTAATTTTTCCATTTTTCTCAAGACACATACTGTACACACAGGATGGAAGAAATGGATGGATGTACTTTATGTAGAATACTGTCATTTCCTGGAAATTGAGAGTAATATCAATGACTTTTTTTTTTTCCTTGGCCCATACCCGTACTGTTGCTGAATAATGGGAAAGATTGATATTGTTTTGCTTTGTGCCACCTCCGAGACAAACTAACTGGGCAACAACTGCTAGTGTTCATATTCCAATTATTCAGCAACTAATTATTCATTCCCCTCCGGCTTGTAGAGCAATATGATTGACACAAAATAAATACATACTGTAAATAAAGATGGTGAAATCCTTCTTACAAGCAAGTCACATTCAGCTAAAAGGGATGTATTGCTCGCCAGTTTGAATGCTAGTGTCAGGCTGTTACCGCTATTTCACTCACTGCGCCTTCAGGCACTCTGAATAAAAGAACCCACTTACATTCACTTAGTGTGTATAACATTTTACAGTATATTTTCTTATTCTTACAGTCAAGGCCTCGGGGGTAAAGACTTTTTGGCACGTTTTCATACTGAGGGGAGTAAGTAACCACATCTGGGTGGTTTTCATTGACAAAAGGGAGAAGATGGGCATGTGTTAGTAGCGGACAGAGAGAGAGAGAGAGAGAGAGAGAGAGAGAGAGAAAGGCATTAACAGACAGAAGGAGAAGTGGAAAAAGACAAGTTGTGTCTGAGTGAGAGAGAAAAGGAGGGAGCGATACATATAAATGAAATGCAAAGTCAAGTCTATCTACATTCAGCCAAAGTATACCGCTGATTCAGCTGAGATGATCAAACACTCTTGTCTTGTCTTGCATGCACACTTTGTCTTTATCTATTCTGTCTTTTCATCTCTGTCTCTTTCCTCTTACTCTGTTTTCTTCCACCCCTGTCTTTCCACCCCCCACCCCTCTTTTTTTTTTTTTCTTATCCACTCTATCCCTGTTTTTCATGCCTGCAAAGCTTAGTGGGGCATAAGACAGCATCCTCCAGAATTTAGATTTATATGCTGCAGGGCAAAACTTCTCTGCAGCATTTGATCCAATCAAAAATTGGAATACTTCAATCATCTACTTATCAGTCTGTTTTAGTTGTGGAGGTAGTTATTAAAATGACAATAAGATTCTGCAACATTTTACCTTTTTTTGTCTCACAGTCTTCTCTCTCTTCAAGAGTTCACATATCTGAAAAAGTCAGAAAACTTTTGCGTTTGTCTATATTATCACCAATGTCTCCTCCACTGACTGATGAAGCACTTGATATTTTTTTAGCTAAGCTAGCGGTGTAATAACTAGAAATAGCACTTTGGATAAAAGTGCTATATAAATGCAGCCATTTATTGGGATGGCAACGCCGGTGTTGATCCATCACTTTGGTTTAAACTCAACATATTTCAATATTGTAGATTGGATTGCCATGCTCATGCCTCACCATGAAGTTGCCGTGTGGTTCCCAGTGAAATATCTTGACAACTATCCAATGGATTGTCATAAAATTTGCTAGCAGGCTAAACCAAGGTAATTGGTAATTCTTACCTGCTAAACATCAGCATGTTAGCATTGTCATTCTGTGTTGGCATTTATCTTAAAGCTCTGCAGTACAGCCTCACAGAGCTGCAAGCGTGGCTGTAATCTTGTTGACTCACTGTCTGACTTTTCCACCTTTTCCTTGATTCGACTCTTCATTCTTCCTCTTTCCATATATTGATTTTTCCTTTATTCTGTTACCTAACCCCACAACTCTTTCAACATCATCCTTTTCGCTCTACCCTTCCCTCCTCTATTCATCTGTTTCCTCTTCCTTCTTTTGTCCCCTCATGCCTCTTCCTATCTGCTTCTACTCCCTCTCTCTCTCACACCTGCTACCTCTCATCATCGTTTACCTCCCTCTCCCTCCCCTCCCATTGTTACACTCCATCCTCAATGCCTTTCATCCTTCGTCCCTCCACTCCTCGGTGCTTCGCCACCTCCTTCTTTCCCCTGTCCTCTAATCATCTCTCGTTTTTTAATTTCCCCAGCAGACAGCACCAGTGCTGGTCCATTTAGTCACAGGCTTTTAATTAGGAGTAGGCAGATTAGGAAGGCCACTCTCTACCCTGCTAATGGTGTACATGCACAAAAGGAACCCCACGTACATACACACAGCCACCCATGCACACCCATGAGCACGTAAGGGCAATGCTATTTATTCAGAAATGCCATTTCATTGTTTTATGTTTGCCTTGTTTTATGTGAGCGAACTCTTTTGTGAACATATGCTGGCACCTAACAAATGTAAATCAGTGCATTGGAAATGTGATTGTATTGTTTTGAAATATTAATACACACATACACTTTGTCAAACACTGGCTCTGGGGAAGGAATTATGTTACTATTCTTATAGGAGAGCAAGAGTAATGTCAAGTAATTAATATTTGAGCTGCCCTTACCTCCTGTTGTTGTTGTTGTTGTCGCGGTGTTGGTGGTGTGCTGCGGTTGTGAATATCAGAGGGTGTTGGTAATATTGGTTGGTGATATAATGTGTTCAGGTGTTTCATTTAAGTGTAAATCTATCCCTCGTCTTTATAAATATCATGCCATCTTAATCATTTATGCAAATACAAATATTTCAATCATTGTCAACCACGGTTTTTGATTCACAGCTATTTCTGTAACACACAGATCAAACCCATTAGAACTCTCCTGACACAGCTGTTGGGTCATATTGGGGCTTTAGAGGATATATTGCAAAGTCTAAATGATCTAGTTTAAGCTGAGTAAAGGCTTTTTGAGCATCAATATGGCAGATTGACAAGCACAATAACGACAACAGTTATTCTTGTTACAGTATCATCTTCAAGTAAAGGCTTAAAGTAATCCCAATTAATCGGGTAAAAAGCCAGTAGTAAAAAGAGGGAATTATGACTCACGGAAAGTGGTCTTTAAGTGGTGCGTGGGAAGAACAAGGCCAATCACAACTGTGATAAACTCCTCATTTAAACTGATATCTAACCCAAAGCTTAAGTGTGAACAGCATGTGTTATTTATTTAGCTTGTGATTTTTGGTTTTATTTCTAAATTTGAAAAGAATATCAGATACCTACTGTACAGATGTCGAGTCATATTGCCGTACAGCAAAAAACAACAAAAGAAAAAAAACCTTATAATATAGTCAATTTCACATTCCCAATGTGCAGTTAGCCAAACTCAAAAATACATTTAATCCAACTTGTACCACACGAGATTATCACATCCGACAAGAAAGTTCACTCTCTATCCAATCTAATTCTGCATTTCGACTGCAGCTACTGCAGATTAGTGATAAAACCTTATTTAGATTAGATGAAATGTGTGCGGCTTCTACCCAGCATAGGACAGAATATAAACATAGCTCTCCTGGGAGGGATATGTTTGTGTGTGTTTGTGTATGTGTGTGAGGGAGCGAGCATTATAACATCCTGCATTGGTCATCAAACTCTTGTTATCTTCCAGTTTTCCAGCAGAGTGCATGTATCTTAGCGTTCATATGGGCCAAATTTTATGCCTTAAGCATATTAAGCGCTTTCTGTGTGTATATGTATTCAGTGCACATGCAAACACATTAAATTCACGCACATTATTTGTGTGTGTTATTTCTCTTAATGGTGGCGTGAATAAACATGAATTTGTCCTTTCCTGTTTCTTGCCCAGCAGGCAGTTACTGTGGTATACAACCGCAACAGCTGTGCTTTCTGCAATAAACAACAAAGCCAGACCTGATCATGACATGCACTTTGCGGATATGTTATATTTTGAGCATAATCATGTTGTGACTTTCTGGTGTGTGAAACAACTGCAAACTTTGTTATACGAAGCCGAGCAGGGAAATGCGCCAGTAAAAATATGCGAATGTTCTCGGATTGAGTTTATCATTCGTGAACCCCTCCCCTCCTCACCTCTCGAACACTTACTTTTTCTCAAGTTTACTTGAGTTGCACTTCTCACTTTTCTCATTTCAATCAGTTTCTCATCTACAAACCTTTCCTGCTGTTCCCTGCAAACGCCTACGCACACCTTCAAATGCTAAACCTGTGCTTCTGTTTATCATTACACATACTGTGATTCACACTGAGTGAGCGGCTGGCATTTAGAAAAATAGAGAAGAAACATCAGTCTCATAGTTTTCTCATTAATTGATGGCCTGGTGATGCCAATAATAACACACTCTTTGTCTCATCTTCGCTGGACATGGTTCGTTTTCTTCCACATGATTTATACTTAATAAGTATAACATGATTGTCTTCTCTGCTAAACTCTTTGAACCGAGCGTGTGAAGAAAAACTGTGGGATATTCTTGGACAGCAAGTTAACTTTTCCATGATTGTAGCGAGTGTATTTTCCCGTTCATGATTGTTGACTGGACAAATTATCCTTCGTTCCCCGCAGCGCCATATTACACCTTTCTCCTTTCCCTCCTCTCTTTTCTCTCTGTCTGTTCATTTGCAGCTGATTAAGTGGTCCCGCAGATTAGGTTAGTGATGCGTTAATTTGAGTCGGAGAGAGAGAGAGAGCGTCTGTCTGGCCTCTGGTTTGTGTAATATGTGTAGGTGTGCATCTGCGTGCACTTGTGTGGTATATTATGTCTGTGTACGTGCACGCCCCAGTGTCTGCCTGCTGATATGCCCTCTGAAGCCAATAAAAGAGCAGCTATTACTAGAGCAGGGGTGGATAAATCCTGTTTACACACACACAAACACACACACAGAGACCCAGATATTAATTCCAGCTACACAGTGCTGTTCAAACTTAAGCAATTCTCTTCAGGGCTGTTCTTTCCTTGCATCTCTCATACAGCCTTGAAGCCTGGCACAGCGTATTATTGAGAAGCATGGCTACTTTGTGTATTTGTATGTTTGTGTACTTTTGTACTTATTCAAATTCAACGTCCCTTTGATGAGCACTGTTAGGTAGTATACTGATATGTTTCTGCTGTCAAAACAGACTCAGTGAAATAGTGGAGTCTGTTTGGAGCTACAAAGTCTAACAATATGGTGAAAATGGCAGTGAAATGACTCTGTTCCTCTGCTAAATGACTCCAATCTCTCTGCTTCCGAGGTATGCCGTCCAATTTGCAGAAAAATTACCGTCAGGAAACACATGTAGACACACACATATAAATGGACATATGTAGTCAGTAACAACACAAACAAATTGTCTTTCCCACAATCGAATAATCTCTTTTTCTTGGTAGAGCGGTGGTGCCAGACTCCACCTTGCAAGATTGGTTTATAAGATTTAAAGGGTCTGTCTCAATTGCCTCCAGAGCTATCTATTCATGCAGATCGCGTTGGCTTCATTTGCTCAGGTGCTAAGATTACTGCCACCACCCGGACACAATAGACACAAAGGGAATCTATTTCATGTATCAGTGTCTGTTATTCATTATATTAATATCTGTTTCTTGTATATGAAAATAGTTCCAATGAATACTGTTTCAGAGTAACAGGGAGTCTTTCCAGAGGAGCTTCCATGTTTGTGAAGTTTGAAAATCGCAAGCATTCATCCGGTCACTTAGAAAGGGTACCTGTTGTGATGTCTCAGTGATGGAGACAGCTGTCAAACATCTATTGTGCAGCTTTTAAATGACATATGTCATAAATTCATCCATGACCTTGCCAGAGCACAATAAGAGGAGCAAAACTGGCTTTATCAAACTTGACACACACAGGTCTGCAACTCTACAGGGATCTCGTCATGAGAAGCTTAGAAGGCCGATCTCACTTTCCTTCTCCTCTACACCGCTTATTGGCTCATACTTTGTGTGTTGTAAACAATACACATCCTACCCATGTATGTGTGTTTGTCCCAAAAAGTCTTCTCAAATCCTCCTTCATGCAATTATTTAAAAAAATTCTGTTGAAATTGCCATCATCGTTTTCACGTGGTGGCAAATTTTTTTCCCATTTTGAGTGTATTGTGTGTGTGTGTGTGTGTGTGTATGTGTGTGTGTGTGTGTGTGTGTGTGTGTGTGTGTGTGTATAGTCAAGTAAAAGCAGGTTTTGGAGCAGCAGCAGAGAAAGATTAGCTGAAGAAGCTCATTAAGCTACAGTTCACAAAGACGAAACAAATGCTCTCTCTGTCTCTTCATCTCTATCTATCCATCAGCTACAACACCGCCTCTATCAACCACTTACCTTCAGCCTTAGTCAGTCAGTCTGTCTCTCTCAATACACACACACACACCAAAACACACAAATATTTAAATTTTACACTTTCAAGTTGTCATCCTTGAAATCTGGCATGCATTTTTAAAAAAAGAAGTTTGCAAAGATGCACACAGAGTTCATAAATATTCAAATACAAATGTCACTAATGATACCAAAAATACTCACACACATGTGCACACATACATATCTCTTTAGCAAATACTGCAGAGTTGCTTCTTATGAAGGAGACTAAGAATGTGAGGTGACACACTGTCTGTGAATGTCAATTTTTAGCCCTCCATTCTTCAGGAAGGTCACTGTTACTTTAGGAACAACAAAACAGTCAAGGCTTTCTTTTTAGCTTTATCAGACAAAGACATTAGTCATCATAGCATTCTCCTGCAGTTACAGAAGTGAAAAGACTCGTGGTTGAAATTCATGTCTATGGAAAGAGCCTGTGGACCGAATCTCTCTTTAATTCTCTTTAGTTTCATTTTGTCTTGTGAAGGTCTTTGTGCGCGTGTCTCTTTGTGAGAGACAGAGAATGTTCTGCTGTGTGTCGACAGGCTCTGCTTTTAGCTGCAGATGTGTCTACATGCATCTGTCTCTGAGCACACGTTCATCTATACTGCATGATGGTGTGCAGTGCACCAGTCATCATTCTGAGACACCTTAGTGGATCAATACTGTACCTGCCAATCAAACCCCCCACACACACACATATACAGACTCGCTGATACACAGGTGTGTCTTTGCTTTGCTTCCTCACCACTTGTGTTGAATTGCTAGTGGCACAGCTCTCCACTGCTGATATGGCTAATGTTAATTAGCTGCTGCATTAGGAATAGCTTGAAGCATCCTGATAGGCCTGTTACTCATTATTCAAGCCCAACAGGCTAAACTGTACTGAACTTTATTGCTCACAAAGCCTGTCCTGTGTGCAAGAGAATGAAACATGTGCATTAATAGCTGTGATGTAAAAGTGTGTTTTTAGATATATGTAAAATATATATATGTATAGAGAGAGAAACCATGTGTGCATTTTTGTCTGTGCGTACACACCAATATACGGTATTGTGCAAGTGTTTTAGGCACTTAAGATGTTTAGATTCTTATCCATCACACAATACCAGCAAGGAGGTATCTGATTGGTCAGGCCAAACATACAGCTAGTCATCTTCGGTGACAAGAAGAACAAGGAGTCCTGCAACAGATGGTTTGGCCCCCACAGAGCCCTGATCTCAACATCATGGAGTCAGTCTGGGATTACATGAAGAGACAGAAGCAACTGAGACTAAATCCACAGAAGAACTGTGGCAAGCTGTCCATGATGCTTGGAAAACTTACCTACCATGTGTGTGTATATATATATGTATATATATATATATATATATATATATATAGTGCTGCTTGAAAGTTTGTGAACCCTAGAGATAGTCAATATTTTTGGAAGAAAAACATTAAACATTAAAATAACCATATAAAATGTTAATCTATACCCCAATTCATAATACTGATATTCCAAAGAATGGACTCAAACAAAAAAAGATATATTTCCATTGTTTATTTAACAAAAACTCAGATTTCATGCGTGCAAAAATATGTTAACCCCTTCAGTTAATAGGGTATTGCACCTCCTTTCGCAGCAATAACCTTAACCAAGCGGTTTCTGTAATGACTAATCAGTCTCACATCCACTTTGGGGGATTTTTGCCCACTCCTCCTTGCAGAACGCAGCCAGTTGGACTTTGACTAGGCCTATCCAGAACCTCAGCCATTCCTTGGTCTTTTTGCTGGAATGCTTCAGATCATTATCGTGTTGCATGATCCATTTTCGGCCAAGCTTTAACTTCACAACTGACGGCTTTAGGTTATTTTCCAGGATTTTACAATATTCCTCTGAATTCATGATTTTCTGGACTATGTGGAGTTGTCCAGGTCCCGAGGAAGAAAAGCAGGTCCAGATCTTAACGTTCCCACCACCATGCTTCACTGTTGGGAGAAGGTTCTTTTGGTGGTATGCAGTGTTGGCTTTTTGCCAAACATGGCGGTTTTGGTTGTGACTAAACAGTTCAATTTTGGACTCATCTGTCCACAGAATGGACTTCCAGGAAGCTTCAGGTTTCTCCAGGTGCTCTCTGGCAAGGTTGAGACAGGCAGATTTGTTCTGGCTTCTTCCTAACAACCCTCCCATGTAAGCCATGTTGATTGAGTTTTCTTCTTATTGTGGAAGCATGCACATGTGTCCCAGATGCAGCAAGAGAGGTCTGCAAATCTCTAGATGTTATGTGTCGGTTGGCTTTTACCTGAATTATCATATTTCTTGCAGATATTTTAGATGGTCGTCCACTTCTAGGCAGAGCTGCAGTCATTTTCAGTGCTCTCCATTTGTAGATGATCTGCCTCACAGTGGACCTATGGAGCTCAAACTTTTTTGAAATGAAATTATAACTTTCCCCAGACAAATGTTCTGTCACTACCCTCTTCCTGAGGTCCCCTGAGATTTCTTTTACTCTATGCATGATTGACCTGTATAGGTTCACTTTGGTAAGACTAAACTGACCTTGTTTGATCTCTGTTTTTAATCAGTGCTGCCCAATTTCTTCCCTAAAGATCTCTCATTTCATTGGTCCATTTCATTGGTGAATTTGGCCACCAATTTTGTCCCACCTGAATGTATTTACCTGCTTGTTTTGAGCAATGAAGCTCAGGGTTTAAACATACACCTGTTATTTCATATAAAAATACTGGTTCTGATTAAATAAAGAAATAATGGTAAAACAACAGAAAACTCCAAGATGCTCAAGAGGCTCACATACTTTCAAGCAGTACTCTGTGTGTGTGTGTGCGTGTGCGCGTGTGCGTGCGCGTGTGCGTGTGTGTGTGTGTGTGTGTATTCAGCTAATGCAGCCATGAGCTCACACTCTGACTTGTGGCCTTCTCTTATTAGAAGGGCGAGGATCGCTTAAAAACTTGAGAAGGGAATGTTTCTGTAATGCTGCCAGGCTGTTCAATGAGCTTGAGTCACAGAAGCTTTTAACAACACTTCTTGACATTAAGATATGTTTTTAATTCATGCTTTTAATTATACACTAATTTATTACTATGTGTGTGAGTGGTGGAGGGGTAACATTACTAATATCAGGTGTTTCATTGTACTTTTTATTAATGAGAGTACCTTTATGAGCGAAGTGTGTGTGTGTGTGTGTGTGTGTGTGTGTGTGTGTGTGTTAATTACTGTTTATAGCGTTGCTCCCCAGCCAGTAAAACTAGAGCAGCAGTAAAACAACCTAATTGCCCTCACAGCCCCTAGAGAAAGAGAGGGACAGAAGGTGAGAGGGGATGGAGTGAGTGAAAGAAAGAAGGAGGGATGAAGGAAAGAATAAATTAAACTAGGGCAATTAGAGATGCCTCTCTCAGAGTGGATGGAGCAGGACTGTAAACCATTCTGAATTACAAACATTTTTTTCAAATGATTCATTAAAAACAACAAAAAGAAAGGAAGACGAGAATAAACAAAGCAGGATTTTGCTCAAGTTACATACATTTTTATTGTTTTTTAATGATGCTACATTAGAAACATTTCATTCTGTTTATGTTTGGTGTATCTACTGTTCACTAAGAATCGATGAGGTCACAAAATTCCATGTACTAAACATACTCATAAGAAAGACATTTTCCAACCCTAACAGGTGCAACAAAAGTAACAGTACAGTCAGGGAGTTATCAATCAATCACAGTCTATAAACACCAACACAGCTCTGAGAATGTAAACAGCTAATGTAACTGAAAACACCTGTGTGAGTGGGCTTTAATCAATATATTAATGTTTTCCACAAAATAATTGTTTGGTAGACACAAATTTATGCTTTTGTACATGTCAGGGACCAAGCAGTGAGGCAATGGGCAAACAAGAGTTGTAGATCATTTTTTTAACCCATAAATGAAAAAAACAATACAAACCAAGAATATGACAGCAAGGCTTATAGAAATATAACTATACTCCATATAATAACAACTAAATAAGATGTGAACTAAACAAACACATTCTTCTTCTTCTTCTTCTTCTTCTTCTTCTTTTGTTTAATAGCGGGTGGTAACTAACGTTTAAGGTGCATTACCGCAGCCTGGTCGCCAGAATAAAACTTTGGCATTGTACGTTTCTGCAAACCACAGAAACATTGAATATCTACGTTTCAACAGGTGTAATACATAGCATATTAATATTTCAACAAAATGTATCATATCAACATTTCTACAAAGTGTAGCATATTAACATTTCAACAAAACGTATCATGTCAACATTTCCAAAATACGTATCATCTCAACATTTGTAAAGTGACGTAGTTCACATGTAATCTGTATGAGCTGATTTTCCTATTATGAGAGGAGGGGTTGGTGGATGGTTAGGAAGTTTCTTGGTAAAAAGTTGGAAATCAGCAGAGCACGGTTTGAGACAACCTCGAAATCAATGCCTGCTTCCCGTTTCAACCGACAAAAACGGGTGGTTGTTTTTAGCGAGATGTCAGGACATTTGCAGCCATTTTGCTGGCAAGAAAACTGGGTGTTTTTAGTGAGACATTGGGACATTTATTTTATTTTTTATTTTATTTTAACCCAAACCATGATCTTTCCCTACCCCTAACCAAGTGGTCTTTGTGCCTAAACCCAACCAGACCTTAACCACGGCTTTGTCACACCATAAAACATCATTATTCAGCAGATAGAAATGTTAATATGCTACGTTTTGTAGAAATGTTGAGATGATACGTTTTGTTGAAATGTTAATATGCTATGTATTACAGCTATGAATTATTGAAACATAGATATTCAACGTTTCTGTGGTTTGCAGAAACGTTAGATGCCAACGTTTTGTTCTGGAGATTGGGTTGATTACCACCACCTACTATGCTGGAGTGTGGGACAGAGTCCCTTGTTTCCATTAGGACTAGGAGGGAAAAAACAAAACAAAAACAAATTCTCTTCATAACCCTAAAACTCAAACAAGGCTTTATATTTTCTTTCCTCAATGCTAAATACATTCTTAAGATTCAATACTCCCACCCCACATTCCTTTAGTTCCTTCTTTAGCTTTTCCCTATGTGTTTCTGGCAGTGACAGATAACATGTACAACCGTTTCTTCCTCTAATCCACGTTCACATAGACCTGATGGATGTTAAGTGCATTAACTCTGTGTGTCCTAACCTCAGCCTTGATATGATTGTTTGCTCTCTGGATTTTTTTCCTATTGTTTTTATTCCTCCCACTTTTTGCTTTATTTCACATAGATGACGCCCTTTGTTTCCTTCATCTCAATGCTTTTGCCAGGCAGTCACAATATTCCTCTGTATTACTGCTTTAGCCTCAGCTTTACTGAAAGCTACCTCCATAATTCTATCCTGTTTCAGAGCTTGTTTAGCCAGTAAGTCTGCCATGTCATTCCCCACGACACCCCTATGAGCTGGGATTCACATAAACCTGACTGCTATTTCTGTTGTCTGAATATTGTTTCATATATTTCATAGAGTATATCTGGTCTGTTTTGGGACTACATTGACTGCAATGATACCAGCATTGATAATGAATCTGAGCATAATATGACCTTGTTTAGCTTATTTTGCACTATTCACTGAAATGTCATTAAAATAGCTAACATCTCAACAGTATATACTATTAAGTGATCTGGTGTTCTTTCCTAATGTTTATATTTAAATCTGGGACAACAAAACCAAAGCCACTATTTCCATTATTAGGCTCCTTTGATCCATCTGTATATATTGAAATACATGTTTTATGTATTGTTCTTAGTCTTTCATTAACTATATCTGCCCAATTTCCTTTTCCTTTATCTATCTATTATTTATTTTCTCTTGAATATCCAAATCTAAGGACACAGGGGAGAATAACCATAGAGTCAGAGTCACTGGGTAAGATGCTGTGGAACTGTATCTTATCTTGTAATCCCATTTCTTTTGCCATTTTACTTGCCGCCCAAAGGAAACATTCTCCCTTTGCTTTCCCACTTTCCCAGCATGGTCTAAGGGCCTTTACAGTTGGATGGTCTTCTTCCTTGTGCCCCAGTAGACTTGTCCAGTAATTCACCATTATAGCTGCTTTTATCTTAGATTCAATGCTATTTCTCCCATCTCTACTTGGATTGCTATAGCTGGAGAAGTCTCAGTAGCCCCAGCGCATAATCTCAGTGCCTGAGTTTGTATCACTTCCAGCTTCTTTAGTAATGTTTTTGCTGCTGACCTGTATACCACACTTCCATAATCAATCACTGATCTTATTAAAGCAACATAAATAATCCTCAAAGTACTTCTACATGCTCTCCCTTCAGACCCTGTCAGACATCTCATTACATTTGGAACCATCTTGCATTTTCTATCCATCTTATTTATATGATCACTTCAGGTCAACTTTGTATCAAATAAAACTCCCAGAAATCGAGTGCTTACTGCTCTATCTGTTTCCCATATATCTTTACACCAGCCTCTCTTATCTTCTTCCTACTAGTAAATACCACTACATTTGTCTTTTCTACTGAAAACATAAATCCCTATAAGTATGACCATTTCTCAACCACCCTAACTGCTTGTTGTATCTTCCCTTGAATTAGTGTTAAATTCTTCCCCCTTTTCCATAAGGTCCCGTCATCATCAAATAATGACTTTCCAGTACCACAACTTATGTCAGACACATCATTAATCATCATTTTTTAAAACAAGTATTGAGCTGATCACACTGCGCTGAGAAGTTGTATTATCTACCTTATATCTAGTAGATAATGCTGTTCCGATCTTAATCTGAGCAGATCTATCAAATAAAAAAATGTTTTAATCCAATTAAAAGTTCTTCCTGTTACTCCCATTTTATCTAATTTAATCATTAATCCCTCTTTCCATACCATATCATAAGCTTTCTCTACATCAAAGAACACTGCCATTATGGATTCTTTATTAATTTGGGCTTTTCTAATATCTGTCTCCAAACAAATTATGGGATCCATTGTTCCCCGCCCTTTCCTAAATCCACTCAGGCAAGGGGAAAATAATCCTCTTTCTATATAGCATGTCATGCTCTCTGTAATCATCCTTTCCATTATTTTCCCAACATGTAAAGCAAACGTAATTGTTCTGCAGCTTGTTGGACTTGTTGGACTCCTTTCCCGGTTTTATTATCGGTATAACAACTTCATCTTTCCAACTGGTAGGTAATCTTCTTTCTTCCCATGCTTGATTATATATTCCTAAAATAATAATGATAATAATAATGATAAATTAGATTTATATAGCGCCTTTCAAAACACCCAAGGATGCTTTACAGAAAAAGGAAGAGAAAAGAAAACTAAGCCGAACTTAAATAATAAACAACTGAGAGGTCAACAGGTTAACTGTGGGCCAAAAGCCTGAATAAACAGGTAAGTTTTGAGGGCTGATTGGAATGAGTCCAGGGTAGGAGCATAGCTTATTTCGGAAGGGAGAGAGCTCCAGAGGGTGGGGGCTGCCACGCTGAAAGCTCTGTCTCCAAAAGTGCTTTGGCAGGTGTGGGGGACAGTCCTGAGTCTGAGGACCGCAGGCTTCGGGAAAGTATGGGTCAGTGGAGGAGGTCAGAAAGGTATTGGGGGGGCCAGGGAGTGGAGGGATTTGTAGGTGAAGAGGAGGAGTTTGTAGGAGATTCAGTTTTTCACAGGGAGCCAGTGTAGGTGAATGAGAGTGGGGGTGATGTGCTGCCAGGGTTTGGTGTGGGTAAGAACCCTGGCAGCAGAGTTCTGGACATATTGGAGCCTGTCCAGGGTTTTACTGGGAACCCCGAACAGGACTCCATTGCAGTAGTCCAGACGATTTGAAATGAAGCTATGGATCAAAGTGTGAGCAAAAGTGTTGCAGAGTGACAGCCGGAGTTGGGAGATGTTCTTGAGGTGGAAAAAGGCGGATTTGGTGACGGATTTGATGTGTGACTAGAAGGAGAGGGTAGAGTCCGGGATGACACCCAGTTTGCGGAACTCCTAAATATTTTAACATTATATAATACATTTGGTCTTTTCCTTTTCTCCTCATTTCTTGTATTGTAAAACGTGCATCCATCGCAGCACTTGTACACTTGTCTTTGTAAAACACCTGGATATGCTTCTCTAGTTTTAAGTCTATTTCCCTACCTTCCAGCTCACACAAATACTCAAATCGATCCCATTTTGCTTTACTAAATATCCACTTTGATTCTCTTTCCTCTACCCTTACTTCCCTGTCTACATGTGTTTTACTAAATATTGGATAATGATCACTACAGACTGTTGAGTCTTCACATAATTCCCACTCACATAACCCTGCCACCTCTCTTGATACCAGTGTAAAATCTAGTGCTGAAGTGCACATCTATCCTTGTCCAAGTTACCAATTTCCAATAACATGCTATGTGAATTGAAATCCCCACACCAAAAGATACAGCTTCTAGTCTGTCCTTGAATCTGCCTTAATTTGTTGATATCTAGCTTTCTGCATGGGTTATAATAATTTATGATGGTGAACTGTCCTTCATTTGTCCCTATTTTTACAACTATATAGTCTTCCTCTTTACCCTTACAGATAACTCTGAATGGCATATTCTCCTTGGTAAATGTAGCCCACCTACCCCCTCCTCCCTATCACACGTAACAGCAATATATTTAAAGCTTCTAAAATCCAGATTTGGTTTCAATCATGTTTCTTGCACACAAACAACTACCATTGTAGTTACATTTTAAAGCTCTTGTCCTTTTGCCACCAAGCTTCTTGCATTCCATTGTAACAGAAGAACCATAATATTGCTAACCAACCCATAATGACTCTTGGCTTGCCTGAGCACTGAGATCATTTCTCACCTCCTCCCATGTTATTTAATGTTCAGATGATTTGCTGCCGCTTTAACTATTATTTGTATTCTTTCTGTTTTTGATTTTATTTCCATTGCAGCATTTGTGACTCCTGCTATGAAAGTGACTAATCTCTTTAAATCAATCTACACTTTACTCTCTTTTGGCTGTTCCTGCTGTTTGTTAAAGTGCCTTTCATTTGTGCTTCCTGTATCTCTCCCTCTCCTCTGGTTCACCATCTTGACAGCTTTTGCATATGTGGTCTTTTGTACTTTGACCTGTTGAATCTCTACTTCCCTTTCCATTACTTCACATCCTCCATATGCGACACTATGGTTGCCTCCGTAATTACAACATTTTGGTTGCATCCCTTTCCCGCAGTGTTCACATCCAGCGCACCTTCTTCTTCCTTTACATGTCAGAGCAATATGTCCAAATCTTTGACAGTTAAAACATCTTATGGGTTTTTTTTTATGGTTATGGGTTTCCCTCACAGAGTAGGTCATGTATCCTAGTACAACTTTCTTTGGGAGAATTTCTTTCTCAAATTCTAACAATATACTTTCGCTGTCTTTCCTCATTGGTTCTCTGAAGACATGTCATCCTTGCATCCTTCAGTCTCCCACTTTTCAGATTTGTCTTCACTTCATCCATGGTGACCTCAACTGGTGTTCCCCAAATGACTTTTATTCCATCTGCTTCCTTTCTCCACACGGCTTGCACTTATCACTTTACGCTTTCCTGCATCACTCATCCTACATGCCCTTCCTCTCTGCTCTTCATTTCCACATATGTTTAACTGATTCCCATCTCTCAAAACTTTGGCCATTTTATCTCACCAGCTTGATTTTTTTTAAATATCGTAGTTAACTTCACTGAGCTCATAGTATGAACTCTCTTTGTTAAATCTGGATATTACCTTAAATTCATTTTTGTCGACCCCCGTTTCACCACTTCTTCCTTCAGAGCTACTCATCACTTTCCTGATTTTTCTCGCTCCTGTTCCTACTTATTCGTTCATTCTCCTGATTAATTTCCATACTATCCTGACTCATGATTCCCTCTGAATCTCCCCACTGAGGACGATATACGATACGATATAGCTGTGCCTACCCGCCATAGTTTTCACCGTTCTGTCGGGTTTCCCCATGCCAGCCAAAGAGACCCCTCACCTCAGATCTCCCGGTGTCATCCACAGCGTCCTCTCAGGTTCATCAATCGATTCCCTATTCCCTACTACTTCCCTACTTCCCTACATAGCATACAAGGGGGTAGACAATATGGACACTAACTACAGCTAAATACAAAGCAAAACTAATTAAACCCCCCATGACATGGCAGCACATGGTTTGGCCTTGGGAGCTGTCTTTAGCATTTAAGATTTCACAAACTTCAGCCACACCTTTTTCTCCATCAGAAAGGACATGCCCCAACAACCACTGTAATTCAAAAACAAAGAAACACATGATTAATCTAACAGAACATGTGTAATCCTATAGTGTTAAAATGTATGCTACAGAAATGTAAGGCTAAACGTGTGATTGAATATCTCAGATCAATCAAACTTGTTGTTCAGGTGCAAATGAAATAAACCTGTGTAGGAAAGCAAACAAATGAGGTGGGAGAGTGTAAATTGAGTGAATATTACCATGTGTGACTGTGGCCGTCACAGTACACCTCATGCATTTGACACAAAGAGTCTAGTAATAAGAACATGACGCTAAGGCTTACCTTGGCCTGCATTCATAAAGACTGTAGATCACTGCTTTGTGAGGGTGAGCCCATGATATTGGTTGCTCGCAATGTGCTTTTTTGTAATCAGTTTTAAATAAAATTAAAAAGAATTTAATTAAATAAAAACAAAAAAAACCCATTTGCCTAAATCATTGCACAGTTCTCAAGGAGAATGCTGCTTAAATGCTAAGTGATCTCCTTCCATATGCTGTCTGTTCAAGATGCCTCTTTTGCCTATTCATGTACCACTGAATGATATTAATAGTCTGGGCAGGCAGTTTTACTGGCTTCATCTAGTCTCTCCGTAGCTCTGTTAGATAAAGGCAAGTTGCAAGAATCATGAACATGCATACATACACTTGTGTTAATGCATGTGTACATGCATGTGTGTGTATATGTGGTGGTACGAATCATATCTCATCTTGGATGTGTGTTTGTGTGTATGTGTGTGTGTGTGTGTCAGTGTATGTACCCAGGCCTCAGAGGTTCCCCTTGTCATGCATTCTGAAATTTGCCCTGCGGCTGTTCCACTGAACAGCTGCTCTCTCCTCAAAGGCTCTTTCTCGTCTTCTGCTCCCATTCCTCGCAAGACCTATCTCTCTTTCTGTCTGTTTCTCTTTTTTCTCTTCACATCTCATTTGGTGTCATTCACTGGTTCACGCACTTGCGTCTATTCCATAAAGGAATCCACATGGACTTGCACCTTACTTGCTCTCAGACCTCATTACACCATACAAACTTGCATCTACTTTCTCTAGATTCCAATGACTTATCTCTTTCCACAGAAGAATTCAGCCATTATCAGGATTTTTCCTTTCAAGTTCCTTTTCCGCCCACTGTCCATTACAGAGGTGTAGGTTCAAGTTACATGATTAAGATATGAGTCAGACTCATGTCCCAAGTCTGATGCCTTTTGACAAGACTTCAAAAATTAAAACACACCTGTGACTTCACTTTGACTTGAAATAACTTGACAGCCTCTCCAAGCCAATTAACATTCATATTTAAAATGTCTGTTGTAGCTACCTGTGATTGATAGATTGGCAACAACAGCCCTGTGTTACTGCTGCTCCTAAACCCAACTCCTCTGTTGTCTGCAAATGCACCAACAGTGACCAAACTTTTTCATTTTGCTTAATGTAGTAATTATACCATGTTCACATTCATCTTAGTTTAGTGTGTTAGCATGCCAACAGTTGCTAATTAGCACTAAACACAAAGCACAGCTGAAGCTGGTGGGAATGTCATTATTTTTTTCAAGGTATTTGGCCATAAACCAAAACCAAAACCACTGGACAAATTAAAAATTTGACTTGATGATGACACAAGAAGAAAAGTTAAAGGATGACCAAAGTTATTATAATTCATCCTCAGGAGAACATTAATGTCTCCAAACATTTCACTCATAAACACAAAAGTAAACATCATAGTGATACTAGAAGAAAAGTCAGAGGATCACCAGTCATTAGAATACATCGTCAGGGAACCATGACTGTCTGTACAAAAAATTTTGCCAATCCATTAAGCATCTTTTGAGATATTTCGCTGGATCCTATACTACTTACAATTCATCCTGAATGAATTTAACATTTAAAAGCTTAATCAGGGATCGGAACTGCAAATTAGCTTCAGCTAAACGCCTTATTATATATACATTACATCTATTGCATTGCTTCTCCCTAACAGTGTCTATCTGTACTATCCCTGTTAAATAAACTAACAAATGCCATTAATAAATACTCTGGGCACCAAGGATGTTATGGCAATCCATCAATAGTTCTGGAGATATTAAAATAAAAAAGGTCAACCTCATGGTGGCACTAGAGGAAAAGTCAGGGGTTAAAGTCAATACGATTCTGCCTCTGGGGACCTTGAATGTCTGTACACAATTTCATGTTAATCCATACAATAGTTGTTGGGATATTTCAACCCGGACCAAAGTGGTGGACCAAAGAACGGACCAAGAGCTATTTCACTAGCGGGACTAAAAAAGCAAATCAGGAACGCAAATGTGATCAGGAGGTTAATGGCTTACCAGTTGAGAATAACCAGCATAGTCTTTGAGTGCATGTTAAATTTTCTACCTTGCTTTTTGTGTTTCCATTAGTTCTCAATAAAACACATCAAAAGGTATTCAGCCATGCATGAATTCTAAATGTATAGTTTTAAAATGATCAATCCTTTGATGAAACCCTCTTTTAGTTCTCAATCTCCGTCGTCCCTCTCTTTTTCTCTCGGTCTCTTTCATCAGCCACCTCTTACTCCTCCTCCTCACTTTTCAATTAGAGAAGGAATGGAAGTAAAATATGACAATGAGGCATTTTTCTATTTCTGCTGGCCGAATAGTAGCAGGCTATTGAATACTGGATGAGAGCAGAGAATACTGTAAAGAGGATAAGCGGGCAAGCTGGTGGCTGCTACGTGATGGAAGTGACACGCTATTCTCTCCTGTGAGGTACAAAACCAAAAACGCCCTATTCTCTATGAGTCCCTCCATTTTTCATTATTTCTAACACTACTTCCTGTCTCTCATCACCGCTACCCCCTCTTAAATCTCTCTTTCCTGTCCGTCTCTCCCTCTAATCTCACTTTCTCTGTGTTTCTGGCAAACTCTTTTCCCATCTACACCCCTGCCCCTCCCCCCCTCGATGGGCTCTTTAGATTTTTAATGAGCCTATATTTAGCCTTGCTGGATAGGAGGAATGTTTCTAAAGCATTTTACCCTGAACAGCATTTCTCCTGTCACCTTGGACATTTTTCCCCATCTGCCACATGCAGTTTATACTCAAGTGTCTCATCCTTATCTTGTACCACTCCCTCTATCCATCTACCCCTCCTTCCAAGAGATTCATTATGACATATCAGGTGTAATAGATGCATTAGAAGACGGAATGCGGGCCAAATACACTTGTTTCCAAATAATAACCTGTTTTTTCCATTAGGAACCTCTCATATTTCGTGTGTGTCTTTTTTGTGCACACATAGTGCTACCATCCATATTTTAAATGTCCAGCAGAGATTTTACCAACCGTCTCTGAAAAGAAGGGCAGAAAAGTGCATGGTGAAAGAAGACATCTTTCAAACTGAAGTGTCCTTTGAGCAAGACTTTTAGTAGGTGGTATGACTCAAAACATTTTTTGCAGAAAATGTAAGGACACTAGATTACCCACTGGTGGATGGTAGGGCAAAATGGCTACAAATTCACACTCTTCCCAGTTGGCTTTAGTGCAGCCCATGACACATTCACATTACTGTGTCTTTCTGGGCTTGTACCTTTTAACTTACTGTGTTGAGGTGTTCTTTCAGCCTTTTTAAAATGTGTCTTTTATAATGACAGTCTGTGGGGAAAATGCTCTCTGAGTCACTGGCAATATTCTGTTGTAGTACCACAGTTAGCCACTGGGAAAATTAAATCGGCAACACAAATTAGCATTGGCTGACCTTGTCATGTTGTATCCAGTGAATACATCATCCATAACCAATCACAGAAGAGCTATGGGTCTGATATTTGCGGTAATGAGCAAGGATTGTGTGTGACAGCTAAGACTGACCGATTTACAAACTTAACTCCAGTTCTTTAATTTCCTTCCTGTTTATTTCTCTGATCTCATTCAGACTTTCAGACTTTGTTTACATCATCCAATTGGTCTATAATTATTGTATCCAGTTGCTGATATCTTCTAAGGTATTGGAATTAAAAGGTCAAAAGGTTTAAAAAATCAGTGAAGATGGTGGTTAGCTGCACAGGATCTCTCAATTCACAGAAGGATGCCATTCAGTTCAATGCCATTCCTCACATTCATCTTAAAAAAAAAAAAAAAAACCTCAATACAAATCCATTACTTTTACAAATCCACACAACTGGCAGAGACATGCTCATTTCACTCACTAATGAAATCCACCATTACAGATTTTCTTAACAAGACCTAATCATTTATCACCTCTAACTGGGCTAATTTTCCCTTATCCATTACTGCACTCTGTGAGGAGCTTGTGGTGGCAGTGAAAAGGCTAAATGAAATTGGAAGGCAACACTCACTGCAGCACCAACCGGATTTTTTTTCCCCTTCAGGCTTGCTGGAACTGACCTTCAGTTTTGCTGATACAACTGCATTCTTTACGAGCTTATAAAGTGATATTAAGAAAGCAATAGAATGCCATTATTTGAGATAATGTGCTGTAATAGTGAAAAAAGAGATACTTACAGATCAGCCAAACCTGCAGAAGAAAAGGTAGTAATACAATTTATACAATTTTTAGTAATATTGTGTTATACAGCACAGTATCATGTAGATGCTAGTATTACATTTAAAGCAATGTATCCAGCCATTTGTCACTTGCATGTTTTTCCCACTTGGCGCCTTTTGTATTCACAACTAGAAAATGTTTTCATGATAATTATACTCATAAATGCTGAAATCAAAGGACAATATGCTTTAAAAACAAGACCCCCTGGGCATTTAACACATAGCCTGCATTGACCCATGGCAAAGAGTCATGACCCCATCATGGAAAGTGTTGGCACCTAAGATACAAAGGTTCATCTGGCGCACACACAGACACATTTGTGTGAGCACTCAGTGGAAGCTGAAATGAGTTACAATTGCAGGAAACACACACACACACACACACACACACACACACACAGAAACACTCACTGAGGCTGTGGAAAAGAATAGCAGATGCATAAAGACTCAAGAGAGAACAAACATGCTGAGGTAGGAAAAGACACAAATGACACGCACAGGGCTTTTCTCAGCTGTTAAAACCGTTATCCAGCATTGGTAGGGGATCAGTGCTGTGCCATTAAACTTTAAGGAGAGCTCGCTGTCAGGCAACAGTTCTTTTATCACCTTTGGATACTACATGAACACATCTGCTTCACGTCTGACCATCTTCTCTTTTCCTCCACAGCCCCTCTTTTTCATCCTTCACTTCCACTCAGCTCTTCTAACTCTCTTTTCACCTTAAGTTCACCTCTCCCTTCCTCACCTCCTTTACTGTAGATGCCTGCTTCTGACAACATGAGAGCTGACCTGTGAATTCCTTTTCATATGTTTCAGCATTTCTGAAAAGGTTTCATAGTCTAGTTATCCATTCTTCTTCATTCCTCCTCTTGTATCACACTCAAGCTTTTTCTTTTGTTATCTATAGCCTCTAGCACAAGTACCTTTTCGTGCTTTGTCTTTGATAACATTTTTTTTTTCTCTACTTCTCACCTTTCCTATCATGTGTTTCATGTATTCTCTCGTCATCAAATTTGTTTTTTAATATCTTCAGAAACCGCTAAACAATTCCTAAGCAAGGGAATGCAGATGAGAAAAAGGATCATGTGCATAGATGCGGGATGTGAACATCACAACTAGAATCAAGCATAACGGATTATCGCTCAGGCGGGCTTACACAGTGCAATTGCAAATTGGAAAATGAACATTTTTATTAAATATACAATGTGTGAGGAAGATCAGTCTGGTACGCTACTGACTAATAACCATTTTGCCACTATTCAGCTCACTGTGGTGGCCTGAATCTAATTTCCCATATAATTTAATTACATTCAATAGCATTCATTATGATGCAGCCTTAACCTACTTTTCTTTCCATTGCTTAACTCTCTGTACTCACTTTTTTTTCTGTCTCTTTATTTCATAGTTTCCTTTCCTGTTGGCTGAAAGGTGTTCAGGAGTCATCAAGGACAGACTCTGACCTCCTGGTTGGAGCATGAACATTCATGTACGTACATACAGTGCACATAAACACACACACACCTTTAATCAGGAAAGGGATGGGTTCCTTTAATAGATCATCATGCTGCCTGACCGAACATGTATGTGTATGTGTGTGTGGGCATATTATTGGGGATGATAACAGGTGATCAGGAAACAGGGAACTCCAGGAAATTCCTCAGGGCATGGGAGAGAGCAGCAGCAGGAATGTGCACATATATCAAATACATTCAAATGAACACACACACACAAACACACACACACTCTCAAATCAAGGTATTTATGTAGAGTCCCAGCTGGTTGGTTTTCAGCAGGAACTCTATAAAGTTGCATTTTTAATGTTCTTTTTCCAGAATGTTTCACATCATAGGGACGTCAAAAAAAAAAAAAAAAAATCAAAAAAGTAGAACAATTGTAACTTTCAAGCAAGATGCAACTGTATTTGTCAATTTTAGACTTATGGAAGTTATAACTTTACTTAGTGTGATTAAGTAAAGTGCAAGCAGTGTGTTCAGTTTAAACATATTTTTTCATATATTTTCTTAAAGACCTTCTTTCAAAGAGCGAAAAACCTCTCTTAACTTAAAAGGGGAAAAACATAGAATTGTAACTAATGAGTAAAAATCGCATAGACCAAAATGTCCTCATGTGCATGAACTAATGTAAACTTGAATGCACATTAATAGCTAAAAACAAGAATTTCCAAAACTAAGGTGGTTAAAGATCCTAGTCAGTCGCATTTTCATTGCAAGCTATATTTAGAGGCAGATTTAGTTCTTTGATTTTCTAATAAGTTTGGAAATCAGTCTGCTTGAGTTGTAACACACAGAGTTGCTTCCTGTTTTCACAGTAGTTGGAAGCTAGTCTGTTAGCTGTTTTTGGCCAAAGACAAACAGCTATCAGTGTGTGCTCAAAATTAACTTTGTATTTAAATGCTGCTTGCTTGTTATCTTGGCAAGAGAAAGAACACAATCCTTGGATTCTGAAAAAAGCCAAAAGGTGCCCCTCTCCTAGTCCATTGCTCATATAAGATTTTGTTGATACTGCAATCAATTTTTTAGCCTCACAATTTATATTGTTGTTTTTGTATCACAATAGTGCATTAACCCCTACCTATAACAGAATTTAAAAGACGAGAGGAGAAGAGAAGAGAGATGATCCCTCACTGGCTTGCCATATGCAAATACTTAGAGAGTTGGATTCCTGACAAAGCTAGAGGCACTGCTGCCAGGAATTAAAACTCAAGACTCTGTGCTTGAGTATTTTTGTTCATTTCCTTAAGTCATTTTTTTATATAGACTAAAATCCCAAATCTCAAATTTACCTCAAAGAGCTTTACAATTTGAACAGCATACGTCACCCTTTACGTTAAGGCAATTTCATCCATTTCATCCCTGTTTTGTTTTGTTTTTTTTGTATAAAGGGAGGATGTGATACCAGTTTCATGTTATTCTACTGACTGACAGTTGGCAGTGGTTAATGTACAAAGAAATGTAGTAACGCACCAACAAAGGCAAGGATACAGTGGAAATATAAAAATGATGGCTCCACAAGCGTTTTATTAAGGAATGTATTCATCACGTTTGTCAGGCCTGAGGGAAACACATAAAGCAGTTTAATGAATAACTCTAAATTTAACCCTCTCGACCCTGGTAGATTTCTAGAATGATGCTGCAGTTCACTGAGGTGCCTCATTTAAATTAGCATTTTCCTACTCAATCCAAACAAACAGCTCTATCTCAAAAACAGAAAGAAATTGACAATCAAAAGTTGTTGTCATTTAAAAAAAAACACAACTTCCTCTTTAATTTGGTACCAATATGTGGCATGTGTAGCAGAAAAATCAAGTAATTATCACTATAAACCTACACTCTCTTATAACCCCACCTACCCTCAAGATAACATTTATGTGATGAGGCACTGACCAGTTTCTACAGTATGAAACATAACAATCTTCCTCACACATACACAGCATTTTTTTTTCTTTGGAAAAACTTTACACTCTATACAAACTGTACACAGTTACAAGAAGTAAAATCTCAAAGTCAGCAAGTAACTGCCCTTAGTAACATCCTATTATTACATAGGTGTACATAATATGAAATTAATAGCCTAAATGTAATGGTGCCAAACAACCAAAACATACAATGAGAGATCCAATAGATTCTAAAAGAAGTTATAAAATGGATAGCTCTGGTCCTTAATTTCGATTGGCTGAGCCGCGTTTGAAGCCTTTATAAGATACTTTATAAACACACATCTGTGAACACATTACAACACTATTATTGCACCAAACAAAATGTCAGATTTTGTTGATTTACTGAGTGGGCTTCGCCTGGATGAGTGGTGGAAAGAGATGGACAGGATGGAGGAGGAAGATAAAAAAGAAAGGAGAAATGCTGAAATTAATGAGAGAGACATTGAAAAGCTGGAAAAGTCAAGATATGAAGGTAAGACCATTAAATAGACGATGTGGTCTGTTCGCTATTTTCAGACCTGGTGTACCAAGAGAGATCTGGCTATTGATTTTAAATCAATCACCAAAATGGAGCTAAACCAGGCTTTCCATCAGTTTTATGCCACTGTGAAAAATAGGAAAGGTGAACCCGATGGTTTCAGCAGTTATCTTGGCCTACGTGCAGGGCTTTACCAGTACATCAATGATCCACTGATCAGCCGATCCTGGTTGTTGAAAGATCCTGAGTTTATCACTAGCAACTTCATTTTCGTTGGAGTAGTGAAAAAACTTTGCCGAGAAGCATGCGACAAAACATCCCACCACCCTGCATTAATGGAAGCAGACTTTCAGAAAATCAAGCACTCTCAGGCACTGAATCCAAACACACCTGAGGGTCTTGTCAACAAAGTCTGGTTTGATTTGCAGCACTATATGGGACACTGAGCTAAAGAGGGCAACTGCCAACTGAAGCCTGAATCATTTATCATCCTCCAGGACGAGAACGGTCAGAAATATGCAATGCTGTCATTCAACGAATGCACAAAAAACCACAAAGATGCCGGTGAAAGAAACAAAGAGAGCCTACAGGGATTTATGTTTGCGAAGCCAGTCGCTTCGTTGGAGAAATACCTCTCGTTGCTTTCCAGCGGCCTTTTATCTCCATCCAAAGCAGACAAACTACACTGTTGATCTATGGTAAGTTAATGATGTAACTTTTTTTTGTTACAGTGTAGCTTGGTTAATCTACACTGTAACAAAAATTATATGGCTGGAAAGTGACACATATGTGGTTATAATGTAACTGCAACATGATGGCAACACTTTATTTTTCTTTCTCCAAACGTTAGGTATACTAGAGAGCCCATGGGGGTGAACTTCCTTGGCTCCATGTTGCCACGCATTTGAAAAGCAGCCGGCACTGAGACAGTCTACACCAACAACTGCTTGCGAAGCACCACTGTACAGAAACTCTCTGATGCTGGCATAGAGGCAAGAGAAAGAGAGTCAAACATCCTTGTACCAGCAAAGTGTTCATAATTGAACACTTCAACAATTGCACAATTAATGTCGATATCCAGATAAATGTTAATAATCAGCCCATCTTTAAGCATGTTTTCCACTGTGTCTGTGTGTTGCTTGGTAACTATTCTGCTAAATGTCACTGAAGATATTGCTTGGTGGAAGAATGATTATTTTTTTATCAATAAATTATTGCATTTTTTGTTGCTGTGTGTTTATTTTATGAAACCTTGCCAGGTATATGTAGTAACTGTTTTATAAATGCAATAAGCCCTGTGAGACTGTGGTTTACAGTGATTTTAGAACAGCTAAGGGGAGTTGTTGGGCCTAAAACCCTGTTTAGCTGTTCTAAAATCATTGTAAACCACAGCCTTGCGGGGCTTATGGCTATAATAAAATAACTCCAGGTCAATTTTACAATGAGAATGTGATCTACAACATTTCTCTCCATCTGCTTCCTAGTGTCAACAAATCATAGCCTATAATTGCACCCTATTTTTACTTAGATGTACATGAAATCAATATACAATTATGCCAAACAATCAAAACATTCAATGAGAAATGTATCTGAGTCTATCTAAAAGAAGAGAACAGTAACCTCAGGTCACTTTTATAACAAATACATTTCTCTCCGTCTGCTTCCTGAGTCAACGTTCAGAGTCTGACAACAAAACAGATCTTTCACTGGATAGAAAACGTCCCACAATTCAACCCACACAGTAATGTTATAAGAGCAGACAACAATAGTTGTCACACTAATATGGAAAAAAATTTCCGAACTTATATGGGGAAAAGTCGCTGCAAGCCGGTCAGTCCTCCCTACTGACCGGCTGACTCTTCGGCACACTGCCTCGTGGAAAACAGCATCCGGTTCCAGCAGTGAAAGCCAGGTAGGTCCTGCTGTTTAGTGATGGTGATTATGTGATTTCAGGCAGAAAACTCAACCTTACAATGTCATTGTTGCTTTCCATGATGCATTGGGGGTCAGGATCGCTCTCACAATACAATTGTATAGCTTCCATAACATTATAAAGACGGGGATGCTTAGATGGCGGAGCCATTTTGTAGATCATTTTCACCCATTTTCATGGGTTTCAAAAAAAATCACAGATCTCAACATTTCGATATATATTTCCAGTTCATCAATGACAACTTAAAGTATCTACAAAGCTCATGACTTTACTTTCCCTTTTTGATACACTGGAAAAAAAATTAAAATGATGGGTGCTCTTAGGCACCATAGTGAAATATAGAACAGGTGCTCTGGGGCACTGTGGGTTTTTTTTTTGTTGTTTTTTTTTTACAAGAGAAGTAGAGTAAGTAAGAAGCAACACTAAATAAATGCTATAAAAAAACTCTTAAACATCTCCCTCTAACAATTTATGAGAAAAGAATCAAAGGATCAAACTCATGGGGAGAATGTTAATGAAATCAGAATTGATCAAATCCTTTCCATCTGACAGACATTGCGAGGGACTAAAATACCAGTGCACCTGATATGCCATTCCACAGGCTAAATTTGATTTTGATGATAATGCCTTTATGTTCTGTGGTCAAACGCTTTTTCCGGCTGCACTGTGATCTCGAGCAGATCAAATGACCACACTGACAACGATGACAGGGACAGTGCTGCACTTACAATCAGGAGATAGAATGATGTATTGGGATAGTGAGGTATGAAGGTGGGGTCTGCAAGATAGGGAGAATACTGATGAGACTGAAACAAATGGCGTGTGAAAAGGGAGATAAATGGTATGAGAAAGTTAATAACAAGCATTGTCGTTCCCCAGTTCTGAGTGGAGGGAAGAGAGGAGGAAAGGAGAATTGAGAGGAAGAGAGAAGGGGAAAATGGCTGAAATGTGCATTCCCTCTGAAGTCTTCCTCATTGATAGAGGAAAGAAAAATGAGACAGGCAGAGAATGAGAGAGCGAAACAAGTAGGCTAGAGTCACAGATACCTCATCGTATTTGACATAAAATGAAAAAAGCAAGAAAAAGGCCAAAATAATAATGTTCACGAAAACTGTAATCACAAGATCACATGGGGAAAAACAAATACAGCCAGTATCAGAGAACAGACAAGACAAACAAAATAAAACCAACAACTGTTAGGACAAAGAAATAATATTGTACTGAACAAATGTGTCTGCACTTTGTCATACCCTACATGTGTTTATTTGTGTCTGCGCGGGATGATGTCATAAATAGATGCTTACATTCAGTCTATTTGTCAATAGCTGATGATCTGTCAATAGCAGGGATGTTCATCTTTGCCCCCTACGTATTTGATGTGAACCTTGGTGCATAGTTAAGAAATTAACACAGTAAAATGCTGTTGCTACATGTTTGGAGATATCTGATCTCACAATTATTACCATGACACATTTAAAGGGAACATCATGCACATTTCCAGGTGTATGTTTTAAATCAGGGGCTCTATGGAATATCATGATTACAGTTCAAAAACTCCTCATTTATCTTATATTGGCTCTTTATGTAGCCCCTCAAGTCAGCCTCTGTCTGAAACAGGCCGTTTTAGCCCCCTTCCAATGAACCCAGTCTGTTCTGATTGGCCAGCTCTCAGAGGCTGCCCCTTGGCAGACTTCCACCAGCACCAGAGGCTATGTAGACAAACCATGAAATGATTTCACTTCTTTTTCTTGTTCTTTACTCGAAATGTCAACTTCTCAAATACATTCATACATCTTTGAGCCAGAATCGGATCTGAAATATGAGTGGACAACACAAACAACCTGTGGAAAAACCTTAGCAACAACCTTAGCAACCAAGGCTATGGAATAGATGGCCATTTATAGGCATGCACGATGAGCTGACATCATCTTGTCGACAAAGTAGAAAAAATAAACATTGCAAAACAAAGCATTCAGAGCAGGTTGAAGCCTGGGCTTTTGACTTGCAGGGAGCATTTTACCACTTTTACCATGTTTAACATAGATTTCAAGGGTATGCAAAGCACAAATATACAAATATTTTTAAAAGTTATTTGTTTTGGGGAAGAAAAACAAAAAATATGTGAAATACCAGGGCACAGGTTGGTTACATCGCTATCTCAGTCTCTTAGCAGATCTAAGTGAAGGGAGTCAACATGACACACATTTCCTAATTTGGACATCACTCCCAGAGTTGGGGGTGTTCCCCTCAGATAAAGCTGAGCTACTGACACACGCAAAGTGCTCCCAAGGGACTCTCCATAACCTGTTGTTTCCCTTCTCCTTTCCACAAAGTGAGGTCGTAAAAAATAGGCAATAAATGAAAAGTGCAAAGCAAGAATAGTGATAACAAGTTCTTCCCTACACGTTACACGTTTTGCTGTCTCTGTGTTATTGGTGTATAAATTTTAGCTCAGTAGTCAGCGCAGTCGTCAATGATCTGAGAGACTCCAGTTTGAGACCCGGTGTGGGGACCTCCTTCATAAAGTAGTTTATTCATGAAGACTTATTGTAACACTGTAAATGTCTAAAATTAAAAGTGTAATAAAAACAAAAACAGGATTTTTAAGCGTCTTTCCACTTTTATTCAAACACAAATACAAATAAATTTGCTGCCTCAACAAATACAGATACAAATACAAATACTGGGCCCTCTGCACATCCCTAATAGATATCCAACATCATAACAGTATATAAATAACAAAAAAAAACAGAAAAATCATAATATGTCTCCTTTAAGACAAAACATCACGTTAAGCAGAACATTATTTGGATTTGGAGTTTCAGGTTTGTTTGTCTCTTATTAGTCAGTTTTGAATTATGTAAACATAGCTATTGACAGTTAATTTTGTGTAGCTCATCTCCAAATATTAATTTACTGAAAGTGAGAGCCGAATGTGTGTTGCCAAGAAACATGTCATCAGCTGAAAAAAATAGATGAAAAAAGATATTCCCAAACCTACTCCAGCTGTCGCAAAATCTGACAACTAGAGTGAAGAGTGAATGAGAAAATTAGTACACATAGGAGCACTGGAGCATGAGACGATAGTCACGGGTGCACAAAGATACAGAATGTGACACATACAACATGTGATGGCACACATATGTTAGCACTCTGTCAACCTCCGCTGAGAAAGAGAGAGAGAGGAAAAAGGTGGCTAAGCGGCAAGGGAGAGGCTGACGCTGAGGGAGGCAATTAGTGTGAGAGAGCGGAGAAGTATGAGAGTGAAAGATAGATAGTGACACTGGTGAAGAGAAGACAGAATGTAAGTGAAGGGAAATTATTTTTTTGAGAGAAAGAAGAAAGTAGGAGGTCACGGAATAAACAGTAAACAACTAACAAGTGGAAAGTGTGAATGAGAATGAGCAGGATGCAATCCAATTCAACAGCACCATGAATGTTTTAACAAAACATATTATTATTATGAAGACACAGAAATAGAATTTATTGCAGGGCTCTGTTGGATCACATTACAGTTATATGTAAATGTCCCTAATAAACCGGTAACTCTACTATACTGTTATGCATGCTGCAGCTTTGTGAGCTGTTGAAGTGTTCAGTGATGATAGGTTTGTGCTCTACTGAGTGCTTATACTACACTGAATGTATCTATTCATTTTACTCTGTCCACCATTCGCTTGTGTGTGTGTGTGTGTGTGTGTTCAATTTTAAGACAGCCTATTTATTCCCCTCTATGTATGTGTACGCCTTGTGTTATTTTGTATGTATGTGTATGCATGTGCCGGAGAATCTTCCACACTGTTATATGGCCATCGTGCTGCAATCCTTGAACCCCTCAGGGTTAAAATCTTAGAAAGAGAGAGGAGGAGAGTGATATAGTGTGACAAAGGGAAGTTTTAAAAAAAGCTGCTGCAATAGAGAGAGCTAAAAAGGGGACAGGACAGAGTATTCTAAAGATGAGACAGTGACTGACATTTAAGGAGGAGGAGTGGCCTGTATACACACATACACGCAAGAATGAGTGTCTTTTCTGTTTAAACAAAATCCATTAAAATCAATCATTAATAATGTAAGCAACATAGCCAAAAAATCCTGTCATAACTGAAAAAAGGAAAGCATTTTCCCCAGTTTTTGCAAAGGTTATTATTTGTACATACAAAGACAGAAAAAGGAACAAAAGACAACAAAGAGTGCAGAAAGACTGTAAGACATAACAATGCCAAAGGCAAAAAAAAGGGGAACAAACTGAAAATTTCATTTTCACTGAGAAGAAATGTAATGGGACACTGACAAAAGGAGAATGAGACAAGAGGCAGAGTAAAAGAATGGGTGACAAAAGCATTGAATGGAAAGATCAAAAACGAATGAAAGCAAGAAGAGTAAAGCTCAAGAGAGAGAACAGTGTGGCAGATGAAGAGATGCCAGCACTCTGCACCTTGACAAAGTCAGAGTCGTATGAAAAAAACAAGAGACCTTGTGAAGCGGAGTGTGTACACAACTAGCAGTCACAGAGATGGTTGCGCTTTAGGTGTTTTTTTGATTGCGTTATTTTGGGCTTCAGATTAAGTTGTATTGAAAGTGTATTTATTGTAACAGCAGGTGAAGTCAAAGGATTAATTCACTGTGTGCTCTTGGTTTTATTGATTTTTTCATTATCATCAATAAATATTTCAGGAACAAGAGTGTGTGCAGTGTATTATTTATGCTCTTTGGCCTCACCACTGACTGCTTTAATAACAATGTGAATTAAATTCAACTGTTGCACCCATAGGAGTCATCAGCTAATATTTTACATGAAAGTAACAATGGAACAAGCAGGAGCATTACAGCTAGAATGATACCTTGGTGATAGTGCCATGTTATGTAAAGAGAGAACCTACAAAAACTTGGTTTTATAAGCCCTAAGAGATCAAATAATGTCACTGATGCTTATATGGTAATTTTCTCTGTGCAGTAAGGTTAGTTTAAGGTTAGTTTAATTATATTCTGGCTTACAGGGAAGGCATGATCCCCAAAACCAGCTGCAACAAAGAGCTGTGACATCAAATGAAAGCTCACGACTATCCTCGCTCAATCACTGTAGTTGCAGATAAAACTACACAATTAATGAAAACATGCTATTGAGGCCCAAAAAAACAGACGTAACATTTGCTGTGATCAAAGGGAAAGTTACAAACTAGTGAGGGGTGTGAAAGATGTAACGGAGAACTAAAGAAAAGTAGAGATGAATGAAAGATGAGCCATACAATGTGGGGGGGAAGTTAATAGAAAATGCTGAAGTTCAAGGTGGTTGGAGAATAAAGTAAGAGGTATGTGTCTCATCACAGGAGGGGAAGTGGAAAAACATTTTTTGAAAACGTAAATCTCGAAAGCCTGCAGAGAAAAAAAAAAGCTTACCTTTGAGATGATTCATGGATGAAGAATTATCGTACAAACAGAAAGAAAATAGAAAAGGTAAAGTTAGTGATAGAAACTGTGGTGACATATTCTCTCTCTCTCACACAGACACCAAATAGATGTAACCGATATATTTACTTATGTGGCCATTCTACAAAATCAGCTGATCAGCAGAGAAAAAAAAGTGAAGGCAATTTGATGTAATCTACATTCTACAGTTGTAGCATATTAAAATGTCTGGGGTGTACACTCCTTCAGGCTGATAACACATTTGACTGCAGCAGTCGTGGAACAATCTGTAGCGTTGCATAGTAAACGACCTGATTCTTGTCCACAAAGAAAGGCAGGCTGAAGCCGCCGGGCGCAATAACAGGGAGGTATTTTTTTTCTGTCAGTTGCCACGGACAGTGAAAATACAATTTCAGTTTCATTTCATGCCCACAATGTGACAGGCATGATTAATCTGGTCCTAACAGACCATTTTTACAAAAAAAAGTACAAACATTCGATGTAGCTGAAAAAGTCAGTCAGTAATGAGGACGTCGATCTTCTACAGCACATGTGGGTCCTTGGGAGTCTGCTCAAACATCTGCTGTTGTGTGTAATTTTAATGCATTTATTCGTCTGTTCTTTTAATTCAGTCAAACATCTGTGAGACGATGTGCTCACTTAATAGGCCCAGTAAGATGCTCTAGCTCTCTTTCACACTCTAATATCCAAACTAGATTTCTGTAATCAGCCGCTTTACATGAACTCACTAAAATTGGATTATCATTCATTACTCCACTACACAGTGACAATCTGCTGCATCTGAGTTACTGTGAGTGGTGATCAAAATTGACAGTGAAAAAGCCAAAAGAATGAGATTAAAACATTTTGCAGAGTCAACAATTTGACACAAAGCTGACATAGCGTTGTCTTGGCACACCTGGCTTTATGTTCTATAAAGTAGTAGATTTGTTATATTTTAGCTGTTTTGCTGTGATTGAATGTGGAATAATACATTTTTAAAAACCCTGGTGAGACTATGGAGGGGGAGTCGCTGTGAAATATCCACCGCACTGTGGTGACTGCCATGATTTACGTGATTCATTTGCCAATAAGAAAGTTGAAGATTATATAAATAAAAGACAATTTCATCCTCATCCAAAATGTCAAACATTTGTGCTGTAATTTCTTCAGCAAACTATAAACATACTTAAGCTTGGCTCGTCCTTCCGTTGCTATAGTAACAATGTGGAAAGTACTTTCACCACATTTTCTCTGATGTATAAACTCAGCTTAATGTACCCTAATAAATCAAAAGGTTAGGCAGGTGTGTTGAATGACATAACCTGGGTAAGTTAAAGAGTTATAAATAATAGTTCAATAGTTAGAAATACCACTTAGAAGTAGTCCATGCATTATAACTATCCAACTATGAGGAACTGGCCCAAGAAATTATACATAATGGACGATTCCACACCTTCATGTCCAGAGCCAACATTCAGTAGCAACGCAGGACATAGTGTGCACTTTGTGTAGCAAGTCAGAAAGGTGGTGGAGGTTGAGCGGTTCATGGGTATGTAGCACATGCAACCATAATGTGGGAGACCAGAATGTCTCTCCATCTGCGCTGGGAGGTGAAAATTGAATGAGAGTGAATGAGCCCAGTGGAAATCCCATCTGAGATGCTAAGGTCTTCGCAGTTATTAATTAGCTGGATATTTATATCAGTGTAAGCTGCGGGGAGGGAAAACATGAACAATCCTGCAAGTGGATAGAAATGCATACACAAACACACACTCATACAGTGCACATAAGCACTAGGGGAAGGCAGGAAACAATCTTATCTTGTACAAGACAATATTCAACACCTACAGAACCAGAGATAATTAGGTGGGGTGGGTGAGGAAGAAATTGTTAAGAATGGGGGGGGGGCATGCAGTATATGGCTTGGTTTTGAGTGTTTCTTGTCCTTATAATCTGTTCTTTAAAGGAATATTACACTGAGATTCTATCACCAGAGATGGCGTTAAAAATGTTGATGCTTCCTCCTTCACAGAAAAGGGCAGCTTTAGTCAGTTTGGACTTGTAACAGTTTTTATTGTTTTACGTTCAAGTGACAAAGCCCTCTAGCAGCCGTAGTAATTATGACTCTGTCGGGAGCAATTGGAGGAAACAGTGTGACATTATTATAGAGCATCAAAGTCTGCATAGGGAGGAGGTCGGGGTCAACAAATCATCAGACTTTAAATTTTTAAATTTGAGAGACTGCTGATCATTTCTTATTTCCAACTGTGAGTCAATATTTTTTTTTCTCCAGCCATGACCACAATCACCCCTGAACCTTAACCACATTGTTGCTATTGTAACCATGATGATGAAGGTTTCCCTAACTTAACAAGTCGTAAATTTAACCCAAACTATGATCTTTCTCTAAACCTAACCAAGTTGTTTTTGCGCCATAACCTAACCAAACCATAACTATAACATTGTCACATCATTAAACACACATGCATGTGCATGGATCAATGATGTGCTTTGTCATATACTTGTTGGTAAATTCTAATTGTGACCTGGGGTCTTAAAGTCCAACTGGAATCAAATTTACAGTAGCCATCCCTTTTTCAGTCACAAATAAAGTCAACATGCTTCTTTTAAATGTATTGTTAATAGCTTTTTATATTTGAAAGGAAAAAAAAAAAGGTCTTTGGGGAAATATAAGAAAAGTTACTTTTTGTCCCAGTTGGCTGGAGGGATGTGTTGGTGTCTGTGTTTGATTGACAGCTACTTGCAGGCTGAGTAACAGTGTTACACTGTAGGAAACACAAGACAAAGTAAATAAGCTTATGCTATAGCTAAAAGTCAGGGCAGACATTGTGTTGTCAGCAGGGATTTTGAAGAGTAAGGACCACACCAGCATCTCAACGGACCAAAGACACATTTTCAGATATGCTTACATGCTGTTTAATGTGCTGCAGCTGAGAAGCTAATTAGCTATCTAGCCTGAAAACCGGCTTTTCCCAAATGAATGTTTGTTTGGTTTCAACATGCTAAGGTGAAGGACAAGACATGTTTTCATGTTTGTAAGTTAGATAAGAAGGGAACTTTAGCAGGAAAGCAAATGCGGGTTGTTCAGAGTCTATAGCTCTTGTGTTGTATAGCAGGCTGCTACCTGATCGAACAAGGACATTAATGCTTTACGCCAAGATTTGATTGACTGTATGGAAACATCTCTCAAGATAGGTAGATGGATAACTAACAGCATTCTGTCGAATTCATGCAGCTAGGGGGAGCCATTATGAAACCAAAAACTATAAAATATATATTTCTTTTGGTTTCTATTTTTTTCTCAAAGGAAAACACAGGACAAGTGATTTACAGAGAAGATATGTATTCTGTACAAGACAAAAAGAAAATGTACTTTTACTTCTGGACTTTTTCAAGCTACTCCTGCACCATAATCCACTAAGAAAATAAAAAGCAGCAAGAGACAGTTAAGCTCTTGTGTTATGTAAGGACCGAAACTGCAGCTGTATTTACAACCATGACATTTAGTAACATGTTGAGAGTTAATAGTTACTGTGACTAAGTGAGCCTAATCTGTGATCATAAAACTATTGACTGGACCCTACTTTTTCAGAACAAGTGTGCAAATTTAATAGATTGTATATCCACAAAGTTGTATATCAGACAAAACCATTTTTTACAAAGTTGTAAATGATGAATTGCCAGAAGTGCTTAAAGGTGAACAAATTTAGTACTGATAATAGAGCGATGAAATATTTAACAAAAGCAATTTTGATGGAGTCAAGTACATGATCAAAACTTTGAGCTGGAGTGAGAGGCAGTAGCATGCACAGAAACTTTCATGGGTAGGGGTGAACAAGAAAATACACATCCCAATTTAGAGCAGAGAGGACTCTGACTTATGGAGAGCAACTGAGGTCCAGAGGAGGGTCCATGGTACACAGAGCACAGATGTGTCTTTTTGGCTAAATTAGAGTTTGGTCTTTGGCCAGATGATAGATAAAGGCAATATGTGTGGGTGGAAAAGTTTTGCACTCAAGACAAATGGGCAGAGGTGGGTAACTCCCTGTGCACACCAGTGACAAAAGTAGTATGTGATACTATCTGGTCTTAGAAGTTGTGGCATTAGGTGACTCACTCTGAATTTGTGCCCACACAGATCCTTCATTTTAACACAAACTTCCCAGAGAGACTGGAGAAGCAAAGACTCCCCAGTTTCTTGAGACTTAAACACACCATTATTTTTACCAGCGAGAGACATAACAGGCCAGTGCTGACACATAGGTGGGTTTGTGGGTTTGGATTACTGTTCAGTGAGAATGAATCCCTTGCAGTTTAGCCCATCTAATCCATGTTAGTCTCTACAATGGCATCCAAGGCATTCCATTTGTCTTGTATTTTTTCTTTCTTTTAATAAATCACATTTTTATTGATTCCCTTTATGTTTCTTTCTTCTCAGTTATCTTTTTTAAATGTTGCAATATCCCCTTCTTCGCTTTTAAAGTACACTGACTTATATTTGAAGTTTACCTACCTTGGTCCTTCCTGCTCTTTTCACCTGCTGTCATTTTCACTCATCTCTGTACAGCTCACCTGTCTGACTTTCTTACATTTTTTCTGTGCATTGCTTCATGTTCTTGTTTTTTCACACTCCCCTTCCTGCACAAAGTCTCTTCATTCTCATCATTCATCAATCTCATCAATCATTCTCCAAATCTTTGCTTCCCTTGCAGCCAAATTTCTCCTACCTCTTCTTCCTATCTCTTAAATGCCACCTACTTTAAATATTATATAATTATTATTGCAGCAGTCTGCAAAATGGTTATTTATAATGGACAGATTGGGTGATATATACATTTAATGCTTGCCTTTGTTTTTTGAGATTTAATATCTTCCAAATAGATATGATAAAACTGAGGATTTATTTACAGTCAATGTGATCAGAGATGATTTAAATGGCTGTAAAAAGAACAGTTGTTGGGTATTTTAACTGTTTATTTACCATGATAAGCAAAGCGTGCATTTAAAAATATTCAGGCTCCTCATAATTCAGAGTCCTTACAGACACACATATTATTGAGATTTAGGAAGACGCTCATGCCAACAGACAGAAACAAAAGTAGGCATTTCATTAAGACATCACCTGTAAAAAAAAAAAAAAAAAAAGGTGCAAGTTGTGAGGTGTTGCAAAACATAATATGTATATGCGTTTTTTACAGTCTCCCACACACAGACGCGTGCTGACACAGATCATGCTGGGTCGATTTGTGTTGTGGATGAATAGTTGTTGGTGTGAAGCAGCTGCATCGACTTGCAGAACAGCCTTTATTGATAAGGCCATAAAAGACGAAGCATCTTAGCATTAATAACTCACCACAAAGCTCTCCTCCGTATATAACACAGATATCATTAACTGTGGCACTGCTGTCACACTGGTAATGGCTATAATCAAGCTCCCTGCAGCAGTAAAAAGTTGTGTGTATGTATATGTGTGTGTGTGTGTGTGTGTGTATGCCTAATGAAGGAGTATGGAGCAAGCCTTTGAGCCTTGTTTTGACAGAGAATGGATAAAGCAGGGCTGCATGCATGAAGGGGAAGGCTAATTTCGTCTGATATGGCGGTGGGTGACCTGAGTATAATTCTACATTAAAGCCTGTGAGGTCTCATTACATCGGTTTCAACTATACAGGGTCAAACAGTCTGTTTATTTGTGGTTGTCTGTACATGTGAGTGTACATACTGTATGTGTGTATGTTGGTGTTTATAGTTTTTATTATTTAATACATGAAATATATGTGTTAAGAATTAAGTATATAAGATCTAAGTGAAATATTCCTATTTATTGATAAAAATTCTGATTGCTTGATAGTAACTATTTTGGAACTGTCCAAACTGCTTTATCGTTGCTCATTCATTAGTTGCATGATGGATTAACCAATGGAAGAGCAGAAGGCCTGCTCATGTGTTCAAGTGTGTTAAAGGATTTGGCTGGCTATATTTTTCTTATTGTCATCAAATCTCATGTGCAGAGCCAAACCAATAATACTTACAGGTATTGTGCGTGTATCCACAGCCTGATTGATATATTGTATTCCTCCATTGTTGTCCAAAAGCAATTAAAACCATGTCAATGAGCCACACTGTTGCACCGAGTGACATGTTCGTTCATCCCTGAAGAGAATGGTTAATGGTTAGCTTGTTTAGAAAAGGCTCCAAAGAGTAAAAACAGCAATAAGGCAGTTTTGTCTGCTATACTAAGAACCTCACTCATGAGGGTTACTATCTTATTGCTGTTTTTATTCTTTGGAGCCATTTCTAAAATAACTATGGTAATCACTCTCTTCAAGGACGATGGAACATGTCACCCAGTGCAACGGTGTGGCTCAATGACATGTTTTTAATCGTTTTTGGACAACAATGGAGGGTTTTGTATACACACACAATACTTGCAAGTACAGAAGGACAAATTCTTTGTTGGTTTGGCTTTTCACATGAGCTTTGTTGACAAAAAAACAAACTATGGAAAATCATCAGCCAAATTCTTTAAGCACAGGAGCAGATCTGTGCGTACACTGCAGGTATGTGAAGACCTCTACACTGATTCCTTCTCAGAGCACTGAAAGTATATGTAAGGTACTGATATCTTTAACTGACAAGGATATAAGCTGCTTTCTTCCCCTGCAGCGAAGCAAAACACAAATGTTCTACTGTATCATACAATTTCAAGTGGAGTATCACTTAAATGTTCTATTGTTCACATTCGTAAGGTGCCCGTTCTGGCTTCTTGAACATTGATGTGTGCTTCATATGGCCTAAACCATTTAACTTAAATTTTATTACCAGTAGTAGTCACAGTGGTGGTAGTAGTGGTAGTGTGTATACTTAGAATTAGCTTAGCATATGGATCATCATCCATTTCATGTGACCATTTTTAACTGAAATAAAAAAGACATCTGTAATCTTCCTCAGAAGTACTGCTAGTAGATTTTTCTTTCCAGAAGTGCAGTTTCACAGCAATTCTGAAACAATATGAATGTGTATGCATTTTAAACTTCAAATATTTAAAGAAAATAGTGTGAGATTACCACACCCTGCTCCTGTCCCATCAGTGAGCAGTCTCTGTGGGGTTTTTTTATGGCCGTCTGACACACACATTCAGTCATCCTTTAACACTCACCCACTTTTTTGTAACATACAAATGCGCTCAAGAGTTTGCCACTGAAGATGGAGTTTCAGTTGAAGCGCTTCTGTCTGTCTATTTTAAGATTAAATATGCAGCAATAACCTTCAAATACAAAGAACATGGTTAATGCATTAGTGTGAGCGTGTGTGTAATATATGACAATTTCTATGTTTAGCTGTACAAGATAAGTATAAAGAGGCGCTCATGACAGACTTTCTCTATTTCAGATTCCACACAGCTTTTGTGTTCCATTTTGTGTTTATTCTTGCTGCAATTTCAAAGTAATGCATTTGTTTTTATTATTGAGCCTTTTAAATGATGACTGAAACTTGTATGTTAACAGGTTAAGTGGAAAATACATGATAACAGGTTCCCAGATAATTAGAATTAAAACTAAACTAAACTGTAAACTACTTTAGCAAGATTTTGGCAATTTTGTGGCAACTTGATTGTTTATGCCAAGTTAGTGCAAGTGATATGAGCGGGATCTGAAAACCATCCATTTGTTTAAAAGGAGCTTAGTAAAAGTTAAAACAAGAAAACTACTACATTGTACACTCAGTAAACAGAAAAAAACAACACTGTATAAAGTAATATCATCCAATAAAACAATTCTGCATTGCATTCATTTGTGAGTTTAGTTGTTGCTGTGACTGTTATAGAGAATATTTCATTCAATTATAGCATTTGAAGCTGGGGTTAGTGGTTTCTGGATTGCATTATATCAAAAGGTATTTTTATATCCACCATTGTGACAGCCATGAAGCCAAGTCATCTAAACCATTACATTCATGCTATGCAGTGACTAGCAAAAAATACTGAATATTATAACATTCATGTAAAAAAAACCCCAAAAAACGGTGGGTCAACTGTCTTGGAAAAGATAACAAGATGGCTTGAGTTGCAAAAATAGATAAATACAGTGAGGAAACTAAAACTTGGACATCCAGAGGGGAATACTGTGTGTCACCAATATCAAACGGATCTCCCCCTTCAGCACCTCCACCAAACGTTCTGGTGCTCGGAAGCATGTCTACCGTACCTCTCTACCAGGCCATCTGTGTCTGGGTGATAAGGAGATGTCCTGATAGCGGTAATGCCCAACTCCTTATACAGCTGTCTCATCAGGCGGGATGTAAAGTTGATTCCCTGGTCGGTCAGGATCTCCTCTGGGATGCCTACGTGAGAAAAGAGCTGGACAAGAGCACTGAGCAATTTTAGAGTGGTTACCGACTACAGAGGAAAAGCTTCAGGGAATCCAGTAGCGTATTGACATACAACACGAATATACTGATATCTTGCTGAGCTTTTTTCCAGGGGCCCCACAATGTCCATTGCAATCCATTTAAATGGGGTGGTAATCACCGGCATGGCTTATCTTCCAATTTACACAATCAGCAATTTTACTGCCAGTTCTTACATTGAACAAATATAACTCATTAAAGGGATCATCACTTCCTAGTCAAATACCTTAAATAAAGCCCAAAACTCTGACACAATTTCATCAATAAGGTAACATAATCTATTGTAACCCGGGTAACAAAGAGTTAACAACATGGAAGTGCCTCAGCCAATCAGAGCGCAGGTCCGCAGCACCGTAGGCAAGCTACACAGCGTACGCTAGTCAGACGCTGGGTGACACTGTTGAGAGAGGACCCACTGCTGAACGGTAAACAGATAACTCAGATAAAACAGTAAAAACACCATATAAAGTTGTCAAAACAGAACGGTAATAGCCTGTACTTTGATGTAAGCATGTAGATGTGTGTGTGTGAGATGCTGCTCACTGAAACCTGCCGAGTGACACAGAGGAAATCCCGCATTGGTGAGTTGTAGTAAAAGTAAACAATTAAATTAGATGCTGCGCCACTCGATGCAAGGCTAAGCCGGCTAGTTCAAGTGAATGAGCCTAGAGCTAACAAAAATTAGCATTTAGTGCTGAACAGTGCAATTAGCCGATTGTTGTAGAGCTCAAATAAACTAAAACTGTTTGACAACTCAACTGGAAAAAATATAAAGATGTGACATGTGGAGTATTTAATTGCTCAGTGTTTTCTGTGGCTGGTAAAGCTACTGAACTGTTTAATACTGAAGCAACATACTAAGTTATGTTTTGTCGGGTATTATATTTCATTGGTATAGTGAATCTGATTTAAAGAACAGAAGACATAAGAATATAGTGTGTAAAGTTCGCACTGTAATTCATGTAATATTGTTTTAATTTAAAAGTACCAGTATAAGATAAAAATAGTAATTTAGTTCATTTTACTCCTAAATTCATTTACTGTAAGGGTTATTTAAAATGTGTTGATTGTTTACATTATATGTATATATTTTGTTGAGGTTTAAGGAATTAATCATTCCCGACAAATCAGAATGGCAATTGATTAATGATCATTTCTGGCCATGTCAATGACTGCAGGTCAGGTTTTTTGAGTTGATTTGAGGTTGATGGCGAGCCAAACCAGACGAGACCATTAGATCCCTGGATTGAAGATCCCTGAACCGAGAGCCCAGAGCCGAGAACTGTCAACTTTACCTCTCTCCTGCCACGGTGGTAAGGTAAACATCTTAACTGCACAAGGCCAGCACCACTTTCATGCTCAACCCCCAGCCCCACTTGCACAATCCAAAATCCCAGACTCTGACTTAACTCTCTATTTTTTGACTCGACTTGGAAAAGACACTTACCTTCTTCATTCTTCTTCAAACGCATTCCCTGTGCCTGTGGAAGAACTGAGCCATGACCAGCACTGGTTAAAATGAGTGGACAAAGTATTCATTTGTTATTGCTGGAGCAGTGAAAAGTGAACTGTTGTAAGGTTGAAGTGTGTTGTGAAGTGATAATATTGAACATGATGTGGTTCTAATATTGTTACCTAACTAATGTTGGATCGAAATATTGAGAATTGAGATTACCTATAGAAGGGTTCACCCAGTCAAAACAGAGAAGTAGTAGTAAAACTCAGTGGTTCAAAACCAAAAGAAGGGGTGACAGAAGAAATCATTTGTTGCTGAATTGAAACTGCGATATCTTTGTGGAATTTAACTATTTGCTGAACTTAAAGTTATTTAATTTATTTTGTTTATTTTCAAAAATAATACACGGTACCAGTTTACAGCTTCTTGTCTCGTGTGGTCATTTAATGTTGCAAATATCCATTTCTGCCTCCTGTCCGAATCTGGTATCCTCTGATTCTGGTCCAGAATTATTACAATCCTTACTAAATAATAGTGTTAGGAGCCGAGTGCTACACTATGATCTAGTTAAACATGGTATCTTCCGCCATCAGCACACATGCACATGACCACTATAGCCTCTATTTAAAACAGCACTATGCATCGGCCGTGTTTCGGACTGCTGAGCAAAACACTTCCACGTGAGATGAGTATTAATAAATTGATCCAAGTAAAGTGTGTTTTTTTTTTTGCTTCCGAACATACTATATTACTGCAGTGGATGCATGTAAAGTTGTGACTGTAGATTTTCTTGTGGTTTGTGCAGTCACCACAATGACAGAGGGGAACAATGTGTATCGGGATGACCATTTGTGAGTATACTACTGAGTGTCTTCTTTACCGTGTGCCATCCACAATCACTGACGGAATCTTTGTCACACTTCATGAAGGTAGAAATGATTGCAGGGCTCTTGTATTGGACTATGTGTACATTATAAACTGGCAACTGAATGTACCTTTATAAAAGTTCAAACTATTGTTATCGTACATGAACAAATTCATATTAGTTTCCAACATGGAAAAGGCACATAATTCATTGGCAAGTACATTTATCAAAGATGGTGATGAAGGTGATTCAGCCCCCCTGACCCCCACTGTCAATGAGGCAGCGCAGCTAGATAACTACACTACAAGAGCAGCAGAGTTCATACTGTAGCTTTCGAAGCTGTTGCTTTGACCAAGGCTGACAACCAGTGGCTCCTGCTGGGAGCTATATCCAACCCTCTGTGGACTATAGCCTTGTTTTAAACTTTAAACCAATAACAAGAAAGAAATATGTGATTTAAGCATATTTTTAAATATAGCTGTACCACATGTTTCAATTCATACAGAAATTTAGCGAGTTATCCTTTAAGGCGCTTTGTCCTCTGAATGCTCTTATATATCAAGTTAAGCAATTGTGCTAAAAACAAAAACAAGATAAAACATAACAAACCCCTCTCATCATGAATAATTAATAAGCTCATCCCTTATGGCTGTAATCAGACTGTGTTGTGCTTATAAGTGTCATGTAGGCTTGGCCTATGCATGCGTGTGTGTATGTCCCTGCCTGCAAATGTGTGTGAGCTCATGAACACGTGTATGTGCGTGTGTTGTGACATCTTACACTCACTGCTATGTGTTGTTTTCCAAGGAAACAAAAGGAAGAGGGAAGTAAATGTTTCAGCAAATTAACCTGCATACCTCATGCACAGAAACACAGGAACACATGTATCTGCATGTGAGATATGCATGTACATGTTAATCTGCCTCAACAAAACCAATGCATGAAGTTTTGTTTTCTTTTTGTGGAATATTAGAGAAATGCTCCACTAAACACTCACCAAACAACCCTGTCTCCTTAAAGTAAAGTTGATATACTGCTAAATGCGCAAATACGTTTTGGTGGAAACGTAATTGCTGCCTGGATTATGTTCACCAAGAATGTTTTTTCCAGCCCAGAAAGTGTTGTATTCTTGTAAGTTTATTTTTAGACTGCAGGACTTTGACACCAGAGACAGAGGTTTGTGTCCGGGGGTTAGGTCAGGGCTACAAAAGCACTTTGGTTAAGACAGTGCAGACTGTGACTAATACAAAGACTTGCATCTTTCCCTAACCTTAACCAAGAGTTGCCTACACATAACCATGGAAACATGAACATCAGTCATGCATTGGTTTCCACAAGCAGATATCAAAGGAAAACAAATGAATACTTTTCCAGAAAATATTCAGTATTAACATTTTTAACATTCAGTATTAACAAGCACTGCTGGTGTGTCTGTATCCTCCAATGATCAGCAAAATGCTCATTCAGGTCATTTAGATATTAAGAGTTTATTGGAATTTTTGACCAGCATTAATTTATAGCAATACATTTAAAAAAGATCTGTGTTTATCAAAACAAAAATAAAACAAAAAAGTCAATATGTATCTATCTACCTATCTATCATCATTGGCTAAATTACGATTAATGTATGTAAATACAAAGCTTTATTTAAATTTATATTATCAGTGTGTGTATGCTGAAGACGTTCCTGTTTTTCCATTTTCTCCAGTTTTATATTAACAACTTTAGTGAGTAAGAGTCAATAAGAATTAGATGCAGAGACAGTTAAAGAAGCAATCTTTAAAAGGCCTCCAGTGAGAGACTTTTTGGACTTCTTTGTTTGTTAATTTGGTTTATCTATTGAACTAATACGAATAAAAGAGTAGAGTGTGAGGAAAAGTGGGAAAAAGAACATTAGCTTAGTTTGAGATAAGAATACACACACCACAACTAATCAGTTTATTCTCTTTACAGACTTTTGGCACTAATGTTTGTTGTTTGGTCTAGTTTTGCTGTTTCTTATCTAATGAACAGACACAACTACATGGAGGACAGAAGAACAATAAATATGGAGAATTTTTCTATAATTCTGACTTAACTGTTCTGCTGCTTTGACTATTTTTGTTAAAATCTTATCAATAGCCAAAGGAGAGAAATAGAGATTGGGTTATTGTACTGACAAAGAAAGCATATTACGCTTTTTTTTTCTTTCTAATAAACGAGCAATGTCTTTGATTATTTAGGAAATCATGATACCCATCTGTGATCAGTTCAAGAAATTCTGAGTGTCTCCTTTTGTATTGTACATATTAGCATTGATTACTCTGGGTGTCACACTGTTGATAAGAGTAAGAGGGAATTAGGAATACATGTAGTGTGTTGATTTTACTGTAACGGCATGAAAGGACAGCAACAGCATTGTAGAACAAGGTAGATCTGCTGAATATTCGTCTTTGTTGAGCAATGTCACTTGAATCCTTACTAGCAGCCAGTACAACTGTAGACATATTGTGTGTGTGTGTGTGTGTGTGAATGATTGTGAAATGGCAGTCCAGATATAAATAGAGTGAAAGTCACGCAGGTTAAGGAGGAAGTAAACCTGTGGTCATTTATTATGAATGACATGAGCGGACCACCTATGGTGAAGGGAGCCAACACTACAGCACATGAGAGACAAAGAACAACTTAAAACAAGAAAAATGGCAAAGTAAGCACAGATGGAAAGAGAGAGGCTCACTACCCTAAAGGAAAGAGACAAAACCAAGCTGTATGTCATGATTAAATGATAATTAATTTAGGCATATGATGGGTTAAGCCCCAATCTGCAATCACTTAAAGAGCAGGGTTCTTGGCTGAGTAAGGAAATACTGAGCTACATTTGTTCTGTCTAACGACAATGTCTTTTTTGCCTCATGAGAGGATGTCAGGGCTGGTAGTTATGTAATATCTACATTGTTAAAAACCAAATTAATGAATTTTTCATCTTCCTGTGGTATCAACATTTTACCACAGTCAACACAAACTTGCATGCACAAGCTGTTTGGGATGTTTTCAAGGTCTGGGGTGTGCAAACACTCCTCACTGCGTGCCTTGGCTACTTTGAAAGCTGCACCCCACTGAATACGAAACAAAAACAAAGCTTGATCAACAATTCAAAGATGAGGGGGGCACAGTGCAGCAATCAGGTTGAGGTTTTAATGACACAAGTGTGATAGCATCTGTCCCGTTGCAGAGGAACTAAACACTTGATTCATTGTAGAACCAACTTTCTTTGTTGGAAATGAAGATATCCATGCATAAGCACTGTGGAATTTTCAGCATTCATCACAATTAATGATACATAACCCTCTGAATTGTGTCCGTAATCATTGATATGTATTCATGTAAGCGCTATTAGTAACCTAAATGTGTCCTTTTCCTTAAAATGCACCATGTGCTGTAACCAAATTTAACTCTTCAGGGAGAGGAAAAGTGTCAAATGCAGCAAGATTCTAGCAATTATAGCAACACTTATGCTATATTTATCCAGGTTTGGACTGGTTTAGTTCTGTGTGATGGCAAAATAAATGAAAGTCCATGTCAGAGGGTGATATGTGTCAACAACGAGCATGTATGTGTGGGAGCAATCGCGTATCATTTTGTTTGATTACCCACCATAACATGACAACCCATAATTGGATATGTGGATAACAAGCTGACAGCTGATAATAGGTGTTTGTTGCTGTAGATACGTTAAGCTTTCTGACTTGGGCAATTATCTACCCACACTCTGTCACACTGCAACGTTACGCTGACATACTGATCTGAGTATGTCAGCATATGTATAATATAACCACTGGGTTTCATCTGGGAGAGCCACTTTTGTGTTTGCATTCATGTGCAGATGTTTCTACAAAGACACAGGCATATACAAAATGTGTAACTGAGAGGGTGTGTGATAATCACCGATAACGATATACTGTGTGTTATGTCTTTGAGGTCACAGAAACCATTCCTTATGTTCATAGTTAGTATTAAGAACTGATAAAAAAAACATAGCACTTATTAGAACTGAAGGAGAATTATGGCAGATACTAAAGGAGATGAGAGTATTAGATATGTTGGAATAAGAACAAGTAATGTTGGGATCAACATGGTGGAGAGTGATAAAACACTGATCAGCTGTGGCTCAGAGGTGAGGAAAGAAAGTGCATGTCAAGTGTGCCAAACTGGGCAGTTTGGAAACAAAGATATTGATTTGCAAAGGATGTAAGGAGAACTACTGCATAAAATGCCTAAAAAAAAGATGAAATGGAATATGTGATCCTACAGACACGAGACACAGGCATAATATGTTTTTTGTTCATATTGTGAAGAAACTGTGGAAAAGAGCATTGAGACAGAGCAGATGATTGAAGAGAAATGCCAGCTTATTATCCAATTATTTGAACAAGGAATGCGGGAGTTGGAATCAAAGCCGGAGAATAAGTGTGATGAGAAGAGAGTTGTTGAAATCATACAGAAGCAGCTGAAAGAACAACAGAAAAAGGCATGCCAAGTTGGGTTGATGTAGTGAAATACGCCGACCTAAAAGAAAATACACTTGCCTTTAATTAGACAAAAGGAAATCAAGACAATGGAATATTGTATTGTTTGGAATAAAGGAGCACAATTTGGACAACAGAGAAGAGCGACATCAAAAGGATTTGCTGTAAAAGACATATTTAAAACATGCAAAGTCTGTACAGCCGCAGACTCATCTGTGACGGTGGCCTGGCTCGGAAAATACAACAGGAGGGAAGGCATGGAGGATTCAGCAAGATCATGGAGATTGTTCTGGCTAAACAGCAAAGCATGGAGTTAAAGGCCAATTTGTTTAGGAAGATCTCTGCGCTGCATCGAAAAGACAAGTGTAAAAACGTAAGAATTGTGAACGATCTTACGGAGACTGAGAGAGAAAGAGAGAGAGCTGTATGAAGAAGCAAAGGAAGCAGAGAAAATCATCGGGGGGAATTCACCTATAAAGTCTGTGGCCCCTCCTGGGCAAGGAGAGTGGTGAGAATCCCCAAAACTCAGTGACTTGAACATTAGCTTGCCTCTGTTAAATCACAACATGAACGTAAATCTCCACCTTTAGAGGTTTGTTCATGTACAAATGCAGATCAACTCCATAACAAAATACATGAATTTATTGCCCATCTGAAAGCACTCCCACTCATTCATATTATAGTTAGTCATATAGTCATATTATAGGAAGTTAAGTCCATAAATCAGAAACAGAAAATGATCCCAGCAGAATTTAATTTGGATGATTTAGAATGTTATTACATATTTAAGGACTATAGATAATGATATAGGTAGAGCATTATTGCTTTATATTCATAAATCATGAGAAGTTAAAGAAGTTGTAACAGTGGCAGAGTTTCAAGAGAATATTTTGTGGAGATTAAATGCAATAACTAAGAGTTTTTGATGGTGACTTTAATTTAAGGTCTGATAGCAATATATAGACTAACAATGATAATCTTTTGGTTCTAATAGAGTATGTGTCAACTAAAAAGTACTCAGAAATTAATTATAGGTGTTTTTAGTTTTTAATTTGCCAAATACAGATTTGGATTTAACCAATGCAAAGAGGAATAATTACATCATTAGATAATAGGTTTCTGGACTGTATTGTACAAGAACCAGTAAAGGTGGCGACACACCACATGTGTTGAATCTTGTAGTTACAAATAAGGAAACATGATATAAAAGGACAGAACTCCCCATGCACAGCCAGTATTTTCAGACAGGTGCTGGTCGGTCGCAGGAACATATAAGGTGAAAATCAAAATTAATCACCGCACACTGTAATGACTTTACTGTGACTTTATTAAGAGGACACATGATAGTTGATGTTCAGTATTTAAGCCCTTTTGGTAAAAGTGATCATTGTGTCTTGTTGTTTAACGTCATTTGTTATACAATAACGTTGAGAAATTAATGAAAAATTACAACAAGGCTAATTTTGAGGAAGCATGTAGGGAATTGGAAAAGCTTGATTGGATACAATACGCATCTAATTATGATGTTGACAACAAATGGAGACTAATTAAAGCTAAGTTGAACAAAGTAGAGGACAAGTTTGTACCAATCAGCAACATCAGGCCTCTGAATAAAAAACATAACTTCCCCTTGGACAGTATTGCAAAAAGGACATTTAAAGAAAAGAATAATCTTGCAAGAAAGGCAATAAGAAGTAAAAAGCCAGAGGAACAACAGGGGTATTGGAGAGATAGAAACTATGTGAGAATAAGAGCATGATATTTAAGAAAAATACATGAGGAAGACTTAGCAAGACAATCTTAACAGAAACCAAAGGTTTACTGGAATTATATCAATAAGAGGACAAAAATTCAAACATCAGTAGGAGACTTATATACCAATCAGAATAATACTAACTCCCCCCAAACAGACAAATATATTGAAAAGGCAGAAATATTGTCAGAATATTTCGGCAATGTATTTGTGAACCTGGAACCTTGGAAGTTCAGCAAATATAATGTTTTATGATAACTACTGAGGATAAAAAAAACTGCTTCTGCAGAATATTAACGTCTATAAATCACCAAGGCTAGATGCGATACATCCTAGGATTTTAAAGTAATTGGCTTTTGTGATTGCTAAACCTCTAACAGTATTATATAATCAATCGTTAGAATAATCAATTTTACCCCTGAATGGAAAGAGGCACAAATCAGTGCAATTTTCAAAAAAGGAAACAAATCATTAGCAGGAAACTATAGGCATCTGTAGTATCTAAGACAATGGAAAATCTAATCAGTATATTGTTGACCATCTGAAGTCGAACAGACTTTTCAGCAATAAGCAATATGGATTCATATCTGGAAGATCGACTACACTTCATCTTCTCACGGTTCTGATAAGTGGTCAGCAGCTTTGGATAGAGGACAGTCAGTTGATTGTGTATATATGGACTTCCAAAAAGCTTTTGTTATAGTTCCTTATGAAAGACTACTAACTAACTCCTCCATAGACGACAGAGTTACAGACTGGATACAGGAGGTTTTACGCAATAGGAAACAGGTGCACAGTGGTGGTAGATGGTGCCACTTCAGACTGGAAACCAGTGAACTCTGGAGTTCCACAGGGATCTGTGCTGGGCCCTGTATTCTTGCTTGTCTGTGTATATGATTTACCAAGTGTGATACAATCTGATGCATGTCTTTTTGTGGACAACACAAAAATATTTGGAAAAATTACTAAGGACACTGACACAGCCCATCTGCAAGATCTCCATAGCATGAATAATTGGTGAGATTGGTGGTCACTGAAATTAAATACAGACACATGTAAACATTTACACAACGGGAAATCAAATGATAACATAGTTAATTATACAGTTGGAGAATTGGTTCAGCGAGTGGAAGAGGAAAAGGATATAGGTGTAGTGGTTGATAGTTCATTTAAATTCCACACAAAAAAATCAAAAAAGCAAGCTCATGCTGCCAATAATCAGTAGAACTTTTCAAAATGTATGCAAGGAAATTGTTTTACCATTATATCATTGATGAGATTTCATCTTGAATTTGCAAGTTCAGTCTGGTGTCCTTATAAAATAAAATATATAGAAAAAATTGAGAGGGTTCAGAGAAGAGCTACTAAACTAAAGAGAGGTCATATGAAAATTACAATTACCAACTCTAGTATACAGGAGACATACTGTAGAAGAGACGTAATTGAGGTTCACAGAATATATTATATCACAGCTGAGCCTGTCATCCACTCTTGGAATAATAGGTATGAGTTAAGAGGGAACTCCTCAAAATTATTCCCACTGAAGTGTGAGAAAAAAAAAACTTCTTCGCACTTCGTGTTGTAAAAGCATGGGACAAGCTTCCAGAGGATGTAGTGCAGGCACTTCAGTTAACTCTTTTAAAAATAAGTAAATGGATAAATTGTGGTCAACAAAGGATATTTTGTATGATTATAGAGTTGATTTGTGATTATTTTTTAAATTATTGTTATTTTAAACAAGTATACTGTGGTATTGTTTTGTTGTATCGTTTGTTTGTTTTGAGTTGTAGTCTGATGTGGAGGATTTATATCCTGTACCAGACAGTTTTCAATAAATTACAATAAATTATGTAGAACATCAACATTCACAAGAGATGTTATATCTATCCAGAGTATATCAGCCTTTCAGTAGAGAGCAGGGACCCCACCCACTGTGAGATAATAAATTATTTAAAGCAAAGAGAGCGAGAGAGAGAGTAGCAGGTGAAGTCTCAAATGATTACACTTAATGAGTACACAGTTACTAGAAAAATCAGACAATCACACAATTTATATCACAACAAAAATAACTGTTCAAATTGATTGAACAAAAGGAACGTTTTAAATACACCAAGCAGGCATTTGATAGAAGCCCCTTTTATACAGAGATCCTGCAGTATTGCCATAAAGAAAACCCTTTACATTGAACCAAACAAAGCCAGCATAATGCTGCCCCTGTGTGTGATTTTTAGATCATCAATCACAGTATCAATACCACAATGTAAAAATACTCCATTACAAGTAAAAATCCTGCATTTAAAATCCTACTTAAAGTACTAAGGTAAAACTACTAATTTTGTGGAAAAAATAGTACTTTTACTTTAGTAGGCTACTTTAAGTAAATTTAGCTGGTAAAACGTATACTTTTACTTAAGTAGGATTTTAAATGCAGGATTTTACTTGTAATGAAGTATTTTTACATTGTGTGATTGATAGCCTACTTTTACTTAAGTAAAGGATCTGAGTACTTCTTCCAACACTGCAGGTCACAGAATCTGATGGGTAACCAAATACAATGTAACAAGAGGTGTGATGTGTATCACAACAGTGTCGGCATCTAGTCTTGACTGTCCCACCATGCCGGCTGTCCCTTTTACACAGACATTGATCCGGCAATGTGACCTTTTATACAGAATGGCAGGGCAGAATAACAGCGCAACATTCCCAACTTGAACAAGCAGTGTAAAGGGGGCTAGTGAGACGTAATGCAGGAGGATGTCACTAAATAATTGTGAATGCATTCCCTATTTTTGTTTTTATTCCATTTGTTACTGGGTTTGTTTGTTGTTGTTGTTTTTAAATAAATTGCAAAATGAGATCATGTGCAGTATTAGCAACTGGGTACTCTGTATAGATTTTACACTTATGCAAATTTGCAATTTCAAATCCCATTAAAGAATTTAACACAATCAATGAAACCAGCATATGATATAGGATACTTATGGGAAATTGCCTGCTGAAAGGACTTTATTGACACTGAGTGTATGATGCATAAAATGATGTGGCCAACATAAAAAGGAAAATTGTTCATAATCATGTAAGAAACATGAATTGTATTTCATTTCTGTATAATTTGCCTCATTAGTATTTGAAAATATTTTATTTTCTTCTTCTCTAATTTATTTATTTATTTATCTTTTGCTTTTTAAAGTCAATTTTGTTTGTTTTCTAACATAGAAAGGATCATTAATCCATTATTTCAGGGTTCCCACAGTTGAACTTGGTGTTGTATTTCTTCCGACTGATACTGCACTCTGCAGTATCACTCTACTTCTCAGAAAATCTAAAATCCCTGCCACAGCTTTGGATAAACAACAAGAGATTTCCATTTGACTCTCACTTAAATCTGGAATATAAGAAAGTGAACCACAAGACCCAAGACTTCCATTAACAACTGACATTACCACATAAGCCTTTATATCTCACAAAGCAGTGTTACAACATGCCATCAGCTGCACTACACTGTTATTATATTGTGATCCTCCAAAGCATACATCACCAAAATTAGCTGACTGCTGTGACTGTGTCATTTTAACTATACTGTTATGGCTTTTTAGGAATTTGCAAATAATAAAGCAGTTTTCTCTTTGTATACAATATGATCAGTAAGTGTTAAATTGGTGCAAATTTCATGCAGTAGGAAGCATCAGATTATCAGTTAAAAGGCTGAGAGGAATATGTTTGCCACTAAAACAGCAACTTGAAAGTTTATCATAAGGTTGCCATACTGATATAGTAAGCAATGTTTCAATATCTAAAATATAACATTTTAACATTCTTGGCATTATGAATGAGTACTAAATGTTTCTCAGCCAATTGTGGTTTGATATGAGATAAAGATAACCATGTGAGCAGAAAAACACTTTAGATGCTGAAATGATGCAAACAGGGAGCACAGCAGGGGTAAAAAGCTCCCAGATGCAAAAGTGTTCCAGTTTACTTTGATACTGCCAACGTTAAAACAAGCTAATAATAAAATCTCCCATATCTGTGTGAGTTAAATTTACAGTGGTTTTAAAGAAAAAAACTAAAAATTTCAGTATCAAATCCTGTTTACATCTATCAGCACTACTATAAACTAGACTATTCCGTTGCTTTCATTGTAATGTTGCTTGTTCAAGACCTCACTGGCATTTATCAAAGTTATTGCCTGAAAGGAACGAAGGAGCTACTCATGAAATGAAAACCATTCTGTGTCCTTTGATAGATTAGACTTTCAAAACAAAAGGTTCCAGCAGCAGAATGTAAAGTGGATGCAAACTACATATCACGACACGTTGTACACACTGACATATGCTCAGGACAAACCTACTTTGCACATGAAATCATATTGTAAGTGTTACAACAAGTTGAATAGCATTGATTCACACAGACCAGTTAAAAATGACCATTTCTTAGTTTGACATCTGTATTTCAATATTTTTTTTGCTTAATATATTTAAAGTCGACAACCTAAAATTAAAAAAAATATATTCCTGAGGGGGGGTTTTCTGTTAAGGAGCTTTGGAGCCATGACCTTAGTATTCCTAAATTCACACACAGCCCTGCTTCTTACATGAACTAATTCCCCAAGCTCTCTCTCTTAAAACTTTTCTCTGCAGCCTCTCTATAAATAACTAGATCCCTTTTCGTTAATTAGAAGAATAGATATACACTTCACATCTTACATGTTATTGTGATAATTGGCTGTATAGAGCTCTGACACTGGAATCCCTGGACAGTTCAGTACTGATAGTTTAATTTGTCTACTGTGGCTGTATCAGTTCTATTTTGTAATGCTAGTGGCATCATACTGCTGACACCATTATGCTTAAGTACAGCCTCAAGGAGCTGCAAGTGTTAACTTTAGACTCTTACGTACATAGATAGGTCCAGAAGCTTGGGAATGTAGTGACTACTTGCTACCACTAGTTGGTGAACTGCTGTAGCTGGCAAGCTAACTACTAACTCGCTAGGTGACCTAGCTGAGCTAGCGCTAGCAAGTCACAATAGCTCCTGGAGATTTTGTCTGTTTTCTCCCCACTGTTCTGTTTACCTCCATTGTACACCATTTTGTTCCATAAGAAGTTACTGAAGAGCAGTATTGGGCGAGTTACTTGAAAAAATTGTTAAATTGTAATCAGTTACTGATTACACATTAACCATTGTAAAAGTAATTACAGTACTTTACAATACTTTGCTCAGCAGGAAAAGTAACTTGTTACGTCACTCGTCACACACCCTCCCATTCAGAACAAAACTGGCGTTAGGTGATGCTACCCCATGTGTAAAAGTAACACAGTGTTACTGGGATTAATAACTAATGTAATTACTGAATTTCAAATTGTAATCCCTCGCTACACGTTACTGAAAAAGTCATTAGATTGTTTATTACATTATTGAAATGCATTATGAAGTCGGAAATAGACCAACATTCCTTACTTTTTGAATCTGTATTTATAGCAGCATTGTGTAAATATATGTTCTTACACACACACACACACACACACACACACACACACATACTACAGGGACCAAGAGACAACCATCTCAGTCTTAATTGAAAGATGTAATCTTGCAAATGGAAGCCATGAAACATTCACAGTGTGTGTGTAAGTGTGCGCTTATGTTTGTGTGTATATACTGTATGTGTGTGAGCCTCAAGAGACTCACTCAGAAACACTTCTGTCTGAATAAAAAATAAATAAATAAATACTGGTGACCTCCCATCATCTCCTTTCATCGTCTCCTCTCCCTTTTCATGCTCCCTTATTTCCACACTCTCCTTCTTTCACTCCCACCATCTCTCCTCCTCATCTCACTCTCCATCTATCCCCATCTTTTTTCATCCTGCCATTTCCCCCCACTGTCACTCATACACATCGCCCAGCCCTCTCCTCTCCTTTTCCTCTGCTGGCTCACATCTTCCCTTCCTCTTAATATCTCCTGTTTCCCAATATCTTTCACTTCCATCATACCCCTGTCATCCCACACACTTGTCCACTCAATCACTTTAATTTCTGCTCCTCCCATTCATACTTGCTCCTAATAGGACCACGTCTCTCAGGCCCTGCTCATGTTTTTTTATGCTTTTTCATATCTGTTCTTTTTTATGCCCATGTGTCCCAGTAGTAACATCTGTCACTCCAAACAGACAGTGATAACTTACAGTGTGTCTGTGTGTTGCTGTTGGGACGCTACGCTAAGGGTAAAGTGGTAAAATCCTAACAAATGTGATCTACACTGATCACCCATTTCACCCATCAACAACAACTCATACTGTGAGTTTAAAGGGTTTGTCAGCATTACTGCATTTTCAACAGATATCATATTCATGTGCCAACTTGCTGCAATATTGACAATATTCATCTACATACAGTATGTCTGGAGTTTTTTTTGTCTATTTTATTAAGATACACTGTCTGATGAGCATAAGTTGACATGATCACAACAAAATCACACATAAAAATTAAGAAGAACAAAAAACTAGAAATTAACACAGGTAATATAACAGAAAGCATACCGTATTATTAATGGCAGTTTAATGGCCGAATTTACAGCAATATTGTACCGAATGTTTCAAGTTACCAATTCATATCCTCACATGGACTATTCCAATGAATGTGCTACTCCAATTTAAAGGTAACTGACGAATATACTTACATTTTGTCTTCATTTTAGATGGCTTACTAAAACCGTAAGAAAAGTTACCCCTCTGATTGGTGTCTGTATCTGAGAAGAAAACTGTAGCCCCCACCACAGACAGTTTGTAGAGACAGGTTTGAACAAGAACCTTATTTTCAATTACTATGAAGTGGCCACAGATACTCTGTCACCTAGATAACATAATTTCTATGCTCAGTCATTTTCACCTTATTTCAGGCTGTTCAAGCTCTTTTTTGGTGTCCATGCTCTCAACCTGGCTCATGTACTTCTACTTGAGTATGTAATTTCCTACATTTCCTAGAATCCACTTTTTTCAGTTGATTACAAACCCAGGAGAAGAAGTGTTAATTTATTACTGTCAGTCTAAAGTAGCGTCTGTGAACACTGAGATCTATCTATTTTTGTGACTGTTTCCTTCACTCATAATGTATCTTGTTGCAATGCATCTTATTTGAATTATGATCTATTTAGGCTAGTATTGGTGAAGAAATTGGTGTCTCAACCTCTTCTACAATTGATTTTCACCTGTATTCTTGTTAAACCTGAGGAAGAGAGAAAGGAAAAGAAAAGAGGAGAGCAGCAGGTTGCCAGACTGAAACTGAGGAAGAATACAGAGGCTTAGAAGACAGAACAAGGATACACAGTGTGATTAAATTGAAACCCTGCAGTTCTGGGCCTGCATTTCCAGTCCTGTGCTTTCTTTCTTTCATAGAAAGTGTACTTTCTTTGTCTGTAGGTGGCACATGTTGGCATGTGTAGAATTGACCTGACAGCGACTATATAGCTCCCCTTGTGGATAATCTGCCTGCTAAACGGTTGAGTGTTTATGAATGGGTTAGCCAATCCCTTGAAGTGCTGAGATTGTTTCAGATTATGTTTATTTGAGGTTGTTAATGGAACCCAATCAGATCTGAACACACTTTTTTTTTTTTTTTACAGAAGTGACTCTATGTATAGCAGTGGCATACACGCACAATCTCATCACACATGTACACACATGCATGAGTAAAAACCACTGAGTTTATATATCAAGACAGCATCCCAGCTGTGTGTGGTGTATGCCCGGAGGAAGAAGGACTGCCTTTGATGGCCCCTGGGAGGGTTAAGGAAGGCGGAAGATGAGGTTTAGGTTGTGATGGTGTGTATTTGACAGGGAGCATTTGTGGGTGCGGATGTGGTTGGCTGAGAAGTGCGCTCATGTGTGTAGTTTCTAGTCTGGGCAGTTGACTCTGAAATGGTATGTATGGAGACAGTGCAAAGCAAAAGATATCAGTGGGCCTATCACATACCCCCAAAAATATGGTCAGCTAAGAGTTGTATTATTATTATTATTATTTTTTTTTTTTTTTTAATTCTCAATTGTCTAGTCTCTAGAAGGTCACAGATAATTACGAATGCCCATCACAAGGTACCATAGTAATATTATCAAGTCATATCTTAAAACTGCTTATTTAGTTTGATAGTTAGTCAAATATTTCAAAGGTGTTTGCCAATAATAAAACGGAGAAAAGCATGACAGTTCTCACCTTTCAGAAGGTTTAAAACAGCTGTTGTCCTGCATGTTCCCCTTGTTTTCTATTTGGCTGCTGGAGGAGAAAATTCACTATCAAACTGGTAACTCTGGTATTGGCCACTTTGCCAGTTGAAACAACAATTGTAAAAGAGAGATGGTCAATCAGATTGCTGACATTAGCACCAAAGCTGATTACGGAAACTCACTTTGAGACATTTGCAAAGAGAACAACCCATCAGTGCCACATCACACAATATGAGGGATGACTCAGATGAGCTGCGACATACTCTTTGACTAACCAGATGGAAAGTAATGGAGACAATAAATTTGAAAGCTGAAAAAAAAAACAGATAAAATAACACAGTGACTCACTGCCTAAAAGGGAGGCAGGGAGCAGGAAACAAGTGCATTAGGAGGTGGAATGCAGACTGTTCATGCTATGGCCACAAACAAGAGGAGATTAAGCTGTTTAAATGGAGCCTTGGAGCTCACAGGCCTGCCTCCTTGAAACAGACATCAAGGCTTTGTTCAGTGAGAGCCACCACACAATAGCTACAAATTCACCGCATGGCCACACACCCTGGGAATGACAGAAAACTGCTGCACCTGCCTCTGCAGGGAGCACCTTTACTCCGACTTGGCACCGTTTCTGCGACAGGGAAAAAGGAAACCTTTTTCTTTTTTTCTTTTTTTTTTGTCTTATACAGCATCAAGCAAGCAGTTGTGAGAGTGAAGTAAGAGCAGTCAATCATAACTGCAGACACCACTGTCAAGCTGGGCCACCCCAGCTAGGGCTATTGACTCTTGTAGGGTAGATAGACAGAAAGGACCTTAGAGTGAGGTAACACTCACCTTTCACTGTCTGGCTGTTAGGAAGTAATACTCACTCTACACCAAAATACCTAAAATCAACTCATAGTATACATTTCTTAACAAGTTGCAAAATAAATTTGTACAGGTCCTGTACTGAAAATACCTGGTCGGTGTCATCTGCTAACATCATGTCCAATATGATTTTTTCCACTCATAACATAATATTCACTATAGATGAAAGGTGGCGACAAAGTCATCACTGACTGTTTCAGTGTCCTGTAGACCTTCACTCATAGGAAGCAGATGCCAAGCTTGGCCAGTGGTAAAGCCTTGGCACCTCTTGATTAGTTCATGCAAAGCACATTAAATATATAGAGCCTCTGGTGTCTGTTAGGGGGCAAAGCCTGTGTGAAGACAAACAGGATCATTCAAATCACCCCAGGCTTTACAAATAAAATAAAAGTAAATCAAATACATTCACTAAATGGTAATTTCATTATATGAAACTACACAGGTCCACACAGAAAGGAAAGCATGCAAGAAAGAGCTGTATGGAAGGTTTAAAGAGGGGATGAGGGAAGAATAAGGCAAAGTGATGAAAGAATTGACAGAGGAAAGGATGGACAAAAGATGTATGGGATGATAAGAGAGGCGATGGTATAAGGGCAGACAGGGAGAGGACAGAGCACATATAGAAGATAGAGGGGAGGAGGGGACAGAGGCAGGGATGAGAGCAGATGGTGAAGGAAGAGATTGGAGAGATAAACAAATTAAAGGAAGAGAAGCAGCTGAAATGTCACTCTGGAAATGTAACGATGGTCCACGAAAGAATGACAGGGAATTTTAGCGGGGAAGATTCCTCGGAGGGACAGAAAAAGAAAAAAAAAAAAGAATGTGTGGCGTGTGATTGAGGGAGGAGGAAGATTTAATCTTCAAACTGGATAGAAGCAAATGAAAATGAGCAGAACAAGAGCTATTAAGTAATGGCCAGATAGCAAGGGAGGGTGAGTTCATTCAGAGAGAGAAAATGGAAGAGATACAGTTGTGAGCATGGTCCAGACAGAGGGGGAAAAAAATGAGAGTAAGTGTGATCCAGAAAGAGATGGGGAAGGGGCAGGGGGGGTGCGGCGGGGAAGAGACAAGCTCAGAAAGGGGGCTCGTCTTCCGCTCAGCTGTGTGTCTTGGCCGACTGTGAAAAGCCGCTCTCTTCCTGTCAGCACAGGAAGCCCACAGGGCGCCATTGTACCAGACTCAGAGGGAGAGACAGGGACCAGAGAGAGCAATGGACAGAGGTTGAATAATTTAGTGGAATTATTGATGAATTTGAGTCTCAGGTTAGTATTACTTGATATTCAAGTCACTCTGCTTTCTCTTAACTACTTTATTCTTTATTTGCTGTTGTATATCTACATGACCAATACCAGGCAAGTCTCATCAAGACCAATAAAAGACTGATTTGTTTTTGTTGGACTGATACACAGTCCAAGCCAAGACAAAGACTTCAAGCAAGACAGTTGCTCTTATTTGGGCTAAATACGGGGCTAAAACCTACAGCTATCCTCCTTCCGCCACAGAGCCTATGTTTACCAGTAAATTGAATTACGGTGAAATTTTACCCTAGGTCTCTATTTCACAGACAGTCTATTGTCCTCTTTTTGGTCACAATTGGCACTAATGCCAGTCAGAGATTAGTTGCCAAGAGTCTGCAGCGGTGATTGGTTCCCCCCCAGGGAGATGGCTCTCTCAAGCTCTTTCAGTGAAATGAGAAAATCTTTCATTTCATTCCTCTTGTTTTTGTAAGTAATTGAGCAAGTCACATACTCAGAAGCACTGGCTCAAATAGCCACATGCAGCTATCTGTGCACTAGCACGAAAATGTGAATCATTGTTCCTGACTCATTCAAACGCTTGCTTTAATTGCCCCAAAATTGCATATTGGGTACTCATAAGACTTCAGTACATGACAGACAATCTTTTGACTATTAATTTGTACCAATTTTGTTCATTTCAGTTTTTAATCACTTTGGCTCTTGTTGTGATTTTTACTTCTATGATGTTCTTTTTTGATACACAGTCTCCAGGGTGGCTATAGGTTCAACGTAATAGGTTTGGTTTATCAACCATTGAGAACAACAGTTCCATTATTCCAGCTTGTCCAGAGAGTAGCCGCTACATATTGATTTTGAGATCAGTTTCACGCACTCTGAAGTCTCCAGTGCAGAATTTTCCCTGTAAAATATAACGCTGTAGTGACCACATTCAACTAACTGTCACCACACTCTATCTACCGTTGCGACGTGTGATCACACATGCACTGGTTTTGTTTGTAGAAGAGAGGATGGGGGACAGAAAGAGAAAAAAAAGTGAGGTTCACATCTGTTTATTTGTTGATATATTTATGGCTGTGTGTTTACACAACAACACTTAGTAGCCTACGCCACAGTGCAATAGTACATCTATCCTGTTCCATTTACTGTATGTACATCTTAGTTTGATATATGTTGCTGTGACATGACTCCGTAATTAGAGTAATCGGTAGCGATATGTGTCAGGGTGAAGGGGCGGAAAAAAAGCAGAAGAAGGAGCAAAACGAAATGAAAGAGATGTTAAGCAAGTAGAGAGGGAAGATGGGAGGGAGGAAGTGAAGGAGTGGATGAATTAAATATGTTTCTGCAAAGAACACTCATCAGAAGTGGGGCAAAGAGATCCAGGGATATCCCTCTGTCTTTTTTGGCCTTCTTCCTGCTCTGTCTCTCTTTGGCCCACTGTAACTTCTTTCTCCATGTCACTGTCTATACTCTTTCTGTCTTTGGAGGTTTTAGAATCTCTTCACTATCTTTTCTCTCAATACTCTTGTCTCCATTTTTTTTGTGTATCCCTTCAGTCTCCTCCTTTTGTGTCCAGATTTCACTTTTCACTTACCTTTACCAGCTCAATCCATGGCTCCTCTCTTTTCCATGTTTAATCATGTTATCCTTATCTGAGATCGCCTTGCTCTTCGTTCCCAGCATCCCTAGAAATTACTTCCATATGTGCATTACTTGCACATTTAGTGCAACACAGGAATTATTGTACAAGAAGCATTGTTAGGCTATGGTTGACAGACATCTACCATATCTGACTTTCATGCAGGAGACCAAAGTAAGCCTGCTGTCTCATATAAACACTTTTGTCTTTTCATTACCTGTAGCCATGATTAGGGCTACAACTAACAATTATATTCTCAATTAATCATTTAGTTAATGAATCTTTAAAAATAGTGAAAAATTGGCATTCACAGTGTCTAGAGTACACGGTGATGTGAAGATATTCAATTCACATATAACAAAGAATAACAGCAAATTGTCACATCAGAGAAACTGGAATCAAAGAACACTTGGCACTTGTGACTGAAATGATTAATTGATTATCAGAATAGTTGCTGATTAATTTTCTTTCAATCAACTAATCCATGAATCAAATAATCATTGCAACTCTAACCACGATCTTCCCCTAACCTTAACTAAGCATAACTTAACCACACCAGTTACCATATGCAGATATTGTAGAAAGAATTTTATAAAACATGGGACTGGATGTAAAAAAAAAAAAAAAAAAAAGTTATGTGGAGTTTTGCAAAAATTATTCAGATTTGCTTTCCATCGTATTTCCTGCTTGTAGCGCTTTACTCTACTTTCTTTTCTTTCTTCCCACCGTTCTTTCATCCTTTCCCCTTTCCAATCCCTCCTGTGTCCCTCTCCACTGCCATTCTCTACTTTCCAACTCTCTGGTCTACTTTTCTCTCCATTATTCTTGCTCCCTCTGCTTTCCTGTTTTGTTCTCCTTACTCAGTCCTATTCTATCCCCTTTGTCTTTAACTCTCTTGCTCTCCCGTTAAGCCATCCCCTCTTTTCATCTTATCTTTCCTTATTCCCATTCTCCCATCTCACATTTTGTCTCTCTGACCCATTCCAATTTCTCCTCCCCCTCCTCTTCCTCCTCCTACTATTTCATCTCATCTCTGCCACTCTATTCCTCCCATGCCTATGCATCCTATGCTTCCCCCTTTTCCATTTACTCCACTCATTTCTCTCCCTTTTCTTGACTTCTCCTTTCATCTTGTCTCCCCTCCTCCCCCGCCATGAACCATAGCTGCCACCGCTCCACCCCCAACAAATGTCACCACGGATCAGTTGTAGAGTAGCCGTACTCACCCTGACACCCTTACACTACAGTAATGCTAAGCCATACCAAACACAACTGTGTCTATTTTACACATGGATACTAATGTTAGAACAAAACACCTCAGGCGAACTTCAGAATAATTCCTAAACACTAATTCAGACTAGCTGCTAGCTACTTAAGGCACAGGTCCTGCTGTGTATGAATATGTTGCACCATAAGTGTCAGCGCTGGGTTTCCTCTGTTTGTGTTTTTCTTTCACTTAATGTAACGGCTCCCATCTGCAGCCATTTGCTTGTGCTGAGATTTATTCACAACAGGGGGTTACCAAACTGACCTAATCAAATTGAGAAAGTCTCCACCCTCAACTGTTTTAACGTTACGGCTCAATAAGTGTTGTTATGCAGGTGAGTAGAGGATAGGATTTATTTTGAAAAAAGTTTTTCAGGGGTCACTGTCACTCGGCTTTGTTTCTCTCCTGCATTTCTTCTGTCCTTTGTCTAACAATTAGCAGCCTCATGATTTTTTTTCTCCTTTTCTGTGATGTCAGAGCTGTAATGAATCACCTGTTACTGTGCTTATGATCATAGATCACAGATCATAGAAAATGGAGCAACAGCAATGGCTCACTAATTCCGTTTAAAAAAATATGTTTTAATAACATGATATTCTTAAATGTTATTGTCAGATTCCTGCTGTGAAAGGCATGTATGACATGACCATTTAAAGGGGACATATCACGCTTTTTGTGATTTTCTGTTATTTTCATACTGTTGAATATCTATATTAAACATGGTCAAAGTTCCAAAATATGGGGTAAACATATGTGCTTTTGACTTGCTCCCTGCAAGTAGAGCTACCGGAAGTTTGCAGAGAGGCAGCTTCTGAGAGCTAACCAGTCAGAGCTGAGTGAGTTCATCAGGAGGCGATGCCTTAGAGACAGGCGGTAAAATGGCCTGTTTCAGACAGAGGCTGAACTGAGGGGCTGCATAAAGGGTCAGTATAAGATACACAAGGATTTTTTAAAACTTTAAATCATGTAAAGATATTCCAGTACAGCCCCAGAACATAAATATAGACCTGGAAACGTGGATGATTTGTCCCCTTTAACCAGTTAAATATCACTATTTCATGAGACATTTTTCTGTGAGCTTTGGAGAATTTTTACACAAACACATTCGTAGTTTACAGTTGGGTTCATCAACGTGAAATGACAATGAAATGCCAGGAAGATATGAAACTTTTCTTGAACCCTTAATGAACTAGAGCTAAAAGATTTTTTTAATCTAGATTGAAGGATCTAGATTAAAATAGGGAGGGAACCATATGTGTTGTGATAGTATAGAGTGCTTTTGATCTAATGGAAAATAATCCATACATTTTTTTCAGTAAAGCCAATTCAGGTGTGTTCAATACAGGGACATTTAACATACTCCATTTCCTTTACGATTCTTTCACAGAATGATAAGATATATGACAAAATGTTGCTTTGAGAGTAAATGCAGGGTGGCACCAAGCAGTGTAAGAAAATAAATGAAAATGATTAAAAAATAAATGTTATTTATCCCATAAAAACGATTTAGCAGCAGCTTTGCTTGTTATTGTAAAGTTCATATTCCACTTCTCTGTTTTAGCACAGTTAATTTACTATGTCACATGTGAAATCTTAATTCTGTGTTACTGTATCAAGGCTGCTATATGTGTTAGAGTGGTGTTGACAGTCACACATGCACACATACATGCATGTACACCCACATACCATGCCTACACACTCACACCACTCCCTGTCATCCCCTATTATCATCATGATCATTTATTAAACGTGGCTTCCGCCAGAACAAGTGAGACTAAGAGTGAGGGAGCTCAGGGGAAGGAGGGATTGCTTTCTTAATTAAACGAGAGGAAAAAAGAGAAGGAGCGTGGTGCCACAGGCTGGGCTCCTTTGAAGAAAAAACATTTATCTCATTCACTGCATTCCCCTGCTCCTCGTTTCTCCCTCTCCAAGTTGGCTTAGTTACTCTGTAGCAGAGTAGAACACAGACACACTCCAACACACACTGCAGTGCGCTGTGGCTCATTTTCTTTGTCAAGGTGTGACAAGAGCATTGTTTCTTTTCCAGGTCACAAGAAACTATGCTAAATTATATAATATTAAACATCTTGTACACCTGCCAATTTGATTACATGTGCTCTTACTCCATCTCTCTTACACACACACACACACACAGTCACACATTTAAATTATTTTGCCTTCAAGGGCCAGCACACTGTGAACTGAGCACATACTATAACTATTGTTTTTTTCAACTTTCCTTTTATACCATGTGCAGCAGTAATCGAATGAATGTCAACATATGCATGTATGTACTCAACCTTCAAATACACACTGTAATAGTGTCATGTAAGCATTACCTCCTCTGTGTACTTTTCCTTGTTCCCTTGTTGAAACACGTTTCAAAAATGCTACATAAAACCTTTAAAAAGACAATGTCTGCACACATATATGTGAATTTACGTTATGAATATGGGTTTATGTATGGTTGTATAAGAATGTACATAAATTATTAGGTTATAAAGCATAACCGTAGTTCTATGAGTACAGGTGGAGCCCTCTAACTGGCTGTAAAGGCTTGACCAATGTACTTTGCAGTGCAGCGTGTACCACAACAAGTCTTGAGGATGCTGCATCACTTGTATTCCTTGCAAGTAAGCAATGCAACTTTTCCTCTCGATCTGTATTGTGAGCTGGAGGAAAAAGGCATTAACTACCGTCCTGAACTAAAAGAACTCCTGATGTTCTCAGTCACGAAGGAGGGGTTAAGGTGAAACCTCACATGAAATGAAATGGGGTGGATTGTTTCTCAAGGCATCGCAGGATAGTAGGCAGAACGAGATCAGCCCAAAAAGGGAGGCATAAGCAAATGAGGACAAACTTCACATGGAAGTGACATGCAAGAAAAAAGTATGCAGCAGTGAAACAGGAAGTTTTGTCTTCACCAGATGAAGAAAAATGTCTGTGGCGGAGAAGATGATTATTGTAGTTTCCGGGATTCCTCTTCTGTACAGCCCTTGTCTCCAAGATTATTGGGACAAACAAAAATGAAATGTTGCATGGAACAAAGTCATGTAAATTGATTGATAAAGTGGTGAGTTGATTATTCATGCAGTGCTAAAAAATCCCAAGGATGCAATGCAATTCCATGCAATGCTTGCAAGAAAGTTAGATGTGAGATTATCACACTTATTTTATTTATTTATTTATTTTGCTTACAGTGGGTCTACACAGGAGTGTCTTCTCAAACAAATGTGCTGGTCTCTTTCAAACAACTTGGTTGAACCGATGGGGTAAAATACTCATTGTTTCAGCTGAGGTCAAAGATAGTGGAAAAGCTGTCTTGACAGAGAGGTCCCTCAAATGGGAAATCTCCCTGATTTGCTCAAACAGGACCCTAGGGAGAGGTTGGAGCTCCACCGGAAATTCCCACTGAGGGGCTGTCGAGCACACACACTGTGTCCTTTGACTCACTCCCTGCAGGCAGCGTGTTAAGATAATAGGAAATAGATGACTCATACACTTTAATAGAATACAATACAAGCCAATGCAAAAGTTATTGAACAGGACAGCAGGGATGTCCACTTTTCCTCATACCACTTCTGGTAGCCCATTCATCTCAAGTTTCTATTCTGAATTGGGCAGAAATGGTCACCAGAGCAAGTGTATTTTGGATTATCATGAGGAAACAGCCCTAAGTTCACCAGACTCATCCACTCAGGGCCCAAATCATTAGTGGCTGCTCCCAGCAAGGCATCCAGCTCCTTTCAGAAAATGCTCCCCAGAGCTGGGGCACTGGCTAGGATGACAGCATCATTAGCTGCTTCACTCCTGTCATGCACTTGGTTATGTGCCTGCTCCTCACCAACTGCTCCTGCTTGATCCTCACCAACATGGGGGAAATCAGATGTGTCAGGGGCAAAGTGTCAAACAGCTTTCTGCAAACGCAGCCACCCACCAAGAATGGATTGTTGTGTTGATTCAGGGAAAACTACAGGGTACAATGGGCCACTAACGCCCAAGTCTCATGATGCCAGGGTGCAGACAGCAAGGCATTTGTCTAGTGACAGCCCAGATCTAGACATGACATCTTCTGTATGGCCTATATCCTTACCAACACATCCTTGTAGCAAAGAGGAAGATGACACAGAGCATCACATCCATATCTAGTAGGCTGAAGTGGCAAGTCTTGACAACAGACCACACATAACCTACTGTTGTTGTCATATTGGTCTGCCTGCCTACATGGATACATCCCTACATGGATGCATTGCTACATGGATGGGTATTCTGAGAAAAGTTTATTAGATTAGAACATGATGATGATGATTAGAACATGTTTTTTTCCTGTGGTTTAGTGACATTTTGACTGCTATAGGAAAGTTAGATGCCTGTGATGTCAACCCTGTCTCCTAGTTTACTGTTTTCCCAATAACGCTGTATTTGCAAATGTAATTGCTGCCTGGATTATATATCGCACTGAAGTCAGAGGGACGGCAGGCATACAAGACGTAAGACTCTGGTACCAGAGTCCAGGGTTCGCATCCTGAGTCCTGCATGTGGTTTGGTTTAGGTAACAAAAGCACTTTGGTTCTTTCCCTAACCTTAAACAAGACCTGCCAGTGCCTACACATAACCATAAAAAGTTGAATATTTCTATAGTGGATATTGTACTGTAAGAGAAAAAAAAACAAAAAATACTACATTGTCTCTGGACATTTCATTCATAAGTTTAGCATCAACATTTTTGCAACTTGCCAAATACGCCAATTAACAACATTTTCTCATTATGTTGACAGAAATCGTACTTCAGTCAGCATTGCGTTTCTAGCAAAACATATTTGCTGTTGCAATTTAGTCGTATATGAACGTAATTTCAAGTGGATAGGGTTGTTGACGTTGTGTAATGTTTCTGGCCTGGACAATTTCACCATTTACAGATGACCACCTCTCATCACGGCAACTAATGAGATGCATTACTGTCATAGAAAGAGAGGCAGCTGCAAAGCAAAACAGGTGGATACAAAGTGGTTTTAGACTTCGGTTGTTACACATTGGTGATAAATTAAAGGAAAAACCAACATAAAATGTCTTAATATGGTGTTGAGCCACCACAGTCCACTAGAACAGCTTTCAGTGCTCCTTGTCTTGAATCTCCAAGACTCTGAACTCTACTTGGGGAATGGATGCTATTCTTCCAAAGGATATTCTCACATTTTTCATGATGATGATGGAGACCGCTGTTTAATACTGTCGTTCCAAAATCATCCATAGTTGTTGAATTGGGTTGAGATCTGGTAACTGTAAAGGAGACATATTCATACTCATCAAACCATTCAGTGGGCATTTCTTTCTCATTTTTCTATTCACTTTGTCACCTGTTTGTATCTCAGTGACGATGTTCTTTCAGCTACTAAATTAAATTGGATGCAGGGAGGAGTCACACACATTTTCAGTGGAATAAAAGGGGACGAGTGAAGTCCATGTATTGTTTTAGAGGGCAATAATTGTGAAAACTCTCATTCATGAGATGCTGGTTAGTTGTTTGTTCTATTTCTTTGCTCATGCTAATTAACATGTGACATACTGTACTGTGCTTGGATTTTTTATGGACTTTTTCCTATTCATACATAATGATAATGTTATTATTTATTTACGAAGATAAATACCTGCATTCACTCACACACACACACACACACACACACACAGCACTCTGCAGATAAAGGTCGTGAAAGGTTAGCGACTTCTCCCATTGCTCACAGTGAGCTTTCAGTCAGAGATTGAGAGGGAGTGAGATCTGATGAGAGATGTGGCAGAAGTGGGAGAGGAAGATGGAGATAGAGGAAGTGGAGCGATAGAGAAGTACGGTAACATAAAAGATAGGCATGGTAAGGGTGAGAGAGAAGAGAAGCTAAGAGATGTAGAAGTGAGGATGGATTACAGAGAAGAAAAAAAGGGGGGAGAAAGAGAATAAATGAAGAGTAAGGGGGGAGGGATGAAGCGACCTCAGACAAGCGAGGAGAAACAAAGGAAAAGAGAATAAAAATGAGAAGAGAATAGAGATGGGAGGAGTTAAAGAGAGAGAGAGAGAGAGTGGTTTTCACACAGTAGACCACTGACGGATGGCTGGCATTTAGCTTCCCTCTACCTCCGGAAATAACTAATTAAGCATGGTCTGGCGTATGTGTGTGTGTGTGTGTGAGAGAGAGAGAGAGAGAGACAGACAGATGTGTTTGTGCATGAGGACAGAGCTGGGAACTGTTAAGGGAGAATAAGGGATTTAATTTTAATCGTAAACGTGTCAGTTTTGTAATTGTATCTGAGAACATTTTATTTGTTCGATTCTTTCATCATTCACCTTGTGCCTGGTCTTACAGGCACTTCTGTATATTTTTATTTGACATGTGAATAAAGTCTTTTAACGGCGGATTATCTTGCAATACTTTAATATTTCAATTTTCTGAAAATACGGATATTTGTCCCACTTAAAACTGGAGAAGGTGTTAGAGAGCAAGAATCAGAGAGAGAGCAAGAGAAATGAAGCATAAACTGCAAGAGTCAGAAAGATATAGATTAGGTTCTATTAAGATGCTTTGATTAAGAATTTACATCCGACTGAAAACACACTGATTGATGTGAGCTTGTACAAGGTGATAAATTACTGCACTGATAGCAGCAGGCAGTTTGAAGAGCCACACCTCCATTAGTGTTCATCCCAAACCTCAGTGATTTTAAACTAAGTGCCAAACACTACCTGGTCTTGACATTAGCTTTTGTTTTGATTACCTTTTCTGTCTCGTCCAACTTGTATATTGTCAGACTATCACCCCTCTGGAATACATTTCCATACCTTTTGCTTCTTTGCATGCACCCCACATAGTTTCCCTAATGCCATTGGGTCTGAGAGCTGCGGGATTGCTTTTGTGGAAGTACTCCAACATAGTTATGGTGAACCAGGGGTATATGACCTTCTGGCATATTGCAAGATGGTTTTGGAAGGATGTTTTCATATTTTTACCCTTTTCACTTGCAAATTTAAGCCGGAGTCTTACATTTTTGCTCATGTGACAATTGCTGCAAGGAGCAAGGTCTGCTGATAAAATATTATAAGAACAAAACCTGTAAAAACAATGAAATCTTAATACGTGTGTGATTGTTGAGCTGTTTGAAAACTACCAGGACTGTACATCACATTGAAAACTGAAAAATCAATTAATGATTTCATCATCCTGTGTTTAATCAAATGAAGTGTGTACCGAATCTGCATCTTGAGTAGAAACCATGAAACACTGAGGAGCAAGCTTACTGAAACATTTCAGTCTTTGAACATTGGTTGCTCTACACTCTACACAGTTAAAACCATCATTGCATATTAACAGAGAACCACAGTTTGCTTAGCAATTACAGCTTATTGCTTTACAAATACATCTTTTATGCAACGCTCTTTAAGAAAACATTAATTTCATAGACAGGAATAGCCCATTGACTAGATAATACAGAGCAGTTTAATGTTGCCAGTGTTTATGTTCTATATCATGTTTGTCAAGTTTGTAGACTTTAACCACAGGGATTTTTCTAGGATTTTTTTTTCTTATTTCCATCTGGCATCTTTCTCTGTAGCTCTTTTATTCTGTTGATTTATATGGAAGATTGCCAGTGAACCAACAAACACTCGTCCCCTAACAGTTTTTGTTTTAATAATCAGAGGAGGTTCATAACACAGTTTTGATGTATTAGAAGTACAAAATCTAGACAGCATAGAAATTTCCTTTAAGTTTTTTTTTTTTCAGCCATGATGCTGTGTAGCTCTCCTTTAGACCTTTTGCCTTTTTATTAAAGCTTTTATAAACCATGATAGAAAATGTAATCAATGAGCACAATGAGACACACATGTTGAAATAGATGCTATTAGTGTGATCATCAACAATACATTGCACAGTATCACGCATCGCATCCATTTACCACTAATATGCTTATTTAGGAATACAAGTACATTAAAAGCTTGTTATATTGACATGCAAATACAATATGACTGGAAAAATACATAAAGTGTACATCAGTTACCTCAGATCAGACAGTACTTCACACAGGCTTCAGATAGTGTTTTATCACAGGTCAAGTATGGCTCCCAAAGCTTTATAGAAAAACATTTTTATTTTACATAGATCATTACATTATTTTACCTGAGATTCTTCCAATTTGACCAATTAGCATGAAATGATTGCAGGGACTGTAGAAAAAGTAAACGAACAGGGACAGAGATTGAAAGATCAGATCAGTTGATGGACTGGGGTGGACTGAATATGACATACCATCCACACAGACAAGGCCAGTTTTCATTTATTTATGCACAAACATAAAACTTAGTGATAACTTCACCTCCCATCAGATTGAAGAGATAAATCTGGGTCCAGACTCAAGTACTCAGTGAGCCTGAAAGTGAGTCTTTAGTGGATGATGACTGCTGTTCCTCTTAAATCAAAAGCATAAACCCTGTGAAGTGAAAAAAAAAATCATCCTGAGTTGTATTTCACATATATGCAAATGTGTGTGCATGGACATGAGGAGCTGACCAAGCTAATGGAGCCTGATGAGATTGCCTCACCTGTGAACTATTGTTAACTTGCATTCAGAACTACAGAAGCTATGCAGGTAAACCATGAACAAACACTAGCACTAACCATACATAGTACTCAGCTTGAGTCCTTTTCGGTATTTCTAATAGGATAAACAATACATTTCAAGATACTGTAATATAGTTTCAGTGATTAGGCATAACAAACAATTCGGTTGTAACAACTGTGAAGGCCATTACCAGCACATAATGAATCTTTCTAGGGTACAGCGGTGTCGTTTTAGTGCTCAAACGAGAAGCAGAAGCAGAGAGAGGGTGTGGGAACAAGAAGCTGAGGAAAAGAGGTAGAGACACAAAGACAGAAATGAAGAGATGAAAAGGGACATGCAGACAGAAAGCTTTTATACCAAATAGTAAAGTGACAAAGTGCTCTTGAGAAAGAGAGGGGGAAAAAAACATGGAGATGAAAAGAGACAGGTACAGCTTTTCTGCTAAACCCCACCCAAAGAGACAAAGTGCCCTTCAAGTATATCTTTTTTTTTTTTAAAGATTATTTTTTTAGGCTTTTGCCTTTGTTTGGTGGGTGGTGGTGGAGGGGGGCGGGAGGGACATGTGGCATGGGTACACTGACGAGACATGGACATTGCAGTTCTGTGGTATGAGCCTTAACCATTAGGCCATCAAGGTGCCCATTCTTCAAGTAAACCTTGCACCTTCACTATGTATGGATCTACTGGTGTTATATCTACACACGCACACACAATTGTTACTTTTTTAAACACAGGCCAAAAATAACCTGTGTGTCATCTTGGAAGTAATATCTTCTGAAAATAAAACATGGCTGTCCATTCAGGTAGCACAAATTGTTGTGGAGTTTTTCATTTTTACTGTATGTTATACATTTAGGCTATACACTGATTAACACATCTGCACACAGACATAAATCACATATGAATCTGAAATTAAATAATTAATCACAATTTTATTTGCACCGTGACTGCCATGCATAAAATATTGCCATGCAAGACTTGGCGCTCACACTAACACACGCTCTCTTCTTGTCTGGCACATGCACACATCAGTACATGTGGAGGCATGTGTGGAGCGCAGACATGATTTTCTGCTGTTTACAGTGAAAACAAACAAGCGCTCCATTATTCATGTTGATTAAGGAAACAGCTCTGTTTCTGTGTTCCACTAACAAGCCAGGAAGAGAGGCAAAACGGCAATTGTCTTCATTCCCATCAGCAAATACATAGTCACAAACACACGCGTACTGCACACCACAGACACACACAGCCACATTCAGCTAACTGCTTGCCATCCGTAAATGACATGTAGCTCTGGTTTGACCTCGTTGTGTTGAATTGCCTGGGGTGTTCCTTTGTCTTCATGATGTAGGTTTTTCCATGATACTAACTCACCTAAAGTTGGACCATCTAGATAAAAGTGTTTTTATACCATAATCAGAACACAGATAATTATCATTAGACTCATTATGTGACTTCTAAAACCATTTGGCTGCACCAGTGATGATTTTGATATGTCCTATTAGAGTACAGGTGATAAATACTGATGCAACCATGTACATGTATATATCTGTGAACAAGTACATGCACATTAATACCAAATGACAAAAAGTTGGGGAAAAATGACACTTGCAAATACTTGTTATTGTGTTTGCATAACAATATATCAAGCTGTCAATGTACTTGTATTCCTAAATAAGCATATTAGTGGTAAATGGATGCGATGTGTGATACTGTGCAATGTATTGTTGATGATTACACTAATAGCATCTATTTCAACATTTATATCTCATTGCTGGACCGTTTGTGTTTATTCGCCCCAAAAGCCAAAATACATTACTGTACACTAGCTGTAAGGCCAAGCAAGTTTATTTATATATCAAACAAGGCAATTCATGAATCATAAAGGGCATTAAGTAAAAATGTAGAAGACACACAAGATATTATAAAAAGACACATTTAAATAGAGAAAGAACTACATAGCAACAGATGCACCAACTGCATCTATGGCTGGGTGCCTGTGTGTTTTCTGTTATTTCCCTCCAGTCTCTCCTTTTCCTTCTCATCTTTGTATGTTTATGAAGCAGATTCATAAAGCCCTATGTGCAAATTTTTCACTCAACTCGCACAGATGTGTATTTGCGTCAATTCGAACTGCCTGTGCAAATTCGCATCTACTCACGTCTCTGCGTTGACTTTGTATGTAATCACACTGCCTCTTAAATTTGCTTAGTGTTGATATCACAACCAATAACCACCAACATTAGTAAAATACCTATTTACAATATCAACCTCGAAGAAACCTCTGTCAAAATTATACAGACTTATCTCATCAATTGAAGACTCCACCATAACCGTCCCCACCATAGACTGGGAAAAAGATTTATTGATTAATATTGATGCAAACCTCTGGAAAACTGTTTTTTGTTTGTTTGAATTTATATATATGCTGTCTTTGTTCTGGAGTGGCGATACTTTGTCTATAAACGCAAAAACTGAATTTAAAAAAGTATGAGTTCTATAAGTTCTGTCTGAACACACACAGTAAGAAGACCAAGGAGAGGTAAAATGTGTGTTTTCTGTATTTTTACTGAATATGTTTGAAGTAGCAGCAGAGGAATCTGGTGAAAAAAAAACACATCTCAAAGACCTTGCTGTGCGATCAAATCACAATACAGTATATAACTAAAGTCAGATTAGCAATAAGCAGAAGAAGACGTCATTACACATCATGGGTCATACCTAGTTGTGACAACACAATGAATGTCATTTCTTGGAGGCATAACAGAAGAAAATAACCTTGACACATCTGAATCACTGCAACATTGCTGGAACAAAGAAAACTCATACACTGTTTCCTGTTTTCTTGCAGGCTGTTGTGAACAATTCCTGTTAAATTGCGTTCCCCACGGTGAACCCGACCGTGCATATTGATGAGAGACAAGACGCTAGCAGAGAGGAGGGTACTTTGATTGTGAACTGTGGTCGGAACAGTTGGAAAACTGATACATTTAAACATATACGTGCTCAAACTAATACACTGCCATGCGCTGATAAACATTCTTCACAATCCTATATACCCTAAATACACCGCCGCCCGCCCACACACACACACACACACACACACATGCACACTAGTAATGTTTATTAGGTTGAAAAGCAGACATTTGGACCACTTCCTCTGTTTTGAATATTCATGAGCACCTGCTTTATACCAAACACTCATGAGATCACCAACACAACATTAGCTCAGGCATGTGTGTGTGTCTGTGTGTGTGTGTCCAGCTGTTTAGAGTAATGTTTGTTGAAGTGCCGTATAGATGACAATTTCAACCTGAAAAGATGGAACACCTGCCCTTAGATAAATTGTTGTATGACAAAGGCTGAGAGTTTTTAATCATGCACATTCAGCCATTTGCTAGATAACATGATGTGAAGCCCTGCTGGTGTCCAACAAAAGTTGGAGTTGGACTTATCTGGGCAAAAGTATTGTTGAAGCAGAATAGAATCTGACATGAGTGGGCAAAACTTTTAGCCAACATATCCTTATTCAAAATGAATAATAACCTAAATAAGTTATGCAGAATAAACCCTAAATGCTCAGGGAGAAACACTTTTTCTTGTCATTTTCTGGCTCCCAGTGAGCCTTTTCTGATAATGCCATCATTTAAGCAGTATATGACTGAACAATGGCATTGCATTTCAGTTTCCATCATTCTTTGCTGGAAAGATGAACAACCTTGTTTCTGTGAAAAGTGGATACCCATGTGCATAATGTTTAACTTGATGCTGATGCCATGTATTATGCCTCCTTATAATCTATAACAAAAGCCAAGATAATTTCGTCAAATATGGGGAAGGTTTATTACTTCCTTTGAAACTGCTTAATGCCCGGAGCCAGAAATCTTTGTTACCTAAATTGCAATGCTAACAGGGCCCTTTGCAGTTCTTTCCTCCTTCTGTATTTTCACTGTTTTCAATGTGTTATTATTTAAGAATGACACTTGTTTGTGGTTATGTATGTGTAGGGGGAGTTGAGTTAAATTGTCGACTTCATTTTTTACACCATAAGATATGTAAGTGCTAAATATTGCCTGCAACACATCTATTGTACATCAGCCAGTTTTTTGTATGTTTGTTTTTGGACATTATCTGTTCAAATGTTTAGACTCCTGGTCATATTCACAAAGTTGTGGATGTTTTGCCCCAGCAGTCACGAACACTTTTCCAAATGTGGTTTATCTGCATGCAGCAGTATTGGGGGAGGGGATGCATGGCTCTGCCTGTTTGAGTTATCAGGATTCTGCTGCCATTTGGCCCCTTTAAAGCAGCGGTTTGCTTACAAGGCATGTTTTTAGAAATCTTGAATTATTGGCAGCATCACTGAAAGGGGCCATTACACATATTAATTTGTGCGATGGACAAATTCTCAGAGGGACCTATAGTATGTATCAACATACATATACTAGATCAGACTCTACTAGCAATAGAGAGTATTTCTGCTGACATAATGATCACCATTAATACTGGCTTTACTTGGGATTTTAGACATATTTTGTAATTATTTAAAGGGGACTGCATGTTGACCTTTGGGAACAATGAAGATTGATTGTGCTAACAAGCAGTTCCTAGAAAGGAATTTTAACACAGCTCAGATCAGCAGTGTTGGTGGTGCATATGTGGAAGTATAAATATTATAGTTTATATAGTTTATGGTTTTTTAGGTTGTTTCAATTTGCAAGCTGGTATGGTGTATGTTTAAGCCCACAATGTATGAAATCACACAAATCCCCCTATACCAGCCCCTCAAACCTCCATACATACCGTTTGCAGCAATTGACATTAAGGCCTTCCTTTAACATATAAAGGTGTATAAATACAGACATGCACTGGTGTTAACTAGTAAGCAACAACCATGTGATGAGGACATGTCATCCGATGTGCACACACACATAACTCCCACAGACAGGCGGTCATATTCAGCCGACACAAAAGCCTTGATGTAGACCCCCACCTTCCCCTTCCAATCCAATAATTTCTCTGAGGCCAATTCTCTGCAGGCACATTCACATCACAGAACAAAATCTTTCCTCCCTCTCTCTCACTCACACACACTCACAGCTGTATGCCATGATTGGGGTTAAGCCTCGGGTTATTATTGTGGAAGGTGGAGGGGGTGAGTAGAACATGGAGATGGTCAGATATATTGTTTGTGTGTTTATGTGTGTGTGTGTGTGTATGAGAGAGAGAGAGAGAGAGACAGAGAGGGAGAAAAATAGGGGTGAAGCTTGATTTAAAATCTGCTCTTTAAATAAAAGCCTGCATAAAGATTAATCTAAATGGCTGCTGAGAAGGTCAGGATTTCAGACAACAACAACAAACAAGGAGTAAACACAATTATTGTGCCCTGTGTGCTTCCAGCTTTATTATGATTATAAAATTAGCAATAGCATTAAAAAGGAACTAAAGAATTAAAAGACAAAATGCCACAGCCCATCAAACAGCCACACTATCCACTGCAACCACTGTTCTCCTATAGAAAAATAATTCACTGAAATTGTAATATAAAACACACATTAAAAATGTAAAATGTATATATAATCTAAATTACATCATTAGGATAACCAACACCTTGCTAAACTGAAAACAGCAAGTGATTGAGTCAGTTTGAAATAAGATTCTCACATAGATTTCATTGTAATGATCAGATATGGCAAAATGTTCCTTTTAATTGCAGCAACATGAACATGCCTGTGTAGGCTACATATAGGCCTTAATTTGAAAATACAAGTTAATGTATTCACTGATAATTTATTTTTGCAGGCTATGTTTGACTGCCAGAAGAGATGCACCGTGTTTGAAATACACATTCATTTTCATGCATCAAGAGCAAAATGTAGCCTATATAAAAGTGGACTTAAAAAAGAAAAAACATCATCATAGTTTGTACACACACTCTTCCAAACTAGTTCCACAGTTTCAGTCATTTTCCCAAATATTTCATATTTATTTTCATACCAGAGATACATGTTGATATTATTTCTTCTTTTGGCATTATCAAGCCATGTCATTACAGAAAAAAGGGCATTGGTACCTCTGAATGTTGATAGTTAGTTTGTTAGATTAACTGATGACAGTCAAAACACATCCGTTTATAACAGTAACATATAGCAGTGTAAGTATATTGTGTCATACAGTAACATAGAGTTACAGTAGCTTCCCACATGGATGATAGATTATATGGTGTGTTTGAGATGAGGTTAAATATTCCTGCAAACATATAGGAGTTAATTAGCCGGTGTGACCTCTATGCAAAACAGAAATATGTAACCTTGTGAACACTGTTGGTGTCAACAGTGAATAGAGGTCACTGCAATGACGTTCAAACTACAACGACAATGAAGATAGAGTCTCGTTGTGTCTCACCTCACAGAAAATGTCTGCTACTGAACAAGCCCTCGATGATGTGTTAACTGCTGAAGTGATTATATGACATGTTAAGGATTGGATTGAATATATAGATTCCTAAAAGTACTGGGTGAACTCACTTTTTGAAGGTTTTTTTTTTTTCTAAAAAAAAGTTTTTTAGCTTTGAATAAAACGGTGCAGGATAGAACTGTAGATAGATAGAGAGAAGAGCAAGAGATGGGTAAATCATCAGACTAGTAAGGAGGAAGAGAGATAGAGAGATGGAGGCAGAGGTTTGTGACCGCTACATTAGCCTCTGTGCTTGTCTCCCTCCAGCACCATTAGCATATCATTAGAAAACATCTGAACTCACAGATGTTGGACTCTTAGCCTGGCAGGCTTGCTGAGAAGCCAACACACACTAACACACGCACAGACACAGGCTCACTGCAAATCTAGTGCACTCTCAGAGTGAACACACACTCATACACACAGTGTGAACTCCCAGATGTTTTATGTCGGCCCGTGGCAGGATCAGAGAAGAGGAGAAAGGAGCTGGCACATATCCGACTAGGACACCTGAATGAGAGATACACAGAGATATTCTGTGGGCATCCATTCAGTAAAAGCACAAAATGTTAGATGGATATGTACACTCAACAACACATGCCTGTCTTACCATTTTCACATGATTTTAAACCCATTCTAAACGCATGTGTTTAGATCTGTATTTTTAGGTAAGCACGAATTAGCATTGGTGCACATTTGTGTGTGTGGGTGTGTGTCTGTGCATACACACATGTTATGAAGACTGTTTATAGCCATCTGCCAGCCTGTGGGGACAGTGCTGTCTATGATCTGTCAAACAGTTTGCATTTAGTCTCCCTTGCTGGAACCCGGGCTGAGCATTTAGACAAGGTGTGTGAAGATCCAGGACCATAGTATAAGAGGGTAATCATTATGTGACAGACACCCAGGGATGGCATTTAATGGTTTTGGCAGCTAGCCCAGCTAAGTCATTTGCCTGTTGACTCCATACCCTCTCCACAAGGATTCATCAAAAATGAGGTGGTGAGGACGACTTGAGACACATGCAGACTCAAGCACAGCAAGTGCAGATTGTGTGAAGTCCCATTGTGCATATGGTGATTTCATAAACTACCTAAAAGAAACAAACAAACAAAAAAAACCGTCATCATAAACTTGGTCATATTCTGCATGTTTACAAAAACTGTAAAAGTACAGCAATTTACATCTTGAGAGCAAAAGAAGAGGATTCTGGGAGTTGTAGCTAAAATGCAGCAGAATACAAAAATCTTTGAAAGGAGAGTTGCTCAACCTAAAATACATTTTCTCTACAATGATTCTGTCAATACCAAACAGATGCAGAAAATGAGCCGGCTATTCAAATTGATACTGTCATTACATCTGTTCACAAAGCTGAACAGACCCGTCCATAAGACTGCAAGACTGCACAGTTAATTCCCTGATGTTGTATTAGTTAGGAATAAATGAAACATGGAAAAATGTAAAATGTAATCAGTGGAGTTTTTGCAATGAATACAAACCTAATGTTTAATACAAACATAAACGTACATTCTCAGCATTGCACAGGATGTACACTTTCCCTTTGAAGAAAGAGAATTTATACAATTGTCAATCATGCGTTTGGCAGCGTTAGTGTCCTCTGTGAGCTCCTATACATTCCTAATGTACAGTATCATATTTATCACAGCCAGGGACAAAAATTGTGAGCACACGTACATTACAGACACCTACTTCCTGCCATTCACTGCAATTCATTACTCAGTGAAAAACTGGTGAAGGACATTGAGTGCATTCAGTGTTTCTGTGTATGTGTGTGTGTGTGTGTGTGTGTGTGTGTAATCCTTTTACAGCAGTAAGAATCGTTTACCATGTCAAATGGCAGGCTATTGATGGTTGATACAAAAAAACAATTGAGACCACACAAGGCCTCAGTGCCTTCCATCTGATCAGCAGATCATGAGAGAACAAAAAAGGACATCAACACTCCTCTACTAGATTAATTATTTCTATTTAAGCATTACTTTATATAAAAGACATTGAAATATGTCCAAGACCTCTGTGACCATTTTGCTTGTTTTTTCTTCAGAGTTTTACTTCCTGCATGTTCATGTGCGTTTTTCTGATAGTTGTTAGTACTTAACTGTAAATAAAAACCTCCATATAAATGCTTGGAATGTAATAGATTTTAGGTCTGTCATTGTAACCTTCACACATATACTGCATATGTGCAATTTAATGTATATAGATATATGACATATGTTCCTCACACATTAGACAATGTCATTGTTTAAAAACACAAAACTAAATTGTGTCTTGTCCAGACAGTGATGAGCACAACTGCGCTGCCTTAATCTGTGAATTACTAGCTACCTCGCAGTTCCAGCTGCCCGTAATTTAGCCTGACGTTAATTCTTGCCGGTAGTCATATTGATGCTGCACGCTGCCACTCTGTCACCGAATCAAACCATAATACCATTTATTTACAAGTCACGGTTTATCGGCACAGAGGGCTCTAATTTGACGAGACCGGGAGAGACTGAGTGGAGTCTGTAACCACAATGAGCATGCTAGTTCAATCAATCGTCAGTGTGTTCTGCACAGACCTTCAAAGCTCTTCAAAGGTTTGTGAAACTACAGGATGCGTGGGCTCTCGCTTCAGCCTTGCAGTGGTATAGATCGAGCTGTGGTGAGTTGGTGTGACACTTTGTTAACTTTCTATTTGGACCAAAAATGTTAATGGTCTTTTGATAAGAGCCATTAACAACCACTTTTAATAGAGAAGGTTGTTCTCTGAAAATAAAGCTATAGTTCACTCAATTCCAGGAAAGTTGGGAGGGGGTTTAAATAAAAAGGTTCTCAACAAGGAGGAGTGTGGATTTGCATAACAATGAGAAAAACAATACCCATGACTATGTTGCATGCCCTCTGCCCTCTGTTCAATAGTGTAGTGTTGAAATATGCCATCCATCCTTTCAATGAAGGAATCAGCCCAAAGTCATTGCAACTGAACAATTGCCGCAGCATGTTATAAATGCACTGTTCACCTGCTGCCATTGACTTCCATTGATCTTCACCTTACTTAGAGTAATGCGACGAGTCCCCAGCTGCAACCTCACAGTGTAACACCATCAATTGATTTGTATCTGCTAATGTTCTTTTTGTCTGTTTCCAATAAGATACAAGATAGCTGCTGGGGTTATGGGGAGAGAGAGTAAGTAGAGATGGAGAAAGATAGAAATGAGAGAGAAAGAAAGAGGGCAGGGGACAGCAGAAAGAGATGTTCTTCAGCAGAAATAAGGAGAAAAGTAATGATTTCACTTGGAGCAGGAGGCCGAATCAGAGGAAAGGAAGGTTCTGGGGCAAAAAAAAGGAAGAAAAGATATAGGTGAGGGCAAGGAGTAGAGAGGGCTGGTGGATACTGATATTACCCAAATGATGTACTGAAGAAAATGCAGAAGGGTTAGAGGAGGGATGGAAAGTTGAAGACGTACAGTCAAGGGGATGAGTCATGGGTAAGGTAGAGGATAATGCTGAGGAGCTGTGGGATGTATGAGAGGAGTGGGGAAGGAGGAGGTGAATGGGAGGAGGAGACGGACATTTAGATTGATGAGTCATCACACCCAGGGGAAGGAGAAAGAGAGATAGAGGGATGGATGGATGAATAACCAGAGATGAAAGTGGAGGGGAGGAGGGTTATTCTTGTAACCTTTCAAGCAGGGGTGGTGACAAGTTGGCTGGATGACTGCTGGCACCGACTCAACATAACACCTGGGAAACAATCTGTAATGACTACTTAAGAAGTGGTGGAGAATCTTTTATATTTATATATATATATACAGAGAGAAAGAGAGAGAGAGACAGACAGAAAGATAGATAGAGCCGCCGTATGTTGCTATGTCAGGAGAATGACTTTAAAGGTGGCTACTAGCATGGTGTCCATTAGTGTGTAAAGTACAATCTATGGGAGGTCGTCCTATAATGACCACTCGCGCTGCATGATGACAGCACAAATAGATGGAGTTAGGTCAAGGAAAGATGGGGGAGGAGGTATACGTACACACACACACACATGCACACCTTTTACTGCCTCTATTTATTACTTTATTTTATATCACACAACTCCAAACTGTAATGCATAAATATACAAATCTTGCACCGCCTCAGAAGAGTTTTTTTTTTTTTAATTTATTTATTTTTTCTTATCTGTCAATTTTAAACAGCCACACACATACTGACTCTTCATCTTGTCTCCAAGGTTTCTGGTTATTGTCTGTGGGTGCCACAAGGTCAACTGCAAGGGTTAGATGGAGATGACAGATACAGATAGGCAGCATTAGTAATGCTGTGTATTGACTTGAGCTGAATGTAAGTGTATGGGCGTCACATTGTCAGCCATTGTACCATAGCACTGAGTACATTTACCATTCCTTGGGTAGAGTCACAGACAGACAAAATGGGTGATTTTTCATTTATTTTCCATTACTAAATGAGGAATAAAATCAGTAATACTGCATTTTTTTTACTGTTCACATTACTGAGCTCACTGTTTGGCCAGTGGGGCTAATGGCAATACTGTCTTCTGAAAACCATTGGGAAGGGCACATTAAAAAAAGGACAGGGATTAAAAATACAATAATATTCTTCACATATAAATTTCATAAAGCTTTTGATTTACATCTGCGCTATCCATTAATGATAATAACTGTTGCGGTTGGGGGACAATAAACATGGATCTTTACAGTTTTTCTGATCACATGATGAAATGTAGCCATTTTAGTTACAATTCAGCCAAGTTTGGCAACCTCTTAAAACACAGCTGAGATGCTGGCATTTGGCCAGATAGACTTTGGCATGTTTCAACTCTGGCCAGTAGAGACGTGGCATTAGACTTGTTAATTGGTTCTCCAAAACATGTACTGCTGTACGGCCATATTGACTATAATCTTAATGGTATCAAACACATTTTGCACCGCAAAATTTTGCAACAGTATACAAAACAGATTTGTCAAGAAATGTCCAAATGAAAGGTAACGGTTTCTTCTTTAATGATGCTATCACAGTGTCAGCTTACACTCAATATGGTTTGAGTCAGTGCAAAGCTAACATCAGAGTGTCAATTACCACATGCCTATAGGACTCTGTATTGATGGGTCTTTATTACCAAGGTGGTATATTGACTGTGACAAAGTAATTTCACTTTGGTCAATTCACCAGGGAGAGAGAACGGCTGGTAGGCAATGGGCATATGGATGAATGGATTTAGATATACTGGATACAGATATATAGATTAGACGTACTGTGAGATACAGTATGGGAGAACTAGCAATACATTTCTGCTGTGACGTTATCCATATTGACTTGCTGTGAGAGAGAGGTGTGTACTATTATATATGTCTATTTTTGTGTGTAAAGTTTGGTGTCCTACTAATTCCATGTGCTCAGCTGAGCTGTGTAATAAGATAATGCAGGTTGTACATTAGCAGTAGCATTATTTGTCTCTGGCCCCATGGAGTACTTTGAATTGATGCCCTCACTGAAAACTACAAAAAGACTTGTTTCTCTAAAATGTCTGCTAAACTAGTTTATTCTTAATGTTTTATTATGTGATGCATTACTAATGCATCGCAGGGTCATGATCCATCTTCTGCATTTGCAAGGCAATGGAAACACAAAATGGGTAAAACTGGAAATACAAGGTTTCAACCAGATACAAATGCAATAATTTTCTACCAAATGCATCAGCAGTGCTTGTAGATGTTGTGTGGTTGTTGGCATGTAAAACACAGATTGAATGGCTGTTTCATTTAATTTCCAACAATCCCAATCCCAGAAATATTCTCAAGGACAAACGGACTCAAAACATGATTTTATGTCAGACTTCCTGTATGGCATATTGTCCTGTAGATACAGTAAAACTTGGTTTATTTTGTTCTTGTTCCTCTGTACTTGTTGGTCAACTGGACAATGAACATCAGTTTGTTTAATTGATTGATTGGTCTTGGTAGATCAATCTATGGTAGGGCTAACACCAAAACAAAGAAAGACATTCACACTCACACATATAGACTATGTGGAGTGTTATCCTTACCTGAGCTGCATGTCTTTGGACTGGATTCATAATCATGATCTTCTTGTGTTGAGGTAACAATAAATTTCTAATTTTCTACATTTTTCTTTTTAAAACAATTATCACCAATTAAGCTACTACCTGTATATCAGTCTGAATGTCTAGCTAGGCCCCAGTTCACCTCACTTCAAAAAATCTGCACTTTCTGAAGATTGTTTTACTAAACTTTTTAACATGTTCACTAGTTACACGTGTCGTATTTATTATATTAGCATATGAGACACTTTCTGAATTGCACTGTATTCTGTTGCTTACTTTAAAAATGATCTTATTAAAGAGGTTTCTTTGAATGATTAGTGATGATGAAAAAAGCTGAGTGTTCATGATTAATATGTTTTCGAAGAGCCCTTATGTCAGAGGTTGTCCATTAATGGTGTCACATGGAGTTCAATGAGACATATCCCTTTAAGGATACCTTTAAACACCCAACAAGTTGCCCCACTATAAAAAAATAAATATTCCCACAGGGAGGCCTCACAAAGGTACTGTATGTAAGTCTGCATATGTGTGTGTGTGTGTGAGAGAGAGAGTGTGTGTGTACACCATGAAAACAGAACTAGAAGTAAAAATATACTGTATGTTGCCCATATTCATTAGGCTTATATAATGCAGTAGGAGAAAGAACTGTCACAACCCTCAGTACCATTTACATGCTGTATATAACCCACTCACAATAAAACCTGAGGTCCCATGTTGGACTGTACAAGCATGAAATACAGTAAGTCACAGGTAAGCGAAAAAGTCATTATCACATTCAGTGAGCAATCATAAATAAGTAACAGAATGAAGTCCTTTATGAGACATTTTGCCCAAAATCTTACATCTGCAGTGATTGTAGGCTAAAAATAAACTACCATGAATCACCATTATGATCACAAACACAATCAAATTATCGCACAGATGGCTTAACCCTGGTCTACCACAAAAAGTTTGAGAAAATTACTTTAGTTGAGTTCCCCAGCACCACACCCTGCACTAAGCTTATATAAATCTAACACAGAGGACAGTGGATCTATTATGGCTGCAGACTTTGTTGTTTTGTAATAAGTTACAACCAGGTGAAATCTTCCTATACTCATGTTTCTACTGGGTACAATCAGGGCTGGAGCCATTCCAAAATGCTTATCTTACAACACTGAAAGCATCATTGAGGTTCTAATACAAACTAATGCTGACCTAGTCACTAATTTCTTTTCACAGCTAGATTTTTAAAAAGAGCCACTTTAATACATTTTAAGAGAAACTAAATAGTGAGTGCATCTGGCTCTCCCTCTCTGTGTATTTGAGGCATTATGCCAATATACTGGCAATGATGCTGTATTTCTGAGCCATGCAATAAGCTTCCGCACTTTGCATTACAGCCATGGTGTAGTTAAAGTTTGCTGTAACTGTCTGTGTCTGTGGTTCAGTCTATGTGAAGCATTACTGGTACATATGATAACATTTTATGAGAAGTATACATGAATTACCAGTTTTTTAGTCCCTCCCTTTAACTGCAGATTTAACTATGAAGAAGACATGAACATCAATAAAAACAATCATGATGATCTCTGACTTTCAGGAAATGGTTAAATGAAATGATTTCTTTCATACTGCCTCATGTTTGATATGGTGAAATTAGAAATACATCCACTACTGTATCAGTACTGTGGTATTTAATGTAAATGTGGGTCTCAAAATTCTGCCCAGAGCAGCTAAAATCCAACACTGATTTCACCTGCTATTGTGAATACATTTTAATTGCATCAAGTCCACATGCCTAAATAACCAAATATGTGTCTTCCACAACAACACATTTCACTGTTCTAAAAAATATTGATATAAGTGTTTTTTGGTCACAATTTGGAAGAGTTGAGGCAACTAAAACTACTTGATAAAGGTTAGGAGAGGATTGTGGTCTTGGTTAAAAGCAACCAACATAAACAGTTGGTAGAGGAGAGCGTTAGCAAACTTTGGCTTCTCATGTCAACATCACTTGCTTTTTTGGCCCAACTTTTCACCCAAACCCAAATCCCCACCAACAGGATTTATGGTACTAAACATCATGCTACTTCTGCCTTTGCTTCTGAGAGAGCAGAGCCATCAGTCACATAACGACAAGAGGTCGCGTGCCATGAAAATGTAAACATGGGTTGTTTTAACATGGTGATTTTGGCAGTGTATTTAAGGCAATGACACTGTATTTCTGACCCATGCAGTAAGCTTCCCCACCTTGCATTACAGCCATGTTGTAAGTCTAGTGTAACTGTCTGTGTCTGTGGTTCAATGTATGTGTAACCATTACTGGTACATATGGTAACATTCTTATGTACGGGTTTATGAATTACCGTTTTTTAGTCCCTCCCTTTAACTGCAAACTTAACTATGAAGAAGACATGGACATCATTAACAACTCTCATGCAATGGTTAAATGAAATGATTTCTTTTATATAGCTGGAGAGAATATGCTATACCAACTCTGAAAAAATGACCACAATCCAGGCCCTTTTCCAGACATGTGGGCCAAGAAGAAAGGACTTACACCTCCAGTAAAATAAGAATGACAGTAATATAATTTTGTCTTTTTGCACAACATCATTGAATGAATGAATTGTTTCCTGTCTGGCAATAATAATATAAGGTCTGTTTGTTTGTTAGTTTGTTTCATTTTTGAGCAGACAAAAACTTGGCAGTCACGTAACATGGACGCAGGCCAATAGAAAATAATAGGCCAAAAAAAAAAAGATGTAGGCATCTCACAATTTTAGAGCCGTTATTGTGAAACTAATACGCATTATGCTGTGGACCAACGTAGCTATTACATATTTTGATGTGAGACTGTGTTGCGCATCAAAGCATTCATGAGATACTGTTAATTCTTGTACGTTCCTAATAGTTTATGAGGTATTACATGAATGAATTCAAACTTGAAGTCATCATACATGTACTCTTACAATAAGTGTGGCTGAATTCAAGTTTCAAGAATGTTAGGAAATAAGAAAATACGTACAACATGTCATTCAGTGCATACGTTTCTGAGACATACATATTAAGGTGCCATGGAGGTCAGTTAAGAGTTGCAGTCTGCTGCACTGCAGGTGATTTTACTAATTAGTACAACTTCATCCAGAGACAAGTGATCAGTGAAGTCTCACTGTGTAGTATTTGTTTTAAGCCATACCTGCAGACTCTCTGCTCTCAGTGTCACATGGCGTGAGAGCAGAGAAGAGCCAGCTCTCTGCTTCTTGCATGTAGCGCAGTTTGATTTCAGCACCATGGACAGAGTCCGTCAGTCTGGTGGAAGAACTGGACGCTGGCAGCATGAAAGTTGACAATAACTGACTGCTGTGTTGTTTTAGTTCATTTTAAATCTCTCTATACACATATCACGTACTTATCTTGTATACGTCATTTTCAGTAATCAACCAATTCACAGGGGTCGATATATGTCTGCCCAGTGAAGCAGATGTCTTATGAGCAGATGTACGGTAGATTAATCTATAAGTATGGACCCCGTTTAATTGGCTGCCTTCTATTTATTTTATAAAACCAACTTTAAATTTAATTGGGGGCTGGCGGAAAAGCTCATTTTAAGCGAATTAACATCATGTCTGTGTATAAATAAGAGGTGTAAAATGTAAGAAATGTTGAACTCGCATTTTTCCAGGCTTTGACTTACTCATCTGCTCTGCAGCCGACCGGGAAAACCGCTCAGAGATGGACAGACCGCATCTTTCAATGGGACAAGCCGTGAAGCATCTCTTACGTTTTGCCACTGTGCTCTCCGCCGGGTGTAACTAGGCGATCCCAGACCGTCTGTCAGTTTTACCGACCTGCTACCGTCAAGCTAGATAAAACGACTATGAGTGGGCTCTAACATAATGTACTCCGGGCTATGATTCTTTTTTCTTTTTTTCCACCGTTTAATTTTCTTACTTTAAGCAACATAACACCCCCTCATTATTTCAGCCTTTTTATCATTCTGTGTTGCTCGCTATGTGTTGAATGATCGCTCTTTCTTCCTTGTGAGTCTCTGTATTTTCCTTTCCGTGACCAGATGTTTTTGCTCATGAGGTCGTAACGCTGAAATAACGATGGCGGGTCCCCGGGGCGCCATCAGCATCCCGCAGCTGTAGGCGGCCTGAGGTTTCCCTCTGTCAGCTGGCCTGTGTGCTGCTGCTTTGGTGGGACACACGGAGTGTGGTTTGGCCGCGGAGTGGACCAGTGCGTCAGGATGGATTGGGGATGTAATGCAATTAGTTGTAGGCGCAGTCAGAACCTCTCTTTCTCATTCTCATTTTAGACTGCCTCACCAATCAAACCTCAGCAATCTTCATTTGCCGTTCCCCCGTTTTCAATGCTTTCTTTATTGCGCGCACACAATCTGTTAAACATAAATGAACGGGAGTGGTGACAGATGAAAATATGAACCCTGTTAGGCTAAATGTTGTCAAACGCACACAGAGGGGGGTCATGAACCAAGTGGAGCGCGCAAACTCACGCAGATCCTTGTTTTTCATGCGTCTCCTTACATGTAGCCCGACCAAGACTTATCAATATGCTACAGCTATGAGAGTCAGTGTTACAGAAAGTTAAAGACGGCAGTCAAGGGAGGGGGAAAGTGGGAGATGGAGAGGAGGAGGTAGAGAGAGAGAAACAGACCGACTCTCTGAGGGAGGGAGAGAGAGAGAGAGAGAGAGAGAGAGAGAGAGAGAGAGAGAGAGAGAGAGAGAAGGACAGAGGTGGTGTGTGAGAAAGAAAGAGAGAGAGACGGGGCGCGCATGTCCAGTTCTTCCATGCAGACTGTTCTCTCAGCTCGCCAATCATTCTAACGAGTTTCCCCACTCTTTCTCTCTTCCGTCTTTACATGTGCACCGGACACAGCTCTCTCCTGAGCGGCCACTGCAGGGAGAAGAAGCGAACGGAACCCACCATGGAATAGGAATACATACTGGACAAAACGGGGGAAAAAACCTCTCTCATCTTTCTTCTTTTTTCCCATTTTTTCTGACGCATTTTTCCCTCTCTCGCATCTCCCCCTTCCCTCTCGATGTCTCTCAACAGTTTCTGAAGGGATTGAAGGAAAGAAAAATGAGGATTATTATTTTTTCTTGGCACTTTCTGGGGGTGTATTCCGCCCTTTGGGGGCTGGCGACGGGGGCTTTCCCTAGCTCAGTGCAGATAGGTGAGTTGGAGGATTACGGATTTTACGCACGGACACTCAGAACTGACACACTACACTGAATATTAGTGGATTTTAGCGGACAGCAGTCACCAAGAAAAAAGGGGGGTGCATCAGGACCCCTCTGGCACCAAAATACAAAAAATCATGCAGGGATGATGGAACAAGAAAACACACAAGTAAAAACATACAAGTCTTTTTTTTCTTCTGGTGTATCCTCTGGTTCTTGCTTTTATCCAAGATATTTTGCGTTAAGGAGAGATTGGTGTGTCTTCTCTGCTGTGACTCAAATGGTTTATAAATGCATACAAACTCACTCTATCTATTCCTTTACTGTATTTGCGTGTATTTTAAAGGCTGTTCTGTGCTCATGAATGTTTCAGCGAGCTTTGTTCCCTTCTTGTCTTCTTCAGTGTTTAGACACTGCAGTATTCTCTCTCTCTCTCTCTCTCTCTCTCTCTCTCTCCCTCTTTCTCTGCCCTTTTCCAGTTACCCTCGTGTCAGTGCAGGAGAAGCCTGTCTTTCAATCCGCCTTACAGATCAGAGATAAAGTTAACTAAATCTGGATCATCATTGGTTTGCTCAGTGCATATGGACCACACATACACACATGGATCTCTCACCTGTCTCTCTCTCTCACTCACTCACACGCACACACACACACACACACACACACACACACACACACACACACACACACACACATTCGTGCAGGCATGTGTGTGATAATGAATGCGCTGCATCACTCCTTGTGGGGGCAGTTGGGAGGTCCTATAATGAGATTCGGCTCCTTGACTCTGTCTCCCTACAGCTGCCAATAAACTTAATATGCTAAATATTTTCTGCTTGGCACACCCACACAGACACACACATACACAAACATTCTTGCACCGGTTTTCATGCATGCATGTGCACATGTATACTGTGCAAGTCACAAAAATGCACTAATGTATGGGATTCACTGGCAAAGCTGCAAATGTACATTCACATACATGTGCAGCATGCAGATGCACTACACAGTGGACATGCATGCATGCGCATAACGCATACATGTTTGTGCAGAAGCACACACATGCACACTTTCTTTCCTTCCCACTGACCATCCACACACATGATCATTCATTAGGTTCTCCAGCAGTTCACTTGAAGAGTCATTTGCATATCTCTGCATTGCACACAAGTGTAATGTCAGTGGAAAGCACAGACAGTTTCTTTTTGCATATTTGTGTGCAGGAGAGACACAGAGACTTGACACAGATGAGAATGTTTGTGGAATTTCTTGGAGAAACTGGTGCAATAAGATGTCATGTTGGGATATATCTAGACTTCTCATCTTGAAGCGCATGTGTATGAATGTGTGTGTGTGTGTGTCTGTGTGTGTGTGTGCTCTAAAATTGAATTTTACCCAAAAACAGAAACCGCAAACCAATTCATTCCAGATTTGTAATCATAAACAGGAGAGTTAATGTAATTTATTTGCCTCAGCTTTGTCTTTGGGTGGATTTTTCCCATTAATCTAAGTTATAGTGAGCTTTGCACATTACCCACACACACACTCCAGCTGTATGTCTGGCTTTGGGGACTGGTCTACTAAGACGTATAATGATGTTTCTGAGACAGAAAAGGTGTAGATGATGCAAACATTTCACATGAATGAGACTCAGACACACAGATAAATGACATGTTATAAAGTGACAATAGCTTGGTTCAATATGCTCTGCCTCCTGACTCCTCCCCTGTCATCTTTTCTCTCTCTCCCTCCCTTTTCTCCCCCGATGCAATGTCAAGGCTTCACAGACTGCCAGTGTAATCCAATTCAGTTGAGTTGAGTTGAGTCTGATTCAGTTAAATCACATCAGTTTATTTCAGTTCAGTTTAAGCCATGAAACATTGTGGAAGTAATCTATCAGATTAGCAATAACAAACAACTGTATCAGTGTAATCAACAACAATGCAACAAAACAAGTTTTATTCAGTTAATAAAAATATGATGAATTTCTAATAATATTTTATTTAAGTCATAAGTTTTCACCGAATCTTAAGCTTTTTGTGTTTTTCTTTTACGTAAATGTTTTGTCAATACATTGATTATGGCTCTATGATGGTTATTTTATTTCCTCTGACACTCATCTTCAGTGATCAGGTCATGGTTAATGGGTTTGGATTATGATCCAAGCCTCTCTTTCTCTTTTTCTACTTTTCTCATTTCCCTTTTAATTTAGCCTATAACAAGTATACAGTATATCATGTTTTATTCATTTTCAATTCATTTCAGTGTAATTGTTGGTATTAGATAGTACAGAGTTCATCATACTCAGAAAATAGAAGAGGTCCCTCTGGGCAGAAAGCCTGAAAGGATCATATGATCCCCAACCCCCCCACCCCAATTTGTAGAGGCTTTTCTCAACATGAATCCGAGGTGGTGGTCTGCCAGGCTTGGCCATAGACGCTAGTTCTCTCTCTCTCTCTTTCTCTCTCTCTCTCTATCACTCTCTCTCTCATACTCTATGCCTCCTCTCCTTCTTAAATTGGCCTCTAATTTTTTGGACTCTACACTGTCAGCTTGACTGTTTCTCATCATCTCTTCTTTCCCCTCTTATACTCATTTTGTTAGATGGAACGTACACTACTGAGGGATGCTCTCATCTTTAAAGGCCAGCTGACACTTTGCACCCACCTCCCTCTCCCTCTCTTTTCTGCATGGCCAATGATCTTCCTTTATTTAGCTGACACTTTTTGAGCTGGCCTTCCTCTTCTGTTTTCTTTTATGTCCTCTCCAACTCATTATCTCTTTGACTGCTTCCCTTTCAGCTTATTTGTCTCTCTTTTCTTCTCCTCTCTTCTCCCCTTTCTATGATTTCATCAATAAAATGCGCAGTGTGGGTATCCGTGTCTCTGTATTCATGTTTGTGTGAGAGTACTTGCTGAAAGACAAATTACCTTTTTCTAACAAAGCTAATGAAGATCTTGGCTTTCTTTTCTCTCTCCCTCCCTCTCTATCTATCTTTCTTTCCCCACATTACTCCCCTTCTTCCTATCTCTCTCTCTCTCTCTCTCTCTCACAACACTCCCTTCTGACCATTCCCCCATAACTCACTTCCATTTCAATTCTTCATCATGTTCTTCTCCTCCTTGCCCCTCTCTCTCTTCGTCCCTCTTTCTAGGTGGGTTGTTCATAAGGAATACTGATCAGGAGTATACAGCGTTTCGACTAGCTATCTTCCTTCACAACACCAGCCCTAATGCTACGGAAGCTCCCTTTAACCTGGTCCCACATGTTGACAACATAGAGACCGCCAACAGCTTTGCAGTCACCAACGCATGTAAGTATTTATATCTATGTGTGACCGAAAACGAGGATGAGAGAATGGAGGTATTCCTCTCTTTCTTTCTCTCCATATCTCTCTGACTTTCTCTCTGTCTTGCTCTCTCTGTGTTTGTTTTTCAGTCTCTGTTCTCTCTTTGCCATACTGTTGGATAAAGATTGCTTTAATTAGGGGCTTAGGTTGTTTAAAGGTTCAGACTGCAACTTCATTATCTTGGTCATGCACAATACAGCAGCTGAGCGGTCTTTGGTGAACTTGGTTTGAAAACTAGCTTTTCTGTAACAGTTTCTGAACAAATTATCATTTTGAAATGTTGATTTTAGGCACTGTAAAGTACATTTTAAGAATCCTAAACAGACAACTGCATGGACATTTTGAGGCGGTGTTTGTGGTTTATTTTGCAAACAATTATGGTCAATTCTGTCCAAGTCCTACATATGTTATTCACACCTATACCCACTTAGTGCTATCCATCCTATCTGCAAAAACTGCAAAATTACCCATATTATTCATACACAATCATTGTAAAATTGGTCCTAGAACAGTTGCAGACAGTGGTGAAAATGCTCAGAACAAAGGGGAGCAGTTGGTAATCGTGTCCTCCCTGGTCTTTTGAAGGATGACAGCTAATCTTTCACCATCCCTCTCTGTTTTCTGGGAGTTAAGATCTAATCCTGCACACTCCCCCTTGACCTGGGAGGGTATAAGAGACAGTTTGTGATGATTGTACTGGCAAGTCAGCGTTAACAAGGCTATGTGGGCAGCCTCACTAACACCAAAGAACTGCTCAATGTGCCACAGGTGTCTCTGAGTTAGAGCCGTTTACCAGCTTTATTTGGACATGTCTTGTAATATTTACAATGGACATTTGGTTAGGCTATAAAGATCATTTCAATCCAAACACGACATGCTCTAAAAATTTTTGTCAAAACGCCATCTTAAATTGAAATTGTGCTCATTTGATGTTCTTTCTCCACTTTGTTCAATTTGGCTGTCATCCCACCCACAGTTTTCCTGCCCTTCCCTGCACTATAGTGTGTATTTATTTACAGTGGTCATGGCATTTTTTTCCTTATGAACACTCAGTTGGTTGTTGAAATGAGATTAACGTTATTCTTTCAATCAGATTGGCCTCCTGGCGTGCCACTTCCTCTATGCTTGTAGAGGGCTGTGGAATTTACTGAAAATGATTTAACTAATCATATTTATCAACATTTAAGAAAAGATTACTGAGATCATCACTGCTATAGTTTCACCACCCACAAGTGTGTGTGAGCTCTCCTTAATTTGTGGTTTGCTCAACTAGCTTCTTTCTTACGGTGTTGTGATTCTCTCTCTCTTTGTGTTTGCATGAGTGAAGACATTTGGTTATTTGCCTTCACATCTGCTGAGTGACACTGGTTTATGCCACCATAATCTAAAAGCCTACAATGTGGTTAGGTGTATCTCTGTGTGTGCTTGTGAGTGTTTGCTCCTGTGTGTTTGACTGTTGTATTTAAGATGGAAACACTCTCTACAGGATACTCTTTCCCTAATTCTCTTACTCATCTGCCTCCTGGTGAGAGGAGTGAGTCCTTTCATGTCGGCGCATGAGAGGGGATGAAGGTTCTGTTGTTACTCTCGATGAGTTGAACTTAGTTTTCTGAGTAAATTTGGTTTATTTTTTTGCACTTTGCTACAACACAAATGAAAGAGAGTACTAATAGTAGAATATGAAAACCATTTTTCCTTGCTGCAAAATATGAAGGAGTTGAGTGTTGTGCATTATTGTGCAGTACCTGGTGCACAGCTTTATGTGCTGTTCTTACAAGCTGAATTTCCCTCAAGGGTAATGTATTATATCATACCCCCTCATTAACACAGTCCTATGGTGCATCCATCTTATTTTAAGAAAATTTACAAGGGACTGCACTGAAATATTTTACCTCCTTTTCTCATTAAACTTTAACAAATTGACCACTGGGGCTGTTAACTTAGCTGGGAAATAAAATCAATACAGTATAATACAACAGTACAGCTCCTCTTATCATCATGTTTAACAAGATTCTTCAAATATTTCCAGGTTGTTAATGAAGGCCCACAAAAGCAGCTCCATTGTCAAACAAGACTACTGAAAATGGCAAAGACATGGCTGTCAGAAGAGTGTTTGGAAGTCTGAAAGGTCTTGAATAGCATCTAGCAATTGATTCATGTTGTGGTACGCACGAACACAATAAACTGACAGTTTATATCCCTTGAGGGTATTATTAGAGGGTTTAACCTCAACCAAATGCAAGTCACATAGAATCATAAATCATTTCTGTGTAATGCAATTTCCAAGTTTGGTTGTCTCCTGCCACCCTGTATTATGGCCCCACATGAATGAATAGTCTGCTTAATACAACGCACAGTACAATAATTGGAAAACGAACAGTTCCTCCAAATTAAACTTCCGAATTGGTTGTTTGACCATGCATTCCAAAATGACCCATAGGAGCATTTTCACTGTTTTCACTGTTTCACTGTTCATTTTCACTAATTATGTTTTATGACGCAACAAGCCTTTGGTTAAGGTCTGGTTAGGTTTAGGCACAAAACCACTGGGTTAGGGTTAGGGAAAGATCATGGTTTGGGTTAAAATGAAATGTGCTGTGGCTTAAAGTTACCGCTTAGGCAACTTTTGTCTTGGCAACAGTACACACCACGACAATTGTAGTTACATTTTTAAAAAACTGCCCCAACGCAAAGTTGGAAACGTGACACTAGTGGTAGGAAATGGGAAGCAAACAGCAGATTCCAGATGTCATCTGAACTGCTTCACTTCTCCAGGTCATTATTATTAGGGCCACTAGATAGCGTCACTCAAACGTAACTACAGGTCGTTTTTGGCAACTGACGTTACAACCTATAGGGTCGTTTTTCTTGGGAGGACAGGCTCAAAATTAATAGTCCATCAATTTCCTCACACTCGGAAATATAATCAAAAGCTGCATCTGTTTATGTTCACTGTTGAGCTGTGTGAGTGGGAAGGTCCACATTGAACACATATCAGATTTTTCTATAATGTAAGGGGAGAGGTATGAATTTTATTAGTGATAAGGGTTTTGGCACAATCAGTTCTGAGAGTACAAAACAATCCAGCAGGTATTTTAAAATATGTATGCATGTAGCAAACCCTGACTGACCACTGTATGTTACAGTGACCACTCTAAACCTAACTCCCTCTTTGCTCCCTCACTCTTATCTCTATTACATCCTCTTAAATGGCACTGACCTCCAATGATTGAGTCATCACAGCTACACATTGATCAAGCCTGCTGAACTTTATTTTCAATTCTAGTGGAAACCCTAAAGTCTCCAAATATACCTAATATGTCAGACTGAATTTGGGCAGAGACAAGTGAATACATTGATCCTCAAAAGGCCTAGAATATTTCAATTTAATGGAATGGTGCAGCCATAAAAAACATTTAGTCTTGTGTTTGAGTTTTTCACTCAGTGTAAATATCATATACAGTAGCTTTAATAAAGAGTTGGAACAAGATAATACAGAATATACTGCATATGTAGTACTGTCAGATCACATATACAACCTTAAAGTTAGTTAAAGGAGAATAGATGTGGAAAAGACCAAAACCAACAATGAACTGATCTTACTAATAAGTGTTGCCTCTAGCCAAAGTCCGATACAGTTTATCCTTCTGTGCCATAGAGCTCCATTATTGTCCAAAAACTCTGAAAATACATCAGTGAGCCACACCTTTGCAAAGGGTGACATGTTTCTTTGTTGCAGTGAGCACTGACACTGCAGTTTATTTAAGTCAATTCCCTATAAACCATTATAGTTGTATAACACATTTGTGTCAATATGGAGCTGAAAATAGTCCCCAACAAGTGCACTATTTACTGTTTGAGTAAAGTATGCTAAAAACTACTGTGCCCAGATATTTAAGGAAATTAAGTACAGTAGCTGATCCATGAATGAAACTTTTTATAAAGGGCATGGAGCCAAACAAAAGGGCATGGGGCCAAGTGTCACCAACAGCATACATAAGTCGGAAAGTATTTAGAGACAGATTAACACAGTGTATGTTTTGATCTTTTCATGGGATTTGTTGACACTGTAAACAATATAAAATAATGTCAGCCTTATCCTTTGAGGGGATATATCAATGTATACTCTTCTATGTTTGACCTATTATGATTTTCCATATTTTCAGTCATATATGTAATGTTACAATGTCGGATGTTCATATTAAACGTAGCTAAAGTGTCAAATAATGAGGTTAATGTATGTAGAGGTAATCACTGTGAGCAAAAAGCACCAGCTTCAGACTGCTGTGAACACTTGGTTTCCAACATTTTTTCCTACTTTCAGCCTGAGCTGACGTCACCATGTGACAGATTTCTTTATATGGTCATTTTCCAAGCATAGCACAAGAGTTCGCTGCTCTGCTACACTAAAATTATGGCGTTTTTCCAATGTTTTGGGAGTAGCCAAGCCATGACTCGAGTCGAACTGGCACGCTGTGAGTGTTTTTCCATTACACAGCACAGCAAAGTAAAATAAGTAGTTTATGTGTTGGAGGTGTGCTGGTCATCTTCCGCTCTTCATCAATCATCATCATCACTGTGGCTGTTTCTGCTCTTACTATTCCTCCCTGCATTATTTCTAACTAATCCACTGAACAAAGAACTCCAAATATCTCCATATGTTGTTGTGTCGACTGGTTTTTAGCGCCGCTAACGAAACTCTGCTTATTCAATAAGGAACATGTTTCATTTCCTGTAAATTCTTCACAATAAACGTCTCCCATTATTTAGTAGTTTAAAAGCTTTTAATATGAAGCAGTAAAGCAGGAAATGTTGGGTCTGCATCGGTGGTAAATTTACACGACTCTGATACAGCTGCCCTTTAGCAGGCTTGCTGGAAAGCTGGCCAATCAGAACAGAGTGGGCTAAGATCGCCTGTTAATAGACAGAGGCTGAACTGAGGGGCTGTATAAAGGGCTAGTATGAGATAAATAAGGAGTTTTTTGAACAGTGGATCATGCAAAGCTACTCTAGTGGAGTCACAGAATAAAAATGTAGAGCTGGGAGTGAGCATAATAGGTTTCCTTTAAACTACCAACTCTCACTGTTTGTCATCTTCGTTTACAGTGCCTGTTTCCCTCTGCCCATTTCTTTTTTCCCATTTCCCTTTCCAGTCTCTGTCTACCTTTCTCTCATACACACACACACATACTCTCAGGAAGGCATTGGGCCATAAGAGGAGGAGTGTTTGGAAAATGAAGCTCTTCTATGTGAACCGTCTGCTCTCTCTCCGCAGGCCACACATAACAAGCGGAACCACTTCTCTCTCTCTCTCTCTCTCTGTCTCTCTCTCTCTCTCTTTCTGTCTTTCTGTCTGTCTTTCTCACCCATTGTCTCTCTCTCTCTGTCCTTCCCTCTGTTTCTTCCTCTCTGTTGTTCTCCCCCTTGTCTCTCCATCTCATCACTCTTCCTCCGCTCCTCTATTCTTCGCCATGTTTTGCCGTCTCTCCCCTCTGCACAGGCGTGGTGAATGGATCTCTAAATTAATCCCTGACTCTTGCTCCGGGTGGTGAGCAACGCTCCGAATTAGAATAGGGAATTCTGCCACTGACCTTGGCTAGTTCCTCTCTATTCTAGTATTCAGGAGGCGTGAATGGATCATAAAAATCCCTGGTCCCCATCGTTTTCCCTATTCACCATGGAATATAACCCATTTTCTTGTCCCAGGGTCACACATCCATATTCTCTGCTGTTGTCAGTCTGTCTTTGTTGTTTCCTGCATGCACATGTATACCCATGTGTCTATGTCTTTTGTAGTATAGATATGTATATCAATGTAGGTGTGTTTGTGTCTTACTTTCTCCTCACTGTTTTTTGGATCTGTGTATCTGTGTATCTTTTTGATTTGCCTCAGCTAGAGAAGCACACCATTCCACTGGGCTCACCACTGTGTCTCTATTCACTGGCTTATAGAAAATAATGCACATGGATTAGCATGACCAAAAGCTGCACTGAATGTGTGTGTGTGTGTGTGTGTGTGTGTGTGTGTGTGTGTGTGTGTGTGTGTGTGTGTGTGTGTGTGCATGTGTGGTGACATTTCTGGACACACAGAGTGCATGTGTGCAAACTTGTGTGTCACTGAGGTGCATGGGCACATGTGACGTGTGTGCGTGCAATGAAAAAAAATCAGCTTAGCCAGAGCATGATGGAGATAGACAGAAAGTGATAAGGTGAATTAGGGATGGAGGAAAAAGAAATGGGGGGAAAAGGATTTGTAACAAAGAGGTGGTTATGCCTGGTTTGTGGTGCCAGGGCTGAGAGACACAATGATGCGCTGTCACGGTTGTAAATGCAATTCTTGATATGCAGTATAATACTTCTATTTTAATCCTTTTGAGGTCCAACACTAAGACAAATAAATGATATTCTCTTCTATGCTGTACCTACTGCAGCAATGATAATGATGATGATGTGTGTGGTGGTTTGGGTGGTTGATTATTGTGGTGATGCAGAACCACATTTGTCATCTAGAGTTAATATAGATTGTGCCTATAGTGAATCATTCATAAATCAATACTGTTTATGTATTATTGACTGCCACAGATTGCATTTACATGCAGGCTGCACCTGATTATCTTTGCAGCCAAACAGAATCAAATAGTTGTGTCAGAATCTCCTTGAGGTGTCAGTCCTGTTTTATCCCTCTGTTGTTAGGAGTTAAGGACAACATTAATTAATTCTGAGATGTGAAGGTGATTAGGATCTTGAATTAGTACTGTAGTTAACTAAAGTCATAACAAGACAAAAGTTTCCATGGTAATTTGGTGTGTGAGTCAGTCGGGATGGTTTGGATTGAATCTGTGAACTCTGCTGTGTACAATCAAGGGAAGACAGTAGGTTGTGAAAACAATATCGAAACAGCTCTGGTATCTCTCTGCAGAGGAGTTAGGAATGGGGTCACTAGGTATTCATTTCTTTACCAACATCTCTTTTATTAAGGTGTCTTATCCAAAGTGTAAAAACAAGGGTAATTCCATCACCAACATACAAAATACTGAACATGCTAAAGCTTGATTTATGGTCATGTGTTAAGGGGTTGCATGTGGCATCGCTATACAGCTATAGCTGATCTGCATCTCCTCAAAAATGTAATTACACCTAGGGGCTACAGCAGCTACAGAGATACCACATGGGGATCCCAAGAACTCTGATTGGTCTGCTTGGGCTGCTTATGTTTTTTCCTTCAAGTTTCTGAAGTAGGGATGACTGTAAAGAGAGCTGATACATCAAAGAAGTTGAAGAAAGACTCAGTAGCCTTCCCATTTTCAGTAGCACACATCTATCTCCACTGCAAATCTTCTGCCCACTGCGACCGCCATTCTATATAAATCAATTAACTTTAACACAGCAATTAGTCTCCTATTAATTAGTGAAACAAATGGCGAAACATAAGTCAAGAATTATAAATTCCCTGGATGTTATCATCTTTTGCCATACTTTATATCACAAAGTAAATGAATGCAGACAAAGTTGTGGTGGTGCTATCAAAGGGTGAAGTTGAACTATAAATAAAAACATACACCATAGATATGTACAACAGGACTCACGTTAACTCTTCGCAATGACTGTAATACTTTTTAGATTCTTACATTATAAGGGTAATTTAGAGATTTTCAGCGGCTTGCAGCTCTTGTCAGTGTAATTCTAAAAGCTGACCAATCATAATCTGGTTGAGATCATTTTCCAGCTCTTGGTGCCATTGTTTTCCAGCCATTATTTTTTCAACATCTTTTAGCACTTTCCTGCTCATTAAAGATGCCAAGTGGAGACTCACACTTACAAGTCTTTTTTTCCCCATGTTGACAAGAAAATTACTGCTTCCGCAGTGATTAGTTGTTAATTGAAAGAGTGTTAATACAGTGTCGGCCATAAAGACGTGTGTATACATACACAAACAAACACACACTTTCAAAGAGTTCATCAGTCTATATTCACTCCACGTGTCCAGGAGCACTGATTAAATAGATTCCTGGAACACTTTGCTACAACTCAGCAGAGCACGGTTGCACACACACATACACAAACACACATAAATACAATTTTTTACACAGTCTCTCTCACTCTCTCTGACACATAAACACATTGATTTGCCAACCTGTCCATATATTTCCAACTTCCCTACATACAGCATGTCTCCGTGCCTTTTTGCTAACTCACTCCTTTCATTTAATGGCTCAGTCATCTTGTAGATGATTTGAGGCACTCAATAATAGCACTGTACCATCATCTTTATTGGTGACGTTTTGCATGGTTATATGTCTTCTTAACAGCCACACTGGGGGAAATAGAGTGAAATGATATCTGAAAGCCTGGCAAGGCAGGGAGATTTACTTTGCAGCAAGCTTTCGTTTATTCATGTTACTAGCATACTGAGGTTGCTGGCTGACTCTGACGACAGCCTAAATGCTTTTCCTGGCATCAAGATACATTATCTGGTTCAAGGCTAATAGTATGGCAATAATTGATTAATACAGTATCATTTGAACTTTTTTCCATTTGCAGGCACCTTTACTGGACCATTAGTTTGTTACTCCTGCAATTTAAATGTGAAATAATGTGATTAAATTAATATGTTCCCATTTAGACTCAAGTTAAAGTCTATTTGTGTTACTGGATTAGTGATAATGACAAAGTAATGATTAACAAGAAAACAAGAAAAGCAAAAATGAGATGATTCTGAAGGGAAATAACAGAAACTGCAGGAATTCCTGAAATCAATCTGAGTCTCACCCTGCTTATACACATAATCACAGACAGCAGGTACCAACCTGTTGTTAACTAGATAAAGCAAATCTTTGTAGTGTCCTGTTGTGATTAACAAACCTCCAGTAGTCAAATTTGCACAAATAGAACAAGATTATGCTTTATCTGAATGCACCCTTAGGGCTAATCATTGGTCTCAATGACATACAATACCTCTCCAGTCATCTGCCTCTATTTTTTTTTAGATAAATACAATAGAAACTGTTTTTTTATGCTAACCTGCTGCATGAATTACTCTCAGACTGAATTCTATCAGCATTGCATTGTTAAGACTGACACAGACATTGCTTTTAAGGTTTTCTTATAATCAGAAATAAAAAGCACAATTTAACGCAGTTTTTGGAGTAGCAAGGTGAAGCTGTGAAGGGGAAAATCTGTTTCATTCCCTTCTACTGTATTCAATATTAATGACATGAAACTCTGTAGAGGAACACCTTGTTGTGTGCTGTTAAACCATATTGTGAATATGAAGTGAATGTTCATGTAATTTTTTAAGTTATTCATTTGATATTTTCACCGAGCACTGAGACCATGGTATTTGTTCAACTGGAACCCTTCACTTGAACCAAGATCAATAAAATTGTCCAAGTAGTTCATTAAAAGAACCCCTCTCATAGCAGTAGCAATGTAAAAAGTCAGAGGCATTATGCTTTCAATTGCTTTAAAGAGAACATATGTCCAGTACAAATAGACTGTTAGCTTTTCAATATCTTCTTTGGAATTCTATTCAGTTTAGGTTGATCAGCTTAGCAAACACTAACATCTATCGCTGTGTGCACACATGCATTGAGTGCCTCACAACAGTATCATTTTTCACAATTTCACATTTTCCTTTAATCACCAGTGACGACCAAATGCTTGTGTGTGTGTGTGTCTGTGTGTGTGTGTACACGTACATGGTGGTTCATGCGGAGTGCGGTAAGTGCTCCCTGAAGAATTGCTCTGTTGCATCATTTTATTCAAGCCTCAGCAGTAATGACCAAACAGCAAGCAATATTATTAGACCATGCAGCATGTTGCAATGAATCCATACACTTGCTCCAGGTAATCTGATTTCATTTAGTGGTGCAATAAAACAGACTATTTCTCATTGTGTCTCACCTCTTTCATTAAAAAGTCCACTGCCAGGGAGTGAGGCTGACATTTCACTGCACTGGCAATAGTGAAAGGATATTTTTAAGGGCAGTAAATGTTCTTTCTGCTACAGATAGTGCTGAGGGCTATGATGCACACACAACATTAGACTCAATATTTGTCAGCACTTATGACAAACAGTATTGTTTGGTACATTTTTGTTCTTTATTACCAATTCTGCAATAAACACGGGATCTTATTTCAAAATTTGTAAGACCTGGTCCATGATGAGAGTAGTATTTTCATGCCGCTTATCATACAGCATCATCTTGAGTTAACTCAACATTAAGACATATAGTACACAGCAGTAGCAGTGTAAACTGATTGAAAAGCAGGAATCAATGTCAATTTTCAAGGGCTTTATAGAGGCTTGAATTATACTAAGAACATTAGAGTGTGCACTAGTGGCTCAGTCTGCTAATATCCTCATCATGAATAGTCTCTTAGTGTCATAGGACATGTCACTGAAGATGCCTTTAAATATTTTTCAATATATTTCAAGAGAACGGTAATGGTTGGGTGCATACATTAAAACTATTTCTATCAGAAAATACAAATCAAAGTCAACAGAGGAGGTTATGGTACCAAAATATGAATCTTTGGAGTTTTTTAGACAAGTAGCTAGTAATCTTTTTGGACTAAAGATGTCACTACAGGCAATATTTTGCATTGATATTCATTATCTGTACATCTGACGGTTGGTGTACAGAAGCTTTAGTTATTAGTGTGCAGAAGGCTATGAAGCAGCATTTAGGGAATCATACTGATACTAAAGCTGCTCTGAAACTCATATTAATGAAATTCATTTTTGAGAGTCTGCAGTTCCTTGAGGCAAGATGAGACAGAATGAGTCTTATTGCAGGTTTTACAGACTACCAACCCTGAAGCTGGTTGAGAAAAATCCTCCCACAACATGATGCGATGATTCGTCTGGTTCGACGCGGAGATATCGAAGTAACAATAAGAAAAACATTTAATTAACAAGCTGTGGTCAGGTAGGGAATATCCAGCAGAGGGATGGAGGTGGTTTTTTTTGGCATGTGTATATGAATTGCAGGTCAGCACTGTATTCTCTTGCCTGTTTGTTCAAGCCTTAGTAATGAACAGTGAATAATATTATTAGACCATGCAGTATGTCTCAATGAATAGCCACGATCCCTCCAGGTAATCTGACTTCACCGGGATAAAAGGCAGATACACACACTGACCCACACCTACACACTTGTATACACACACAGTAAGAGGCTCCACTGGCTCTGTCTGTCTAATGTGTTTCATTAAGACCCCTATGTTCCCACTGGGCATGATAGCTGTGCTGTAAACAGAAAAAATGTCTGTTTCCTCTGTGTTTGTTTTTCACGCGCTGGCGTTTGGAAGATGAAAAGCATGAGAAGAGATGACAGAGGATTTTAAGTGTTACGCGTCGCCTTAGCAAAACACAGGGGTGTTTATACTGAATGGAGCCATGTTCGCAGTAATTGTCTGTGACGTCTTTTTGTTGTTCTTCACTCTCAGCTTAGCTGCTGTTGTTTTCATGTTCTGATCAAAGGATTTCCATTTGCAGACTTTCTTCTCTTCCCATTCCCTTTCCTTCCCCTCACTTTTGCTTTTTTTTTACGCTTATAAGCACAAGCATGCACTCCTGTATAATCACAAACACAAACAATGCATTTTCCAACATTTTTCTGCTTCTCTTCCCTTCGTTTTTTCTCACTTCCAATTTCCTTGAGTCATGTTCACCATTTATCTTTTGTTTTTGCCACACTCACCGTATTTCCTTCTTCTCTCTTTCTCTTTCGTCTCTCTCTCACCCTCCTCTGTCTGTCATTGATCTCTCTCATTACTCATCAGCTGTTAAGTGGCTTTTGGTGTGGGACAAAAGCTGTGATGAGTGTGTAGTGGGTTTATTTAAACTCAAACTTACACATCAGTTGCTGAAGCACACACTGTACGTCATCATATCTGTCACCCACAGTATCTGTCTGTCTCTTTGTTTGTACTGATTTCTCTGTCTCTAATTGTCTCTCCTGAGCACTTGATATCTTTATCTCCACCTCAGACTGGAACTTAGAATCTCAGAAAACATCATTTCAGTAAATAATATATTATAAATAGCACAATTTTAACTGCAATACTGTTTTTGATTTGATTTTGACATTTCTTCTTAATCATAACGCACGCCATGCTATCTCATTCTCTTTCTCTTTCTTAGACGTAAACACACACACACACACACACACACACACACACATACACACACACACACACACACACAGACACACAAGAACTCGTCCCCAAACCCTCATATGTGTGTTTGTTTCCATGGATTTATGATGTGGATGAAAGGAAGGGCATTAGTTAATATTGATGAGTGCTGCCACTCAGTCCTTCTCACTGAGGCTCACTTAGAGATGAGAAGCATGACCTTTATACATGCGCACACACACACACACACACACACACACACACACACACACACACACACACACACACACACACACACACACACACACACACATCAGATCATGGTCACTTTTGGGGACATTACATAGACTTACATTCATTTCCTGGAGACTTACCCTAACCCAAACATTAACTACTACTTGCCTAACAGTAATCTTAACCACTGACCCAAAAATCAGCTTTTTCCCAATTGGGAACATGGCTTTTGTCCCCAATTGGGCAAGCCGTCCCCAATTAACTACTCCTAAGTCTGAAACTTCTCCCCAAAAGTAGATATGGGCAGGAAAATCAAAGTAATTCAATTTGTGCATTGTTGTGTTATATAAGTTGAACCATCACCACTCTGTGCATTTAATTGGACTTACCCAACATCTGAGTGTGTGTGTGTGAGCATGCACATATGCTTGTTTGCATTGGGTAAAATGTGTGTTTGCTCATTGAGAATGCTGAGATTCTCCCAAACCTCAAAGCCAGTGTCAGCCTTGAACCAATTCATCCCTAATGGCCCATTGGTATTCAGCAAGGGTAATAGATTCCGAGGTAACCAGCAGGTAATTCATCACACTTACAAATAGGAAGAGACAGAGTAGGAAGCAAAAAAGCTATTAAACAGATCAGAGCAGGAACAGGGCTCATATGAAGAGAGAAAAGCTCTCATGGAAATAGAAGAAAATAATTAATTATGCACTCTCTGGTGATTATCATGGGGCCAGATAGATCCAGAGAGGCACATATGAACACATAAGCACTGATGCAAACACACTCAGAAATGCAGTTGAAGTCATCTAACCTTTATGCTAGACAGAGAGATGGCTGCTGTGTATGTTTGGACATGTTCTTGTTTGTGTGTTTACAGGTCCTCAGAGGTCAATTTCTTTCTGACAGCATTGGTATTTATCTCCTTAAGCTCACTGGTTTACCTGTGTTTGTTCATGTGTGTGTGTGTCTGTGTTTCAAAAGTCACATCACGGCTTCTGGCTCTTCTTGCTGAGGTAGTTGAGTGCATCAAATAACATGCACACACACACACACACACACACACAATCGATCTGGCCCTTCAGACAGTCACAGTGATGGATGGACACTCCCTCGCTTCTATTTTTACCCCTGAGCACTCTGTGTGCCTGCTGTCTTATCTTCATAAAGTATAGAAACATGAAGAAAATCCTTGCATCATAATACAAACCACAAACTAGTCCGCATGCATGTGTGCCTGCCTGGAGGATATTTGTGATTGTGTGCATCCCTTGTACATTTTAACAATTGATGATTAGTGTGTTTTTTTCGCCCTGGTAGCAGCCCAGCAGGTTTTTCCTGGCTGAGCCACATCTTCTTAATTCAGCCTCCTGACTCTCCTACTTCTGAGGCAGCAGTGAGGCACAGCACCACATGGTACCACTTGCTGCCTCACAAGGAGGCTCCTGAGCAGTCTTCCTTCTCTAATCATACAGAAACATGTCAAATCAAAACAAGATCAAAGTTGCAACTCTCATGCTGCTTGGATATGCAGTGTTAGCTCTGCTGAATATGTCTTGTTGTGCTTCTATTAGGATGCAGTAAGCAAAGAATTTATTTCACCTAGGGTCAAAACATGAATCCATATGTAAAGCATGCAAAGACCATCACATCACCATATTAGGATGATCAGTTGATCACATAAGTAAGAAAAGAATGTATAACCAAACTACCACCGACCAAGAAAAATCAATAACTAAGCAAATATAATAATCCACACAAAAACATCACAAAGTGATGCAAAATGATTCTCGTTGCACTGTATGTAACCAGTGAGTGGCCAAAGCTGATAGGACTGTTGGACAACTCCATAAAAAATTTAGTAGTTGAAACTCTCAGACACTGTGTCCAATTCTCTATCTCCAACAGATGCTGTTAGTTTTCTTTTTTCATGGCAGATATGTTTTTTATGGTGGATTTGTTTCCCCACGGGCGCTCACAATTACCCGTGCTCCGAATAACCCCGAGTTCCCGAGCACCAACAGAATCAGCGCCAATGATTGTGAACAACCCATTTCTGAAAGTTATCATGCATCTGGAACAATGAACTCCTCCTCCTTTTTTTCTGCTGATCTATCTAAGATTTCAGAACTTGAATTTGAGGCTAAAGGACAAGCTGTAGTTAATGATCACCATATTTTCTCCTTTGACCCTCACTGAGATCATGTCCAATATAAGTGGAAATATATTTTTTCCCCCCCCGGCTGCGACATTGGCAGCGTTAACACTCAAGGACACTACAGCTCTTCATTATTTTCCTGACAATCCACTATGTTTCCTCTCATTGTAAATCCAATCAAAGCAGCCTCCAGACAATAAAGCATGATTTGGAGACAAATATAAATGAAAATGATCACAAGTGGAGTGGGGAGCCCACTTAATTAATATTAACAGAATCACCCCTATGTTATGAAAACACACTCATGTCAAAGTGTGTGTGTCAAATATCTGTTGAATTTGTGTGCTAATCACTGTAAAACATTCTCAATCACTGTTTCTATCATGCCTCCATTCAGAGAGGCATTGAGCTGGGAAATGTAAACTAACTGAATATCCACATTACTTATTGTGCTGTGTGGAAAGAGTTTAAAACAAGGTCAAAGCCATCCCATCTGGGGCCTTTTTAGTTGGAGGAGTCACCAGAGGCTGCTTACTAAATGGGATCACCAACTGCCTGGAGGACCCCACTGCTGTTCTCAAGGTAAATGGCACTGTTCACTGTCCAATGATAAACTGTCCAACTGTACCACCCACGACTCATATTTTAACTCAATGCTCAATTCTGTCATTCTATTTCAAGCCTGCCTGTATCCATCCATCTGTCTGCAGAACAAGTAGCTAAATACCCTTCCATTAGCAGCTATTATAGTCTGTCAAGGTAAACGTTCCACTCTGAAACCCTTGATTGCAAGAGTTGTCAAAGTACAGTGAGTAATTATACATATAGAATTCACATAGGTGTCAAACTGTGTGCATGTTGTGTGTCAAAAAAGATCCCATTACTTTTCTTCATTACATTTCTCTCATATTGGCATACTCTTTCTTTTCTTTTTCTTTCTCTCTTTTTTCTTTTTTTTCTCTCTTTCTATCACTTTTCTTTCTTTCTTTCTTCAGAAAGGTTTTGGTGTTTGTGAGGCAGTAGGTTAGACTGGAAAAGAAATATTTGGGTCAGTAATGTGGTTGGTGTCTGCAAGAGGTTGGAAGACGTGGCACTATATTGGGTGAGAGAGGGAGGAACAGGAAGAAAAAGACAACTTTTCAGCTCACCGGAAGATTAGTGCATGTGTATGCATGTGCAGATCTCTATTTACGTATCTGTTGCCAGTTTTATCTCATCACATCTATCTGTGCAGCTCCTTGTTGAAAAAGGATACAGTCTGTGTGACATAACACATATTGTTTCCTGTTTGATATTCTAGACAATAATGTTCGGCGGTCTATAATGTATACAAGAATGTAACATTGATAATTGTGTTTGTGAGACAGTGACAGAGTCATGGAAACACTCACACAGACAAAGAGCATCTACAACAGCAATCAGCTCTAGGTGGGGATTATTACACTGTGTCTTATCACACAGACTGTGAATTATTGGCACTGATGCACATGCACTTAAATTCTCTCTCCAGCTCACTCATCCACACAACTATAGACACACATACACATGTCCTCCTCCCTTCACTCATTCTCCCGCAGGCTCTATCCCTCACACACACACGGTCACATGCTCAAGGGGACGATTGGATGATAGTACAGATGGCATACTAGAGTAATATTCTCCATATGGGAAGGTAATATAGTCAGAGCAGTCGCCTGGGGAGATGGAGAGAGGGAGATTAGGTCTGCAGGGAGAGACACAGAGAGCGTTTGTGTTGTACATGGCCAAAGGATTGTACTGGACTGAATTTGGTAATGCAAAATAGTTTCAGTTTATATTATAATAAATGTCTTTATAGAAAGAAAGAGTTGTTAGTGTCCAATGAGCTACATTGTCGTTATATTTTGAATCAGTGTCAGATCATGTTTTAATGGCCCATCTGACATTTTATGTTGACCACTGAGTTGTTACCATACTCTATCCACAGGTTCATATGCAGTATAGGGTACACATTATAGTAGGTTAGAGTGTATTTGAATATTAATAATAAAATGTCTCGCCTTGATATTTGAGGGATACTGTGTAACTATAAATAAGGAGAGACAGAAGTACAGAGACATAGAAAACCTTGAAGTGTTCAATCAACGGTCAGGCAAGCAGATTGTAACCATGGAGACTCTTGTCTAAAACAGTAACTAATAAACAACTGAGGTAGCTTCGAACTGAAAGACTGATGTTTGTACATTATAGCATTGCTGCTATAAACTGATGTATCTCTCTAGCAGACTCTAAAGAATGCACAGTCCATAGAGAAAACAGAGGTTTAACTTGGATTGTATGAACATAGGTGAACAGGATGGGGCTGATGACTTGAATTGAAAACTACCACAACCACTGATGGTGAGCGGCTGTCACAGCTGTCAATCATGACGTCAGACCTCCTTTTAACATCATCAAATAACTAATAAAGAACAAATTCATCAGAAAAATTAGCACTTGAACAAACATCAGCATGATAAGAACTACCTGAAATGACAGAAACCATCTTTGGGAAAAATTTGTTTTATGTGTACTTTGATTTTTTAGTTTGACTCATGTCACTTTTGGGGAGCTGTTATGACATCCATCTTTATATACAGTCTATGGTTCCAGGGTGTGTGGAAGGATCAGCACCATGGATAGCTCTCATGATAAACATCTCTATTGGGCCAAATGGACACGAGTTTTAGACAGATTTTTAAGAACTCCAGCTTAAGTCAAGTATCTAAAGCACTTATCTGGAAGTGAATACAAAAATAATAAATTAGTCATCTCAAATTTCCATGACAATGGTCTTTGGCACTGCAGGGATTTTATCTGGTTCAACCGATTTAACATATGCACAGATTTATTTCATAGTAGCATTAACCTCAACTTGTGGAATTGCAGAAAAAGGGCACGACTAATTATTTTCACTATGGTAGCCATATTTACACATTACAGTAGCATTACATCAAATTAGATATTGCTAAATTGCTAATTGTTCTAACTGAGTTACATGCTATGTGTATATGTGATATAGAAATGTGTGCTAATAAATTCACAGATTGGTTTTGTTAATGGCCTCATGTTCTGGTAGTAGTTCAATAAATGTTGAAATAACCTACTGTAATTACAGGCTGAGATCATATGCAGTTAATATGTACAAATCAATGCTAACTTAATTAGATTAACTGATGATTTGCCTCATATTATCACTAGATATGATTATTTAACTATATGTGTGCTTTTTATCCTTTATGGTCTGATGAATATAGTGTTTCTGATTGGCATGGTGTAGCATGGACATGGAAAATAGTTCTGATCTTTTGTCTTTTAAAACCATCCCATGTATCTTGACCCCTGGAACCCATCTCTGATCAACAGCTGCATCACTGCATGTCACAGGTACATTACCTGCACTTTTGCCACTGAACTAACCAGGAAATGTCTGTTACAATATAAATAATCAACAATATGATTCAATCTCTAAAGGAACTCTTAACATCATCACTCTCCATACCCCTCCAAATCACTTCCTGTTGTGTAGAAACAACTCTAAAAGACCAGAGGGTATAGATTGTAGGTTCTTTTTATAGAGCAAGAATCTATATTTCATGAGACGACTTCTGCGTTCTGAGCTCTGGACTTTTTGAGTGTTTGGCTGCTGTGGATGCTAGATACAATGCTGCCAGCCGAGAGAAAATGAGACATGAGAGAAAGAGATACTGAATAGACACATTATACGTTAACTACATATCAAGCTTGGGAAACATGTCTCTTTTTATTAATTGTAACAAATGGGATATTTTCTCCCAGGCATAGTATAGGCGGTGAATTGCAATATTCACTGAATCTCTGTACAGTATGTGTGTTCCTGCATTTGTGCTCATCCAACCATCCATCCAAGCATTTGTTCATATCCCGCACATGCCTTTGCACATTCTTCTTCATATTTCATTTTTGTGTGCAATTATCTGCCCTGTTTGTTTGTGTTTATCTGCATGCAAACAGCTTAGCCTGAAGAAAGAGAGAGACTGAGTCATTATCAAACAGAGCTCCTGGAAGCCTGATGTGCAGATAAGGCTCTGAATGTGTATCTGCGCATGTGTAATAGTGTGCGTATGTATAGAGTATGAGGCCAGTGGTGTATGTAAATAATGTGACTTCTGCTACAGGGAAACTATTGTGGCTGACCCAAGCCAGCCTATGAATCTTTGAATTAATTGATTTACCAACTCTATTAAGATGCAAGAAGATAAAAGTACCCTACAAAAATGCAAAATACCAGTGGATGTTAGTTTGAGAATGATTTTTTATGTATGGATAACGAGTAAACCCTAGCTGTGTAAACTAGGCTAATAATGCACAAGCTCTTATTCAGCAGACTTGAGAAACATTCTGCTGACATACAACATTCTTCCAGTCGTTGCCATCATTGGTTTGGCCCATGTTCCCAAGCCAATTACTTATTACTAATTCACACCTATTTATGTCTTTGTTTGAACTTATATGTGTTGGTGTTACAGTGCATGAATGTGTTGGCTGTGCATATTGACTACTGATGTTTAAATTAAAAAAAAAAAGAACCTGAGTAACATTTCTTTTTAGACTATTTCTCTGTCAAGGAGAAATCTGTTTCAAACAGCTTTCTAACTAGGACATTCTGCTGCTATGCGTCTCTGATAAACTTTTTTTTCATTGTGTTCATTGGGCAAATCCTCAGCATTAGATTCCCTACCCAGGAAAAAAATAAATAAATAAATGAAAAAACGCATTGTGAAGAAAAATTCTACAGCTTCCACAACTGTGTATTGAGACTTATGTTTACTGTGGACACAAATCTTGTACAGCAGCTGCAGTGTAATTACACATCTTGCAGTCCTAGTGTGTACATGTGCATTTGATACTTGACAGTATTCTGCTCGTCATAACTGTGTCCATTTAAAGAAAGCAAGAGTCTTCTATGCTTCTGCTTATGGTTTATCCAACTAGTTCTGCCAAAACAATAGACAGCAGTAAATACTGATGTGTTTTTGCACTCTCACCTCATTTTAATTACATAAACACTGGGTCAGCTGAATCTAGAGTGTGGATTCATCACTGCTACTCAGTGTTGGTTTTTTGTATTTTCCTCATCTGTTTTTATTCGTATACTATATGTAATATTCTGTTAACAGCTCATGGGATATTTCTTTTTTTTACTATAATGGATTGCTGACTTTGTCTTACATGAAAGTACTCATAAGAGATTCCAGGAGCGTATAGTTTCGACCCATTTCAGTGTTAGCTTCTGTTACACTACTGTAGCTGTCAGTTCTAAATCTTTTTTTTCCACAGAGGGTTCCTATCATGCTCTTTCTAAAAAGCTGAAACTTTGTGATGTATTTTCTGTCCATTCTTTTCGAAGCTATTGAAGACCTTGAGCCATAGCTGATATCAAAACCTTTGGGGAGTTGTAGCTATTGTATTGCTAACAATATATCTGATGTTTAAACGAGAGGGTTTTACTGTCCAGTACAGAAGCAGATACTCATTTGTCATTATGTTAAAAGTCCCCCTATTGGAACTAGGGCTGCAAGTAACAATTATTTTTGTTATCAATTAATCTGCCAATTTTTTTAGATTAATAGATTTATCATTTTATCTCTAAAATATCTGTAAAATGTCTGAAAATTGTTAAAATGTTCCATCATATGTGGCATGATATGTATCATAGGAGACAAAGAAAATCAGCAGCATCAACACATGGGAGAAACTGGAACCAGCAAATGTTTGGAGTATTGGCTTGAAAATGATGAAATGATATCAAAACAATTATCAAAATAGTTGCTGATCAATTTTCTGTTGATTAATTAATTAAGCAATTAATCATTTCAATGTAAATTGGAACACAGGCAAGTCTGAAAAAGTGTGCAAGACTAGGTGGCACTGGGCCTGAGTTGGGGTTTCATTTTCCAGCAAAGAACTGAAGTAAACTACAGATCTATGCTTTAATACATGTTTTACTACTTGGAACTTAACTAGCAATGCCCTGTTTAGCATGCATGTGGCTCTCTGTACAACCATCTCTGTCATTTTTTTCACTGGCCCCTGAACAGCTCCACTAGAGCAATACACATCGAGTGCCTTGTTCAAGGGCACCTCAACAGTGGTTGTTGAAAGAAGCTGGAGCACTACTGACTCATTGCTATCCCCTAACCATACTTGAACCAGCCTTCCTCTGGTCACAGTCCTCTATCTCTCTTAAAACCTGCTACCACCCGAACTGGGTTTACTTTGACATTTAATCATGTTTTGCATGGTTAATTCATTAGTTACTGCAGCATTTTGATGGACTACTCTATAATAATAACCTTAGGTTCCTGGTCTCTTGTGGCAGTAAGTGCTTGTCCATCATACTGAAACTCTACCTGCTCACTCATTGTAATTCTCCGGATGAGAGCCTCAGAAAAAGGTTAAAATGTAAACTGAGATATTTTGTAAGGGAAAGGGGTTTGAAGAGCATGAAGTAACCTTTAGGGATGTAAGACTTTTGGAGGCAATTCATTATCCCCTCACCAAGAAAGGGCAGCACAAAACTGCAATCGTAAACCAGGGAAAGTGTTCAAAATAGATTAGGTTCACAGTTATTTTTTAGAGGTCAGTTAAACTGCTTATGTGGGCAGCCTAAGAATTTTCACAGCAACATTTTTGGAAAGAAACTGAAGAACGCTGTCTGTCCTTCATGTGCGGTTTAGTTTGGTAAGACTTAGATAGGGTGTAACTCTTATCACCACGATAATGTGTAGTCAGGTCTCAAGAGAACTTGTGTTTCTTTAATTATGGATTTGTGTGTGTGTGTTTGCATATTATGTATCACTGATGCTACGAAGTGTTAGTGAGTTCAACTAAGGTTATGCTGGATAGTCTTGAGGGAAGAGGGAACTTTATGAGCATGCAGTTTTGGCAAATAAGGCAGAATGTGTGTGCATGTGTGCGTCTGTTTAGCTTTCATCAGCAGAGGTTGGCTTTTTGCTTGGGGACAAGGACTGTTCACTGTGCTGCTACCCTGCAGTGTGTCTGTGTGCGGAGAAAGTGTAGCAACACTCTGGGGCAGAGCTGTGGACAAGAGGGAAAGGTCTAGTTCCTTCATATATTCCCTCTGTCTCTTCATCTCTTCATCTCTCCTTCTCTCACTTTTCTTTTTCAGGTGTGCTTTACTAAGACATGTGAGTCGAATTATCTAAAAAATTCTAGTAGATAAATGCAACAACAGACACTTATGGCAGACTTGCATGCAAAGTAATCACCAATCAGTGTGTTTTGTGCAGGTGCATATTATCTAAAGGCCAATGTAATCCCAATGTTTGGTAAACAGATAGTCAAGGTAAAATAATTAAGTTTGAACAGTATTGATACCATCAATGATCCCCCTTTAAAGTAAATTGGGGCTTCTAATTTTAGGATTTATAGTCATCTGAACACTATCTTTCTATCAGTAATCAATCCAGATGCTGTCATATGTTACTTGTAACTGACATGTTATAGTATGACAGATGCAAGTGATCTAAACTTGCTGTTTATAAAGTTGTGATTTCTATTTCCTAAAGTGTTCATTAAAAGTAATATACCCAGTAAACAACTTTTAGACTGCTACAAAGCAAATAAAATTCAGGAAGTTTAGTAAATAAAGCTCCAAACTAAATATTCCATTGCTTGCCCATCACTTACCTATGTGAAGTGTAGTGAGGCGTAATTCTCCTCATCACCATTAGCAGTGATGTTACAGCCTCACAAAGAGAGTAAAACACCAGATGAGTAACTGGACACAAGAGCAGTTTCACTTCTGAGAGGAAAAAATGCCTGACTGCATTTCTACCAGCTGAGGTGCTTTGTTTGAACATTAGATCTGTTACCAAACACATCTAACACTGCTGTATTTCCCAAAATGTTGCAGATTTTACTAACCTCACACTAGCGCGTTTTCTGAAAAAGGTGGTACAACCCAGTTATGTGGTCAACAATTGTCCTGCCTTCCTCTCTCAGCATGAAATATCATGAAAAATGTGTTTCAGGGGACAGAGTTTCTAGTTAGCTTCAGATTGGAGTTTCAGACTCTTTAATTAATTTCACCAGAATTTACAGGTGGCTACCTGAAAAATTATCACAAGTTGGCTATTTACTATAAGTCAATTAGCAACCTCCAGAATTCAGCGGATTATGCAAAGATTAGTCATTGTTTGCTTTCTAATTAGAGTCATCTGTCGTCATAATCAATATTCTTTAAACCAACTTGCCTGAATTATTCCCCCATGTCTGGAGCTCATTTCAGTCCTTGACAACTACATTAGCATTGGAAGTATTACCAGGCAAGTTTGCTCACAAGTTTTCTTTAATGAGTAACTTGTTGGTATTGGAATCCCAAACCTTCTGTCTAAGACAGTCTGTGTTTACCCAGGCTGGGAGCTCAGCAGGCACACATACAGTAGCCACAATCTGGTGATTGGTTTTGAGAGAATGCAATTTTGGTTACAATATTGGACATTTTGCTGGAGGTTTCACAGCCACATGTGAAAATGTTTTGTTTTGGAAAACTGTTCAACCAGAGATTAGATTGATTGTCCTCACAGTTACTGCCGGTGCACATGAGCTCTTTATATAAGTAGCTTTTCTTTTGACTTTTGATTTCAATGTGAATCAAGCAGTGTGGCTGATTATAAAGTACCTTAACATTAAATGTGCAGCCATTTCTGCAATATACCAACCACTGTTTACATCCCTGATGATGCTAAATCATTCTAGTATATTGCTAGTTTCTTTAAAAGCATGTTCTTAGTGTTTTGTTTTGTTTTTTAATGTTTTTTACTTTAAGAGCGGTAAGAATTATTGTCCTCAGCTGGTGTTTACGCTGCACAGCACACCAGTATATGCAGCTAATGTCCAAATTTTATTAGATACAGCATATAACTGAAGTAGAGAAGTCAAACATTACATCACATAAGAACCTGTTCATGTAGAATAGATCCACAGTAATAAAAAGCCAGTAATACTTACTGATCCCAGTGCAGAAATACTTTCTTCACCTCTATCAGCAGGTTACCACTTCAGGGTCAGCTGTGGAGCGAAGCTCTGTAGGGACTCAGTGGCTGTGGGAGCAGGAGACATATCACCAAACTGATATTGATATAAACAAATAAGATTTGGCTCTTCTAATTAGGCAGCTCATGTCCACCAAACACCTCTTTTTTTGTTTTTTTTAGCTTGTAGCAGCACTCAGCAGATGCTTGGAAAAAGTGCTAGTCATGGTTCCTACTGTTGCTATGAGACAATATGAGACAACTAGAAGCACAGAGCTCTTTGGATAAAATTGGTTGTTAACTTGAATCACAATGGCACATTTTGTACAAATATGTTCAGCTCTTAGCACTTTAAGCAGCAGCAAAGACAACTTCTTCACACACAGTATGTGTGCATACTCTATGCAAACTTCAAAGATAAATGAACTACGCATTAATTAGCAAAAACAGAAAAGGCTATTTATAACAATTCAATTAAAATTTTAATTGTGCATACCAGGTTGTTTTGTTCAGTTGTTTTAATTGTATAAAAATAATGTAACAAAATAGCTAAAATAATGTCAAATTAAACTTAGCAAATAACTCTATTGGATGTTTTTTGCACAGATGCATAATGCCACATCTCATCTTTCCACATCTCATTCATGGCACTCATAGTATGGTAGCCTATGTGGAAAAATAGAAAATAATAACCAAGGTGATGTCTTGTGACATGACAGTATGTGTAAAGGATTAATAAACATTGAAAGCTGAGGGGAGGATCACTCTAAAATGCAAACAGACTAATATAAAAAAATGTCTTCAAAGCTTAATCAGAAAAATGTGGTGGAACTGATGTGTTTTAGACTTTTATGTACTAATACAGTATGTGTTTAGTATTTTCTCCCTTAGTCTTCTTTAGAATAAAATGCTTAACAGTTTAATTTCTCTTGCCTTGTGTTTTTTCTTCACAGGCTTTCCACTTTAAACTCACATGATATGGATGTGAGACAGCAGGGTGGCATCCTTCTTTATTGTATCTGTATCTGTACATTAAAGTAGTCAGTAAGCTACAGTAATGTACCTCATCAGTACAGACCATACATGCATTTTTCATATTATGTAGAGACAGTGGTTAGTGTAGCATAGTGTAATGTACCTCCACTACGCTTTTTTTTTTTTTTTTTTTTACTGTTTTACAGTGACAAATAGCATCAGAGCTCCTCTTTAATGGGGATAGCATCAGAGTCTCTTTAGTTCCCATTAAATTATGAATGAGTTTTGACAAACAAAATTGTTTGATTTGAGTAATCTAAAAGTAGTTTGATAGCTGCTTCCATCTTACAACATTGTTTATGTTGTAAAAATGGATTGTCCTTGTATAGTGTATCTCTTTTTATCTCTTAAGCAATTTACAATTTGAATCCCATTCACCTATTTACACACACACACACACACACATGGCATACGTTGTGCAATGCTTGGCCAGTGGAAGCATTTCGGAGATTAAAGTCTTACTCAAGGACACTTCAACATTTGGCCTTGAGGACCCGGGATCGAACCACCACTCAACAGCAAAAGGCTAATCCACAGACATTCCTCTCTACCTCCTGAGCCACAGCCGGCTGAGCATGTACTGTTTTGTGATAAGTGAGTTCAAATTGAATTGAATTGTATTGAATTGACCAAATCAAAACAAGACAGATTGAGTTGAACTGAATAGAAGAGTAGGTCAAAGTCATGAGAGGCCAGAGGATGGAACGAGATGGAGAAGAGGAAAGAGGAGACAAGCAGGACAGTGAGATGGATGGACTGAAGAGAGAATGAGGGGTAGCAAGGTGAGGACTGAGACAGCAGGAGAAATGGGTGGTGGGATGTCATTTCCTCTCTTAAATTACTGCTCTGTTTATCTTGTGAGCACACTCAATCACTGCGGACCTACTCAGCTGGAAGGGCATACGCGCACAAACACCTGTGTATATGTGTGCGCCACACATGCATGTACACAGGGATGAGCACATATTTTTATTACTTTTTAGGACATTCCATCAAGTAATATTCTCCCATTCCTTGTGGTTATGATGGAAAAGGATAAATGTACAACACACACACAGTTGTGCCTGATGCAGTATTTGGCTGGAATGTGTGCCTGTTTCATCTCAAAGGTCCTGTGAGAAACCACATTCAATTCACAACCAATATCTCTCTCCTCCTCTCATTCATTTCTGACCATTGTATACCCATAAATTGTATTGTCAAAGAAGAAGAGACAAGGTCAGAGGTAATATGAAAGCCAAAGAGACATTCAACTGTTTTTACAGCAAGAGACCATAGCTGCATTATAAAAGAGGTTTACACAGATTTGTCCCTGAAAGCTTCTCAATCTGTTGCACTATCTTCATTGTGCATTAGTAGGTGGTCAGTGCTTACTTATGAGATAAGATGGACCACTTTGTATTCATACAGTTTTGCAGCCAATACTGTAGCTTTGACTAGTAATCGTCATTGTCTCTGAGTTACTTCTTTGACTTGCAGTGTGTTAAGAGTGATAAACTGAGCGACTGTATTGTTCTCCTGTGGAAGACGCACCAGATGCAGCACCACCTTTGGCACTGGACACTAATCCAAATCCTCACTGCTGCATTCAAAGTTGAAATTAGCTGAAACTTGTCCCAATTTTCAGCTGACCTTTAAAAGAACTCCCATTTATAAATGGGAAAATGGGAAAAACATGGAGGCACAATTTGATATACACATGTATGTGTCTGAGATTTTAGAACTGGTGTTATATTCCCAGCCTTGTATGTACATGCACACTGTAATAATGTAACAAGCTCTACTTCTTTCTGAGTGATCGCAGTATGAACACTCATCATGTTTATGCACTCTTAAGGAGCAATTACTCTGAGACATGTTGCAACAGAGGCATCCACTTCAAAAATGCCTATAGGTAAATCATGTTGGGGAAAAATGGCTCCATGTACCTGAGGCTGTCAGGCCTGAGTGTGAAATTGACAAGATGAGAATATTTGAAGGTTTATGCATGGCTACAAAACCGCAAGGAAAATAAAAAGCACATCACAAGAGAGGGGCGCATGCCGAGTATGCCATACCATGAGAAACCAATGTGTTTTTGCAGGTTTCCCTGTGTGATCGCTCCCTCAGGGGGACATGAAAGCAGAGTACTTACATACACTATGAGTCTAGCATAGTGAGCGAGTTACTCCTCCCCTCCTCACTTTCTTCTCTTCTCCTCCTTCTTTCCCTGCCTGCTGTGATGAATGGTTTTGATATCAGCCGTGTGTTTCTTTGTGTATATGTGTGTGTGTTTGTGTGTGTGCTTCGACCAGGTATTCCTCATGTTGTGGGGACTCGCCTTATGGAGGCAAAAAGCAAGTCCCTTTAACGTAAATCATTCATTTTATGGTGAAGATTTGTTTCAAGTTAAGGTAAGTTTAGGGTTATGTAAAGGTTAGGGTTAGGCATGTGGTGGTTATGCTTCAGATTAGGATAAGCCTCCAGGAAATGAATGTAATGTCCTCTGAAGTGATAGAAACATGACTGTGTGTGCGAGTGTGTGTGTACGTGTATGTGTGTGTGTGTGTGATGAATGACTGTGTTCATACTGGACAGGCCCGCAGGGCTTTAGCTACTGTTAGTAGTGCTTAAAGTTGACTGGAGTAAAAAGGCTCTCTGTCACATCTTTCTCTCTTATACGCACACATGCACACGTACACACACACACACACACATATGCACACACAGATTAGCCCTGTTTAAAGGACTGTGTCCTAGGGGCACACAGCACAGCACCATGACAGGTGACATGTAGTTTCCCTCTCTTTTTCTCTCTTATCTTTTTCTTGCCTCTCTCCCCCTCCCTCTATCTTTTATCTCTGTGGCTGCAGACCTCATCGGTGAGCCAAAGTTTCTACAGCACATTGTCAATATTCTAGCTAAAAATGTGTGTGTGTGTCTGTGTGTGTGTGCTTTGTGCATGTGTGAATGCATGTTTAACTGGTGTATCATGCTGTGAGCGGATATGCTATGAGTCGCTGTTTTGCCCTGAGCCTCTTTTTGTCGGGTACAGTATTACAAGATTTATAACATGCGTCAATGAACACAGGTCCTAAGGACATTTTTTATAATGCTGCCATGAAAACAAGAATTGTTTTTCTTTAAAGGGCATTAGATTTAGAAATGCAGAATGCTTAGTGCAATTGCTGCTTGAATGTTCAACAAAATGATCCTTTGCCATGGTGATGCAATGATTTCTAGATCTCACAGACCAAACATAACAATGTCATTAAAGTCTGTATAGCAGCCAGTTAAACAGCCTATTCACCAATTCAAGGATTCTGATTTCTTGTCCATCCTGTTTTTAATTTCTTAAAAAACTGTTGATAATCCTGCTGTGGTCAAATGCTGTACAGTACATCATGATTCGTAAGGTACCATTCCTCATCCTACCCTGACCCCTGAGTTACTTGGTTTTATTTTAGAGGACAATTTAATTTTAGTTGTTGTGCAGCTCAGTTTAGAAAATTGGTACATTTTGAACTCTGTTTTTAACATAATTGGATATGCATGCCAATTTAGCAAACAGGGTTAGCAGTGTGTCCACTTTAGTGGCTTTATTGTCGTTTTAGTCCAAGGATTCTCTGCTTGTGGTTAATTATCTGAAATTGTTTGTGTGTGTGCTTAACAAGGAGTACTGGTTGGAGGCATCATACTTCACTTGCCGTTCAAGGCATTGCCTAATATACTGTACATTATAGGACTGCTGCTGGTTATGGTAGGCTCCAATTTCAGAAAACATGTAGAATACTTGATATCAGCAGTTTTGTGGGTAATATCTCTCTGTTGTTTTAATGGGAGAGCAACACCTCTGTCATTGTGTGTGATTGTGCCAGACAAGCTTGATGTTCCAACTAATGTGCTGAGCTAAGAGATATGAACTTAAGACACTAATGAGACGTCACCAAAATGTGTTCATTTCCTCATGACTTTACAGAAAATAAAACAGAAGTGCTGATTGGTCATATCCATGGCTCATTGGACTGAGATCATACCAGCGACAACCAACATCAGTGTTCAGTCTCCTTTGCATGTAATTCCCCTCACGTCCTATTTTCTTGTCCCTCTCCATTTTCACTGTTGACTAATGCAGAGAAATGCCAGGAACTTAATATTGAAAAGTAATTTTTGAAGCCTGTGATTTCCCTAATGTGCCGAGCTTCGCAACACATCACAACAAAGTATTAAAAACTAGGGAGTGAAACCCAAAAATGGCTATTTATGAAATGTCAATTTCACAGTCTTGCCACCCATTTGGTATTTATAAAGCAGACAGATTTCCCCCAAACATTAGTTCTGCTTAAATTATATGTTTTTTCCAGATTTCCAGACGTTAATGCATGTCTTAAGTTATTGGTCTCTCGTTGTTCATATAAGCAGAAAATAAACGATTATTCATTTTTCTGTCCATTTTCCATACCACTTGTCCTGTTACGAAAGAGCTTTACCAGCATGCATTTGACAGGTTGCCAATCTATCACATCAACACATACAGAACGATAAACACCATAACATCTACGGGCAAAACAGAGTTGTCAGTTCACCTTACCTGCATCATGTCTTCAGAGAGAACATGCAAACTCTAGAAAAATGTAGAATTTTTCTAGACAGTAGAAACAGTAGAAAAATATTAAAATGTCAGTTGAAAAGCAAACAGTGAATCCATTATTCTAGCAGCAGTAAGTCTCTGAAGGTTTTATGCACAGGTGGCCAGTCTTACTATCAATCAATAGAGGAAAACTAATCATAGAAAGGATAAAATAAGCAATCAGAAAATTCTATGCTAAAGAAAAACTAAATAATGTTAATATATTAATGGTGTTATAACCAGTTGGGAACATGAGTGAGGAAAGAAGCCAGTATTATCCCTTTTGTATACTTAATATTTTTGCTTTCTGATTGTTATTGAATTCTCCCTTCATCTCATCACAGCCAGCCGTAAAATTGATCATTTTTTTAAAAATTACCCTCAAGTGAGAACTGAGTTCTCGCACGGCACGGTGGTTGATTTCCTTTGACTGCAAGAGGGAAGAAGACATATGTCAGCAACTATTAGCATATTCACTAACTGCGACAACACCAAAGGCCATAGAGATAGCTGCCCCCCTCTTGGGTACCTGCCCTCATTTTCCCCAATCAGTACTTTTATTCTTAGAAGCTTTATTCATGCAGCCTGGGGGACAGGGCCTGGAGGAGAAGCAAGGGGAGGAGGGAGGGAGGAAGAACAGGTGCAGAGAAGTGGAAAGATGTAATCAAAGTGAATAAAGAAGTGAAGTGTGGCAGTTTTACCCAAGAGCTTTTTCTCCTGCTGTCCCTCACCTTTAACCTCATATTCAGCCCTGTATTCTGACAGGGGAGCCAAAAAAGAGATCTATTCTAGACGGCCTTTGAGGCAGCAGCTCTGTCCACGTGTGTGGGTGTTAGTGTGTGTCCTTCTGCGAGTGTTTGTGTGCACTCATTTACCAACCCACTCCAACACACGCACAGACACACTCACAAAGAGCTGTGAGAGCATTTAAGGACTAATTTCCAGCCTTTTCTGTTCCATAACTGGCTTGCAGAACAGCATATCCACACTCTTTCTCATTCTACCTCTGTTTGTGTCTCTCTGCAGTGTCTGCTTGGCAGAAATGCACTCTCTCCTCACTGTCAGAGCCCCTTGTGAGTTTTCAGAACCATTCTCTTCCTTTCCCGCTTTCGCTCGCTCTCTATGTTTCTTCTTTCCTTCTCTCGCTGAGAATGACTGAAGCTCCCTCTCTCTCTCTCTCTGCTTGAGGCAGTTTTGTGAAAGAGAGAAGATAGACAGACAGGCGAAGGAAGCAGACAGGAATGAATGGCCCCATTCACAAGCACAGAGAGCTGGACACACACAGCTACGGCACAGCGCACAATATCCTATCACTCTCAATAATCACTGGCCTGTTTATGAAGCTGTTGCATCTCAGTTATCTTGTAAACTATGTTCTTATGGAGAGGATCAGATATGAAATCCATAAGGTGGCTGAACTCCCCTGCCAGACTATTGATTGTCAAGCTTTATCTTTTATCTTGTCTTTATAATGCCGCTGATGAGCACCCTTGAGGCCTGTTGTCAGTATTTAATTTTTTTTTTTTTTTTTTTAATGTCTCAGCAACTGAACATCACACGCTGGAATATTTTATATCATTAAATAATTTTATTAAACCAGACATAATTTAGCTAATTAGAGCGTGCCCTTTTCTTAACAGGTCATAGGAAACTCTTGGTTTTCTCAGCTGATGGTAGGATGATGATGACCACAGCTTGAAATGCTCTCCCATATGCCTACTTATTATTGCCTATGCTGTTATAAATTAGATATCGTCCAACAGCAAGTGTGCTCTCCTCCCGAGAATATTGATCTGCAGGCTTTTGGCTTGTCATCATAAAACTGCTGCTTAAGATGGATGACTAGTTGTTGTCTGGTTTAAAAATAATCTTAAGATGGACTTCATGAAGGGGCATGTGTTTGGCTGTTTCAGGTCTTTTTTTCTTTGTAAACAACACTGTAAAATAATAAAAAATGCATTATTTTGGGGAAAAAAATCTTTTCTACCCTCTCAGGTGCCAGTGCTTTGTTTCTGAGAAGTTGCTCCATTGTGTCATAATCTATGTTGTACTGTAGATGCACAAATATGAAATCCATACAATGACTGTACTCTCTGCCAGAAACTATTGATCTGCAGACTTTGTCTTCTTTCTTGTCTATATAACGCCGCTCCTCTTTAACAGAGAAGGTGCCATTGTCAGTATAAAAGTAGTGTTTCGCTGTCTCTACAGAGGGAACCTTTACATATTTTATATCCATACAACTATGTTGGGCTCTACATGGGCTGTTATCAATGAATAGAAAAGATTTCTACATTTTGGGATTTACATCTACATTTTAGAATGGCATTCATATAATCCTGATGTCAACATTGGATCCTCCATAAAAACAATGCATAAGTATGAGAATTTGTTTGTTTGTCACCCTAAATATCCAAGTGTAGGACAAAACCTGCACATTATGTAGTTCAGTGGATAGATGAATGGGAGACAGAAGACGTTATCCAGAGCTGGAGTGAGTAAGACATGAGACATATTTCTTCTAATTTGTAGCCCTTGGCTTGGAACTAACTCAAGGTGAATTTAACATCATTTCACAAAAGTTACCACAATTTAATGTCATTTCGCTCATATTTAACACCTCTTACAACTACAAAACAAGTCTGCAGTTTCTTTGCTTTGTCATATTCTTTCTTCATTTTCTTAAGTGTTCATTTATTATACACTAGTCATTGTAGAAAATCCACGACTTGCTTTAAGATGCTATACTCTTGCTTTTCTCTGTAAGAAGGACTCTGAAAACTCTTACAGTACTGAAACATTCATTCAGGAGCTTTCTTCTCCTGAGGTTATTACTGTAAATGGCTTAAATGTGAAATGTCAGTGTAAGGTATTGGGCAGTAGATTTCTCCCTAATTATACAGCTCATAAAAAGTTATTATTGGCATTACCTTCCATCACCCTGTAGGTATCGCTGCATTGTACTGCAGGTAGCCCCTAGCAATGTCAGAAAAAATACACCTTATGTTTTTTAAACTAGTATGTATTCCTCATTCCCTCAGGTGCTTCCTTTGTTTCAGCCTTTATCTGCAGGTAATGAGAACTTGCAGTATTTCTTCTGTGTTTCTGTGGTTGTCTGGAGGATGTCTCAGCCACTAGATGGTTGTTATTCATACTAATGGGTGAGAAGGAACTGCAAGTCTGAAAGTTTTATATGTGTGTGTGTGTATGCTGGAGGAGAGGTGGTTCTGTGTTTGTATGTTCAAAATATGCATAGGTGACTGGATGTGTTTTTGTGTGGTGCTGTAGTGACAGTAAAATCAGTAGTAGGTTTATCTGTAAGCATCCATTCTTGCTGTCATTTGAAATACAAACAAGCGGCCGGTCTAGAGACATAGTGAGAGAGGTAAAGAAGAGGGGAGGGAGGGAGAGGGATGGGAGAAATATGGGAAAGAGCAAACGCATTGAAAACAATACTGGAGAAACAAAGTGAGCGAAGATATTAGTCTGGAAAGTATTATACTGCTTGAGCCACATATTTTCTCCCCTGTTATGCAAATTAGCCACATTTGAATTTGAAATATAAACAAGAAATGAGGAGTTATGCAGAGTATGCACATGATTGAGAGGGCTTTCTAAATGCACAGAAACACAAATGAAATGAACCACTGAGAGAGAGACAGGGATAGCTGCAGGGGAAGATGCAAGGATGCAGAAGCTGATATACTGTGAAGAGTAATGCCTATAAAGGAGGGGCCGTCTTAAAGAGATTTATGGAGAGGTCTGCACAGAGAAAGAGAGAGGTTTGACAGACGGAGTGAGCAATTAAGAACCAGAAAAAGACACCGGGATGTACACCAAAAAAAATCTAACATATGGAGATGCTGAGAGAACAAGCGAGGGGGAGGCAACAAGAGGTAGAGGTAGAGGAAGTCCCAGGAGACCTATTGTGTCTGATGTGTGGTGATGATGCACCATGCCGCTGGTCCCCTCCTCTCATTAAAGCTTTATGAAGCAAGCTTAGCACACATTTTATTACAATGACGCCACTGTCTGGCACATTCCAGCCTTGCGGCTGGGTGGTGGTGGTGGAGTGGGTTGCAGCGAAACAAGCCCATCGAGACATACATCAGAAAGGGAAACAAGGGAGAAAGAAAGGATGAGATAGTCAGAGAGGCAAAACCAGGATCAGAAAGCATAGGCAAAAAAAAAAGGAATAAGGGAGTGATGAGGTAAAGGATAGGGGAGAGCAACATAGAAAGAGAGAGTGGATGAATGGAGAATGAGACATGCGTAGGGGTTTTTCTATGTGCTCTGGGCCTGTGCGTATGTCTGTATGGTTGCAGATGTCTTGGTATGGTATTGAAAACAGAATGGTTTGGGATTAATGCTATCAATATTTGCTTAAGTTTTAATGGAGACCCAGGAGAAAGGTGAAAAATAAAATATGCAGAGAGTGATGTCACAACTGCATCTAGGCCAGTAGTTTTAGTAAAGTTTCACAAAAAGTCATAAACTGGTTTGGGAGCAGCACTCAACACTGCTACACAGTATGACTGATCACATGTGCAAGGCTTTCTTTTTGTTCTGCTACTTTCCTTTTTTTCTCACTCTGTGCCCAGAAACAGCTGATCTCAAAAACACAAATTCATTTAAAAACAAGGAAATTATATTTTCCATGGCACTGCTGTCAAAGAAATTCAATTGTATTTTGATTCCCTTTTGCCCCTAGACTGTAAAAGCACATTACTTCTCTCAGCCAAGAGCCATCAGATCAGTCAGGTGTCATCGAAAATGAACGCCAAGTATAATTTTCCCTGTGTGTGTCAGTCTGAATATGTACACGCATTTGACCAAACTGTCTCTGCTTGCTGTTCACTTCAACCCCTGTTATTTTGCCGTTATTTTGATTTTTTGATTTGTTCATATCCTCTGAGCATTAATTATGATGTCAACTTAATTACTATAGCATAAATATCTTTGTGCATTCTGCTGTTGCGGTGAAATACTGCACCTGTCATTTAGCAGTTTATCACACACAGTCTCATCTCTATAACCATCTTTAATGTTGTTATGTGCTCTGAAGTATCGAATAAAACCTGGAAATGCTTCAAAACTCAAATTTGAAGACACTAAATACGTTGACTCTGAGGACACCATGACTCAGCTCCTGCTGAATGACGCATGCTAAGTAGGCTACATAGTATGCTAGTTCTCTGAATTGAAGACATTTAGCTCCCGTTATAATCGGAGACTAAATCCCTGCCTTATCGCCTCCTGGGTGCAGAGGCCTCAGCTTTGTTTAATTGCCACAAGCTGAACCGTCAAAGCTGCATCTCCCTCAGTGTTTACCCCCACTGAGGCTTATAGCTGATAATGGAATTACTCTGAGTCCCAGGAGGAGGGAGAGAGGGAAGAACAGAAAGAGGGGTAAAGAGGAGGCAGTCATAGAGGGAGAGTGGGAGAGCAGAGAAAGGAAAGTGGATGGTGGAAGCTGAAAGACAGAGGATGGATGCAGCGTCCACCATGAAAACGGAAGAAAGAGAAAAAAAGGTGTGAGATAAAGTGATGTAGAAGGAGATCAAAGGAGGGAGAGAAGGGGTTACGGCGTGATGGTCAGCCGTTGCCAAAAGCAAAGTCTGCAGTATTACTGTTTACTTTCAGTGCGATGTATCACATGGTGGAGAGTGAATTATGATGCAGCATACAGCTGAGGCTCAAGTCGTGCTTGCCTGGAAGAAGGATGAATGGGGCTGAAGAGAGGAAATGGGAAGATGAAAGAGAATGTAGACGGACAAGGAGAAACATTTAAGAGTGTAAAAAAGAACACACACTTTTAGACACTTGACTCGCTGGATTCTTGTGCACATTTTGGTTGATTTGTCAGAATATGCAGGACTCACTGATTCCCCACACTATTTTTGTTCAAACACGGTTTCGGTAGGGCCGTGTAGATGAACGACAAACTGAAAGCAGAAGAGAGATTTTTGCCAAAGTGAGATAGCAGAGGACGTCAGTGCTTTTCACTCGCCTCTCTGTCATGGATGAAAGCTTCGGGGTATTTGAAGACTGAGTTGCAGTGTTGTAGTGGAAAATGACTTCACATCTGAAGTGAGCTCGCGGCTCGGTCAAGGGTTTTGTTATGTGTGTACGTGTGTGTGTGTGTGTGTGTGTGTGTGTGTGTGTGTGTGTGTGTGTGTGCATGGATGGATCTTGAGGATTTTAAGCTCTCAGCAGGTGGGGTTATTTGACTGTAATTTCCCTAACAACTGTATAAGCAACCATGCCAGTTTTGGCTAGTGGGAATGATTTCATGTTAGTCAGACATTTTGAAAATTGCTTGCCAGGGGCTTATTGGGTAGTCTGACTTCCACTCATATTCGTACAAATGTGCCTGCTCACACTCATAACTACATGTATGTGATACGGCAGAGAGGGATTTTGCTTTTGGTGCCCGCATCCGTTCTATGTTGGATAAAATAAAAGTTGTTTTTCAGAGGAAACTCAACAGGACAGATCTAAAAATGACTGCATTTCTTAGATTTACCTCAGTTTCATCTGGCTGTTTTGGTAGACTCGTCACTCTTGTGGATGCTTACACACCACTCAGAGAGTGTTGTTTGTGAGTCTAATTAGGAGTGGGAAGGTATAGCTGACACAAGCTAAAGCTGTCGGGTCATTAAAATGGTTGACATGTCTAACCAGATTCTACAGTGTGAATTTAATTAAAGGCTGTATGTCTTTCCTCCTTTCCCCCCTCTTATTTGCTCTTTATACTCTGTTCATTTGCGAAATCAATGCAAAGCTTTCAAAAACATTGTCACTGAGTATACTTTCTATCAATGTTCCCTAATTTGTCTCCATTCACCCTCTTTCTTACCTCCCTCTAATCCCAATACCCCACCTTCCTCCATTTATCCTCTCCTTCCTCCTTCATTTCTCTCTCTCCTCTTCCTTCCTCACATCAGTCTGTTCTCAGTATTCAAGGGGAGTCTTCGCTATCTTTGGCCTTTATGACAAGCGCTCAGTGAACACGCTGACGTCGTTCTGTGGGGCCCTGCACATCAGCCTAGTGACGCCCAGCTTCCCCACTGAAGGAGAGGGCCAGTTCACCCTGCAGCTCCGGCCGTCCATCAGAGGGGCTTTGCTGTCATTGTTGGACCACTATGACTGGAGCCGATTTGTCTTCCTCTATGATACAGACAGAGGTAAATGCACAAATGTATGTACATAGAAGTACATTAACATGGTATACGAAGAGCTGTCGTTACAAAATAAAACATCTCAAACTATTTAATTGCCTTTTTTTTTACCCAATAATGAATGATTTTTTTCAAGCTTCTGGAAAAGGCTTTTCTGCAATGTTATTTTTTGGACCCTTAAGCTGTTTCTTTTATAGAGTACAAAACAAAAACATATTAGTCATCACTGGTCACTGGGTTCAGGGATTAAGGGAAATAATGTGAATGACTAGAGTGAGTTTCAGTGCATGATTTTGATGGTATATTTATTTAATTCTACCAGTTACCATCAAAGTGCAGCAATTGGCATCATGTTGTTGTAAGCAAGACATCACTGTACCACCTCTCGTCTGTTTTCTCCTCCATTTTCCTTCCTTGTTGGCTTTTCAGTGAAAGGTCAAAGAAGGCTTTGGGGAAAATATGCAAAAGAGGCTGTAACTCAGTATTATAGTCTACACTCACTGTATACTAGAACAGTCCAAATAACTGTAACTGGAGCCGCATTGTGTCTTTATGGCACCACCAGAGATTCATAAACTCTGCTGTGATAATAAGAGGTAACGGGTAGATCTGTTGTTTTCTGTCTGTGGGACTATATTCAAAACTCAGTTACGGAAGATTAAAATAGATTTCCAAATTACTCTGGTTCAAAACACTTTTTTGCATGAAAAATTATTCATTAATTTGGGTTCAGTTTGGAATGCCATGCTGAAAACACTATTATAATACCATCAAGTCATAATCATCTCTTTAAAAGGCTATTTGGTGTTATTTGGGATTGTTTTTGCCTTAATTTAACTCCCAAATTTAGCCCTGTGTGGTGGTAGAAGCCAGCCCAGTCTTATGTCAGAGGCACGTAGAAGCACAAAGGCTGTGCCATTAGAAACCACATTGTCCTGATGAAAGAATACAACTGCAGAAGCAGGGCTGTGATTTCAGCCAGAAACTAGGGTTTGGCCTCAAATCTTGCAGCATTCACCCACCTTTAATTTAACCATCCAATCATGCAGTGCATGTAAATTAGTGGAGTAGGCACAGCTGACACCCTCAGCCCATAACCTGTTATAGAAATGCTTGGCACGTTATCTCTTTCTTTCTCTCTCACACACATACACACACAGTTTCCTGCCACAGGGACAGAAACACAGGTCAAACATGACGCAGAGTCCCCAGACCACGGTATAGTGGCGTGTTAGGAAATCAGTGAGCTGCACTGTCTATGAATATGTGTATGTGTGTGTATGTGTGTGTGTGTGTGTGTGTGTGTGTGTGTGTGTGTGTGTGTGTGTGCTCTCTCTGTGCCTCTGTCAGCCTCCCTCTGGTCCAGGTTGTCTGGGTTAGTACCCAGGGGGAGCAGAGGAAGAAAGAAGAGAGACAAGGGCAGGAGCAGGAGAGACAGGTTAGGTGAGTTGAGCTGGTGGAGCAGCCAAAAAGAGAGAGAAGAGGAAAGACAGGTGCGAAACAAGGGAGGAGGAGACAAAGAAGGTGGCAGGGGAAGAGACAGGAGGATGAGACAGGTGGATGGGAGGCAGTGGAGGGAGGCAGATTGGAGAGTACAGAAGGGGCAGAAAGGAGGAGGACAAACAAGATCACAAGCCTCTAGGGATATACAGTAGCATATAACAGTAATAGGAGGGGGCGGAGAGTGAGAGAATGGGGGGGGGGGAAGGAGGGAGAAATGGAGCGAAGGATGGATGCGTAGAGTTTGGGCTGTGCTCACCCGTGACTTGGCCAAGGCAGGGCCCTTCATTATAAGCTCCCATCAGGCCCTGCTGCCGGTAATGTGCTGGAAAATGGGCAGTAACGCTGTGATCTGTTTTATGCTCCCTGCTCTGCTGTACTACACAGACAGCCTGCTGACATACACACACATACACACACACACACACACACACACATATACAAACAGAGGTATGTCCACATACTTACACACATGCATACAAAGACAAATGCATACACACATATACAAAGATGCGCATAAATTCACATGCAGAAGATTAATGTATGTACATATGGTACAAGCAAAACACACGCATAAACAACGCACAGACAAGTGCAACCTTTAACACAAGTACATTCATTTAGGTGCGGGCACACTTATTTACAACATCATTTGTGAAGCTGAAAAGCTGAAAATGCATTCTCATAACCACACATAAAGACAGACTCCATTGCAATGTAAATCACAACAATACATGTATACACAAACGTAACACACACACACACACATACACACCAAGATTACCGAGGCTTCAGATGTGCTTTTTGTTTCAACTCAAGTAGTAAAGAGCTACCTCCAGAAAAGGATTACACTCGGCATTGTTGCACTGCAGTGTGTGTGTCTATTCACGTCACTGTGTTTCATGCAGAAATGTACACCACGTGTAGCTGTGGTTTTGTGTGTGTGTGTGTGTGTGTGTGTGTGTGCGTACGTGACTCTTTTTTTTTTACCCAATTCCTATCCTAGCTCAGCACAGAGTTAACAACATAATTGGAAGAAAGATTATTGTGATGAGAAATGTGTGCCAATATTATAAAGGATTATTACGGTGATAATTGAGTTGTCTTTTATTATTCTCATATTTCCTCTTGTTTTGACCCATCTAGACAGCTGTTCAACGTAATACACTGTCATTCATTGTCGCTCATGTTGCCATTTGCTGCTCATACTGTTGGATCATATTACCTTTGAAATTCCATCCAAACCCATTTAATATCACGCTGAGAGGTATCCTCTCCCTATTCAAAACTGTACTCCATCATTTTGTAAAGAAAAAAACTATCCTTTCTTCTTTTTTGCTAGGCTGGATTTGTGTTCCCAGATAAATTGCAATTTCAATAAAGTGTCACTATTAACCATATCACTCACAATGAAAGTGACAATTGTGAGTGATACTACAATACCACAAGTGTCAATTGTTTTAGCACATAACTCTGTCTCCTGATAAACTTGGTGGTCAAGAGAGGACTGTTGCTTGGGATGCTAAGTGCTTTACCCTCCACTTTTGAAGAGAAGACATCAGGGTATTGCTTTGTTAAATGAGATGGGCTGGTGAATCTGCCGGAAAATAATGCACACCTGCAACCACTTTGCTGATTTCAGCATCTTGTGCAGGCACATTGTGGTAACTGAGATTAAATAAAAGATTTTCTAAATACTGGTGGGAATTTTTGGCTTTAAGCATTACAGCAAAAATGGCAAAATATAATTACTCCATATCCCAAGTACACCTTTTGTGAATTGTTAATTCTCTCTCTTTTTTTCCTTCCTTTACTCTCTGTTGTCTAGGTTATGCAATACTGCAGGCAATTATGGAGAGAGCGGGCCAGAACGGCTGGCAGGTCAGGACACACACAAACACATCCCTGGAAACAGGCCAATAAAACCACACACACCATAACACATATGATCTCGTGCAGCATACATATGTATCTTGCACAACTACACACACACAGAGTGCCCACACATATTTACACTGTGGTTTTTGTTAATTCCTCACACAGCATTGTCAACTTACTTGCATGACCTTGTTCCTACATGCATTTTTTTTTCACTTACACATTTCCTATGAATACATGCATGTGTGTTAATCCAGGTGAGTGCGATCTGTGTGGAGAGTTTCAATGAGGCAGCATATCGCCGACTCTTAGAGGACCTGGATCGACGTCAGGAGCGGAAATATGTCATTGACCTGGAGCCTGAAAGACTACAGAGCATCCTAGAACAGGTACTATTATTAATACACTACATTAACCATAAGGCTACAACACATAGTATAATAAGAGCCTACTAATACTGGAGTCAGGGACGTAATCAGCCATGTAAACCCACCTAACTTCATGAAATTATTTTAAAATAATAGCAGTGGTTATTTACTACTACATCACACATTACATTACTAAACTCTGCATGGTCCCTAAATACAGTGCATCACAAGATAAAAAGATCACTATTAGCTGACTGCAGGTGCATGAAGATATGTGACACTGATCTGGAACCTGAGGAACCCTGCAGCATTTTAGATCATGAGATAATGCTTTAATGGAGGCCACAGCATAGTTTTATCTGGCACTGAGATTACTACAGACAGAGAGGGCAGAGATTACATCACTGACCTGAACTTAATAGCACTTAACGCTTGATAATAAGGTTTAACCACACTATAATGGCACACAGTTACTACCTGAAACTATAGTCAACAGAGTAGACTGTTGTGTCAATTTTTAAGTGGTTAAAACCCTGTGATAAACTTTTATAACAATTACAGTCAGTTATTACCGATTATTATAGTATCCCATAATGTTTTATTCACTGTATTACTGGTGTCTGTCTGCATCAGCCAGCTAGTTGTAACAGCGATCCTTATGCTTTCTGACATCTAGACAGAAAACAAGATTTGAGTTTTTTCCTGAAGTTCATGACGCGGAATGAAAAATGTGACTTCCCCCAACAGATACGTCAACGTGTGTTGTTGCAGTAAACACACCGTACTGTCCATTCAGATACATAATTCAAGCACAAACACATACACAGTGTATGAAGGCACACACTCTGACACCTTACGCTTGTCCAAGTTCATTAGATTATCCGTCTTGCTTGATGGTTGAGACTTGGGCTCTGACAGTTGGTGCGGATATGTGTGTGTGTGTGTGTGTGTGTGTGTGTGTGTGTGTGTGTGTGTGTGTGTGTGTGTGTGTGTGTGTGTGTGTGTGTGTGTGTGTGTGTGCCCTTTGACTCAGGTTTCGGTGTAACATCCCATTGGTTCTGCCACCTGTCATCACATCTGATCCTCTGTCTGCACATCTGACAAATTCAATGACACACAAAGCTAAACACACACACACACAGACATAATCACACACAAACACATAAACACATACCCCACATACACACTTACCAGTAATACATAAAGATATAAAAACATGCTACAGCCAGACAAACATACATACACACCAGCTTTACATGTACCTACATATACAGCTACACACAAATACACGCTAGTAGCAACATACCAGACAGACTGTTTCTTAATTGGCTTCTGTGGTGAGTGAACAGACAGACGGAGACACACATGAACACACACACACACACACACACACACACACATCAGTGTATGATGAGACAGGGCATACAGACACAAACACACACTCTCGTCACGGTGGGCTCTGCAGTGCTGGCATTGGCTACCGTCCCCTCTGTGAGACAGAGACTGCTCTGTTTGTCTGCCCCTGCCAGCTGCGCTGCACGTGTGTGTGTGTGTGTGCATCTGTCTGTGTCAGTATATAGCTGCTGATATGTGTGAGTAGGACAGAGAAAAAGAATGTGAACAATTTATTAATTAAGCTGATGTGCTATGTTAATATGAAGGTGCTTACTCTTTTATTTGTCCAAAAAAAATATTAATCACTACATTCTACTGTTAAAATGTAAAATAATTATACAAATATTACATCATTTTGAGCAGAATTTCAGCTATAAGTTGACTTCTGTGCCAAAGCAGCAACCATGCAATCACATGCAATGACCACGAGCAGCAGCAGCATACCAGCCTAACAGGCAACAGTGACTTTTGTCCACTGGCTCATGTATGAAGTGAGAAAAGATGATATGGTTGTTGAGGTTGGCGTGGTGCATGGGTCTACAATGTGTTTGACTTAAACATAGCAGGGTTCTTGTGCTGTCTCATACAATCAGCGTTGAGATTTTCAATATTTATGACATACCCTAGTCATGCTCTAGTTGCCATGAGTGGATGTTGTAGGGCAAGCTGAAAAACATGGACATATGTTCAAATTCAAGATATGACCCCAAAAACATTTTGCAAATCTGTTTAAATACAAGTGTTTTTTCTGAAATGTTGATTTAAAAATATAATGCCAGAGGTACTGTATTACATTTCCTCCAAAATGTATTTTGCTAATATAAAATATGAATGTAATTCTTGTATGAAAAAGGTTTCCTCTTAGTTTGCAGCAACCAACTGTTGCAAATGGATCTGGGCACACTTTTACCCAGTAAAGTAATCACCACACCATCGGGACCAGGCTGGTTGAGAGAGCTCTACCCTCGAAAACACTACTGAAGCTCTATAAATGTTCTAAGAGGCTACAGAGTCTGACCCAGGGGCCTGTTTTACCAACTGTGTAATATGCAAGCTGCGGTTTGCAACAGGAGAACATTTCCTCTCACATTAATTTGGACACATTTAACTTATTAAAAAAGCACCATACTTGTGACCCACACATGAGCATACATGAGGACTGTAGGGCTCGCAATTTGCAATGCAATGCAAGTGATGATCTTTTGTGAAACAAGCCCCAGAACGGTACCAAGGACAAGTGAAGTCCTCAGAGTCACAGTCCTCCTTTTGCATTTCATCAGCATAATAAAATAACCGCAGTTGCTTTTGGGGAAGACAAGGGAGCCGGAGAGAGTTGGAAGGGAGGTTCCTTTATTTGTAGTTTGACTCCACAGCCTGTTTGTCACACATGCAATATCAGTAGATAGCAAACTAACAATGTTTTCCCTTTCTTTGTTTCTCTCTCTCCAGGCTGTCAGTGTGGGCAAACATGTAAAAGGCTATCATTACATCATAGCAAACCTGGTAAGACCTCTTAATGGCATTGCTGCTGGCTGTTATTTTGAGACATGTTTATTACAGTGATGGTGTAACATCTTGTTTTGATATTGTACATGAGGATAATTCAATTTCTAATATGCTAGAGAGAGAAGACAGCAAGGTGTTTGGCAAACACACACACATACACATCATCAAGATAAAGTCTTTGGGATCAGCCATGACACACACAATCACGATCTATTGTACATTTATTAGCAGAAAAACAGACACATCTTTCTTAATATTCCCATACTACTATGTGATCTGATTATTAGATGAGAAAGTCATTGTATATTATCACTTGTCTCTCCTCAGCAAAGTTATAGCCATGTCAGTAAATTAAGTATTGCTTCAGCCTTAATCCTTAAAATCTGCTACACAGCTGTTCTCACCGGGACAGTGAAAAAGGGGCCACTGAGCTCAGGTCAAGCTAGATAGGCTCTCAGAGCTTTTAGCAATTAGCATCCATCAACCCAGGATAACCCTCGCATGTCTTTACCTCTGTCTCTGGCCCTTTCCCAAATGAATCCCTCTCCACAACCACTTCACCACAAAGTGTCACTCTGCATGAAGTCACACTCGCAGCAGTTGGAAGCCACTCCATATTAAGTAGAGGTATAAATAGTCAGATAAACTATGTGTGTGTGGAGTATAAAGGGTCAGCTGAGGTGCACACGCTCTATGAGAAGGTTTTGAAGTCCATTTCTATGCTCCATTAACTAGTTTGGAAGGGAACTCAACTCATGTTTCTCTTTTTTCATCCTCTGTATCCATCTGTATTTTCTTCTGTGTTTGCATCATCTGTCCTTTCTTTCTTTCTTTCTTTCTTTCTTTCTTACTTTCTTTCTTTCTTTCTTTCTTTCTGTCTTTCTGTCTTTCTGTCTTTCAGGGTTTTAAAGACATATCTCTGGAAAGGTTCATGCATGGTGGGGCCAACGTGACTGGTTTCCAGCTGGTGGACTTCAGCAAGCCTATCGTCATTAAACTGATGCAGCGCTGGAACAAACTTGATCAGAGGGAGTACCCTGGATCTGAAAGCCCACCTAAGGTAATGAAAACATACATACATACCCGTGGTGGCTGGTGACTCAAATAATTGGGGAGGACAGGAGGAAAACCAACATGGAATCTTACAACAAACCGCATCAAACTATATCATTGTCCCACCTGATGAAATCGGAGGGGTGGGGGGCAATTTGCTTGAGTGGTGAAAAGGCTGCTTCTTTAAAGACATTTAGCATACACATATTGTCTCTAAACAAAGACGTGCTCATTTTAGCCATGGAGTGGATCAAATGTGTCATTTTACCAACAAAGTGCAATTCAAATTGGGTTTCATTCTGAACTCAACACTTGAAATTTATGGTTTTTAATGTTTTCCATTAGATAGTGTCATTGGTCAATTTTTGGCCTAACGAGCAAATTCATGCAATACTCTTAGTTTCCATTAGGGGTGTACGATGGCTTACTGCACTCCACTGAAGCAAATGAATGACACAATTTTGACATAGGTGTAATTTTAAGGATGTCAGATAATGATTTTTGTGTGTGCATGAAAAAAAAGTGCATGTGTGTGAAACTGCAGCGCAAATATGTATTTGCAAGATAGAGTGAAATCAATTATGATGTATCCTTCCTCCAAGTTGCAGTGAATTTCTGTTGATGCAGGCTATTCAGCTTTGAGGGTTTCCCAGGTAAACTTGCCTTTGATATACATGTTGAAAGCACCTGTAGCTATAAGTAAGCCTAACAGCTCCCAGATTATTTTTTCTCTGGCAAGATGGCAAGAAGGTCATATTCGCTGCTTCAAGCACAAAATTATGTTATGCGCTCAGCAAGCAAGGATGAGGAGAAATCCTCTGCCCTTGATGAAGAGACATCATCTACCCATGATGAAGAGACATCGTCCACCCATGATGAAGAGACATTGTCCACCCTTGATGAAGAGACATCGTCCACCCTTGATGAAGAGACATCGTCCACCCTTGATGAAGAGACATCATCCACCCTTGATGAAGAGACATCGTCCACCCATGATGAGGACACATCCTCCTCGGAGGATGACAGCATCACAGGTGATGATGAAGAGTACCAGCCGGTGCCTGATTCCTCTTCCTCAGGGGGTGAAGAGGATACAGACAAAGCAGTTGAGGCCAAGCAGCTAATGGCGGAAACAGTAGGAGCAGCGGCGGAGCAGCCTGGTCGCCAGAATAAAACATTGGCAGTTTACGTTTCTGCAAACCACAGAAACATTGAATATCTACATTTCAACACATGAAATATGTAGCATATTAACATTTCAACAAATCGTACCATCTCAACATTTCTACAAAACGTATCATATCAACATTTCCAAAATACGCATCATCTACGTAGTTCACGCGAGATCTATATGAGTTGATCTTTCCTATTAGGAGGAGGACGGGTTGGTGGATGGTTAGTAAGTTTCTCGGCAGCAAGTTAGAAATCAGCAGAGAACAGGATTCGAGACCACCTTGAAACCAATGTCCACTTCCCGTTTCAACTGACAAAAGTGGGTGTTTTTAGTGAGACATCAGGACATTTTTATTTTATTTTTTATTTTAACCCAAACCATGATCTTTCCCTAACTCTAACCCTAACCAAGTGGTCTGTGTGCCTAAACCTAACCAGACTTAAACCACAGCGTTGGCACACCATAAAACATCATTATTGAACAGATAGAAATGTTAATATGCTACATTTGTAGAAATGTTGATATGATACGTATTACACATGTTGAAACATATATATTCAACGTTTCTGTGGTTTGCAGAAACATTCAATGCCAACGTTTTCTTCAGGTGATTGGGTTGTGCGGAGACTGGGGAGCTTTCGGCTGGGTGGATGTATAAAGAGTCCTTCAGGCTGCTACAACAAGCCAGCTGTTGCATTGGCTAACCAAAGGAGCTATCCACTGCTGCTACTCTGCCTTACAGTGGAGAGAATTGAAGATGAAATCTGGAAACTATCATTGGACCAACTCAATGTCAATATTGCATTCTGATTGTTGATTGGTAAGGGAGGACAGCCTCCCTTGGAGCGTCATTTTACGTGACATGGCCAAAAATGAAATACATTAAGTCCAATGTAAGAGATCCCGCCCTGTGGAGGACAGCAGGCACCCGTCCTCCTCTGTCCCCCACTTTACCTCCACCAACTTACCTCCATCAACTATATTTTGATCTCCCCTTTGCCTCTCAAAAAATAGAGGAGGATCAACATCCTCTGCCTCTATGGACCAGCCTCCACTGATACATACATACATACATACCCTAGAATATACAGATTGTAATCCTGTATCTGCAATGTCATCTAAATGTTATCCTGCTCCGACCTTTAGCTAAATCTCTGTAAACACCAGTACATACAGTACACCAAGAAATTCTGCACTGATACACAAAAGTGTTTGCAGTGCACACACTCATACACACATATTTTGTTGCAGTGGTGTGCACATTGTATTCAGAATAAACAAATAAACAGCTTCTTCAATCAGGTGTCCACTGAGTACTATGCGCTGCATTTCCTGCATTTGCTAAAAACCTCTTAGTCAATCTGTGGCTGTGAGGGAGGTGAACTGGCTGATTCTACTATGGCTGAGTAAATTCGACAATGCTTCTGTGTCAAGCATGCAGATTTTGTTCTCTTATTTTCTTCCTATCCGCCCTTCTCACCTCTTTCCTCTCATCATTTGTCTGTCTGTAGTCTGTCTGTCTGTCTGTTGTCTGTCTGTCTGTTAGTGTGCCTGTATCCCCCCACTCCCCCCATCCCACCACCATCCTTGTCCCTCTTCTTTACTCCACACCTCTATTGACTAGATACTGACCTGTAGCCAATTGCGGTTGATTTGTGCATACATTAACTGGAAACATGTCCACCTACCCATTAAAAATACATAATACTGCAGCTTTCTGTCCCTTGCTCTCTGGCTCACGCACACATGCACTGTCACTCTCAGAAGACACACACTCACTGTAGTATCTATAAAAGGTGATGATGTGTATAAGTCTCTCAACAATGTAAATATATATTGATAGTCATATTGTTTCATTATTGGCATGTCATTTTTCACCCAGGGACCAGTGTTAATTGGCTAATCATCATTCTCATTGACCTGATGAATTCTCATTAGCTGTATCAATTTTCCTCCACACACACAACATTTAGTGTGTTAATGGAGGTATATTTATGCATGTTGACAGACAGGTACAGTGAGCATGCTTAGAAATACTAAATAAAGGTAAACACAGCTGCTGGTATTCTCAATGAACTTTGTAGATATCATTTGTTAAAGCCCTTCCAAATGTTTTCTTCCCCTTGCAACCACAAAAAAAGTCTTACCTAAGCCTTTTGCAAACAAGAAAATGCAACTTTATTATTGATTTAAAACAATAACAGAAAACCAGATATCTCCAGTGTTGACAGATACCTCCAAATTGCTCGAGGCTAATTGATGCTGTGTAAAAACTGAGCTCAGTTAGCCTTGGGCCAACTCATAGCCTCAGGCCAAGTAGAACTCTGGTGTAATAATGTGGAGTGTGAGACTAGAGACTGGATTTTGAGTTAGCTGCTTTTGGCCATCAATGTAAATCTCTTAACCCAGTGACTCTCAGCTGGTGTGCCTTGAAATGAGCTCTCGTGTGCCTGGAGATTTTGTTGAAATGTAATGAAAATGATCAGTGACCTGGCAAAGTAATATGTTAACATCAAAATTCAGCCACATTGCTTATGATCACACATATCTTATCCAAGTTAAAGCCTTTTGGGCCATTTCATTTTTTTCACACACTTACCCTAATTGCATGATAAGAATATAAATTGCTTTATAACATGTTAGCATAATTAGCAGATAATGGACTGCCTTTATGAATATTTGTCCACATGTAAAACATTTCATGTTTGCCACAAGCCAGTACAAAGATCATTCTATGAATTAAATATGCATGTCCTAATTGTTTTAAAGCTGCTGTCTTAATTTTTCACTTCAGTCTCTCATCTCATTTGAAGAGAAAAATGACTGAAAGAGCTTTGTGTTTTTCAATGTGTCATTAACCCTGCCTCTGCTACAATATGTTCACTCTGTGTATTCAGAGATTACTTGATGTCATTAAAAAGCAGAAACATGTACGCAGTCTTTCCACTGGATTTATAAATCATCACATATACAGTGAGTACTGTATATTGTAGCTGTATTGTAGCTGCATACATGCATGGGACTAATGACCACTCGCGTCTCCTGTTAAACTTTGGACAAAAAAACAGACCTATGCTGTCCTTAGTCTGACATTGGCAACATGCTCTAATGGTGCTCTCTCTACTCTTGTGTCCTTATGTTGTGTGTTATTTGTTAGTAGTTTATGTTGTAGACAGGAGAATGTTGATGCACAAGTCCATATTGTTGAGACTTTTGAGTCAAAACCACAAATGTCAACCACATAGTGGCACAAGAGAAGAAGTTAGATTCATCCTCTGGGAACTATGAATTTTATGACAATCAGTCAGGTAATTCCAGGTCTGTAAAGTGAAGCCAATAAAGTGCCTTAAAACTGCATTGTTTCTAATGGCCAGCAGTGGACTCCACTGGCTGAAAAAATAAGTCCAATTGTATGGAAGTCACTTGATTTATTACCTAAATAAACTGTTTCCTAATGAGTTTATGGTCTCAGTCACTAGTTTCAAGTCCTCTTCAATACAGCATGAGCTTCATTTTGTAATTTATGGTCTCATTTAAAGTGAAATAGATGATAAAGCAGGCTATGCTTTAGGGCGTGACTACCTTGTGATTGTCAAGTTGCTACCACGGTGACAACATTGATTACATAACATAACCATGGTGTAACCCCACATTCACAAGGTATAGGGATATCTGCTGTTTTTTCACAGTGTGTTTTCAGTTCATGAAAGTTAATTGTAATATTTTGGTTGCCTAAAAAAGTCTTTTTCAGTGTTTGGTTGTAGTAAAAGACCCTCTAATGAGTCTGCTGTTCAGTTTTTCCATTAAGTACATTTTGTTTTATAGTTTTAGGCTCGTTTTTCACTAGCAAAAATCAGCATTAGCATTAGCAGTTAACCATAGACTGTAAATGCACCTTGCTAACCAAGCTAACTGCTAGTGCTAGGGTCAGCTACACCCTCTCATCCAAATATGGTCATTTCTGGCTCCAAAAATCAAAGATGGCCACATTCAAATCGCTAAACTCGAGGCTTCAAAACATGGATATATTATAAGAGCTGGATACTGGACTAAATATGGTGCCCAGTCAGTCCAATAAGAATTGCTTCCACGTTGTGCGGCACACTGAATATGGGCAGTAGAGTTTCTCCCACTGGCCCCCGCCTCGGCCTGTAAATTTTACATTGTGATGACATCACAGATTTTTAAATCACCTCTCTCGGCTTGAAGAAAGTTTTACAAATATAAAACCTCCATGGATCAAAAATTCATATTAGAAAGAGTCATAATTGACCTTGTCTGCAGTTTGAGCTGCCCTGTTAACAGTTTTATAGACGTCTCTTTTACAATGGTGGTCTATGGGGAAAATCTTTTTTGGGACACAGGGTTATTTTTCTCTGCAATACCATGAGTGGCCACTAGGAAAAATTGTCTGCAAGGCTGAGCAGCAGAGCCCTATCCAGCTCTTATTATACATCCATGCTTCAAAATAGCAGTCCACAAACCAATGGTTGACGTCACAGTGACTACATCCATATTTTTTTTTACAGTCTATGATGACAATCTGTTAAATAGTTGTTGACATATTTAAGTCTGGACTGACTAACAGACCGACCAACTGACAGAGAAACAAATGAATGAATAAAATGATTTAGTTGGTTGAACTCATGCTTGCAATATTGCTTTACCTCACTCAGGTCAGTTCACTCATAAAGGTCTTAGTGTAAGTACTGTAAGTAAGTATGCAAGCTGTAAAGCATGCAGATATGTACATTCTAAATGCACTGTATACATTTTTTATAGATGGTAGTTTCTGTGTGAAAAGTGGCACATACTTTCTTTTTCTGTGAGTACATCATTTATGAATCTGGCCATTAGTGTGATATAAAATGTTAAAGTAACTTGCATCATATGATTTGAAAAATTTGAGGATCCAGATTTCTAAAGAAAATCTTTTTTGACTTGATGGCTTTTAGCTGAACTCAGCTAAGAATATTGGTTTTCAAAAACACCAAATTCTCAGCAATAATTTCAGGACCAATTGAAATCTTTTTGTGCCCCGAAGATGTTTCTGTCCTGCCCCTGACAGAAACAAAAAATAGAACGCTAGTTGGCTCAGTTTTGTAGTTGTTTTCTCCTTGATTTGGATTCTATAGTCACCATCTGTCAGTCACACACCTAAAGGCTTCTTTGGTTTCAAAGGGGAGAGGTGAAGGGAGGATGACATGGTTGTGCACTGCAGCCTCCCAAAACACGCCTTGTGGGATACAAATCAAGAGATGTCAGTAAGAGAGAAAACTACCTGCAGAGGCATGGAGAGGATCCACAGAGTTCCTCAGCTGACTTCCCTCTTTCCTCCCATTTTCATCTCTCCACTTGTTTCCGCCGTGATGTGATGGCAGCCCGCTGTGTGTTTGACTGCCTCTGTCTATGTGGTGCTGTGTGTGTCTATGTGTGGGCTGGGTGGGGGTGTTGCTGCTGAGTTTGTGATGTTGTTCCCTGCTGCGCCATGTCTTACCTGTAATGAATTTGTCAAATAACCTGTCAAGATTACCACAGCTTTTTAGCTTTTCATTAGAGAACAGATATTGATCACCTCTCACCCTTTCTCTTTTTCCTGCTTGCATTTCAAAGGCCCCTTAAATCACTGCATTTTTTAATTTACTTCAACCCACTTCACCTTTTCCTGTTTTGGAATATAACCTAATATAACCACATCTATAAATCTTGGGAATCAAAATTTCACCATCAAGGGGAATTCCCTGACAAAGTGAATTTAATTAGCAAGTTTACAGTATGATTTAAAGACGCTTTGATGTCATTTTAATGGTTTTAAGATCGTGTCCAGTGACTGTATTTGAAAACTATAAGCCTGTCTAAAACTGGCACATTTACAGTGATGTTACATTTACAGTGGTGTTGATTGATGTTCATTGGTATTAACTGTGGAAATCAAATAAAAGTCAGAGTGGTGAGGTAGGTTGAGGCACTGGTCAGCATATTTGCATACTGGCTAGGTTAGTTCATATGGGGTTAATATGGTTTGATGCCTAATGTAAGAATTCAGCTGTTGTCTGAGCTTATACTGGTTCTCATTTTAGATTTAAAATGCATAAGCATACAATGCATCTTGTAACATTAGCTTATTCTACTTAGGCTTTGTAAATCACAGATAGGATCTTTTTAACCCAGTTGTGTGTCGGAACACATTAAATCCGGTGGAGTAAGTCATTGAAAAAACTATTAAGACATTTTCTGAAAATGGCACTGGCCACCAAGCAGCTCAGAAGAATTCAACAGTGATTCTATTGTACTTAAGGTTTCTAGCATCGACATGAGTGGCCTAAAACACTGATTACGACATTGTTTTTAAAACCTGTCACTTCAATGTAAGCAAAATTGTTCCTTCACCTTTGGACATTTAAAGAAATCAAATCACGTGACTGTTAAACTGTTATCACTGGCAAGTTTATTGACTATTAATACATACATGCAGCAGAAGGAGACAACAACTAAATTTAAGATGTTTTCTAACACTGTTACAGATTTGTTCATAAATATGTAGGCCCATATCTTTATTGATATCTTTATTGATGTTATATATATATATATATATATATAGTATATCTGCATTCTTAGACTAACAAAGAACTATTTGTTTGTCTGTCCCCATAAGATCTATGAAAAATTATAATTTCAAACTCCTTAAAGAGAAGATAACATTTTCTTTTCTTTTTTCTGTCTCCTTCCTCTCTCTGTTTTTGTCCTCCATTCTTTAGTATACCTCATCTTTAACATATGATGGAGTCCTTGTGATGGCCGAAGCCTTCCGCACTCTCCGCCGTCAGAAAATTGACATTAGTCGACGTGGCAATGCTGGTGACTGCCTGGCCAATCCTGCTGCTCCCTGGAACCAAGGAATAGACATGGAGCGGGCACTCAAACAGGTTGGTACACACTTGACTTTGTTTCATTTAGTGTAGACACACAGACTCTAAATCGCTCGTACAGATGTTCTCAAATACACACAACACACAAAAACACAGTCGGTGAAACAGCTGGCACAAAGTAATTGAAAATGTTCCAGAAATCCGTGCCCGCATTTATGTGTTTTACATTTTTTGTTTGGACCTTGATGGAGTCCCTACAAGAGAACACAGAGAAAACACACACACACAAACCTGTACTGCTTTACTTGTGAGGAAACTGTATTGGCTTCATTCATTTCTCAGGGATGTACTAGAACATTACCAATAGCCACTACATGTCTTACCCTGTCGTCAACGTTTACATTAACCTTAAAACCAAATCTTAACCCTTAAATACGTTGTTAGTTTACCATGTTAGGGACTGAATTTTTGTCCTCAAATGGAAATGTGACGTGGTGAATGTTTTTGTCCCCATAATGTCATGAATATACTGTATAGCGCATATACACACACCCACTAGAAGATTGCTATTTAGTTTTGTTATTTTAGAGCGAAAGGTATGCAGTGTTTTGCTGAATATTTTCAATGTTTCATATCATTTAAAGTGTTATCTGACAAACTATTGTCTTCAATATGAGTTATACACTGGGAAAAATTTATTGATGCTACTTTTAATTAAATGTTCTCACTATCATTGTTGATATAAATCCAGGTGCGCATTCAGGGCCTGACAGGGAATATTCAGTTTGATCACTACGGTCGGAGGGTCAACTACACGATGGACGTGTTTGAGCTGAAGAGCAATGGACCACGCAAGGTAGGCTTTCCTCATGGCTTAGAAACAAAGATAAACAACACTTTGAAATCATAAACATCATAAACATATCACACCCAACTACTTTAGTTTTTTTTTTTATGCGACAAGTCCTCCAAATTAAACAACCAAATACGTTGTTTGACCATGCACTCTAGAACGATACATAGAAGTGTTGTCTGATCTGCTGCCCCCGTCAACAATCATCAGCAGGACAGTGTAATTTGTCTGTGCTTTCCAAAACTGTTACAAATCACTGTTAAAAGATAATTATGTGTTATGATGTGACATTGCTGTGGTTAAGGTCTGGTTAGGTTTAGGCACAAAAATACTTGGTTAGGTCAAAACGATCACTTTGTTAAGGTTAGAGAAACCTGTGGTTAAAGATACTACTTCCCAAAAGTTAGGCGACTTCGGTTGTCATGGCTACAATAATAATCACAGGGATGATCATAGTTACTTTTTTTTTTTAAAAACTGGCCCGACTCGCTGTCTGAAATGTGACTTGTGGCTAGAAACACGAAACAAACAGCTGTCTCCTGTTGCAAAGCCCATTGTTGGATTAATTTCCCCATTCAATTCTTCTCTTCTGTATGAGGAAATATGTCTACACATAAAGACATCAACTCAACGGTGCCATTGCTCAGGTTTATAATTGCTACGGCTGCAGAATGGCATCTGTTGTTCAAATGTAACTATGTCGTTTCCGGATGACTGACATTACCCCCTTTGTGTTGTTTTTCTTGGGAGGACAGGAAAGTTCTTATTATTTAATTACCACTAACATTAGACATTGGCTCTCTTTTACTGTTAAAGGATAATTCGTATAGCTTTCATTTTTGTTGTTTTAACCCTCATGATGGTTGATTGTTAAAATATTAATTTACTTTCTGCATCATTATCTCCATAATTCTTAATTAATAACTGTCCTACTGCAGTTATAAATACTTTGCATAACTGCTATTGAACTGTTGCAGCTTTTGCTTTTGTGCATTGGAGTGCAGCTCTCAGACGACCTAGGGGCGCATAAAGCTCTGCAGTGACATAAATAGGGAAAGTTTGAACATAATCCTTCTTCATAATGGCAAAAAGTAGAAAGTTAAGGCTCAGGTTGAAAGTACCCATAATTTCTCTTTACCAGAAAAAGTATACATGTGGCACCTATAATAAAGATATAACACCATGTTCCAGCTTCTCAAGTGTTCCTTTGACAGCAGTATGTGTTTATTGAAAGTTCTTGGCTCACACTCCATATCTCTCAATATCTTCTACAGTTCCAGTGGGAAATTTGCTGGAGTGAGCTCATCCTGTTGACTCGTTTTTTATTCTCTCTGTTCTTTTCTTTCCATTTCACATTGTTTTTTTAATGTATATTTTATTTGTGTTTGTCTCTATCTTGATTTTATTGTAATCACCTTAGATTTTATTTCTGCATGAACTGTGCCATAAAGACTGATTGATTGTTTTTTATTTCTTTTATCACTCTCATTCTCTCTCTTTTTTTCCCCTGCGTCACCCTCAGATTGGTTACTGGAACGACATAGACAAACTTGTGTTGGTCCAGAATGAAAATGCTCTGTCCAATGACAGCTCGGCGATGGAGAACCGGACTGTGGTCGTGACAACCATCATGGTAATGTACCCTATGAATGCTTTCACTTCTTCATAGTTTAGGTGCTGTTTTGAGATTTGGGCAAAGCTGTCCAACGCAGTGACAATCAGTCTTCCTTATTCCACAATTTTATTTCACCAAAACCTTGCTCACACCTGATTTTCCAGCTAACATCTGTCTCATGTAGAGGTTTGAGTTTCATGGATATGCAGACTGGTGCAAATGCAAATGAGTCACCAGGTGTTTAAACACCCGATGTAACAGGTGCTGGATGAAAATATACTTTTTTCTTTGTCTTTCAAGCAAGATCAGGTACATATGCAGGAGAAAGGGGAAACATTGTTTTCTAAAAAGATGGATTTGACAGCATACGATAAAAATAGTTGTAGCAATCATGAATGAGATGAGCAATTACAACATTTTGGTGACAATTAGGGTTATTAAATTTGATTAGATACTACTGACAAGCACTGATACATTAACAACCAGTGTGCCACCTAACCTTGTGACAGTGACTGTCTGTTGCTTGCACTGCACAAGTCATAGGCTGAATGTTAGAGTTTCACCAAGAGCTGTAGACTGGAGTTTATTTCCCTTAGTGGCATAATAGGATGCAGTCATTGTCAGAAAGCCAGGTGATGAAGTATAGAAGCACTGTCATTTGGCAGACTTTTGTTAATGTTGAAGAAAAATCAGCCTTGAGCTAGATGAGCTGTGCAAGTTGAAAAGAGCACTCAGAGCATGGCCACGAGGGAGTGGCACTTGATTACACTAATGTCTCATTAGTAGGCAAATCTAAAACTGACTTCAGATTACCATTTAGAAGTGACCTCAGTCCAGTTCCTTCTAATGGCTTTCACATAGACACCAGTCTGTGGCCAGTTTAATTATTCCTCTTTCTTCTACAAACAAGGATAAAAAGGGGGGCTAATCGGTGGATTTGTGCACATCCTCTGCTTACATTTGATTTCACTTCACCCATCTGCAGCCTTTTTATGGTGACCATCCCCTTCCTGTAAATGCAATCAGTTTAATTCAATTGGGCATGCAAAATGATGTGAAAGCAACTCAAAAGACTAATTTCAGCCCAGAGATAAAACAAGTCCCAGATGCTTGAGCTTCAGCAATTCATTCTTTTGTTTCAAGCCACATTTCTTCATCCAGCAAACTCTCTAATATGACCAAATTATCTGTAGCGGTACTTACTGAAGTGTCATACTGTGAACAAATACGTAAAAATGGAAAAAAAAAAACAATCAAAGATAGTACAGTGAGTCTAGAGTGCCTCCAGTGGCTAGAAGTGGTAGTAACCAGTCCGGTCTGCAGAGAGGAAAACAACCACATACACTGCTGGAAAGAGTTCAGAAAAATGAATTCAGCTGGACTAAATGTCCCCAGTGACAGCCCCGCCTCCAGATATGCACACTTCAACTGGCAATGTGTTAAACCCCAGTGCAGTGTGTGCTGTGTTGCCTACAGCCAGGCCAAAGACAAGCAAATGAAAACACATTAACACAATCGAATATATAAAAGGACAAGTTGTTAATCAGTGACAAAATCCTATTTTGAATATGCGTATATTATGTTAATGTACCATTACTGTTAGAATCTATCACAGTCTATTGTTGTTGTTCCCATGGCTGTTGGGCTTGTGTTTCAAATTACATTTATTTTGTGTGGTTGTAAAAGTGTGAAAGACAGAGTGTGGCATTACCGTATATGTCTTTTCGATGTTTGTTCCTTCCTCTTTCTCTCTCCCTCACTGTATCTGTCTCGCTATCCCTCTTAAACTCCTCTCATCCCCCCCCACACCCTTCATTTTTACCTCCATACCGCCCCCCACCCCACCTCCTGCATATTTCTCTGTGGATGATGACCTCAGCAGACCTTGGCTAACGTTAGCTCAGCCACCTCCTCCTCTTTGCAGCCTTTGATGATGAGGAAGCCTCTGCTGTGACACTGATGCCGGGTCTGCAGACAGAGCAACAGACTGAAACACAGACTCACCTGAGTCGCAGACCTTCAGGAAAGACAGAGGACACACAGACTGATAGACTGGGTGTCTCCAAAGCTCTGTACATATATTGTTTTTGTCATGAATATGTTTTTCTTTGTGTATTTTTTTCTTGTATATTTGTTAGAAAAAGTGATTTTTATTTTATAAATTTATTGATTTGCGTAGATGTGGTGTATTAACACAGCAACAATGGTGGAGAGGGACTATATGGTTGAAGTGAAGATACAAGACTTCAATGTTGAAGTCAGTGAGTCAATGTTCAATGAGCCAGTGAGACACTGGGATGTCTTGCTTACTGTGTTTCCGTCTTCCTCTCATGGCAAAAGCCACAGTTGGACAGGGGCTCTGCGAGGAATTCTGTTGTTACATTCAGCCTTGTTAGTAGACTTCCCTCCTTTTTGAGGACCCTACAATCATGACCACTTCCCTTTATTCTTTTTTAAATATTTTACCTCTTTCTTTCAAGATAACATGAGGGAGGAAAGGTCTACCTCCATCTTGATCTTTCTGCTCCGTCACTTTTTAAATCTACTCAGCTATGCCTCCTCACTCAACTTTCCTCCACTGTATTTCATTTCCTCTGAGAGGAGGCATGACCGTCTACGCCTGAATGGAAGGGTGAAGTTAAGATGTTTAGTATTCTTTTAGTTTAGGGTATTCAGCACTCTGGGTTTTTGTCAACTTGAGACAACAACTTGACATTGAAATGACACCATTATTTATTTTTTATCTTGTTAATGATGTTACTTTCATATTGGCATTGTAATTGCTTTTTGACATTAAATATGTAAAAGTATAGCATATTGCAAAAACTGAAAAACGCAGCTTTAACTCACCACTAACTGATGTTGCATTATCATCATCCAACAGACAAATGAAAAGTGATATATGCACCCATTTACAGACATACCTAGCTGCTGCCATGTGGGTCATTCATACATGCAAGCTCTTAACCCATCACACAATAAAAACCACATGAATGCACACATGCACATATACACAAACACAGCCTGTATGTGCAACATAAGTGCATCGATGGGGATCGATTGTTAAGCCTGGTGGCATTTGCCTTTATTAGTGTGCACCTGCTATACTTGTTACTTATAATATACAGTAGCAGCTGATGACATGACAATCTTTTATTTATGCTTTTTTTTTCTTGGCCTTAGACTAATAGATTAGATTACAAGCAGATATTTGACCTTTAATTTGCCTCTCTATGTATTTGATACATTTCACGCTTGATGATGGATGGAGTTCTGCCAATGTTGTGAAAATGTGCAACATGTTTATTTAGTCAGTGCTCAGGGGCAGCACATAGAGTGCTGAAGAAAGATTGTACAGACCTCTCACTGTTAAACTGTGTCCCATGGTATGTTTATAAATGAGAGGTGAATGTTCTTATCCCAAAAGGCTTTTTATCAGGATAAGTAAGGATATGCAGGACACTCAAAGAGCTACAGATGGGAAATTGACATGAGCCAGGTGAAGTAATTATGCAAATAAGGAAACACAAATTTTTGAAAAAATTGACCTTGGAAAGATATATAATAGAATATAGTCAACCAAAATAATGGTGAAAAAAAGTGCTTGCTGGTTGACTGGCTGGTGACTCTGTAACATGTTTGGTTAGACTGACTACCAGGTTTTTTTTTTTAGCTGATTGATTAATTACCTGTTGGAGTGATGTACTTAGCATCTGATTGACTTGTGACAGTCTTCGTGGAAATTTGGCTCGCTGACAAGCTGGGTGAAAAGCTGGCCAAAACTGGCAGGTTGACTCGGTGACAAACCTAATGGCTGTCAACTGGTCACTGAATGACCGATTGAAAGACTGACCAAGTGCTGAACTGGCTTGCTCTTTTTCTGGCTGAATAGCTTGAAGATAATCATGCTGACTCATTGGCCAAATATGTGATTGGGTAGATGATTATGTACTCTAATTGCAGTAATTCATTAATAAATGGATTGATTGACCAACTGAAAGACTGAAACAGGCTGTGACTAACTGACTGGCTGGCTTGCTTCTCTGGCCATTCCAACGGATGGCTCTCAGGCTGATTAAATCTCTCAGTAGTTAGCTAACTCGTTACGTGACAGTCTGGCTTTTGAAATGCTGAACTGATTGAGCGTTCGGCTGGCAGACTGAATGAGTGACCGGACAGTTAGGTGACTGTCCAGCTGGGTCCCTATTTCTTTCACTGGCTGGCTAACTGGCTTACATAGTAAGTCCTGTCTGCCTTTTTGGCTCCGATGTGAAGTGTTTCATGTCTTATCAGCCTGAACCATTTGCTTCTACAAAGCAGTTCTCCCTCTTTTGCCCACCAATTTTCCTGCTTCATGTCTGTCTTTTCAGCCCATCCCCCTCTCATTCTATCTCTCTTCCTCTCCATTTTTCACTTTGTCATATTCTCTCTTTCTCTTTATCTCTCCTTCACACGTTCCTACTTTCTGTTTCTATCTATCCTCATTCTCCCTGTAGCTATCTCTGTTTGTATTCTGATCTGCCCCTTCATCTTTCCTCTGTAGTTTCATATGGCCAATACACTCCATATCCCTCATGCTCATACATATTTCCTCCTATTTATCTTACCCATGTCCTCTCTTTCTATTTCATTCAACCTCCTGATCTTTCTTCCCATTTCCTCCGTCTTACTCTCTTTTTTCGCCTTTTCACCTTTCCTTTCTTTCCATGTCCTGATAGACTCATAATGCCACATTAGGCAATACCAAAACATGATGCTACCTTCCCAGCAGTAAATACACACACTAACATCCAGTACACACACACACAAACACACACACACACACACACACACAAACACACACACACACAAACATTGGCATTATTACCTTCACAACAAGACAAAGGTGTCTGGGGCAAACTGATAACAAACCTTAAGGAGACTTTAAAGTGAAACAGTGCCACTGTTGGCAGAGCTCCCTGTGTGTGTGTGTGTGTGTGTGTGTGTGTGTGTGTGTATAGTTGCTTACATAATACCAAATTAACTCAACAAAATAGACTGCTCTGATGTCAAACACTCAACCTTCCAACATGATAAAGCTGAGGGTAATTTGTTGGAGGAGGCAAGTGAGATGGTTTTGTTGTCCTTGTTAACACAAATTAAGAAAGTGATTCCCCTTGAGAATCAATGATTTGAGATTAAATGAAAAGTGAGGCGAAATAACATTCTCACACTTTTTGAGGGACAGTTCTTGATAAGACAATCTCCCAGTGTGTGACTTAGTCATCTATTAGAGTAATTTGGGGTCAATAATCAATAATCAAAGCACATTTTTGTGCTTCTAACCCACCTGGACTTTGAAAGAAAGAAGCATATTTTCCAAGATGTTGGATTATTCCTTCAAAAACTAGTACACTTTCATATCTCTGTGAAATTGATTATTTCTCCTACATCTACTGTATTGGAAAATCGTTTTGCCTTTTGTCTCAACTCAGAAATGAAAAGAGAATTGCTGAATGAATTAACACTGAATTAGATTACTGTAGTGCATATCCTCTCAGTCCGTTAGATGTATAGATGAAAATGCCCATACAAAGCTGGCTTAATTTAAATGGTTAAGATGCTTGAATTTGTGTTTCACTGTATCCAAAACCAGTCTACCCAGTACTATAGTGATTTTTAATGGATTTAATCATGTACACTTGCTTAAATATTCCCTCACTATAAAGTCTATTTTTATTTAAGTCTATTTTGTAGAAAGTTTCTGTTTTATCTTCATTTGTGAGTTCAAATTGAGATTTTTCATGTTGTCAGCGTGTGATTCACCTGAAAAATGGATCAAATAGTCTCTGCCATAAAATAATCCCTCATACACATGTTTCCTCACAAACTGTAACATCACATTCCTGTCAACATTATTTGATGTGTTTCTATTCATGAGCCAGAACTGAAGGTAAAATCATGCAATGTTGTAAACCATCAGGTTTGTAATTTCAGTGTAATGTAATGAATGTAGTAATGGAAACTGAATTATATTAAAAAGTGTCAGTGGTTTGCATCACACAATGATGTGAACAATATAAATTAGACATAAACAGTAATTGGGTTACAACTCTAAATAACACTGGTATTCACTTTTTCAGTGCTCATCTTCATGTCCTCTAGTGTTTGTCCCTGTTACTGAGCAGCCTCGATGTCTTAGTTGATCTATTAAAAGGAATATTTTTGAAACTGTTTTGCTGTTCATTAACATTAGGATTCATGTTGAGTCAATGGAATGAGCACCCCAGGACCTGCTAATGTCTCCAATGATGACATTTTAGGAGAAATGTTTTTGTATGTTCTGACATTGAGCACAATAGGACAGATTTTTCTTCATTTTGATGATGATAATGTTGATGGTGATAAAAGTGTAAAATGTTCAGCGAAAATAAGAGCTGAATTTGTGTGGTTGGTTTTGGAGTAAATGTATTTTTTTGTAACAAATCTTATACTGATGACTGAATAATGGTTTGTCAGAAATGTGATGATGCAATACTCGGGGTGTTTTTTGTTTGTTTTAAAGTATGTGTTCTCTGTCATCTATATGTAGATCTAACACACTATTCCTATCGTATTCTTTTATATTTAATATCATTTGTTTATGTACAAAAGAATGGACATATGCTTATCCCAAAGAATGTTTCTGACAACTGTTGGAAAGTACATTTTGACATTTACAAACTATCTAACAGGAAGAAAACCTAGTCACTAGAAGATGAAGATCTCACTTTCTGGTTTAGAAAAATACACTTAAATACATTTAAGTACATTATTTACATACGTTATTTTCTTTATTAATTACATGTTTTCATAACTACATCAAGGTAGACACACAATTAAACTCATACTTCATGAATATCCTCATAAAAATATGTTTTTCCATATTTTACTTTTACAAAATTACTACTGTAGTACTGGGTTTTGTTTTAAGCTCATTGTTTACTCAAAAGAAAAGAGAATCAATTAATAAATCCAGCTGCCCTCTGTGGGTTTTTGTTTATATATTGTTTCCATTGTGGGATTTTTTAATCCCTCTTCCTGCCTGTCTCTCATCTAGACTTGCTTTCACTGTAATTCAATATCCTGGACTGAAATGATTGAATTGTTCTGTCAATTGCATCCAAATCTGTCTCGCTCTGATTTCATTGCTCATTTGACCCCTTTTAAAACATGTCCGTCTAAAATGCTCTGTGATTAAACTGTCCTTATTGTCAATGTGAATCAATTTCCTGAATGAAGAATTCTATTCAAATATATGTTATCATTTTTTATTGTGTTTTATGATCTTCATAAACCATTTCATAGCTTGAGAGTGTTGGATATTATAAAAGCCTGTTTGATTAATTATGTTAGATTAGTCTTTGATTAAAAGAGGTTTGATAGCATTTTAATAGGCTTGGTTTCAGTTGGATTACAGGGTGAGCAGCCTCAGGCATAATACCATAACTCACTGCTCCTGATGGATGCGCTGTCATTCAAACATCTGTGTGTGTTTCTTTTCTGTGTGGATACTCTAGGTGTGTGCATGCTTCTCTGTGCTCGTGTGAGTGTGTTTGTGTGTGTGTCATTCCTACAGTAATACTTGCCAGTAAAACGCATCTGCTATCTCCGTTGACAGCATCTCTTCATCTCTCATCTTTTTTAACTGTATGTACAAAAATCATTCTACCTCTTACAACACATTACCAAAACAGCAGTGTAATCTCTTTCTCTTCTTTTTCCCCTCTCTTGTACATTTCCCTCATCTCAGCATTACTGTTACTGAGTCAGGTACAGGTCCCAGCGTGTAGGGTCAGGTGAAGGCATAAAACAAGGTACAGAGAAGTCATAAACACAAGATATAAAACATCTTCCTCAGATATGGCCTTTTAAAAAACAGCTATTTTACCCTTTTTATATACTCTGTTTTTTTTATTAACTGTTTTTTTTTTAGGCTGTTGGGTTTTACTTACAAGATGATTCGCCTATTAGACATTTATCTTCTGTAATAGTTTGAGAGAATGTGAATATAAAGTACATAAACATGTTTGACATTCGGTTTGCCTTCATTGTCCTACAAGTACGGTAAAATATGCCTCTCATAATGATGTACACATCCAGTTTGTTACAATCTTAATGTTATGATTCTGCTTTTATATAGGCTTGTTTCCAGTTTCATTTGTCAAAGCAGAATTGAATTCCTTGCTGTGTCCCTCTGAGTATGATAAAAAAAAAAAAAGTAATATGAGTTTCTTTTGAAAATGTATAAACCTATATTTTTTCACAGGTATCATTTTCATTGGTCTTTGTGTGTATTTTCCCTGGTACAATGTTTACAACAAACCTGTCAAGCTCTCATTTGCCTTGTTTTTATCATCACTGCTGTCGCATTCCTCCAAACAGTTGTGTCTCTCTCCCCTTATGCTGGTTTTGTAGGAGGGTCCCTATGTGATGCTGAAGAAGAACTGGGAGTTATATGAAGGCAATGACCAATATGAAGGATACTGTGTGGACCTGGCCTCAGAGATCGCCAAACACATCGGAATCAAATACAAGATCTCTATCGTACCAGATGGGAAATATGGAGCCAGGGATCCAGAGACGAAGATATGGAACGGGATGGTCGGAGAGCTTGTGTACGGGGTAAGAGTGGATGGATAATGTTCAGATATTTATATTGAAAATTACCCAGATGAAAAGACGCAGCCTTCAAATTTCTTGTTTTCTCTAACCAGCAGCCAAAAACCCAAATATAATCAATAAATTCAATTAAGTGATTATCAAAATAGCTGTCATTTAATTTTCTGTAGATTGAGTAATCAATTACTCAAGCAATGTATTCAACTCTACAAAACATGATAATATAGCACACAATAACAAATAATAATAATAATAATTGTATGGTCTTCAAATTACTTCATAATGACAATGCACAAGAGAGGATAATATAGTGTAGTGCAATCCAGTATAACATCACCACAAATTATGGAAAGTTGATGCAGTCTCAACCAAACTTGAATGTTGGAATCTTCTTAAAGGTAGTAGAGTGTATACTGCAGGGATATTAAATTTCATTATGTGCCCCTGCTATTGTGACCCCATCATGGTCCATCGCACAATAGCTTAGAAATGCTCAAAATAACTTATTGCAGTACATAAACTTATCTAGAGCTCTGCGTCCTCATAGTTGCCGTATCTGTTTCCTGCCAAGATGTCGGGTCTCAAAGGGTTCACTTATTCCTTAAGAATCTGGCAAGCTGGCTAATTATGCCATTGACAGCCACGCACAGTCTTAGATTTAAACATTGCCTGCTTTTCAAACTTTATCAACATGCAGAAGACAATGTCAGTCGTCACTTTGCGGAAGAGTGAAAGTGGAGACATTGCTGCAGAACAGCGACAGAATTAATTAGCCTCCAGAATCCGTAGTGGAAGGTGACACAGCAGAACCGCCGCATTGACTAATCATGTTTGATTTGTTCCAAACACTGGCAGTCCTTTCTGATGAATCTTCTGCCACGTAAGAAGAAATACGTTTGTAAGATTTCAGCACTTTGTCCTCTAGTTCACTTCTTGGTTGCTTTTATATCTTTGTGTCACTTACTCTCTGTTTATCTTTGTGACTTTTCATTCTTTCATGTTGTGTTCTTCTGTCACCAGCTTTCCTAATTTATTTCATCTCTCTGTCTGTGGTGTGCTGTGGGTCTTGATATACCTCTGCCCTCTCCTCCTCTGGTTTTATTCCATGTCACTTCTGATTCCCTTGTCTTTCTTTTCCTGTTTATTGTCTTTGCATTGTAACATCTTTACTCCTTGTAGAACTTGTTTGATATGCAGTCATTGTAGCTTCCTTTTCAGTTAAGACTGCAGATGTTGTTTAGACACATGCAGCTATTCAGAAACAGATACCCATTGTGCTGAATGAATAATGCTTTCAACTCACATTTGACAGATTTTGAATGTGTGTGTGTATGTGTGTGTGTGTGTGTGTGTGTGTGTGTGTGTGTGTGTGTGTGTGTGTGTGTGCGCGCGCGCGCATGCAAGTGTTTGTGAGACCTTGCTCACTACTTTATATTCTGGCAGTGTTGCTGTCATGCCTGCGTATGAATTACTTCTCTGTCATTCCACTGGTTTCCCTCTCTCTTACCTGTCTCTTTCAACCCTTTCTCACTCTCTCATGCAGTACTAATTTCCTCCCTTTGCCTCCACTCGTCCATTCTTCCCTATCTTCCCAATCTATCAACTCCTGGTACATCCTGCAAGGCAGAGCATGCCTCCCAAACACACTAAAACATCCCCTTGCAAGAATGATTCAGTGGTTACAATGAATGTATTCTCCCAGTTATTGGAACAGCAGAGAGAGTTTTACAAAGAGATGTTACTTCAGCAGCAGGAAAATTTTAAATGCTTTATTCAGCTGATCATGGATGGAACTAACAAAAGACTGGATGGTGTTATTAGAGATGCACAGGAGCTGAGGAACAGCTTGGAATTCACCCAAGATAAGTCTGATGAGACAAGAAGGGGATACAAGGAGATTGAAACAAAGATAAAGTCATTTGAAAACAACATAATGAATTCTAAGCAGGAAATTGATGAAATGTTTACCAAGCTGGACTGCAGTGAAAATCAGTGCAGGAGGACAAACATTTTAATTGAGGGGATTGCTGACGAGAAAGGAAAGAACTGGGGTGAATCAGAGAAGAAGGTTCAACAAATGCTCTCAAGCAACCTGGGACTAGAGGGAATAAATATGTATGTTGAGCATGCCCAGAGAATTGGTCAGTACCAGGAGGGGAGAAAACCTAGCAAAATTGTTGTAATATTTTTGCACTTAAAAGACAGAGTATCCTTTCTTCTGCCAAGAAATAAAAGGGCACAAAAATCTATATAAATGAGGACTTCTCAGAAGCTGTGCAACTGAGGAGAAAAGAGTTGCTGCCCAAGTTGAAAGCTGTCTGAGAAAGAGGTGATAAAGCCAGCCTGAAGTATAAGCTGGTCATCATACCCTGCACTTCAAGGTTCAACTCTTCTTTTATAAAAGGACTTTCTTGTCTTATATTTTACTTTTTATGCTGTTTTTGTTTATGTGTCCAAATAACAAACTACATCTTGGTTATTAAGTTTGCCAAGGAAAGGACTGATATTAGTTCACTTAAATATATGTAGCCTTAGGAACAAGGTTCATGAGATTACAATTAGTGAGTGAGTTAAACAATATTCATGTTTTAGCACCGTCAGAAACACACCTGGACACTACTTAAAACTACGCTTACTACTTACTTACTATACAAGAGACAGGGATAAATACGGTGGTGGAGTTGCTTTTTATGTTCAGGAATACATTTCATTTGCTTTAACAAGAAAGACTAAAATGCCCAAGTCTAGGGTTATGAATGTTTACCGCAGGTCATAGAAAAGATTTAATGCAGACTCATTTGTTAATTAAAGTGGTCTGATGTATGTCAGGAAAATGATATAGCCATTGCATAAGTTTCCTGACATACATCAGACCACTTTAAATCTTTAACATCATTAACAAATGAATGATTGCTTTCTAAATTTCTTGGATAAATCAGTGAGGTGGGTGGATGAGAATGCTCCACTTAGAAAAAGGTCTGTAAAGGGAAATAGTGCACCATGGGCTGACGATGAGTTGAGATCTTTAATGCTTCAAAGTGCCAAAGTGAAGGTGGCTGTTCATAAATCTTTTTAGATAAAAGTCTTTATTGTAAATTGAGAAATAAGATTACCAAGTTAAATTACATCAAAAAGAAAAAAAAAATTAAAAAATAAATAACAGCTCTGTAAATGATAGTAAAAACGTATGTGGAATGTGCAGGTCAGTATATCACCAGGTCATATGCTGTAGCTACTTTAATCATTTCTTTATCAACAAAGTAGACGGCTTAAGATCTTACATGCAATTAGAAGAGGTCAATTTAACATGCAACATTGTTTACAGTATTATGAGGGATAAAATATATTGTTTATGTTGATCAGTGGTTAACATATATGGATACCAGGAAATTAGTTCAATGGCATTTTTTCTGACAGCAAAAAAATGTATTGTGGTGTTCCACAAGGAAGTTGCCTGGGTCCACTTTTATTTTCAATATTCATAAATGACTTATTGTATGTTGTTAAAAATGCTGATGTAGTTATGTATGCTGATGACTCTACTTATGTATGCTGAGGACTCTACATGTTGAGTCATATAGCATTACCAAATGGGTGAGAATAAACATATTTGTACTGAACATTGCCAAAACTAAAAGTATTGTATTTGGTAGTATGTATGTTCTTGCTAATGCCACCACATGTAATCTCTCTGTAGATGAGATATCAGTTGATCATGTCACTAAAACCAAATAAATAATAAGTTAAATAATTTATTGTCTTGGTCTGATCAGATTGATCACATAGTTTTCATCATGGGAAACAGCATTTCAATTTCAAGGAAACATTCTACATATGTTCCATCTTCTGTTATCATTGATGTTGTTCAGTCACTTGTTCTGTCACACCTTGAGTACTGCCCAGTTCTTTGGTCAAGTGCTTCTGAGAAACATCTAAAAAAAAAAAAAACTAAAAAAAAAAAACTTCAAATTGCACAGAACAGAGCAGCCTGATTAATTCTCCATTGTTCTGTCTGTGCTAATGTGAGTGAGATGCATAAACAATTATCATGGCTAAATTTGGAGGCTAAATTAAAATCTTGTCTTCTGTTATTCATGCAAAATGTTATTTGGAATACTACACCACACTTCTTGTGCGAAAAACTAGTTTATACTGTTTTTTGTCATGGGTATAATACACATCAAGTCAGCACTGGTCATCTGGTGGTGCTGTTCTTTATTTGGCTTGTTTTGCCTTTTTGTTTTATTGATACAGTGTGATTTTAATTATTGTTTGTTTTTATTGTTGCTGTTTTTGTGTGGGCCCAGGAAGACTAGTGACTACTTTGTGTAGGCTAATGGGAATCCACATGAAGAATAAAGAATCTTGCTCCCACTTCAAAATCCACTGATCCTTTACTGTGCTTGTCTACTTCACCTGCCCCTTGTGTTTAAATCGTCCCTCCTCCATCCTTTATCTTTCTCCTCAGACACTTTCTGCAGAAAATGGAGATTGCGGACAATTCCTGCTCACCATCGCTCACCTGTTTTAAATACAGTCCTTACGAATCAATTGCACTACAATATGAGTAAACTAAATACCTACTTTTCTCAACAACCCCTCTTCTTTACAGAAAGCAGAAATTGCTGTTGCCCCGCTGACCATCACTCTGGTGAGAGAGGAGGTGATCGACTTCTCAAAGCCTTTCATGTCCCTGGGGATCTCCATCATGATCAAGAAGCCCCAGAAGTCAAAACCGGGTGTTTTCTCTTTCCTGGACCCACTGGCCTACGAGATCTGGATGTGCATAGTGTTCGCTTACATTGGAGTCAGTGTTGTGCTGTTTTTGGTGAGTGACATAGATTTTTAAAAAGTCAGCGCATGAGTTGGGTTGCATTCCTGTCACAGTTGGAAGAGATTTGAGGGCTTGGGTTTAGAGATGATAGAACGCATCTCTTGTTTAGATCACACTCTAGAAAAATATGTGAAGCAGTGGGCTACCTTCATTAATTGTCCTTCAAATCTGACATATTTTTCCTTCTGCTGTCTCAGGTGAGTCGCTTCAGTCCATATGAGTGGCATGCTGAAGAACCAGAGGAGGGCACCGCAGAGCTGGGCCCCACTGACCAACCTCCGAACGAATTTGGCATCTTCAACTCTCTCTGGTTCTCACTGGGAGCATTCATGCAACAGGGCTGCGACATCTCACCACGGTGAGGGAGGGAAATGAAGTGTGTGAGGCAAACAGAGTGCATCTGTGTACGAGTGTGCATCAGACTCAGAGGGTAAGAGATAGTATTTGAGTCTGTATGCAGGATGTGTTCATAAGAGTGTGTGGGTTGGAGATAGTGTGTGTGTCTAACTGTCTGTAATGTCAGAATGTTGTGGTATTAGGCTTTGGTGATTCAGACTGTTGACAATGTGAATCACCTCTCTTCACACTTTTCTCACTTTAGCACTGAACTGGACTGCGACTCCAAGACACTGTGTGTTACAGAATGCTGGAAATACACATACAGACATGCACATACAAAAAAACATAAAAGTGTGAAGAAAACACCTGCACACAGTCCAGTGGTCATGTCCATACGGGTGTGCTATGGTGGAAGATTTAGCGGTTTGCTAGGTGTGTATGAATGTTTAATGCACTGCCGAAGAGGCAGAGTCCAGCTGTATTTTTAGAATATTTATAAGAATATGGCATTTTATTATTGATAACCTGAGAATGCAGTTTAGTGAAATATTCATGGCCATCATCCTCAAGACCTTTAGGGAGCAAATCTGAGGAGAGAGGGAGCAGCAAGGAGAGCTTCACACCAAAACAAATGATAGAAAAGAGTGATAGACAATGAGAAAACGAAGAAAAAAACACACGGTTGAGCAAAATGTGTGTGTTTGCTTGAGAAAATAATACAAATTGGTAGCAAGTATGTTAATGGAAACTTCACACTCTGTTATAGAGGTGGAGACAAAGTGGTCAGCACTGTGCTTTAGGACAAAGATGAATAGTTAGTAATTTTAGTTATGGCATTTTTTTTTACCTTAACATGCCTTTCCTAAGAAATCAATCTTGTGTCCTTTACACTAATAATAATAACGTGTATTATATATATTTGTTTATGAAAAGGTTGCTTCTATATGTAACCCCTGAAGGCATAAGCCCCTTGTTAATCTTAACATGAATTTATGACTGATAAACATTGAATCTTTCTCATCTCCATGTCTTTTCCTCTGCTTTCAAACCTAGTTTTACACCTAGTATCTCTAAACATTTCCACTGCATTCCCATTAGCATTTCACTTTTGGGAAAAGAACAAAAGTCGTACATCAGTGGCCCAACTTCACTTTCTTCCTCCTCCTCTTTTGCTTTTCTGCCCTTCTCTTACACTCTTTCTTCCATCTCTTTCACGCTCTCTCTCCTCAGCTCCCCAGCACCTGTCGTCTCCCACTCCTCCCCACTTTAGTGTGAGTGACAGGCCAATTCTAGCTCCAACACACAAGATGGAAATCACTCACACCAGCTGCATGCACCCACATTCACATGCACGAACACACAGGATGTGCACAAGAATACACAAAAACACATACACGTCACACACTGACTTTGCTTACACACACATGCAGAAAAACACCCAGTATGCACTTTCACAACAATCCAACACACATGCAGAGTTCTCCATCACTTGTAGGTCTTGTTATAGATGTGTGCGCATAAGCTACAGCTGTCATAGCGATAATGTGATACTTAACATGAAGCCAGTGTTCGTCATATAAATCACCCGGTCCTGTCACTTCCAATACAGCACAACTCCTCTAAAGGCCACGATTACTGCAGTCATAAATGCCAGATTATATTCTTACAATGAGCAAAAACTGTCACTTATATACTTTTTATTCTTTCATCTTCTCCTATTTTCAGATAAGAGAAGTTTAAATTCAAACGTGTGCCTCAAAAGGCATGAGATCTAATGTAGCACAATTTCAGTCTCACAAGATGAACCGATTTATGGAAGTATGCTGCAGATGTGAAGATGAATGGAACTTAATAGTAATATTTACAATATAGAGACATACTAGCTAGCATAAGGTGAATTACTGCTTCCTAAAGAGGAACAGGAGCTTGAGTGAAAGATAGAGTGAAAGGCAGGAACAAACAGCAGGATACAGTAGGGAAATGCAAAACGATAAAGTGCCAAAGACAGCGTTCATCTTTGTATCATTTATTTAACCACAAAAATCATTACGCTACTGTTTGGCCAGCCATCAGATTCTGGCTGAGAATGTGAATTGAGCTGCTGATTTCAGACATCAATATATGTGTCTCTGTCAATAACGGGTTAGTTTTGTTTGTGTCTCGGCCTCTGGTGGCTGTTGTTGTGGCTGGATGGAGGCGCCTTACCGGAGAGGCCTTGTACCACCCAGAAATACATGGATGGAGCTGCGCTGACACACAGACCTATTTCACGGGGTTTTAACTGCTGCAGCTCCTGTTATGAACCGTTGTCAACTTCTGACGTGAAAGAATGACTCCAGCTATTATTTTAAACCTTTACATGGCAATTTGTTTGAAGCATGGCTCTCACTGCGCAGGGTTTGTTAACAAACTTTATTTATGCGTCCAGTTCAGCTGTCACTCGGCAGCTGGTACGAGCTGCATTTTATAGTTCTGATAAAATGTGGAAGTGGTACCTAAGACAGAACTTTGCTGTGTGCCAATTTCATACATAACACAAAGTACAGTAGGCCTGTTACAGGTCAATTATAAAGATAACTACACATTAGATTTATATAAAGAGGCTGACACATTCATTGACAGTGCTCTTATATACATGTATTGACAGTGTGTAACTTCTAAAAAAAAGTTTCATATTCTTTGATACATATGTTTGTTGTGATTGAAGTTGCAAATGACACATTGTCTATCGATATTGCCATAATAATGTACAACAGATCTGTCAGTCCTGTTCTTCAAAATACATTTAAATCAATAAATGAATAATTCAATTTGTGAAGATGTGTAAAATTATGGTTGTTAAACGATACAGAATGTAAGACAGCTTTTTCTTATGCATATTTAGTAGTATTCTGGCAGAATTTAACATGATTACCAACTTAATTATTTCCCAGATTTTGTATTAGTTACCATAGTCCCTATATGTTTGTAGGAATGCAAGAAATGGGATTCAAATCACAGCCTATTTGAAGAACAATGAATCACTTAACACATATACTTTATATACAGATATATAACATTAAAACAGGATTGCTGTGGAAGTCAAAATATTAATTGCATCAGTATTAGTCTGTGCACATCAGATAAATAGTAATTTTAACTGAAAATAATAAACCAAAACCAGTATGCGATTCCTTAACTCTCATATTGACATAGTTTTTAATTGGCCTATATACTACAACAGCATAATAGAATTCCTGAAATTCAGTAATGGTTTTTGGTTTTTGTGTGCCATCCCAAGATTTTCAGTGACCCGATCTGGCCACCCTTATGAAAAATTTATGGGGGCGCCACTGGCCAGATAGTGTCCTCTCAGTCCTCCAGGCAAAAAGGCGAGTGGGGGTTAAGTTGCCATTCATTCAGTGTTGGCCTGTGGCCTGGCCTGAGGTAGCACATGAAGTTTATTTGGCAGTTGGGTGAAAACTGATCAACCAGTAATGCTTTGAAAGTCAAACCAGAAGAAAACCCATGTAAGTCAATGGGGGAAAAGAAAGGAAACTATGAGTACACGCACACTGTAATCAACCAACAACATGTTTTCCTCAGGTCTTCTTTTGCCTGAGGAAGACCTGTCATTGGTTGAAACACTGCAAATAAATAAAAGGGAGTTATGATTCAGTGTGGGGGTACTCCTTGTGTGAAGCTTAATTGTTTTTGTATCCAGCACTTACCCCACCGAGGTTTTGTTGAGGTGCACACGACTACTTTGTTTCATTGAAAAAAGAAAAAACCAAAAGAAAAACATGTCCCACTCATTTGGTGCCCTCTCCCCTATTTGATGCCCTAGGCAATCGCCTGTGTGGCCTTTGCCACGGGCTGCCCCTGACTAAAGCATCCTTTATGAAACCAACAGTACTTCTAAGTGTCTCTCAAGTCGCGCTCCTATTCTTACATGTTACACACTCCTGTCTTGGCACACACATATCCAGCATTCTTTGCAATACAGCAGTCTATTTAATCTGTCATGCTCTGCTCACTCTTTTGTTCTTCCTAAGCTGTAGCCGCTATAGTGCTCATCGTGAGCATCAGTGCATCATCACCGCTGCTGCTAGCATATAGCATTTAATCAACCTCATCTCCACGCCAGAATCCACCTGTAGCCACTGATTGTATTGTAGGAGCCTGAAGAAGAGGAAATTTATAATCATCACGCCCTAATCTCTCTAAGTGCAGGCTGTGCAAGTGTATGCTGCAGGGACTGATGAGGCTTGAATCATGTACCTAGATGGTAAAATTAACCATATCTTGTATTTACATATTAATTCAACCATTTCACAGAAGCGGACTGGCGGAAATACCTAAGTAGCCATTTATGGTTATGCAAGAAAAAGTATAAATAAAATATTAATAATATAATAATAAAATTCAAAACAGTGATCTAAAAGTACATTTCCTCATTCATTAGATTTTGATGAAGAAATGAAATAAACAGGCTTTCTGCCATAAAACCATGTAAAGGATGAGCCTCCACTGTGACACCATGATCTGCCAAAAGACTAGATCATGGCCTTAAAAAAGGAGTTGTGTCATGCATATCACCAGGCCATATCATTTTCCCATCCCCTCAGCACATTTCCTCTAATCTAGCATTCCCTTGTTCACCTCTGTTGGGTAGGTAAAGACACAATGCTAGCTTAACTCACAACCAACAGCAGGAATGTGTAAAAAGCCTATCACAAGATTTGCTCTCACCACTTCTTCAAGTTTCCTTCTAACTGATATAACTGCCTTTTAATCATTTACTTTTACTACTTCTTTAAGAATATATTGTGGATTGTTATTGAAAATATGTGTATGTTTGTAGGTCTACCTACCCTCTATAGGAGGCATAGCAATGTGTGCAAGCAACTTACTGAACCAATTTTAATTACCCATAAAGGAGAACATTTCTCACCAGTGTCTCTACTTCAGTTGCACTCACAGATCAAATCCACAGGGTCTCAATTACAGAGCATAATACTCTTCTGTGTGGTGTGTTGATTTAGGCCAATAAAGCAGATGTAAATTTACATTGAAGTCTCAGGTAATGGAGGTTTAGTTTCTGTTTCAATGATCACGTAAAATTCTTAAAAGCATTAAACAGATGGGAATAATGAAAAACTAAATGTTTCTGATTTTAAAAATAGGCCTGTTTATTCAGTTTGCTTGTCCATTGACTCAAAATGCATCAACTGAGCTGATACTAGTTGAGTCCTTATTATAAGTTTGAAAGCAATAATAACAAGTGCAATTAATTTTATTATGTGTATTGTTTCAATACACTAGTCCTCTGATAATTTGGTATGAACAGATGATAATTTATGCCATCCATACTTCCTTCTCTGCAAGTATCTGAAAATAATCATGTGCTTTGTAGTTAGTCAGCTGCTCCATTTCCAAGTTTGTTTGTTTCTAAATCTCTACATAATGTATCTTGTCCAATATGGCTACCAACTACCACCTATGGCTTACACATCATCCAGCGGAAAAAATCTCTTCCCCTTATGCGTCACCGGTGAGTTGATAGACACCAGCAGCAACTCAACTCTGTCAGAGGAAGCAGTATTTTCATGCACATAACATACTTTTCCCATCTTCCAAACGTCTGTGCTGACCATGGGATGTTCATACTTGTCCTGGTTTTATCCTCCCTCTCCTCCATCCCGCCACTCGTATCGTCTCTGGCTAGTCAGCTGGGATCAGAGTATTGAAGTTGACATTTACTGTGGAGCTGGGAATAAAGAGAAGGAGACAGCCTCTATGGGAAGAGGTTTTCTTACAGACTGGTTGAATGCTGAGACATCTATTGTATATGGTTATGTCTGAGTGTGTGTGTGTGTGTGTGTGAATTTATATATGCTCTGCCTTCTCCCTGCTTGGCTGTTTGCAGTGTCTTTATGTTTATCTTTCAAAAATACAATACTCTTCTGTTTTATAACCTTCATGGGCATCTGTTGGTCAGCTGGTCCATGTGTTCAACACTGTTTGTTTTGACTTTATACACTGTGTATGTGTGTGTGTGTGTGAGACAGTGTGCATTGTGTATTGAGCTGCCATAGTACGGTGGGTCCATTGGTATGCTGTGTGGGTCCCTCTCTCCCTGCTGCAGTCATCTCTGCAGTCTGGGAGACAACACACACCCCTATTCAACTCTCCAACTCTCACTCTGTCTCCTCTCCTTTGCCCTATCTATCTATTGATCTATCTATCTATACTGTGCATATCTGTCTATCCTTGTTGTTCTGATTTCTCTTCATCTTTCCTTTTTTCTTTCTGTCTCATCCTTATCTCTTTTCCTCCCTTCTTGTTCATCTCCTCACGTTGTCTTCCTCTCTGGATGTTTTAGAGACTCTTCCTGCTGCTTTGCAGTCTAATCATCAACTTATTTAATTAAGTAATTGGCATTTCCATAACTATAAATTACAGCGCACATGTGTGTGTGGTCTGCATGCTCATGACTTCACTTTTTTCTCAGAGGCGCAAACGCACCGACATGTGATTCCTTCTCCTTTCCGATCAAGCAGAAGGTAATGGCTGGCAGGTGACATGAAGACATTTACACACACTCACACACACATTGTCAGTGTGACCTTCAGATGCCATTTGCACCACCCACCTGTCATCTTTCAGCCCAGGATATTGGGCTTTTAATGTTAGTGATTGGCCTGGTCACCGCACAAAGGGTGGGAACACAGTGATGGACAGTTAGGTGATGGGACTGGAATTTTTAAAAAGTGGAAATGAATAAATGGCAGAAAAGTGACAGGGTGTACACCGAGGAAGGACCAGGAACAAGTGCAGGAGAGGGGAGAGAGGTAAACTGATCACCAGTGAACATCTCAGAGGGATTGGATCTGTCTCTGTCAATAAACATCTGAAATTACAGCGCTCTTCTCTTGTGTGTGAGTGTGTGTGTGTGTGTGTGTGTGTGTGTGTGTGTGTGTGTGTGTGTGTGTGTGTGTGTGTGTGTGTGTGTGTGTGAGTGTGTGCGTATGCCGCTGGGTGAGGGCACTTGTGCACTTCTCTCCATTTAGCCCTGAGTGTGTGTGTGTTTGTATGTGTGTGAGTGTCATGTGTAAGTATTGAGTAAATGGCCGTGGGTGTGCTGAATAGTTAATGGTGGCAACAGATCCAGCTAATGGCATGACTAAATACAGTGGAGCACTGAAGCATACTGACTAATTAATGATTAGTCTTAAGCCACTGATTAGAATCCAGTCATACTGACTGACTTTGTTTATGAAATAGTTTTTACATACTCTTTAATAATCTTCTCACTGTTCCTCTCTCTGGCTGTCTCATATCTCTCCTGCTTCACTTTTATGATCCTTGTTTCATTTTATTCTGCTTTTCATTATCTGTCTGCTGCACCTAATCTTTAATCTATTAATCTGATTTTCTTTCACATGTTGCCCTCACACCCTTTCTTCTGCCTCTATCTAGTATTTCCGCCTGGTTCACTCACTCTGTCAATTCACATTATTTCACACTTGTAGTCCTTATAAGAGAGATCAAAGACATGAAACACAAGAAGAAATATGTTCTGTCTATATGTATTTCTCGTTGTCTTCCTGGTCTTTATGGTTGCACTTATCAAACATTCATGCATCATGTGCTTGTTGAAACATCAGGTGGTGGAGATAGACTCTACCTTTGTTAACATGTCTGCCACCATCACTGGTGTCCTGTTTGCTCCCCAGTTGGATCACAGCAACTAATAATGTGAAGAATTTTCCCTGTCGGCATTTCTTTAACAAACAAGAAGATGGGTTTTTAACAAGCTCATGATTTTTGGATGCATGTCACTCTTGACTTGTCTGCTGCCTCCAAAGAAGTTTGAAAAATTGACAGAAATTAACATTTTTCTTGAAGGAAGTACAAAACTATAATTTGTTGGAACACTTCTGTCATGTGTCATTTTTCTGCTGTAATTAATTATTCTTTCTTTTTTCCTTTTCATGCTTGTTATTTAGAGATGTACAAAAATGTCCTCAATTATGTCAGGCAATTTTAAATTATTTTAAGGAAAATAAGATAGTCAGACTCAATAGGTTACTAAAAATTGACTTTTTTTAATGAAGGAGTAGAAATGTCAATATGCACACAAACTGCATGTGCACAAAAACACAACACATAAACAGTGAAAAATGCAACAATCCAGCACTAGCTCACTCAGCTGTTGTTTGTGTCTGTCTTTCTGATTGCCTTTGTGTGTTTGGATGTGTCAGCATCAATCTGTTTATGAGCTTTTATGTGCATAGGCATATTTTTTGTGTGTGTCTATGTATGTGTGTGAGTTTGTGTGTGAGTCTTTGTTATATTCATTTCATCAACAGATTTTTTTTTCTGTCCAGATGATTGTGATTACTGTCACCACACAATTGAACCACAGGGTACATAATTGTCTTCTATTAGTTCATCCAACATCATATGCGCACACACACACACTCACACACACACACACACACACACACACACACACACACAAACACACACAGGTTGTCCTAGGTCACTTTTGGGGACATTACATAAACTTACATTCATTTCCTGGAGAACCCTAACCATCCCCACTACCTTTTCTTAACCTTAACCTAAGCCTAACTTTAACCACTGACCCAAAAATTTGCATTTTACCAATTGGGGACATGGCTTTTGTCCTCAATTGGTCCCCAATTAACTGGTCTTTAGTGTGAAATTTGTCCCCGAAAGTAGCCTATGACAGACACACACACACACACACACGCATACATGCACACATACATACACACAAAGTATAAAATAGGTGAGAAAACCCAGATGCATTGGATGAAAAGAAACCGTATAGTTCAGAAATGTGTGTGTGTGTGTGTGTGTGTGTAAGAGAGACAAAGGAACAGCATGCCATTAATCTTTCACACTGAGGATTGGGGAGGCAATCTGTTGGCTATCATAGATGATACATGACCCGCTATAGAATGATTCGCCTGTTGCATACCAACACACACGACACAACTGCACACACAGGCAACACACACATTCACACTGCTGCAAACACACACACACTCACACAGACATGTCACATAAAGAATCAAGGACGTCACTCCCAAAGCCCACCCATCAACACAAAATGCTCTCGTACATCAGCTAGAGATGTGTGCGCATGCAAACACACACACTTATACACATGCATGCATGCACGCTTTTATACATGGTCTCATCTGAATCAAGCACGCTCCATTGACCTCCAGTAAGTAAACATGTTCTTCAACTTGGTACAAGGCCAAATGCAGGTTAATACCGCCCTCTTTCATTTTCTCTCTCTCTCTCTCACATACACACACACCTGATTTCCTGAGGAACCTGATTTCCTGCATTGGGGTAGGCAATTTATTTTAGAAGCATTTTTTCTTATATTTGTTGAAATTCTCTTTACGTCCTGACAGCTATCAATAAATCAAATGCTTTGATAATAAAAAAGAAAAAAATCCGGTATCCGTAGCTGTCACAGGCCTGTAATAAGTCTGTCCAATCATTTCATTTGGCCCGCATGAAGTGATTGGATGGCCGACCTGCCTGTCTACCTGTGTGCACTCTGCCCGTGCACTCATTGCACATGACCAGAGTCTTCAAAACAGAAAGTTTGGAGGCCGGGGGAGCATTGGCATACTGATGGATAGGGAGTGACAGGACTGCATGAATTGCAGAAGGAGAAAGAAAAAAGATGGGGATATCAACAGAAAGCATCGGACTATTGCCTGTAGTGCAGGGGAAACTGAACAGCGCATAATCTTATCGCTCAACGCCGGGGCGAGAGACTTTCAATGAAAGTGAACTTGGCTCCCAGAAGTGAAACGCGATATCACTCAAATTTAAGCAGAGAGATGGGACACTCATTACTTTTGTGGCGGACTTCAAACGGATGAGAGGCGGTCCTGTTTACTAAAGGTTGTTGTGCCTTGAGAGGAAACTGTGTGTGTGAGTGCGTGCAGTAACTGTTCTGTTGCGTGCACATATGAAGCACATGCATATGCCCGGGGGAGAGGCTTAGGACAGAGAGGGGAGGGGAAGGGGGGGGACAGCTGCAGGAGGAGGGCTGTGTTTTCAAATTCTGGCATTTTTATTGTCTATTCCAGATTGCCTACCCCAGCTTTAAGAGAAATCTGTTTAGTGGGTTGATTTCTGCAGAAGAAGTCTGATTAATTGGGTTAGGGTTAAACTAAATATTTGTTACAGGGTTTAGTTTAAGTGTTTGCATTTATGCACACACAAAAACCTACTTGTAGCCGTATGTTGCAGCCAAACTCCAGTCCAAAATCAGACTACAATCTGCCAACTCATAATTAGGGGCACTATATAAGTTAATTTTCACAGCTGAACAGTTGGTTGTTTGTAAAATTGTATGTGTCTTCTCATTACAGTCTGTCCTCTCATGACATCGGTCCAAAGGCTTATAAAAACTGTGTGGAGCTTATCCTGTATTTGCATGGGCATTCCTCCTGAGCTCTGGTTTTCTCCCACATCGCAACTCATTTAATGATTCATGTCATTATGAACACCTCAGTCATTGCTGTTGTCTAAAGCACTGGCCTCAGAACTAGAGTTGGTCCCCAGGCTCTGCACTGTGGCTGTCCAATGATCCTTACATTTAGAATACTGTAGGTCAAACACGGGATGAATTTCACCTAAGAGATCAATAAGGTGTAATTTAAACTAATAGTAAACATATTCCTTACACGTTAGTCGTTTAAAGTGACAGTTCAAAAATCAATGCATGCGCCTGCTCTCCAGCTCGACAGGATCATGAGACAGAAGCAGTGTGTTCAGCTATATTTTGGAGAAAATATAATTGTTTGGAGCATACTGAGCATAAGTGAAGAAGTGCTGCTCTTGACTGTCTTCTTTTTTCTATCTGCACTCCTGTCATCCTCTTTTGTTTTGCCTTGTTTGTTATTCACCCCCCCTCCCTCGCTGTTTGGATGTCCGCTCAATTCACACACTCACTCCATCAGGTCAGATTAAAATGATGTCACAGCTTGTTTACTAGCTAACCAATTATATCACACGTCTCTCTTGGCCTCTGTCAGAGACCTATGAAAATGAGTTTCTAAATGCGCATCATCCACATTCCTACACACAAGTCATCATCACATTATCATTGTCATCAGCATTTCCATCAACAATCATATTTTACAAACTGCTAGTCGAATTAATGTTTTTAGTGTGTTTAGTATGTGAAACTTTCTTGTCCATTGCTTTTGAAAGTGAACACCACAAACCTTCATAAGCTCCTAAGAAGTGTGCTGGCTTTTGAACAGCAGCAGAATGCAGAGTTGCTCCGAAAGGTGACAATTTATGCCGAGTCAGGTGTCACTGCACCTCGGCTCTCTCGCTCCTGTTTTCTCTCTTCAGCACACGCTCGTTAAAACCCAGTCCACCCTAAAGATAACTCACATATCGCTCCTCACGTCACATCAGACTGTGGAATCAACAAACAGCTACCTGTCCAAGAAATGTGAGGCTGTATTTTCCAACTCTGTGCAAGAAGGAATATCACCAAAATTGTGTTGACTATGAATTTTCTGCTTATGATTTGTCAGGATTTGTGCAGAAATACAAAAACACCATGAGAAGTGAACAATATAGTTCAGGGGGGGTTGGCAAGGATATTTGTATCCCCAATTCTTTTTAAAAATACAAATTTTGATTTGAAGTCTAAGTTAGAGCAATTTTCCTGCTGAAGAAAATTTGAAGTTGTTGTCAAGTAACAAATCTTGTGGTGTTTTTGGAATTTTTTCTATGGCTAGAAGTGAGGTGACACATTTTTAAATTGCTTATTTAGTGAGGAGGTATTCATATTTACTGTGAATATTCGCTTGAACTACACGTTTTTGTGGTTTTTTTAGCACAGATTCAGTGAGGCCTGAAAGAGAAATCCTACAAAACATCTTCCTTTTCACTCTCTGTGAATGTGAACGCTCTTTTACAAGTTTAAACCTGGGTTTAAACCTGGGGAACTTTCCCAATACCCTCTTCACTTTCTTTCTAACTCTTTCTAAAGCGTGGATGTTTTATGTTGCTTTTTGCATCCATTAGAATGTCTTTCATTGACTGCAGCACTTAAAAGAAAATTTAACATTTTGCGACCTTCTTCCATCTTTCTCTCTCTTTCTCTAATGTGCTCATTCTTGCTTGCTCTCACCCTCTTTGCTCAGTGAAAAACAAGTTCATGCAAACAAAATGAATTGCCACTTACTTTGATGCTCTTGCTCACAATTGTTAGATAAAGGGAGTAAACATGGAGAGAGAGAGGAGGGCGTGAGGATGTGAGGGATGGAGGAGCGCCTAGATTACAATCTGTTTCATGTAGCCTTTGTTATTGTGTGTGCTGAACTGGTTCGAGGGTTGAAAGACAATTACTTGGCAATACTGTCAGTTGCACAGTCATGCACACAGTGGTGTCGGAAATGCGGTATGTTTCATATCTCTGACTCAGGAATTAATTATGTTTCCTTCTCTGTTTTTCTCTCTGCTAATCCCCATTGCTCTGTTTTCCTCTTATATTCTTTTCATCCCTTTTCCTTCACCTTCACCCTTTCCTTCATTCTTTCACTCACTTTCCTGCCCACTTTTCATCTCCCGCATCTTTTCATCTGCCTTCTTTTGCAATCTTCCACCTCTCCCTCACTCCCTCACTCTTTTTTTTTTTCTTCTTTGCTCACCTCCATCTGACTTCTCTCCAGGTCTCTGTCTGGACGAATTGTTGGAGGCGTGTGGTGGTTCTTCACCCTTATCATCATCTCCTCTTACACAGCCAACCTGGCTGCCTTCCTCACTGTGGAGCGGATGGTTTCCCCCATAGAGAGTGCGGAGGACTTGGCCAAACAGACAGAGATAGCATACGGGACACTGGACTCAGGCTCTACTAAGGAGTTCTTCAGGGTATGGACCCAACACAATCTGTTCATTTATTTGATTCCTTGAGAGGTATCAGGCTTTTGCAATGTTAAGTCATTTTCTACTGAGCTGAGACTACGGAACAGCCAAACTATTTTCACTCTTCTGGTCATCAGAAACACATACTCACAGAACTTTTTAAGAAATACCGTTACAATTTACAGAGAAATGTACATAAACTGATTTTCATGACATCTAGATTGTTTGCCAAATATGCCAGAAGACGTTTAAAGGTACGTTTGGGAGTTTCTGACCACTAATAGAGCAGTAGAGCAGTATTTTAATGACCAGCTCCCCATTTTGTTTGTATGTAACACACACCCACAAGCACACATAGATGCAACACACTTTAATGTGAATAGTTTCTTGTTATTCCACTTACTGACAGCAATGCACTTGCAAAAAGGGGGAAAGAAGAAGACTAAATCTTCAAAAATTCTCTTTCCAAATGTTTTATGAGGAAGGACATACATTCAACATGTTTGTTAGGCCTAAAAGATGCACACAATGAATTTTGGTGAGAAGCACTAAATGATTGATTAATGATTGAATGATGGTCATTTTTATATTTTCATGTCTTTTGTTATTTTTAAGAGGCTATGGTGTAAATACTGTATGATGATGTACACTCATGTGCATTTATCCAAAATAATGCACTCTGCAGAATGAAGAACAACACTCTGCTTTGATTTGTGGTGTTTTCTTGGCCTCCATCCCATCCATTATTGCATTACTGCTCACTTGTGATACAGAGTGGAGAGGGAGGTTTGGAAAAGGAAAAGGGAAAATCAAGGAGTAAAGAGGGGCAAAGATCCAGTGGCATCAATAAGGATTGGATAATGTAACAAGACCACAGCGTTACAGACAACCACCACAATCTGAAAGTCACTTCTAAAAGAAAAAATGAGAGTAAGAGGAAGCAAATATGAGGGTGGTGTTGTCTCATTTATTGAATCTAGACAACAGCCAAAATGTCAAAGCAGAATTCTAGTCTGACTGTAGGTGGGACAAGGACAAGTGACTAATGACAGTGTAAACCGATTTACAATAGTCTAGGTGGGAAGCAATGAATGCATGTATGACTTTCTCCAGATCTTGGATGGAGAGAAAGGAAATTTTGGAAATGACGCTGAGCTGAAATGTCTGGTTTTTACTTTCCAGCTAATTTGTTTAGAAAGATTGATGGCATCATCAAACTTCCCAGAAATGTTTTGGAGGAGCATACTGAATAAGAAAAAGAGTCAGCATGGGATTTTGTACCTTTTGATTAACGTTGTGAAACCCTCCCCTATCATGATTAGAATGATTGTTTGTTTACCACACTCCTGTTGCATTTAATCACTCACCTACCCTGCCAGATAAAGCAATGATAATAGTAGTAATGATAGATAATAATAATAAAGAGTAGTGAAGTGGAGATGGACAACAGATGGAGGACAAGGTGGAACAGAATATACTACAGTGAGCTGTTACAACAAAATAGTAAACAGGAAATGATAGCGGAGTGGCCCAGAGTAGATGTGGAGTGGCCTTTTGACCCATTCACCCATGAGGATTGCAGTTACATAAGTACTCATATACACACATAGAAACATAGACACACACACAATGTTGATGAGGACAGAATTTTTCTGCAGACATGGGCAAAACACAGCACGTCCTCCCAAGAAAATGACAGCATAGGTTGTAAATTCAGTCACCAAAAACGACCTATATGTGACAGATAGAGCTGTGCTTGTGTAGTGGGGGAATAATGCTACTATCTCCAGACGCCAGGAAGACCAAGGATCTGGTCCAGGCCCCCCCAGCACAATTCGACTCAGACCTACTCTGTACTGTGGTGTTAGGAAGAGTAAACTTCAGGAATTTTCAGTGTCACGTGGCTTACTTGACAAGGGTTGTAGTCTAGTGCATTCTCTCTGTACCTGTACTCATATGTAATAACACCTAAACGCTCCCCTTATTCCCTTCCTTGACAGTTGCAGGACTACATCGCCCCCACTCTGGAGAATGACCTCTATGAAATGAACTCTAAACAGTTTTGAGTTTGAACCACGCTAATAGGGGGTTTATTCTAGTAGTAGAACTAAAATAAATAATAAATAATAATAAAAAATAAGATGAAATGAAAGTCAAATCAGCTTTGCCCCTATAGCAACATCACACAGCAGAGTTAGATATGTAACTTTAAACATGGGGACTGCAAACCCCAAATGGAAACTAAAAATAAAATAAAAATAAAAATTGAAATATGTATATTCGATTAGAGGAATGTCTATCAGCACAGTATATAACAACTGCGAGTGACAGCTACTTCTTAACAGTTACCCAAATAACAGCTGAACAGAAACTTTTTACCATATACCAGTGAAAACACCAATGCACATCACAGTTACACATTCATGGTCAAATAACCACAAAACAGGTACTGTCTCACAGATAGAGTCACATGAAATGTCTGTGGGTGAAGCCACCGGTGTGACAAACAGTTCGCAGTGCTATTATTGTCCGTCGCACTTTCTTTCTTTCAGTGTTCGTGATAGAGTCTCGTGTAGCAGGGAAATAACAGTTTACTCACAGTCCGAGTTGAAGACAGTCCATAGTTACAGTCCGTGCGTGTGAAGAGAGAAAGAGAGAAAGAGAGAGAGGAAGCGCGCACATCAAAGGCGCCGCCGTCCACGCTGCCACTGTCCTTGTCCATGCTGCACACTTCTTGGATAAAACAAAAACAGAACTGGAGCACAAAGAGACTAGCTTAGACTATTCACTTATCTGACTATGAGGCGTATGCCTCGTCTGAGCGAGTATAAGTCAAACAAAATATCACTTCTTCACCGTGCTAACCAGGTAGCTTAGCCACGGCTAACAGCAACCAGCAGGCCCTGTCCTCTTCGGAGAACGGTCTCTCGTCCTCTTCTCACGGGTACGAGTTGACCGCACTAACCGGCACTTTGGGGCGCAACTACCGCAGTTGCGAGCAACAAACTCAACCATACACTCATAAAATGGCTTGAAAATGTCTCTTTCCCTGCAACTGATTGGCTGTGAGCTTAAATCTGCACTCCACCACAACCTTGGAGAATGAACCTTAAAGGGATGGGGTGTAAATATAAAAGGGGAATAAAAATGTCTTTTTTTTGCTGTCCATCACTTACTATAAGTGTATGTCCACATATAGTCACGTTTGCGTTACAGACGCTATGTAGCAGCTCTAGTAATTATGACCAGGTGAGGTGACGCAGTTCAGATGACATCTTTATTAGGTGACAAATTTCCATATTCAGAGTTGGCGGGTTGGTTGGATGGCTAGATAGACAGACAAAAGTAGACGTTGCTGCAGGAGACTGCTGTTCACTTCCCATTTCCAACTGCGAGTGTCACATTTCCAACCACAAATCAGGACAGTTTTTTTAAAAACCATAACTACGGTTGTTTTGATGTTTATTGTTGCCATGACGACAAAGGTCGCCAAACTTTAAGGAAGTAGTAACTTTAACCCACACCACATTTCAAGTGATCATTTTAACTATGATCTTTCCCTAACCAAGTGGTTTTTGTGCCTAAATCTAACCAGACATTAACCACAGCGTTGTCACACCGTAAAACATAATTAAATCAAAGCTGCCAATAGAGGCGGCATATTAGAAAACGCTCCTATGGGAGAGCATGGTACAATCAACCTATTTGGTCGTTTAATTATGAGGATGTGTTGGTAAAACAGCAGTGTCATCATATGTACAAAAACAAATCTGCTCCATCACATAGTCATGCTCTGTAGGAATATTCTGAATTGTTTGTGTGCTCATGCATTGTGTGCATGGATATATACCAATTTACAGTTGTGCTTTGTAAAGATATGTGCACTAGTGTGTGTATTTGGGGACTTGGGGGAGGTGGGGAGGTTGTAGCAGACAGTTTGTGCTCCTATGAGCGGCTCTGGCATCATCAACATAACGAGCGGGCTGAAATCTGTGGAGGGTGAAAAAGCAATTTACTCTCCCACAGCTGAGGGGGATTCGCCACCACCATTAATTATCTGTGTGTGTGTGTGTGTGTGTGTGTGTCTGTGTGTGTGTTTGTGTGTGTGTGTGTTTGTGTGAGCATGTGTGTGTGCATTCATGTGTGTATCTAAGAACGCATGTATGCATATTCAGCCACATATGTATGCGTCTATACATTGCACTTGTGAGTGTGTGCGGCACATCTCCTGCAAGCAGATTTGTATGTCTATGTATATTGTTTTCCATAGCGTGGATGCCTGAAGGTGACTTGCAGCATCCATTTCCCCCTTCACAGTCTCACTCATTGTTAAAGAATCCGGAAAGAGTCACACCATATTGTCACACATCCATCCCTCCAAGGCCAGTCGCTGCTTTATATGTGCGTTGTCATCATCATCACTGTCTCTCCCTTACACACACAAGCATACACACATTTTGCTGTGTCCGGCCAGAGAAATTGGTAGATAGAAAAATGTCTAAAAAAAAAAAATACAGATGGAGGGATGAATGGATGGATTAAACTTGAAGATGATAGAAGGCAGGGGGAGGGGCTTTTTTATTTATGATAGACTTTGGCAGACAGAAGGAGAATAAAAAGAGAAAGAATGGAGAGAGAAAGAAAGGGTAGAATGGAGAAAGGAGGGGCCCTTTGGATGTGAGTGACATTATTATGGGATAGGTGTCCGTCATGCACTAGCAACACGCTCACACACACACACACAGTGGATGAGGCCATGGCTTGTCGCTTGCAGAGCGACAGAATAACACTTTATCACCGGGAGAGGAAGAGAAGAAAGAAACAGGACGCTTGTGGAGGATGACAGTTTGACTCCTCTGCTTGTTATTTTCACTCTTGAGTACACACATAAAAGCACACTGATTCAAACACACACACACACACACACATATAGATTGGTGCACAGTCTATATGCACATACACAGACTCATATATGCATGGTATATACACAACATAACACAATACATCATACCAGACAGATGTCCTCTCAAAAGCTCTTCTGTTAGAGCAGGCAACTGAATTCATAACTGTGCAACGGATCACTACACCGCTGTTCCAGTCAGAAACTCATTTAAAGAAAAGATTGATGCTTGACTTGTCAAAGGAGCCGTACTGTTTAAATGTGGTTATAAATGTCATTATATGCCAGAGGATCAAAATGGATGATGGAAGACAAACCAACAGCAGTGTAATTTTATTCAAAGACTATAAGAGTGAAAATCAGCCTCAGCAGTTTGCTATGCTTTTAAAAGAACTGGAGCAATAAATATAATTAATTAAAAACACATGCTAATATATTTTGTACAAGTCTAGCTTCAGTACTGTTGGTTCCATTGTAGAAACATAGAAAAAACACTTGTGTCACTTAATTTTCCATCTCTTCTGTTCTCATATTTACATCTCAGATTTATCCCATTTGTCTCAGTGAGAATGGCACATTAATTTGAATAATCAAATCTGTGGTTAGAGACGCTGATAACACTTAAGGTGTCTCTGAGATGTGAATGTCCATCCGGAAGGAGATGCACAGCTTGGATGTGTTAACAACATACCAATCTGAAATGGTTGGTATTGTTAGGTATTTTTCTTATTGTCAGCAAATCCCATGAAAAAAATGAAAATCAACAATGTGTATTTTATATTGTAGTATTTTGCACTAGGTTGGTGTATGTGAGTTTGACTCAAAATAAACAGTGGCCACATTCATCATAATGAAGAAACATGTCAACTGTGTGGCCCAATGATGTGTTTCTAATAGTTTCTGTACAACCGTGGAGAGCAGAGGAATATGCTGTGTCAGGCTTTGGCTACACAGACAACAACTTTTCAGTAAGATTAATTAATTGTTGGTTTTGATCTTTTCATGGGATTTGTTGACAATAAGATATCACCAGCCTTATGTATGTAGAATATTGTCTTATTTTTTGAAGGAATAAAGCTACACTCAGCTGAAAAAACAGAAAGTGCTGAACTACCTTTACTGAGCTACAACAGTGACAGTTTTGTCAATTGCTTGAATCCTGTTTTGCAGGTTCAAATTTCACAAATATCCTAAAAACTTGGGAAAAACTCTATGTCCTTTGCTTGTAAGACCTTAGACATCCACGCTGCTCTTCCTTATCTACACCCGTCAAAGATTTAGACTGTTTATCTATTACTATTTATAGCGCCTTACCCTACACCATGTCTCCTCCTTTGGAAATCTTTTCCTCACTGAACTATGAAAACCATCATCTGTGAGAAAATCTGGTATTGTATGTTAGCAATATGGTAGCCCATTCTCTCTTAATTAAACTCTGCTCTCTCCTCTTACCCCCTTCCTCCACCCCAGAGGTCCAAAATAGCAGTATATGAGAAGATGTGGTCATACATGAAGTCTGCCGAGCCAACTGTCTTCACCAAAACCACAGCAGAGGGGGTGGCGAGGGTCCGCAAGTCCAAGGGGAAGTACGCCTTCCTCCTGGAGTCCACCATGAACGAGTATACAGAGCAGCGCAAGCCTTGCGATACCATGAAAGTCGGGGGGAACCTGGACTCCAAAGGATATGGAATTGCTACACCGAAAGGCTCACAGTTAAGGTGGGTGGAATAGTGTAACAATAGGAAACAGTAACAAAGCTCTTACTGTACTATTGCTGCGATATTCCACCTACCCTGCTGTGCCTTTTATACTACACCTAGATTAACCTGTCACTGCTGTTAGGTGAAAACTTCTCATCCCCCAAATTCATCAATTTAGATACAATTGATTTTTTTTTCCCCCACTGATGACAGTGCATTAATGTGTTAATCAGTGGATGTTGACTGTCTTTCATAAGAATAAGAGATCATAAGGATAACTCAAAAAAATAGTACAGTATTAAAATAGTGCAATTTATTTATTTAGTATTTCAGCTCAAAAACAAAGAAACATTTATAGGTTTTCACCCTACAGCAGCGATATAAACAAGTGTGTTAATTATGTAGATTATGTTTCATCATACTTCTTAATTTCTTTTTCTTTCTCATTCTGTCTGTCTCTCTCTGTTCTACTTTTCTTCACTCTCTTCTGCCATCTCTCTGTTAACTTAGGGCCTGTTAGTCCCATTGCTCTGTCCTGTGTCACAGTCATTCGTCCGTCCCTTAATGTCTGTGTCCCTCCTTCCTTTCCTGTTGCTCTTTCAATCACTCTATTTCTCCACAGGGCCACCTTACAGGTAACTGTCAATTTGTCTGCTGTCCCGTGTCTTTGTCCCTTTCATCCTCAGAGATGGTAGTCATGATGTGATAATGATGATGATGATAATGATTATTATGACTATGATAAAAGAGATTTATTAACTGACCATGAGGAGGGGCAGAACCTCAGACTGCTGCCACTACATCCAGAGCCACAAGGGGGAATTTATAGAGGAACAGGAAACTAAAAAGTGAGAAACAGGAAGTAGAGGGGCCTGACCAATGGGGGGACTAGAAAATAAACATAATACGGGATCCCACACCAAAAATCCAATCACAAATTCATAGGAAAATATTCCTTCAATTCCTTAAAACTGTTAATTTGATTAGTAATTGAACAATGCCAAATTAAATCCCAAATCCAGAAATGGTTTGTATTTAAAAAGATGCAGGGCAGTGTGTGTAAAACCTTAATTAAGAGAGCACAAGATGGAAGGAATGAATGAGAAAGTGACAAGTCCTAAACTTGGTCCGTTTGTTTTTATTTTTCCCTCAGCAGACACTTGTTTATCTGGCTTGCTAACTTGTGCCAAGCAGTCCCAATAGGTTTCACTGAGCAATGCAAATAATTAATTTCTCAGGTAACCATGACAGCAGTATAGAGACTTTGTCATCACAATGTGACAAGTGCCTGAGGGAAAATAACTGACTAGATACAGAGATCAGTTGCTCTCTCTTCTGTCCCTCCATCTCTCTCTGTCAGCATTTCAGATTTGCCTCATGAAAGGCAAAACACAAGCAGCATGCCTCACATCCTGTCCTATAACTTTCCCCTGTGTGTGGTGCAAACAAGTCCCTCAAAACCCCAGTCACTATAGTTTATCCCTTACTGCTTACGCAAAGGTTTTTCCGTTTATGAGGGAAAAGTGACAGACAGCGGGTGGATAGGTCCCTTTTTAAGCCCCCCCATCCAACCCCCCCTAAAAAAACACATTCCTGGATCTATCCACGGTTGTCTCTGGCTTCTCTCAATCAGCGGAAACCCGATCCAGGTGCACACATGTGGCTGTGAGTGTGCACGTCAGGTGAGCCTGCCTCTTCTCTCGCTGCACTTAATCACAGGCTTAATTTGACTTGATGATGTTGATGCGGAGAATGAATACTCTGTTGATTAAAATGAATGTTAGGGATGTATGATTAATGAAGTACAGCTATTTTTGATATGACTCTTGATATGTTTGAACTGTTTTCATCCATACCTCTTACGTTAATGTGATTAGTCATGGCTTGTAGATTAGATCACCCCTGAGAATGCTGTCTTTCTCTAAATCTCTTGAATATCTTTACTCAGAACATTTTCCCCCTCCAAATTAGAAGTGATAGATTGCTAATTTTAATCATATTCAGGTACAATGTTTATCAAAATTGCAAATAGAAATAGCCAATAGAAAATGATGTCTTTCATGGATAAACATCAGATCACAATCACCCCTTGTCCCTTGTTTAGTGGCACATTGCTAGTAGCAGTTGAGTGAGAACAGTGCTCTACTTTTATTTACCTACCTGGTCCTGAAACAGTAACCTTCCACTCACAAGCCCCTCTATAACCCACAGTCTACTGTACCAACACACTCCAAGATGAGATGGGACTTTCAGATAGGCAGGTGTACAGACAAAGGGGCAAACTAACAAACAAGCAGGCGGTGTCTACCGTGACCTTTTTGTTGAGATTAGCGTTGCTGATTACAGCGTCTCACAAACAAAAGCGTGTTCAGCAGAGGGAGGTGGCAGGAGAAATAGGGAGAACAGGAAAGTCTTTTACAGGTAGCTGCAAATAGGGAGAGACATACCAGAAAAAAGGGAGACAGGACAAAATACATTTTAGAAGGAACATGGTGGGAATAAATTGATAAAATCATTCAGCTCCCACAGTCCTGTTTTATAGACAGTTGACAGTGAACATTATTAGTCAAGGCAAGTCAACCTTTATTGTCAATCCACAGTTTGTGCAGCACATACAGAGAATTGAAATTTTGTTCCTCCAGGGCCACAGTGTAACATAGACGAGATGAGTGTGCACAGTAAATACAAAATATAAAATATAAAATGAAAAATACAAAAATGTTCATATTATTCATAATAAAAACAAAACTGTTCACATTATTCAGAATAAATACAAAAATATTCACATTAAGGTGTGTACCATTACATACAAGATGCAAGATATAAACTATAAGGGAACATAAGCAATGTACTGAGGCAATCAAGAGAGATATTTGTAAAGGCCATTGTTTTTGCATGTTTCAGCTAAATATTGCTGCAATGTGGAAAATACTTTACAATACTGCCAACCAGTTTTTAAAGCTCACTGTTTAAATTGAATCCATATTTTCTAACTTCTAGACAGCCATTGCTTTCAGTTCAGTACAGTGCCAAAATCAACTCAAGATTTAATGCAACATAGTGACCATTTTGTCTTCTTTATTATTCTGTCAATTAATGTTATTGTTGCATAGTAGGACATTAGATATTATGGATTAGGTCTTCTGGGTGCCAGTGAGAAGCACTAATATCTAAGATCTGAGAGTTTGCTGCTAAATGACATTCATAAAGTGCAGTATGATGCTGAAAAATCAAAACTAGAAGGCAATGAAGCAGATTCTTTTGTTTAGCAACTGATCATCAAGTGTTGAGAGAACCTACAAAACCTTTTTCTAAATAATCCATGCTTTAGGCTGCATTTTAAAAAATAAAGATGACTAATCTACCTATCTCCAGTGGGTTTCGAATACCTGCAAGTTTACTTCCATTGTATAGTAAAATAAACAGAAGCCAGTGGTTGACATAGTGTGGAAAAAACAGTCACCAATCTAAAAAGTTATGATTAGCTTTACAAAATAAACAGCTACAATGTAAAGTATACTGATAGTATTTATATTACTGATAGCAAATCAGCTAAAATCTGCAAAAAACATTGATATGATCCCTTGACAGACACAGTCATACACCACATTTATTAATCACTTCCCTATAGTAGCTGAACTCAGGTCCAGCTCCTCTTGTAATAAACCTGCCAGATATACAGAGCTGAGTACATGTGCACACACAGCATGAATGTTTGATATTTAGCCTTGTGTCCCTGAAATTTATTTGGAGGTCAATCCCTTCAGGGGTGTGAGCAGGAGGCCTGTAGGAAACTGTAGCCACACACACACACACACACGCATGCATGTTGAGACTAGCAGGGGAGCAGCAAGAGAAGACAAGAGCATCATCAGCATGCTGCAGAGACCTGGTTAACACACTTTATACCAGCAATCTGACACTCACCGTGGAGCATTCTCTGTGAGTGCAGCCCAGTACAAGAGAGCAACAGAGGAAAGATACAGCAGAGCACAAAAATAATTGAAAATCTTTTTTTATAAAAAGCAGAAAAAGTGAAATAAACAGAAATAAATTTGAAGTGAAAGTCAAAGAGAAAGAGTAAGACAGAGCATTGTCTTAGGTGCATCCCTCCCCACTAACCCACCTTTGTGCTCTCAACCCTTCTGATTTCTCCTCCCTTTGCTCCCTTTGCTTCTCATTTCCCTTCCCTTCTTCCTCCTTCCTGTGGTCCACGTCCATCTTGTCTGTCTGTCCCTCCATCCTCTGCTCTGACCAAACTATCTTATCTGTCCCCCCTTTTTTACTTTAAGAAACGCGGTCAACCTGGCCGTGCTAAAGCTCAACGAGCAGGGCCTGTTGGACAAATTGAAAAACAAGTGGTGGTATGACAAAGGAGAATGTGGCAGCGGGGGAGGGGATTCCAAGGTTAGCCCTCTCTGTCTGCCCACCCCACCACTAGGGGACAGGGGCCTCTCACCGGCTTGAAAGCCCGCGACGGCCCCCGTCCCAGAGTGTAATGCATGCATCTGCCCTGGCAAAGAGTCAAGGAACGTACAAAGTGACACCCTGAAATCTCCTGAGACACTCTGCGGCCTCAAACATCGGCACCATGTTGCATCTGTTGTCAGCGGTGTGTGCCTTTTTATATAAAAGGTTCAGACCCAGTGACAAAGGTACAACAGCTTGTTGAGACACAGACAAAAAACCTCCAAAAATAAAATTATTTTTGAAAGAAATCAATCGGCTATGCTATTTGAAAGCCCAAAAGATAACAAAAATGTTTTCAAATGCATTTAAAGATTTATATACTAGATCAATTATTTGGAATCATCAGAAAATAAGGTTATTTTTCAATATCATGCAGAGAAATTCATTGTGGTTGAGTGCCTGCCAAGAGAAATCAAGCACATCTCATAAAAATGTTTTCAAATATATTTGGTACTGATCTGGTCCTGCCTCGCAGAGTGTGAGGTAATGGGAAGAAGGCTCGGTGATGGATAGATGCAAAAAGAAAGAGAGGAATTACTGTCAAGGCAGGAATATTTGCCCCCTAGTGGCAGCTCTGGGGAGAGGAGAGAGAAGAGGGAGAGGCAAGATGCCAACTGAGAATCCGTTGCTCAAGAACATGACAGTTGAAACAGGTTTTAAAACGTTTAATGGAAAAACGAGACCCAAGTGAAATCGTAGCTCTCAGATTCCTTTAGGCTCAGGTTGACTTGGCAGAGGGGAGGATGAATAATTGATAGAAGCAGAATGCAATTACAGGATAAAGTTTCCTACATCTCTTGTTCATTTGTAGGATTTCAGATATTATATTCTGAGTATTTTTAGTTCAATTTTCATTATTCTTTTTGTGTAGAAGAATAGTACAACTAATGGTTTCTACAGTGTGTTCTATGTATCTCTTTTTAATATCAAACATGTATACTACTTTCTTTTAACTTTTTAGACAATAGCAGTATAGAATTGAATATTTTGGAATTAAGCGATCCCTAAATTTAGAGGTAAAACCATTTTCCAGCCCACCAGGCTTCTTGCAAAATTTGAAGCATTGCCTCAGTGTTTTAAGAATTAGTTTAGTTACAATACAGTGGAGAAATTTGGAATGGAAAGTGAGATCTGAGTGTAACAAGAAAAGATCGTACCTGTAACAAGATAGGAGTTTACTCCGACTTCCGAAGCCAGAAGAATTGAATCCTCAGCTCCACATCTGTAGCTCGCTCTCCCAGTCGTAGCACAGTGCTGGCCCGATGTCAATAGTCCTGGCTTAACAGTACTTGCCTCTGGTTTGGTAAAGGTTCAGCTGGGGCAGTATGGGTGTGTTACCTAAAGCGACAAAGGTGGGTCCCACTCATATGTCTGTAGCTCGCCTTAGCTCCTCGCTCCCCCCAGCCCCTCCTCAACGAGCATACACACATGTACTCAGTGGGATCCATACTAGGTCACTTGATCTGAACAAAAGTACCTTTCTATGTGACTGAGCTGTGCAAATGCAAATGTGAAATACCCTAATAACATAAAATAACATGACCTATGATGTTATTTATGTTATTTTTACACGCGAAGAACCCCGGTAAACCTTGCAGTTTTGAAACTGAGCGAAGCAGGCGTCTTAGACAAACTGAAAAACAAATGGTGGTATGACAAGGGAGAATGTGGACCCAAGGACTCTGGAAGTAAGGTCAGTCTCACGCTGCTGCGGCCCACAGAACGCTAGCCTGAAACTCTCATCCTGAATACGCTCCAGATTACTGCAACTACTGTTTTAGCAATAGCATTTTAAATACCCTCAAATAACCTGAAAATACAGTATCTTGAATGTGCTCCACATTGAACTGAACTGTCCATTTAAACTACTTCCTTCCTATTTCTATTTTGATGGTGGACCACATTTACCTAAACATGCATCAGATTAAACTCAAATTCTTGTTCAGTTTCTGTAGCAATCTGTGGCAATCTCATCTCCATTACAATTAGCATCAGAGAGATAAACTTTGATTACCATCAGACAGTTGTCACTTTCATGTTTTTGCTTTGAACTCATACACTAGCTCATTTTTGTTAGCCTGAAACTCACCCACCAGATTTGAATACCACTGTCTCATTAGCACTATTAGTATATTTTGTTAGAAACAGCCGACTATTGATTTTATGTTTGAGATTTAATCAGGACTAGGCTACCTATTTATTTCTATAACTTGGGAGAATTTCTTTGTAATGCTTTATTTTATGGGTCCATCATTTTCTAATCATTTCCTAGAAAGTTTCCTGGAGAAAACTTTGTAATTTTGTAGTAATTATAAGTAAAATAGAGGGCAGTGTTCATTATTTAGGCTAATACATATGAATTGGTAGTGTAACCAGAGTCTCTTAGTCAGCCGAACATGCAGATGGTGAGAAAACAATTCAATATATATGGAGAATAAAGTAGTAGTAGTAATTAATGAATAATTACTTATCCTGAAATCAACAACTTCTCACAGTCTCAAAGCAGCTCCACTCAATTCTAACTAGAACTTTATCTCTATTTTCCTTATAATTACACACTTTTACTAATTACTACAAGTTTCCTCCAAAATGGGAAATTACGGACCTGTGAGATGAAGAATTACTGTATTTTTATTATCATTTGTTATTGAAGTGCTACAGCTAATTTATATCCTTTATCTCCCCTGTTAAAAGCATTTATTACAGTTATATTTCAGAGTATTAAAGAAGTTGTTAAACAGGAACATTGTTAGGATTTTTACAATGTAGACCATGGGAGTTGTTCTAGATGTTTAGAATAGACTACTGGAGCCTTAAAATTTCATTAAAACAGCAATGAAATGTCATCACCACTCAGATTAAAGCCTGCTCTGTTATTTATTTAATAAAAAAGATATACACTCTTTTTGACTTGTTAAATTAGATGTTAACTGATATCATTATGTTACAGTAGAAATGTGTTCTGTAGTTGTAATGACTGTTTTATTGTGTAGTATATGTACAGTATGTTGTAGCTGTTGTGGTGACAATAGTAGTAATTGTAGTTGTAGAAGTAGAATGTGATAATTATCATTTATAATTAAGTGATAACAAATTGTGCCATATTGTCAGTAGCATGTTATAGTACAATAGTAACTGTATAATCCCAAAATCTGTCTAATATTTTTTTTCATATTTTTTTGAGATCTCCTTTTCTCTTTGTCTAACCCTGTGTACCCTATTTTCTCTGTCTGCTTTTCCCCCACTTCTTTACACTTCTTTACTCTCACATTTCCTCTTACCCCTCCTTAATTTTCTCTTCCCTGTTACTTCTCTCTGTTATTCTCTCTTCTTCCCACCTCTCCATATTTTCCCTCCACCTCTTATCCCATCTGCCTTTCCATTCCTGATCACACCATCTTCTTCATCTATCATTGTTCTACTCCACACTTTTTCCCTCCTCTTTTTTATGTTTTACCCTCTACATTTGCTTCTCCTCCTCTTCCCCTCCATCTGTCCTCCAACTCCGCCAAAACTTGGTCTTAACTCCTCCTCCACCTCCTACCTCACTCTTTCCCCAAACACGTCCCTCTCCCACTCTCCAGGACAAGTCGTCTCAGGCTCTGAGCCTGTCCAACGTAGCCGGGGTCTTCTACATCCTGGTGGGCGGCCTGGGCCTGGCCATGCTGGTGGCCCTGGTCGAGTTCTGCTACAAGTCACGGGCCGAAGCCAAGCGCATGAAGGTGGACCTTAGCCCCCCCCACTGCCCCAGCCCCTCCCCCAGCACCCAGAATCTAGCCACTTATAGGGAGGGGTACAACGTGTACGGCTCCGAGGGGGTCAAGATATAGGGGTAGGATTTAGAGGCTCCCATATAGGTGGGGTAATGGTGGTGTTGATCATGGTGGTGGTGCTGTAGATTATTGTATTGTCGATGTAGAGGCTGTCGCAGCAGCCCCACGCATACCGTGTTGTTCTTCATGTGGTCATGAGGATGTGGTCAAGCATTGTGGAACCAATGTAGCTTTTTATGTCTCGTGAAAGCTTATTTTGGCTGTTTTGTTTATTATTGGCCTCAATATTTTTTTAGATTTTGGAGTTTTTGTTTGGTTGTTAATGTATGGTTAAGCCAGATTGGGGTTAGATTTCTGTGACTACAGATTTGGTTCCATCGTCTTTGGCTGCAGATGATGACGATGGTGATGATGATGATAATGATGATGATGATGATGACAGTGATGGTGATGCTCATGGCTGATGACTTTACTAGGCACCTGCATTGTAATTTTAGCTTAAACAGTTGACAAAACAATAATGACGCAGGGATGCACAACTCCATCCTCGGGGGCTGACATATTAAATACGTTTTCTGTTTATATACAGTGTAGGGCTGCTGCTTATTATTTTCTTTATCGGTTAATCTGCTAATTGTTTTCTCAATGAATCAATTCATTATTTGGTCCATAGAATGTCAAAAGTAGTGAAGAATACCCATCACTGTTTCCTGAACATTACTTGTTTTGTAAAAACTCAAAGATATACTGTTTACAGTCTAAAATGCAGAGAAAAGCAGCAAATCCTCACATCATGTTTAGCATTTTTGCTTAAACAATTGCCAAAATGGTTGCTGATTACTTTTCTGTTGGCTCATCAATTACTTGACTGATTATTTTAGCTCAAATATTGTACATATAAAGTGCCCTTTGGACTTCTTTTTATTAACACCATCATCAGAATAAGAATGGAATGAAAGGGATTTCCTGATATATTCTAGTTATAATGATAATCAGCATACATGAAAGTAAAGTATAAAAGTTTCAAGTTCATTAATACTAAACCTGAATCTCAATGCTGAGATTTTCCTCTAATGTTTCAGTATTTTCTTTAGTCAAACTATTTTAAGGTTGTAGAGATGGTCTACTTCACTATCCTGAGAGCAAAAGTTTGTTATGTAGTGCTTCTCATTAAATTGTGACTGCTTCCAGCTACAAGTTAATTAGCTAGTGTGTGGACACCAATTTTCATCAATTTGGGTCTGGCTAATACTTTTTCAGCCATAATGTGATAGACATCTCAGGGAGAAAAACACTCTAAGATATTCTTGATTTCAGTGGATGTCTAGTCTTTTGCAACAAGTTTCATAACAAGGCTTCACAGTAATACCACTAGCACCACCACAAGGCCAGAGAAATGTATGGATGAAGTAATTTGTGAGGTGGGCATGAAAGCAGAAAATACCCTGTTTGTGCCTGTTAAGGCCAGTTCCCACTGAGCCAATTCAAATTTATACAGGATGAGTCTCAGCTTTTGACTTTTGAGCAAACATTCCCTTAAAATAGAGATTTAATCTTGTTAATTCAGGTAACATGTACAAGTTATTATCAGGGAGCTATTAAGGGAACAAATTAAATAGCAGGATGGTTTATTTTTTCCCAGTAGCAGTTTTTAATTGCTTTTAATTTTGGTTCATAGATACTAGTCAACCTGAAGCAATCATTTGAATGTTTTAAGTTTTTTTAAAATCCTGAATACCTTCACAACCTACCAATGGTTTATCTCAAAAATGCAAGTTATTAGTCGGTCCCTTATCTGGAGAAATGTTGACTAATCTTAACTTCTAGTCTTGATGGTAGCTAAAAACAGTAACTAATCATAATAATTGTGTTGGTTATATTTAGATTACCTGATATGCAGTCATAGAGTCGCATTTATTAGGTATTTTATTTCAAATGTAAGTCAGGCAGGCCAGGACTAGAAATATTTACACTAAAAGTTCAATTTAGCAATAACAACCCAGGGTACACAAGTGATAATCATCTTGTGCACACATTAGCTAGTTTACTCTTGTTGAATTGAGATTTCCCAGCTCTGGTGGCTCATAGCCAGCACTGTTTCCCATCCACCTTTTATGTGTTGTTCATAAACTAGAGTTGTGCACCCCTGCTGTTGACAGTCCAAACAAGCACTTTGACTTATTCCAGCCCTGACAACTTCAAAACAGCCCAGTTATAGAGGAATAATTGATGAAGCAAACACTTCATATAGAACGGCTACTCAGTGATGTTGTAAAATCATGACTCATGTTTATTGATGTAAAAGAGCAATTAACCGAAGTGAAAGGAAAGACTGGACTTCATTTTTGATGATCTGCTTAGCAGACCATTCACTAGCATCACATATTTGATAATCGCCTTGAAATAATTAGCAGGATCAATCAGTCACCAACATGCAAAAGAAAAAACAGCTAAATGCAGTACAATAAAAGTCAGCTGTTATCTGTTTAAAGACAATGGTGCAAACTTTAAATGAGGTGTAACGTTTACCACAGATAAACCATTTTGAAAGAAGTCCATTTTGGATTACTCTCGAAAGCAATGACACTGATGTTAACAGTGACTGTGGTCTGCTATGCAAACTCTCTGGACTGTACTTATCTTGCTTTTATCTTTCCTTAAACTCACCCCAGATACTATAATTTTAGAGTTATCTATTCCATGTGCTTTACTTTTTAATAGTATGAAAGCACTCATTAAAACATTTTCCTCTGTTTCCAGCCGTGTAATACTAAACACTGCTGGCTGTTTGTTAATGTAGAGTAAACTGTCGTGGCAAGTAGTACCTAAAAGCTTATTTATACCAATCTATATGCCCAAAAAGTTTATTTTCCAAGACTTTAGTATAAAGACCAGTAGTTTATAAGCAGAGTATCACATGGCTTCTTTTAAAAGAAAGCTATAATGTAACACATCCATCCTGCCAAACTATAGTATCCAACCATTTTTCCTTTCCTTGCATAATTTACAGAGCTTCTTTGGATGGCAAATTAATTCTGTATAATACCCTCTGCAGTGCAAGTGTAGCATAAACGGGGGGAATTTTAACAAATTTCAAAATCACAGCACAAGCAACACCTCTTGAACTTATTACTTTAAAAAAAAAATGCACAGCTGTCACTCTGAAAAAAATGTCTCTCAGAGATATTTTATCTAACAGTAGCAGCACAGTTCTTACTGAAACATCATGGAGTAGCCGGTCCCTGTGAAGCGTCACCCTACTCTGAGCAGTATAGTCAGTCACTCCCTCTTTATAAATCCGAAACCCTGAAAGAAAAATCACTCCTTTGTGTTTTCCTTTTGTCTTTCCAAAGTCACCTTCCAAAACCTATCCTTTTTAAATTCTCACCTGATTTTTTCTGATAACTTAAAACCCCCCAAAATGCATGATCACCTAAAATGCAGATGTCTACTACCCAAATCTTCTTGTCCACTTTGTACATGTTTGTTGATTGTTGCCTGCTTTTACCTTTACTTTTGCCTTTATTAGAACGGTGTTAGCATTTGCACAGTGATAGCGTTTTAGTGAGATTTGAACATGTAGTTTGGGGTGCATTCACACCACGCCTGTTTGAACTAATTCAAATGAAGTCTGCGGTATTTCTCCCTGTAGTTCAGTTTGTTTTGGACGGGGAGAGAAATGCCATTCAAACCTGGATGCATAACAAATAAGCATCCTGAGATTATGTGAAAACCCAAACCTTGGGCCTTTTCTAAACACAGTGATGATTCATGCTTTGGTGAAACATGTACTCTGCAGCAAGCACTCGACTAACATGTTCATTTTATTTACAAAACCATTAATCTGCAGACATTTTTTTGTTACATTTTTGATTAATGATCAATTACTCATCAAGTCCATAAAATGTCAGAAAAGCATGAAAAAATGTAAACACAGAGGTCTTTAAATAGCTAGTCTTAAACCCTCCATAATACTATAAAACAGAGAAAAGCAGTGAATCCTCATATTTGAGAAACTGAAACCAGAGCAAATGTTTGGCATTCCTGCTTGAAATGACTTAAATGATTAATCAGTTATCAAAATGTTGGTTAATTTGATGATTGACTAATCTATTGAAAGTGTTTCAGCATTACTTTTCTTATAATTAAGTAATAAAGATCTAAGAACAACTAAAAAAAGACTGAAATACAACAAAGAAAAAGTTTTAAATAATTGTTCCAACTATATGTGTGATTGCACCTTCAGACCTTTCTTATTGTTAGCATACTTGTGTTTATGGTATTTGTATAGGCACATGCATGTATAAGGGTGTTTTGTGCATGTGTGTGTGTCATTAATGCAGTCTTGCATTTATTGTACAGTTTCTATGTACATGAGATGATTTTTATTCACACAAAATCTCCACTCTGCTGTCTCCTCCCTGACCCACCTCTTTGTCCCCCTCTTATCCTCTTCCTCCCCTCCGCCTCTCCTCGTATAGCTGTCTTTTTCTGAAGCCATGCGAAACAAGGCCCGTCTGTCCATCACAGGAAGTGTGGGGGAGAATGGCCGCGTCCTGACGCCAGACTGCCCCAAAGCCGTGCATGCTGGCCACGCCTCCCTCCGACACCCCGGCCTTGCAGTAGTCTCTTCCGGACTGCCCTGAAAACCAAAAACACCTGCCGTGCCTTAACGACACACAAACATACAGACTTGGACAAGGACATGTGCTTACATACGATCTCACACATGTGCACAACACAAACACACACACACACACATTCACACAAAGATGCATATAGTTACAGAAACTCAAATACACATTCACATAAATCAATACTCAGACACATTTTTACACACTTGAATACACAAACACACACTACGTATCATCATCTCACTTCCCTGCTGCCACTGACTAATTTTACAAGAGACAAATGAATTACAACGGTGGAGTGAGCAGTGAGAAAAAAAAACAAAAACAACGGACAACTATACAACTATCACACTTGCCTGCAGCATTCATTTTAAAAAAAATTTTTTTTCGGAGGATACCATCCTGATATCGACAAACTGACAGGAAAGCCAGCACAGACTTACATGAAATGAACTACGAGCTGTGAACACGACCACAAAACTGATCATGATGATGATAGTGATAAAGATGATGGCAACAAAAAGAGACAACCAAACAACTCTGTTCCTGCTCTGTCTTCATTGGACAACGTTGGCCGATCAGCCACACCCCTTGACAACGCCTTACTAAGACAAACATTGTTTTCACCATCATCATCATCATCGTGGTCATCGTCATCTTAACTTGCCTGCAAAGAGTGCCAGGTATATCACCCTTAGAAGACCAGAAAACTGTAAGCTTGAACATTCGGTCTGTGCAAACCCTCTACTTTGCCATGGACTGTTCAAACTGAATGAAAATGCTTTCTTACTGCGCATATAGAATGATTTCTCGCCCCAAACCAGTGAGAGAATCAGCCAATATAGAACAGAAGTAACCTCGAACACATATGTGTGGCTCATCTCGGCCATAGAATACACAGGGGTTTGTAAAAGAAGAAAAAAAAACAGTAGTAGTAATTAACAAAGTCCTTCATCAACATCATCATGACAGTAGAAATGCTAAATAGCAAACTGATGATTACTTTTTTTGCCAAGTGGCAAAGTCGAGGTTTGAGCTGTATATTCAGTGGTGAAAAGAAAAAATAAAACACATGGGCAGATCTCAAATGGCTACCTAACAAAGGTGCTTCTCAACCTGAACACTGGGACCTTACAGAGGTTTGAGAGTGACTGATTGGGGAAATAGCAAAGCAAAAATGATGTTTAAAATATTTTGGATAAAACTTTTCAAATTTAGAAACACATTCAGACTCGAAGTCCTCTTGAATAATTAATCCGAGCAGCCTCGCAATGAAAAGGCAAATCAGAGCTCATTATTCTTCACACATTTGCCTACAGTTGAGTGCCCAGAGGACTGAACCATTTGTTTAAAGGGTCATAAGTCGAAAAGGTTGAGAACCACTGGTCTATGCTGTGCGAGCTTCGTTTGACTTATACGTACAATTTCCAATTTCTTTCTAAGTAATGAATCTAATGGTCAGTTTGGGTGTCATTTGAGATCCTCAGTCTTTTTCCAGTGGCCGGGGAAAGTATCATATCAGAAAGCTTGCTTTTTAAAACTGTTGTAAATAACTGCGTAGCAAAACAGAACTCACCTGTCTTTTTTAATCATCTTAGATAACAATTCATTGCAATAATGAATATAAAAGAAAATGCCACTACTTGTAATTAAGATAAAATCTTTTTTATAAAATCTACATATTATATATAATACAAATAAATATATATCTATACGTCTATAGAGAGCTATAGAAAACATTGATCACTGATTGTCAGAGGCCATGGCATACATTCTGTTATATGGCTGTTTTTGATAACTTGAGAGTATTAATATGCCACCGTCTCTGTGTGTCCTACCCAACACTGAATGTCCATCTGGCACTGACACGGACACACACGTACAGTAGAAAAACGCACGCACACATATTGTTGCATACACAGGGTCAGCTCAGAGTGATCACTCCAGCACCATGAGAGGTTCTGATGATTTTATTTTGTCCCATGTCTGTCTGATGCACCATTAGTTTATTCACTGCTTTTCTTCGTCTACTGGTGTTTTTACCCCAAAATCTTTTGGTGCAGGTTCCAGTATTCAACACTGAAGCTGATGCAATGAGAGCGTTTTTATGCAGGCCTCTAGAGAGGATGGGCTGCTCTGACAACTGTACTGTGGTGAAACAATCCTGTCTGACATTTCGGGGGACTGTAGCATTTGTGTTGCATTCAATATTGCCTCAGCACTTTTTGTCATTTGTCTTCTCATCCAGACATAAATCAGCTACAGATTGAATTCCCAACACCGGTTCTACCTGAGGGGGGTTTGCACTTTTTGGGGAGATTATTGGACCCATCGTGCTCAGCAAGAGCAATCAATCCCAGAAAATTGTTCAAATCTGTTATATATTATATGGCAGCCTGCTATCATCCATTCACCACTGGCTTAGGGGATATAGTACATCACATTGATATCTGAGAAACAATTAGAAAGGGAAAAATATATTTCTATTAGTGCTGTTTTATGTCTTTTTGTTAGAATACAAGTTTAGCATGATGATGATACTTACAGAGGGACTGTGTCATAATACAGAATGCTACTGTATGTGTTTTCTGCCCTGCTCACCTCTCCTTTTCTTCCTTGTCCTCTTTTTTTTATTATTCTACTGTCTCTGTGGGACTGCCTCTGTCCCACCTCTCAAATCTGGTTCCTTCTCTTGTTTTGTCTTCCCTTCCCCTCTGCTTTCATCTCTCCTCCTGTCCCCACTGTAAGACAGAACTCTCTGTACAAAGTGCATCTCAACAATGACAAACGGTGACATTTTCTTCCTGGACACACTGCAAAATAGTGGGATAGAGATTAATCGAGAACTCAAAACACCAATTGACAATCTGAGTTTCTGCATTCTGAATATTACATAACTTTTACGCTCTAACCTTTAACGTTTCATAAAAAGTATTCTTGATCTCTTTTTTAAAAAGTCACATTTTTGTTAAACTCATCAAAGTACATCATCATGCGTCAGTCCTGCATCAAATGTATTCAAGTAGATCTCATCAGACAAACACATGAATATAAAAATATCTCAAACAGCTGATTAAAACGACCCTTTTGTGGCTGAAAAGAACAAGATAGACATTTTCCAAACACTTCCTCTCAGTCCAGGGAATCAATGCAGCACTACATGTGAGAAATGATGGATTTCTACAGTGGATACATTTCTGAAGAGACAGTTAACGCTGATCTAGCTATCACCAGACCAGACACACCAGGCAGTTAAACTGAACATGATACTGTTTATTTCTTCACCACCTCAAATAAGATTTCATGCGTAGACGGCAAAAAGCAGACTGCTGGGCTGTCAACACTCTGGCTTTAACACTCTGTTTCTTTCTTCCTTTGTTTCTTTCTTTCCATTTGGTTTCTTTTTCTAGTAAAACATCAATGCTGAACCTGTTCTCTCTGTGTGGTTATTTATCCAAATCATAGAAGTCATGTTATTCACTGTATAGGATTGACATCTTTTCTTCTTTTGTTTTTTTTTAACAATACAATGCTTATACCAGGATATCCTTTGAAATCAATCACAAACACCAAACTTTTTTTTACAGCACACACAAAGTAAATGCTGTAAAAATCTCTGTCTCACTGTGTAGAAAGGTTAAGATCTCTAAAATGTGATACTATGTGGGAAATAGTAAATATGAATGCCTACTAAACCAGTAAGATATGAGATTCTTTACCGTTAATGGCATAAAACTGTTCTACCAAATGTTGTACTAAGCCTAATTCTACAAGTTTTCCCTTCCAACAAGGCACTGGTATAAAGACAGGATTGGCAGGTATCAAGCTTGACTAATCTGTTAGTTATAAATGTGATCATAGATGTTCAAGACAGTTTGACAGATGTCCAGAACTATTAAAGAAATAAATTATAATCTTTTACAGACCATAAATTCATTTGTTGTTAGATTTTGTAAGAAAAGAAATACCCTCCAGTCATCTTAAATCTACTACACTAACAGAGTTTTGTCCTTAACATGACCCACTGAGATAAATCATTATTACAGTCATTTGAAGAAACATTTATTATTTAAGTACTATCACGTACCAAGATATAGTAACTCCATGCAGATGGAGTTTAAGGATCCCAGGCTGACCTCACTTTAGGACATCAGGACATCACTGGTAGTGGGTTAGTGTCATGGAAGTCTTGTGAAATTTCTTTTAAAAGCAAAAAAGTTTGGACTTGTTTGTCCAACAAGTACTGTCAAAAACTCTGGTAGCATCAACAGTATCACGGGAGACTGTAAAACAAGTAAAATGTGAGAAAGGAGTGCCTATACATCACACTACAGCACAGTATAATGCCTGAATTAAATTATGGAAAACTTTATTTACAGTAATAAACAAGACCAAGAGTCCAGAGGTTAGCTAATGTCGGCACACTAAAATAACAGTGTGAACATGCTGATAATTCATTAGCATGTATAATGTTTACATAGTAATTAGCATGCCCAAATTTGCTAATTAGCACTAAACACAAATTACAGCTGATGATGGGAATGTCATTAGTTTGCAGGTATTTAGTCATGAACCAAAATGTTTTTACCTTTTGATTGTGCTAGAGGAAAAGTCAGAGAATCGCTAAAGTGATTAAAATTCATCCAATTCGTGGACATTAGTGTGTGTACCAAAGTCTGTAGCAAATCATCTAATAGTTGTTAAGATATATCACTCAAAACCACAAAAGTCAACCTCTTGGTGGCAAGACGATAGAGTAAGTCTAACACTAAGTTATTGTCATCCTCTGAGGACCATAAGTGTGCAGAAAACTACTTGGCAATCCATCCAATAGTTGTTGAGATATTTCAGTCTGAACTAATCAACCAACCGACAATGCTATCCCTAAAGCTGGTGTGGTTAAAATTTTCCTGAAAAATTCAAAATTTGTCATAAGCCTAGCTGAACCTTTTTATTGTTGCACACCCAATGGGGACTCAGAAATTACAACACAGCTATGGTAAGGTATTTAACAACAAAGCAAATTCCAGTCACAGCCAGAATTCCAATCAATCACTCAGTGGCTTTAATGTCTTCAAGAACATTTGAATTTTTAAGCCTTACCAGAGATTTTTATCTGTGTGTGTGAAGCCCTGAGCACTTATGGGGTTAAAAATTCCCTGCTGTGATTTTGTCATTTGGGCTCCTTTTTTCAATCCATGGGGGACCTAACACTGTTAATGCAGAGCCATCACTGACAAGCATTTCCCATTATTTCCCATCTCACTCTGTCACACACACACATACACACACACACACATATCATGCTGGGTTATTACAAACAAGTATTTCCCATTTACCCAAAGATGAAGCAGAATGACAATTTTGAGACTCTCCTGCCACCCTTTTAACCTTGCACCTTCACGTGCAAATGCTCACACATGCACACACACATATACCGTCAGCCTGCCTCTCATCATTACTGCAGAGTGAAAGCAGCCTTTTCACCTTTTTATTTTCATTGGCTCATTTCATCTCCTCTTTCTCAGCCTCCATCTTTCCCTCTCTCAGTTCTGCATTATCTCCTGTTCTGTCCCGCCCCTCCTCATTTTTCTCCCCTGTTCTCACTCTGCGTTCCTCCGCTCCCTCCCTTTATCCTCCCTCCCCCTGTCTTACTTCATTTCTCCATTTTTTTTGCATCTGTCTCACAAGGGAATCCATCTCAAACCCCGATTTCTCATCTGCAGCTCTTTTCCTATCATGACCACCTCCCCTGCTGTCACTTTTTTCTTTGAGGTGTCTCTCCAGATCAGATAGGAAATTAAATTGCACCGACACTCTCAGTGCACACAGGCAAGTCATCCCTTTACTGTTGTGTTGTTGTTACTGCTGCTGCTGGTTGTGTGGTGTATTTATTTCAAGACTGCTGAGAAGTGTGTTAACTATAGATCTATGGTCAAACAGACAAGACATAATATCACAATGAATATCCTCCCGTACACACATGCATAAATGAAGCTGTGATTCTAATGACTGAATTAATACATATGTAATTTTCTTGTTAAATGAGGAATAAATGAGGCTTTTATTCATTTTTTATTTCCATCTGAAAGATGTGACTTAAACCTTTTAATTTTGATTAAACATGAATCAAATAAAACTGATCCCAATATATTTAAAAGTAATTGTAAATTGAGCATTGTACTGAACACTGATTCTCAGGCTCAGGTCAAGCTAAAAAAAAGGCAAGTGCAAGTCACCCTCTCTTTAATGCAAAGAAATAATTAAAGTTCACTTTTTGAAAAGCAGCACGTCCACAGAGTGCTTTATAAAACTACAGACAGCCTCTTAAATCCAATGCCCGATGGCCTCAACAATATCACTTCCTCTCCTAAATGTGATTAGTCTGCTGAATATTTCAAAGAGAAGATAACAACATTTATGTTATCTGAAAACCTTAAACGTCTCTTGCCCATCCACTCTGTGTCAGAATATACAGCTGACATGGCCCAATCTGAAGTGGCTGACACTGAGCTGCTGCACAAAGTGGACCTCATGCCTTCATGGTCTTTGATCTAACTAACACTTAAAAAAAAAAAAAAAAACTCAAACTCTACAAAGTTCACCAGAAATTTGTTTTATTACAGTATCTTGACAAGACCAGAATCCTGATTAAATGTGTATATATCCACCACATAGACTGTATAGGCTATAAAGATGGACGCAGCAAGGTGTGATGTCACCCATTGGTTTGCACTGGAACCAGTTTGAAAACCAGAGTTGCTGCTTATTGGTACCGTCTTTTCCGTTTGGAGCCAGGGTCTTCCAAATAAGGAGTGTGGGATGTTGACTTTCACACTCTGGAAACACATCCCACTTTAGCTAAATTGTGCTGAAAGGACAGGTATCGCGATCAAGTGACATTAAACTTACCAAAATATTATTACCGGCAATAGTCTGACTGTGTGAGTCGGGGAGCTGGGAAGAGCAGGAGTTGAGTCTTCAAATCTTATTATTAGGGTAATAGGGTAATTTCCAAAATGACCACCAGCACACCAGATGCTTTTTGAATGTCAGTCAATTTGAGCCAGAATCTAGCAGCCATCAGTGGCATTGCACTTTAGGTACTTCCACATTGGCATCAGTCTCAAGCCATGGTAGTTACCGCCTGATCCACCCCAATGAGGGTGGACCATACACCTTTTAGTGTATCACCATAAAAATCAACAGCACCACAAACTGCTGGCCCCAAAATGACCATAAAGTTAAATCAACTGTCAGCTCATGAGCTATGACAAAAAAATACATGGTTTTATACTGAAAGGTGTACAAGTTTATTACTTAAAATAAAATAATGCAAAAACATGCTAAAGTTATGATGTGTATTAATCAGTGTGTCAGCAGATGGCTGAGTGGTTGAGTGATGAGTTGAGCAACCCAATCATCACGTTTCAACACATGTAATATCATATCAACATTTCTACAAACATAGCATATAAACATTTCACCCCTTTGAATAATGATGTTTTATGGTGTGACAACACTGTTGTTAAGGTCTGGTTGGGTTTAGGCATAAAGACCACTTGGTTAGGGTTAGGGAAAGATCATGGTTTGGGTTAAAATAAAATAAAAAAGTCTCACTAAAAACACCTGGTTTTGTCACCAGAAAAACAGCTCTCTGCTGATCTCCAACTTGCTGCCAAGAAACTTACTAACCATCCATCAACCCCTCCTCCTCCTTATATGAAAGTCAGCTCATATAGATTGCATGTGAACTACGTCACTTTAGAAATGTTGTGATGATACGTATTTTGGAAATGTTGATATGATACATTTTGTAGCAATGTTAATATGCTATGTATTACACGTGTTGAAACATAGATATTCAACGTTTCTGTGGTTTGCAGAAACATACAATGCCAACGTTTTATTCTGGCAACCAGGCTGAGTGGAGGGTGTTGTATAATGTAAAACCTAAACTAGCAACACGGCTGAAGCCAACCAGACAAATACATGGTGCTGGAGGAATGGAGAAAGAGAGTGGACTGGGACAGTCAGGTCTTAAATTCTTCTGGGAGACTGGCCAGGTGTTCCCAGTTGCACTAATGAACTCCACCTACCAGGACCTGCGAGGCAACACAGACAGACAAGGGGGAACACATACAACAGGCCCTGCTACAGCAGGAAGGCTATCACACAACATCTCTCTCAAACTGTTTAAACAAACGATGAAAAGTATAACCTTCATGAAGGTTCATTCATTAAAGGGCTATACTGGCATTAGTCTCCATTTTAGCTATGTGTACCTAATAAAATGGCAGTTGAGTGTATTCTGAGTGCTATACAGATGACTCACAGCTATTTGTTTCAGTGTCACCTAATGATGTAATCCTCTTGAGTGTTATTTGTAGTGATGACTACATCTTGTTGCCCATGTGTAATAAAACACTAATATAAAATGTAGACATGCATTTTGGATTTGATCCCAAACAATGAAGCCCATTACCAAGACCTTCTTCAATCTAAACTGTTAAAGCTCCAAATGAACTGCAGTTTGTTCAAAATTCAGCAGCAAGTCTGTTTACAAAGACCTAAAATCATCTGTTAGGTCCATCCACTGTTTTTTAAACCTCAAAACACCTGTCCAAGGAGAGTTGAATCGAGGGCAACAGTCAATTCAGCTCTCCTTGGATAACCACCTGGATGACTGAGAATCTTCACAGACTCAAAACACCTGGATATACTAAATGTCAGACATGCTTTTAAGGTATTTGCCCTCAAAGCCCCCTCAAATCCTTGGGTGCAGACCTTTGAGCTGTACCCACAGTGAGATCTGTGACCTATGAGCAGGCAGCTTTTGGCTTTTATATCCTGATCTGTCAGATGATCTGAGGGTGTCAGTCTGTGGACATTTCAGACTAGTATACTGTATTTTGACATCTGGTTCTCTAACAACCCTTTATGTTTTTTATTTTTCACTCTCACCTTGAAGCACTCTGAGCTGTAATACAGCGCAGATGGGGCTAAACCTGATTTGATATTTGGATTACCCTATATGATACTATACTTGACTAATTGGTAAAGTAGGCTGTTATAATTGTGGATTTAAATATAAAAATTGATACAGTATCACCGATGAAATATTGCAGTTCTTTTCCCACACATTAGTCACTTAAGTCACTGCATGCCTCCAGTGCTGAGGAACCTTTTCATAATAGTACAGTGGATTTTCACACCAGTTCTAAATCCAGACAGAGCTAAAGAACTGCCTTTTATATAAGCTTTCATCTCACAGGAAGACAACAAAATAACCTTCAGATGAAAAAATAAATGAGTCTTTGCGATTTGATCTGCCTGCCTTGAGTCCCTGCCTGTGAGTGTGTGTGTTTGGGATCTGTAGGAGCTCAGGTGATCTTAGAGTTTAAGAAAGCTCACTTATGGATTTATACATCGGGAACTTGCCACCATTAATTTCTCTGTTTAGAGTGTGTGGTCCAGTTTTTGCAGTTTGGCTGTGCTTTCATGCTACTGATAAACATTTTAAATGTCAAATGCAAAAATAATAATGATAATAAAGCAGGAGTGTCACTGGGTTGCATCAGTTTTGCCGAAATCCTAAAAAGTCAACTCTTTAGGGAGGCAGGGTTGGTGTTTTGCTTTCAAAGTGATTTTTAACGCCTGTCTCTTCTTATTATCCCGCAATGATCTGGATTCCCTGATGGGCTTCCTGGGAGCATCAATACAGATGAGACAAAAGTAAGATTTAGAAATATCTTCTCATTTTATTTAAATATTATTCTTCAAAGACAATTCTAAGAGCATAAAGGCATGAGGGAGACCACAAAGGCTGGTTGTCAAAAGCAATAAAACTTGAATATCTAACACAGCTTTCACTGAACTCTCTGTGACAAAATTTGTCTGAAAGTCACAATTCTTCTCCTCAACAAACTTTATTTACAAACAGCACACACATCATCTAAAAAAAAAATGAGACCAAATAAGAAATCATTGTAAAAAAGTATAAATACACGTCTTAATGATGCACAGATCGGCTCTGATGTCATCCAAGTTAGATGTACGCATAAATCATCCAACTGCCACCCGCCCGAACAAATTATTTTCTCAGATTTAGAGACCCGCACACACATTATAATTATTTCTCAGTGGGATATCAGGTATTTCCTGTTGACATCACTATGTTTGTCATTCCTGCCCTAAGCACACGTCAGAGTATGAGTGTATATGTGTGTTTGCGTGTGTGTGTTTATCCCATGAGGGTCCAACTGCAGCACCTCAAACCTCCCTCCTCAGACCTCTCCCCTGAGGCCTCTCTGATGCAGGTGTTATCATACCCTGCTGGTCGGAGGATGTATTGCAGAACCTCACACCCCTCTCATGCAGGTACTGTATAATTTCAGGAGATTAGGGCAATAATTCCAGCAAGAGGCATCCAAAATCTCCATGCGGTCACACCCAAAAAAAGCTCTACCCTACAATGATGGAAATTATTTTTAAGAGGAAAATTAGGTAGAATTTAAGTTTTAGTAGTAGTTAAATATGTAAAGTGGTTTCATTCAAATTAAGGATTAAGACTGGAAATCATAAATCATTTTGTCCTCAATTTGTCATTTGCAGAGATAAAATAACATTTATCTCAGGAGCTGATTGATGTTTTCTGGCACCTCTGACACAAACATTTGTTTTTCTCTGGAGACACACATATTTCTGTCAGGCCTGATGTTCCTCTATGAGACCTAAACAGCAGCAGGAAGGAACCAGTTAATGATCAAATTCACTTTGATTTTACAAAATGGGAACAACCTGCAGAGTTCAGCACAACCAGCCAATGTGAAGGGCTGAAAACCCTGCAGCTGACAGATCCCTTCATCCTCCCCGTTTGCACTGATCCTGCCTCAGGCTGCACAAAATCACTTCTTATCACACAAATGCAAAGTCTCTTTTGCACACAGAGTCCCATAAACAATGTGTCAAACTATCACAGCTTTTCTGCTCATGTTTCCCACACGTGCATGTCTCTCTCTTGAGCTACACTGAAAGGAAAGCATGTCAGCAAGTGTGACCACAGTTGGAAAGTCTGGGGGCAAAGAAAACAAAAAGTAATAGTTAACCAATAAGTTTACACGTCTAAATTACGACTGTGCCCAAATTTACGCAAATTTGTTCAGAAACAGATTTTGGTGGACAGCTAAAGTGAAATTAGTGAAAGTGTCCGTACTTCATTCAACAAAACCCTACTACTCATGTTCAAACCCCATTGGCTGACAGAGCTAGGGGCCTGAAGAGGGAGGTCTGCAGTTGGACCCTTCTTGTTTATCCACACATCTGCACTTAAGGGCTGTCTTTCCAGTGTGCATGTGTGTGTGTGTGTTTGCGCACCCATCTCCCCTTCTTCTCCGTATGTGTGTGCAGTCGTGTATGTGGCAGGAGAATATGGTTGTGTGTGTGCCTTGTCAAATATGGTAACATTAGTGTATGCTGCCTCTGTCTGCCTGCAGCTCTCCCACTGTCTTTTTTGCCTCCATTGCTGCTTAAGACAAATGGACCCCGCAATGAGAGTCTAGTCTGCTAATTTGTGCCTGACAAAAAACAAAGCTTAAAATATGTTCACATTTCAGAGAATGTAATTAATATTTTTCTCATTAATTATGTATTATTTCACCCACCCACAACCCATCCGCTATTATTCAGAATGTTAATTTTTATGACTCAGCTCGCCCAATCCAAAGATTAACCAAAGTGCCCACAGATATAACTGCGATCTGTGCATCACTAATATGTATATATGATATCACATGATACATTTATAATGCATTACAAGAAGAACATATTGGAGAAGAGTTGTGTGATATGGGGACGAACCTAGGAATATAAGAGGAAGCTAATATTCTTTCAAAAACATTTTGAATTCTTTTGGTCTAACAGTCTGTCTGTGTAGGTGCAGGAGCACACACACACAGACCCAGTGACCTCTGACCTGAAGGCATGAAGGATGTCAGTGGACAGACATTGTCAAAGACATTGAATAGAATTAAAAACCCAGCCTTTCCCAGCCATGAATAAGGGAAAATGGACAGTTGGAATTAATGACTTTGTTTTTCTTTTCAGATACCTTCAGATACCAGATGCCAGAATCTTTATTGTGTTTCAGAACAATGTCATTAATGATATTATGGGAAATTCAAATTCTGCTTCAAAATCTGTTAATTTACATAGTACCACATGAGTGTATTTGATATTAACCAGTGTAAGTCTATTATTCAGCTATGGTTTGAGTGCCAAGATCATTTAGACCTTTCTTAATAGTTCTTACAGATTAGAAAATGAACAGGGCCAGAGCTATATACCCTGCTGCTAGCCATCCCTGCCATGTACAATTATCGTATTTGTACGATAATTTTGCCCTCTGTATGATGTGCGATCAATATACCAAAAGTCCCATAATGTATGATTATTTGATTATTTTGTGACAGTATTAGTAGTTGTAATCAGTCTAGGCTATCTCATTTTATTTAATTTACCGACACGATCAGGATAGTAAAATTTGGATTCTACATCTGTGTTCACGCATCTCTTCTCATGTGACGTCTTTCCAGCAGATCATGTTTCTTGTGATGATGAACGTGACTCACAAGCATGGCTGTCGTTCTCCCGCGAGAGTGTGCTCGAGAGAAGGTTACTGCTGCATCCATGTGAAAAAAAAATAAAGAAAATGAGTGCTGAAAAGTTCAGCTCATCAGACCAATGGAGTGGACACATGGAGTAGCCTATTGGAGGAATGCACAGTGGTAGGCTATGTGGAACATGAGCTGATAAGGTAACCGTGTTATTTATTTAATTTCCATGTAAGTTAAATGCTGAACAGGTTACACCTCATGTTGTTATAGTTTACTATTATAGCCATAAGTTTATTGAATAGCTATGCTTTTGTTTTCAATGTTGAGACTTTTTTTCAGTGAGTTCTAAAAGATTATCCCCTTCCAAGCATCATATAACTATGTCAGCAATTTAATGTTTTTTTAAACAATGTGGCAAGATTTGTATGCAGTATCAAAAAGTTGGTTGTCTCAATAAATATGTGTTTTCTGAAATTACACATTTTTGCCTATTTGTTCTCCTGAGTATGATCATTTTCCTCAAAATACGATAATTTTAAACCTCTGGTACAATATTTTAACATTTCCCATCTGGCAATGCTGGTCCCTGCAGCAGGCAGCAGCTCAGTTTTCTACCAGCCCTGGCAGCTTTCTGTGCAACCTTTCCCACTCCAGGTCGACATGACCTGGTTAATGCGTGTGTAGGGTTGCCAACTTGCACTGGTAGAAATATACAACAGCTGCAGATGGATAGTGGCGGGGTTGTTTTGTTTAAAAGCATGTTTTGTTTAGTAATAGTAACTTATTTTTTATTGTGTGAGGGACAGATTAAACCTGACTAAACCCAAATATTCACTGGTGCTTATGAGTGTCTGCAGCTACCAACATCTTTGAAACTGCTCATTCTGCAGACAAATGTCCAAACTTGAGATCAGTCATGCAAGTGCAACATACAAAAGCACCTAGCATAAAAAGCATTAAAATCATTTGCTCCAAGCTCCAAACAAAAAGCTACATTAGTCAGCAATTCATTGACAGTTCATTCAAATCTTACCTGAGTGTTTGCACTTTTACCACATTTTCAAATTGAAGCTCAGAGTTTTGCTGTTTAATCAACATTACTGGATAAACATTGGATAGGATATCTTGGATCATTAACAACACTGTGTGGCTTCAGAGAGTATAAGTGACACAACTGTTGAATATCATCTTTATATGTAGGTCTCTGCCTAGGAGCCAATTTAAAGCCTTAAAGAAAGTTTGCATTGACATTACTGATCATTTTGAATCTTATTTCAGAAATCTGTTGGGAAACATTGGGGGGCTGCAGGAGGTTGAAACAGACAGCAAGTGAAAAACAACAAACACACATTCACTCAAACTTTCCGCAACATTCAGTGTTAAGTTGTACACCGTTATTAATAATGATGATTATTATAGGAAAAACATTAAGTTACTCTGAATCCTGTGGGAGACACTTGTATAAAATGAAGAGGAGGGGTGACAACACCAGTTTTTTTTTGTTTGTTTTTCTACCAAGGAGGACACCAACCAATGAACAGAGAGATACATCAGGAGAACTGGTGATAGAAAGAGCAACAGGGAAGTGAAAAGGTGGAAGGCAAAGATGACCAGAGAGCTGACGAGGTGGAAGAAGACATGTATTTGGAAAAAAACAAAACAAAACAACAATTTATTGATTTCTAATGCCACCTCATATTTCTATTCAATGCTTTACTCATGTGCCACAATAACGTAATGTTTTGAGTTCAAATATCTTCATTTGGGGGCTTTTCCAGGCAAGTATTGATCTATTGTATGTCGATTGTTTGCAATTAAATCAACACACACACATATATATATATATATATAGATAGATAGATAGATAGATAGATATAGATATAGATATAGATATAGATATAGATATATATAGATAGATAGATAGATAGATAGATAGATAGATAGATAGATAGATAGATAGATAGATAGATAGATAGATAGATAGATAAATAGATAAAGATATATAGATATATATGGATATATATATATATAGATATATAGATATATTTCTGCCATCCCTTAAAGTCTCCATGCCACCCTTATGCCACCCTATGAATATTTCTCTAGATCTGCCCCTAAAAATGAAGGTATAGATTTTATTCTGTATTTATTTGGTTAACACTGACAACAGAAATGAATGAGTATCCAATTGCAAGCACATATAGGATTAAAAAAAAATGATTTCCCTTTTAATTAAAGGCCAGCTCTCTCTCCACACAAAGTTATTAATTAGTAATCCAAAAGAGCACCAAGGATCCTATTTCTTTCAAAACAAGCCTCCTTGACTATAAAAAATTTTACAACTTTTAGCTGGTGCTTACTGGCTGCTTCTTCTGCTTCTCCCTTTTTATCACACGGCTTTGTCATGATGGCCCGTTCGTTGCGTTTCAGGCATTGTCCCTTTTTACTCTGGCTGAGAGCTCCAGAAAAGAAACTTTCAACTAAGAAGAAAGACTGAAAAGACGCCTAAAGCCACAGACTAAGTACCATTAGCCATCACACGCCGTTTGCCATATGATTAATCTATTATTTTTGTAATCTCCTATTTTTATCATGCAGTTAAACTTTTTTGTTATACTTGTCAAGACTTCAACTTCAACTCTCCAGCCTGCCTTTGAACGCACCAAGACTGGGACACACAGCCCTGCTGTGTGTTTGCTGTGTGGCTTGTTTGAGACTGTCTAGCATTGGATTCACTCTCCTGGGAAGTTTTGCACCAAAGTGCCCCACTGAACCAAAGCGGTTCTCATCTGGCTGTCACCTCAGCCCCCCCGAAGATCACAGAATCTGCGTCACCATGCTGCACTGTCCGGGGAGTTCATCTCATCATCAGCCCTCCATCAAGAGACGGTAGGATCTAACCATCCTCCAAGTGTTCTGTTTGAGAGTTGATGCTGACAACTTGTTAAATTAATTTACCCATTCATTCCTGCATTCATCCACTCTAGTTGTATATATGTATATATTCTTAGTGTTCCCTATTCTTCTCTATTCCTTAGGTAGCTCAATAAATATCTTGATTTATCACCAGATTGTATTTGTGTATTCCTTTACAACAGAGATGAAGCTCCCTGTATTCAGAGTTCACTACTTTCAGATATAAGACTCATTGATTCATTTGATGTATATAATTTTCCTCCTAATTAATTCATTAATAGAGGTGGTGCCCCTTTCAGTCTTACGAGTGCATAATATTAATTTCCAAGTGTAGTAACCCCTACATTGAAAACATAGCCATACAGGAATATTTCACTTTGCACACTTTATTTTTTCCCACATGCTCACCACATATGGCTCTGTTAACACAAATCATGATCATTGTAACACAAGCACCAGACAGCAAGACATATAAATAGCATAAAAAAAATACCAGTTTGGTTTTTTTCAATGTTAAATCTTAAAAGCAAGCACCCATGCTGTAGATTAATTGGCACTGATTTGGTGCATAAACGCAGAATAAGACATCATGATCCCATTTTTTTATTTTTTACATTTTCTTTACATACTGTATGTGTTGCATTGCTATTCCTGCATTTATGTTTTTACTATTTTTATTATTTATTTTATGAGTCAAATATATTTTCAGGGCTAGCCAGCTGTTTATGTGTGCTAATCAAACAAATGCCAAACAAAACCAAAATTTTATTATCAGGGAATCTTTTCTGTCCTGCCACATTTTTTTTTATAAAGGCATCATAAGGCACTGCTTTATCATGATAGTCATCAATATGCCAGCCCTTCATATCAAGTCTTCTCCTTGGTCAAATTCTGATGAAACTTGAGGAACATGTGCTGCTCAGGGAACAGCTGCTGATGTAAATCCACATGTTCAGGTGTTTGCTCAGTATTAAAAGCACCCTGGAAGCTGGTGAAAATTGAATGCTTCCCATGTAGCCATGTAGCTATGGTCTTGACTGACTGATTCTCCTCCTTCTCTCTCTCTCTCTCTCTTCTCATTTTCTCTCAGTGGCCCTGATGATCCTTGTGCAGCTGCATTCTTTCTTTTTCCACTTGAAGGCGCTCTCTTTCGATCTGCAGTCTCCCTGCCTCAAATCTGAAAAACTGCAGTCTCTCTTTCTCCAGCTGCAGTCTCTCCTTCTCCAGTTTTATCCGCTCCGTCTCCAGATCCACCACTGGCATCGACCCTTTACCTTGCTTCTCTCTCTCCCTCTGTCCATCATGAGCAGAGGATAAAGACGACGTAGAGGACGAGGGTGGGCCTTGTTGTGGTGGCAGGTTAAAAGAGGAGTCGACATGCTCCGATTGGCTGAGGAGAACAAGCCTCAGTCTCTCCCTCTCCACCTGTAACCTCTCTCTCTCCAGCTGCAGCCGCTCCCGCTCTACCTCCATCTGACGGAGTCGCTCCTTCTCCACCACCAGCCGCTCTTTCTCCACTACCAGGCGTTCAGTTTCAACAGCCAGGCGCTGTTTCTCCAGCTCCAGACGCTGTTTTTCAACAGCAACCAGAAACCCGGCTCCCATGTTCTCGTGACTGGATAGTCCACCCAGAGCATGAGTCGGTGTCCCCATCAGGCCACCAGCCAATGGCAAGTCTCGGCTGGTGGTGGAGGTCGGAGCTTTAGAGGAGCTGAGCATCACCAAGTCATTGTGGGAGTAGACATCAGCGATGTGGCCCTCGCTACGTGACTCGATGTCGCTGAGGAGGGAGGGAATATCATCTTCATCTAATTCCTCATCTCCATCTCCCACGTCACCATCGCCATCCAGCTAGAACGAGAGAGTCGCGTCATTAAATATGTAGCAACGCATAATCCAGAAAAGAAAAATTACAAAGATTTATCAATAAAAAGAAATGTTGGGCAGTTTTGAGCTTTTAATGTGTGTTTATTGGGGTTTTGAGTAATTTTAAGGTGGTTAGGTCAGTTTCCTAAATTATTTACACCCAAAAACAAGACTCTAACTAATGTTTTCATGTGGTCAGCTGATCATGTAATGAAACAAAATGATCTGGTCTGACACACAAAACTTGCTATTTGTTGTTCTATTACCACTGTAATGAGACAAGATTTGAATAGACTGGATAGTTTAGTAACATTGTTAAGAAATAAAGTGGAATTTTTGTGGAAGATTGTAATAAACTGACAGATATCACAGGAAAGTAGCTCTTAATTCAATCACAAAAACTATTCAAATGTTAAGTTTAAATTGAAACTACACTCTCATTAATACTGAGACTGTGTTCTTAATTTCTAATCTCTACCGTGTGTACCTACATGAGCCCAATCAAAAGACTGGATTAACAAGAGCCACTTGATCAACATAATGTGCTGGTATGATCACTGTAACATATTAAACAGAGCTAGCTCTGTTGATGAGGACATTAATTAAGCTAATTATGACATTAGCAAATACTTGCTGCTTGTTTTCTCATAACATGAGTGGCTTTAAAATGAGCTCTGTATCTTAAAGCAACAATGTGTTTGATGAAGTCTGTTTGTCCTCATTTATATGCAAATTTATATAAATCACTCTATAATATGATATATAGAGGGAACCTGTGGTGTAACAATAAAGCTTCTGTTGTTCTCTTCTTGAGTGGACTTTATCTGCACAAACAGACTCTACTGCTGCACCATGTTGATGTTTCTTACTCTGTATTCACCGACATCATCCTCCATCTTCACGCCCAGTGGCGCCATCACAGCCTGCCCGCTCGGCTCGCCGAGAGCCGCCAGCTCCGGCCAGTCGCAGTGACAGTCCTTTGGGAAGCCTGAGAGGTCTAGCAGCTGGTCACATCCAGATCCCAGAGAGGCTGCCTCATTCTCAGGGGAGGATAGATCACACTCCGTCTTCAGGGCCAAAGAGGAGGAGGAGAGAGAGAGCTCAGCCTGAAGCTGTTTTCTCTTCATCAGCGCACGCCAGTCCAGGTAACGGCGCTTCACCTGCAGAGGGAATGGAAAAGGAACTACATTTTTATTTTTTCTGACAGAACACTGAGAAACCAAGACTAGAGGAATATAAAAGTGCGATTTGAACACAAACAAACCTCAGCAGCAGTGCGTAGCTCCCCCTCCCCCAGTGAATTAACACCTCGTGCCACTTCCTCCCATGCCTGTCTCTTCAGCTCGTTAATGGCCGTGTTCTGTTCAGAAACACAGAGGAGAGAAACAGAACAAGAAGAAACAATTAAGACTTTTTTTACTCTAACAATTCTAGCAAGGCTTTTTGATGACAGTGTGCTGTTGTGGTAAATTAAGAAGTTCTTGTAAGTCTGCAGAGTGGTGTGAGAAATGCAGAGCAAAAATAATGCAAATGCCACTTTTCCATAGGACATAACAAAGTTGCCACATCTGTAAAACAAAACTATCCTCTGCAGTATAGGCCAGCTAATACTGGATTTTTGAGGCCAATACCAGTATCAGTACTTAATAATGATATATCACGGATCATTGTTTTCATAAACACGTGGTATAAACATGTTTTGTAAGGATCCCTTACATTTCTTTAGGAAAGAATTGTGACCAAGATATACATGTATACTGAGACATTTCACAATGGAAGACTAAATTTGTTGATGCCTTCTGGTGGAAAAATTATGTGTTTTTAAATAATTTCAAACATATTTTGGAATTTCTGTACTTTGATTTCTTGCTACTGAAGAGCCTACACATATGCTGGTGCCAATATATCAGCAGCTCATATCAGCCAATATTCAACCCTAGCGACTGATCAGTCTCGCACCTACTCTTTATCTGACTCTTTTGGTTGTGACTTGATTTTTGCAGAGCATGTTAGTTAATCATATCAAATCCCTCTGATGCATATATTTGACTTGATTTATGTATTACATATATTTATCAAATTCTATGGTATTTCACTTAATGGTGCTTTTCTGTCAATAAAAGTGAGTTTTTTCTGTCTAAAAACAGACATGAAAACTTTAACAGTCAGATGCTCATATGAACACTGAACGAGGTTTTCCTCACTGAAATCATTCCTCATGTTCATACTGGCTATGAAAAGATCCCTTTGAAATGCACTTTGAATGTGAGTGATGGGGGCCAAAATCCTCTCCCACTGTGTCCATTTTTGTGCAAAAATGCATTTAAAAGTTTATCTGACGCTTATATGAGGCTTCAGCAGTCTGAGTTAGTCATATCAAAAGTGGATATCTGCTACATTTAGTGAGATAGTTAGTGTAGTAACAAAAAGACAGACTTTGGCACTAAAAAGACTGTATCTTTGAAAGATATCTACTTGATTTGACCAATTTGGATGGCTGATATTTCATATTAGCTTCAGATAAACTTTTAAATATATTTTTGCCTGTGGATTTTGGCTCCCTTCACTTACATTCTAAGTGCATTACGAAGGGATCTTCTAATGGCCAGTATAAACAGGGGGAATGATTATGGCAAGAAAACACTATTCCAGTGTTCATTTGGGTACGACTGTTGTTTTAAGCCAGACTTGAAAAACTGTGAACCCATCCTCTAACAAGAGGTTACAAAAGACATGGAAGAAGCTGCTAATTGGACGGGACAGACGCGTTAGTTAATTGGTTCGTGCTGGACTTCTGCCCAACTCAACCCACGCTTCAGAGTTCACAGAAAATAAGTGCTTTGTCTACACTATTTTACAATGAATGAGTGTGTGAGTAGCACAAAAAGCAGTTTGTACTTTATGCAGAATATCTTGCACTACACTACTGGTTATGTATCATTTTTGATGACATAATATTGTGGTATTTGTCATATTCTGAGACAAACTATTATCATTATCATGCATGATTAGAAAGAAGAGAAGAAGAGAAGAGGAAGATCTACACCTGCTGTCTGGAGAACAACACGTCCTTTCTCTTGTGGATCTCCCTGATGAGAGTCTGCGTCTCTCTCACACTGTAGTTACTCTTCCTCTTCCTCTTCAGATGCTTCACCTGCAGGAAATCCAGCTTGGTAGCGAAGGAGGGGACAGAACCCCAGAAACACAGAGAAGAGAATCAGAGACAAGGAGAGAGTAGTGGAGGGGGAAAAAACAGTAGATGAAGAGAAGACAGAGGAAACCAAGTAGTTATGGAAGGAGAAATCGGCAAAAAAAATAAAAGAGGAATGTATCAGAAGAGAGAGGGAAAATGGAAACAGGGGTACAAAGAGAGATCACAGGTCAGATGAAAGACGGGTCTCCTCAGATGGAGAGCGTAGGTGTTTGTTGTAAAGGTTGGTCCATGCGCAACAGAGTCTGGCTGTGAAGCTTTCCTTCAAAAGAGTTTTTCATGAGGGAGGAATTCCTCTGTGGCTCCACCAGTCCTTGTCAAGTTTCCCACCTGGGCGACTGATCCTAGTTGTTAGACTAGAGGCTGGATCTATGTGGCGACATGTGAGACTCAGAGTCATCAAATAGAAAGACGTGTGTTTAGTTGAAGAGGTCACACCGAGTAGGTTGGGGAAGGGTCACGTCTTGCCTTGATGAGAAACCGATTTGATGTTATGTTATTATCACAAGTCTTGTTGGATTTTTCTACCTCTATCTCCTGTGCTGGACGGCTGCCAGGTAAGAAGAACATCACAGGGACAAATGGCTCTGCAGATTTCCTATAGGTAAAGCAAAGAGTAGCAGTCTTATTGGATCACAGTGGAGGATTAAAGATGTGTCATTGTGTCACATTCTGATTAAAGGATCTCTCACTCACTTAAATATTTGTCAGTCAACAAGAAATGCAGATTAATTGGATGCTGAGTTATTTAATTTATTTATTTGTTTATTTGATAAGGACAGAGAAGATTAATGAACATCAGTATAAAATACAAGATGTAAACATGCAAAAAATGCTAATTTACACATTTGAAATAACACTGCATTTCCTCTACAGCACGTTAATAAACCGGTTGTGCAACAGTTATATAAAGCATTACATCTCTTAATTCACTCCGAATAGATCATATTTCAAAGTAATCAAATGTGTTTCTGTGTATTGTTTCGATATTTTTTATCATTGTGCGTTTCTTCCATTGGTCTACAATGTTAAATATACAGAGGCTGACAAATATTTCTAGTTAAAATAACGTGTTTTTCGTTGCCAAATGTAGAGTACCTATGCTATGAGTATTTTTTTTTTCAGATAAACACAATTTCGCCTAATTCCACGAACAATGTTTTCTGCATTAATTCTTCTCACTACCATCCCCGAAATTATATTATCTTGAATATATATTGGTTAAATTACTCACCTTTGCCATCTCAGCCTGCCGCAATCAAAACAACGTAGTAGCGATGTAATTTTATAATGCTGCGTTCACGCTCGACTCGAAAACGGAAGAATACAAGAATCAAGCTGTTAATACGAATCTTAAGAGACAGGATAACTCGAAATAGGACACTGCAGTAGAGGCATTTCCTTTTCTTTTGTTCAAGCAGCACATCACTACTTTTCATTTAGTTGCAGAGGAAAGAGGGTGCATTGCTTGTCAAAAATGTAGGTTAAGATATCTTCTCAAGGGGGCAGAGGTGAGATACGACACCTTTACCGTTTTCAAACAACCTCAGTTATTTCCTCTCATATGTCACATCTCAGTTGTTTGGAAACTTTTGCTGCAGTCGACGTATTTCTCCCCACTTCAACCGTTTTCATTGTGTTTACAATATTCCTGGGAGCATTGAAGGCATTGTTAATGGCGCACTGTTTCAATCGCTCCCATTGGCCAAACCTCCACCGCGCCCACTTGTGACGACATAGAATCTCGCCGGACTCTTCCGGATATGTGAGCCGCTGTCCAAATCCAAAAATGTAAACAGAGAGACTACTGAGTAGTTTTATCAGCAGTCCTCTCGCATACAGCCGCTGCGAAAACCCTGAATGTCTCAAATATCACGTTTCCAGTTTAGCTGTCAGTTACGTCAGTTCATTACTTATGAGCAGTCTGAAGTTGTGGAGGAGTCCGGATGACAGGTGAGGAGGATACAGGTGAAGAGATGGGCTCTGTTCGCTGGGCTTTTCGCTGTGGGTCGTGGACACCGAGCAGGTCCGACTGGCTGTTCGCTGCTCGATGTGTCCAGCCGGAGGAAAAAGACAGAATCGGACAGTTTGTGTTCGCAAAAGATGCTAAATCAGCCATGGTGAGTCTGACTCTGCACTGCCTGCTAACTCATCGATCTATCACCGCGTCCATGTGTGAACCATGTGTCTCTCTCCCTCTCAGGCTGGCAGGTTGCTGCTGAGGAGGTTTGTGTGTGAGAGGATGCAGATTCCCTGGTCGGAGATCCGACTGGGCCGATCTCCCAGAGGGAAGCCTTACCTGGCAGCACCGCTGAAGGTTCAAAACGATTAACTTCACGCAGTCAGTTTCAATAAAGTCTTATATTAGGGTAGTTTTTAATTTGATTTGATTTTTAGTTGTTTACACATATGCAAAAGTTTTTACGCATAGAAACAACAGAAAAATGTGATGGAGAGGTGCAAAAAAAAAAACCTCAAAGGGGCTTGAACAAAGCATTCTCCAGTGCATACCTTACTTACCTAAAAAAGAAGGAGAAAAAACATTGAGAGGATGAGAGAGAGAATTAGAAGATAAGATTGAAATGACTAATTACTAGTGGGCAGTTTACAAAGATAATCTATAAGGATAACATTGCTGAGAGAGAAATAAACCTTCTATGGCTTTCTTAAATTGTTGCAGGTGTTCAGTTTAAAATATGAGATCACAGAGCGTTCTATGTGACTGAAGCTCTGTGAATTACACCAAACTGTAATTGACTTGTTCGACAGACCAAGTTTGCAATTCTTATTCACCTTAACACTTGTAAAAAGTCTGTTTGTGTTTCACTGATACTACACTGACTACATCAAGACAGAAAGCTGCACATTTTTTAATTTGCTTGTCAAAGGACAGTGATTCCTCTTGTGAATTTATACGAATCAGAGCTGAATCTAAATATTAAGACTGTCTAATTCTTCAGTGTTGTGGCTGTAATAGTGTGTGAGATGGATATCGCAGAAGTGGGGCCTCAAATCACAGTTTACTCTACTCAATTAGAGCTGCAACTAACAATTATTTTCATTAGGATTATTTTCTCGATTAATAGATTAGTTGTTTGATCTTTCAAATGTCAGAAAATGGTGAAAAATATTGATCACTGTTTCCCAAAGCCCAAGATGACCTCTTCAAATGTCTTGTTTTGTCCCAATTAACAGTCCATAGCTCAAAGATGTTCAGTTTACTGTCATAGAGGACTAAAGAAACCAGAAAATATTCACATTTCAGGAGCTGCTATCAGATATTTTTTTCTTAAAAATGACTCAAAACAATTAATCAATTATCCAAACTGTTGGTAATTAACTTAATAGTTGCCAACTAATCAATTCATCGTTGCAGCTCTATACTCAATGTATAAATAGTAGGGATGGGCGGATCAATACTGCAGGAATTATAAAACATGAGTGGCTGCATCACTTCCAAACGTTTTCAGTAATTTTGTATGATGTTTTTACCAATTAATAAATATAAAACTGCAGTTTTTCAGCATCTCACATACTTCCTGTGTTTCTGTCTGCCTCCAGGTCCATTCAGATTCAGGCCCTGAGCTCCGGGCCTGGAGTTTCAACCTCTCCCACCAGGGGGACTATGCTGTGCTCGCTGCAGAGCAGGGGATGCAGGTTGGCATAGATATCATGAAGACCACCATGCCAGGTAAGTGCTGATGTTAACAGTTAAAGCAGCACCCATGATATTAATCAGTATTTGTGTTTACATTGAGATCTGAATACATTTTACTGACAATCAAGTGATAAAAATGTCACAAACTTAAATGTTTTTCTTATATATAAATTTACTAATAATTACCGGTCTATATAGAAGTCTATAGTTTTCTCCCACAGTTTTTTTTCTGAATTGGAAAATACTTTATGCACAGTTCAAAAGTAAAATGAACAGGCTCACATAGATATGACAGAGCAGAATGAAGTGGCCTTTCATTGAAGATCAGTTGGTTTGTCCTCCACATCCAGACTTCCTTTAAATTACTTACCATCACAGACTTTTGTGCAAAAAAAAAGAAGCCTCCTCATCTCTGGAGATTGAAAGTCGCTTACAGCAATAATGTCTGGAGGAAAGAAGGGCAAATGGTGGCAACATGAGATTGGCTATGAGAGCAAGGTCAGCTGTGGGAAGAAAATGGAGAGAAACAATGACAACAAGATAGACAGAGCAAATTCTGTTAAGAAAAATCACTCCACCAAAATCTCTGTCACTGTTTTGTGGCATTAAACTTGTGGAACAGTTTTTTAGGGGACTTTGGGGAATAATTTTCACCAGCTCTAATTGTTGGCTGTTGATTAAATTCAATTTAAGTTGATGTCATCTGTCATGCAGATTCAAGCCCCAAATGTGCACAACAACAAAATTCAAACATGTTTGAACAGATCCTGACGGTGCTGCCTGGATCAGGAGGCAAAGTAACAAAAATCAGCTGCTACATACTTTCAACACTGTTGGTTTTTTATCATAAGTGTCGACAATGTGTGGGTGTAGATTTTTGTTACTTTGACTCACCACTTATTCTCCGACCTACCTGTCTGAAGACAGTGTGCCGTAATCACTTTTATTACTGGATTAGTAGGTGAAATCTTAAAAATTAAGATACAAAAATATCCACGTCAGACGTCCTTTTCAACTACCCGATAGTTGTGATAATTATCCATATCAGACAAACCTTCCCTATCAGGCAGAAAAGCTGTATTCCCCAGTTTGACCACAAGGGGTCACTGTTGTCTTGTGTATGTAAAAGGTCTAGGCCAAAGGTGTGTGTGTGTGTGTAACTGTCAAATCTGTGGTGTTTTGAGGTATTTCTAAAAGGGGAAACAGTCCACACTAATCTAAAAAAAAGGAGTGTGTTTGGATTAGTCTTTGTTATATCTGACGCCTTCAGCTATCTACCTCCCACCTCATATTGCTTCCCCCTTCCTCCTATTTATGTCTCTCCTGCCTTGCGTCTGTCGCCCTATCTATATGTCCTTTCTTTTCTTTTTTCCTCACACTTTTCCCCCTACGCTCTTTCATCCCTCCCTCTTTCCTTCCCTCCAGGTACCAGCTCTGTGCCCGAGTTTTTCCGCATCATGACTCGTCAGTTTACAGCGTACGAGTGGAGCGTCATCCAATCAGCCGACTCGGAGCACCGGCAGCTTGCCGCTTTCTACCGCCACTGGGTAACCATGGCAACCATACTACCCTGTCGTCACATTGCTTTGCTGCTGGGCCCCACAGGCGTTGTTTTGTTTGTGTGTGTGTGTGTGTGTGTGTGTGTGCGCGAGAGAGAGAAGGAAACATAGAGAGAAAATAACATTGCCACTGTCCCTTGAGACACACACACATTTGTACATTTTGCACATGCATGTGTGAAACTGTCTTTTCTCTCCATTTCTGTCTTTTCTTCACATTCTGTCTTCCTCTATCTCTACATTTCATCTTTACAGATACACAAAAAGTCATTTCTTTATTTCCTCATTCTCTGTTTTCTCCGGGTTTTTTTGTTTTTTTTTTTTAATTTTTTGCACACACACACGCAGATGGACAAGCACAGCAATGGTGGTGCTAAGTAAAGATGTTGTGAGATTGAGAGGGTGGCACAGAGACGTCAAGCTCTGATATCATCACCACACTGTTGACTAATGGCAGAGCCTGATGGTTGCCATAGCGATTAGCCTTGTAATACTGTTGTGGCTCATTGGCTGTCGAGCAGGGTTGATTTTGACCGGACACACACGCAAACACACACGCACACGCAGTCACTCTTTTGTATATTCACTGTTTGATATGTGAGCATAGATTCTATTGTGGTTTTAAGTTACTTTGTCCTACTGAGCCAAAATACACACACACACACACACACACACGCACACACACACACACACACACACACACAGAGACTGCCTTTCTCTGCTTTGTCTGCTTTCTCTTTTGTATTTTCTTCACTGAGTTGACTGGGTTTTTGTCTCTTTCCACTAAGGCCCTTAAGGAGAGCTTCATCAAAGCCATCGGCACGGGGCTGGGCTTCAACCTGCAGAGGGTGGAGTTTCATCTGCCCTCTGAACCGCTAACACAGGGCCGGACACTGCGCCAGACCAAGATGCATCTAGATGAAGAGGAACAAGAGGACTGGATATTTGAAGTGAGTCCGTTTGAAAACAGGTGTGAAGAGTGAGAAGGTCAAAGAAACATGATTTTTTTTTCTTTTTTTTGATATTCTATGCAAATAAATGACAAATTTAAAGAACCAAAACAGACAGAAGATAGTTTGCCAGATTTCAAAAAGGTGTAGACAGCACACATAGCAATAGCATAAGTTACCTGCAACTCCCATGCTTTATAGTTGTATCATGATACACAACTTTTCTGTCACTTAAGTCAAACACAACAGAAGTGGAAGCAGTCTGCTGTGTTTTCTCTTGTTGGTCAGTCACCAGATTGAAAAGGCATTCTGCCACACCATCTTATTTCCTGTAACTTCTGCTAATTCCATAGATTGTTTAAAATAATTTCAGCTTTATTCATGTTTTTCATAATTAATGCTCATAGTTTTAGGTTGCCCAAGACAAGGTTTGGGCTTTGCCAAATGTTGTTTTGAGCAGCAATTAAAGGAATAGTTCAACATTTTTGGGAAATATGTTTGTATTTATTTTCTTGCCGAGAGTTTGATGAGAAGATTGATACCACTCTCATGTCTGTATGCTATGTATGAGCAGCAGCAGATTAGCTTAGCTTAGCATAAAGACTGTAAACAGGGGGAAACAGCTAGCCTGGCTCTGTCCAAAAGTAAGAAAATCTACATATCAGTACCTCTAAAGCTCACTAATTAACACATTAACCATGTTTATTTAATCTCCACTGGTTGCCTGGCAACCTCACAGTAACAACAAGCCTCCAGGATGTTGCTCCAGGCCAAGAAATAGTCCCGCAAATAACGCCACCGTAAAACTGCAACTTTTACAGTCATCTTAGCAAGAAAATGAATTGGTGTATTTCCCAAAATGTCAAATTATTCCTTTAAGAAGAAGAAAAAAAGAAAGTTTAGTTAGGTTTGCGTAAAAAATGGAGAAAAGATAAATGTATTTTATAGTTGTAGTTAGAGCAGTTTGAACATTTTAATTACTGCTTATTTGTGGTCTTGTGGCATATTTTTAGAAGAGTAACATATGGAACCAGTTGTAGGAAATCAATAAGCTTAAAAGCAGTGGTTCAAAAGACTCGGCAGCTCTGCTGTGGGTCCACTGTTCTCTATTCCCCAGTGGCTTCCTCTTGAAAGCGTCTGTAAAGTGAATCACAGGTGGTCTCACAGAGAAATACACACCAGAGATTGTGATAGGGGAGCTCTCAAGTGGCCCTCCAGCCCTCCCAACACCAAGAGATTAGAGGAGTGCACCTCTCTGTCAGAGCAGAAGAATCATCTGTTGCAATCACTCCTCTCCTCCCCATTTCTCATTTCATCTCCTCTCCTCCTCTGCTTGTCTTTGCTCCTCTCACGTCTCCACTTTTCTCTTTGATATTTTGTCTCCAATATTCCGCTTTCTTTCTTCTCTTCCTACACACTCTCTTCATTTTACCTGCTCTCTTTTTTTGCCCCCTCTCTTCTCTCCTCACTCTCTATTCCCCCCTCCCTTCCCCTCCTCTGCCTCTTCTCCTCCATGCCCAGTGGCAGAGGATTTAACAAGTGACTGCTAAAAGGTTACCAGTAGTCTGAAAAGCCTGATGTTTTCCCTCATCCTCTCCTCTCCTGTTCTACCCCTCTAGGGTTAGTGAAGGCCTAATGCTGTTTTAGTGTCTGTGTTTGCACACCAGGGAATAACAGCTCACTTATATCGATCGCAGATAGATGGTAATGCATGTGTCCTCTTTTTAGCTATAGATTGTAGGGCAAAGTGAAGTAATGCCAACATACATAATGTGGGATTTGTTTGGGTTCAAAGGATGAAGAGATGCTGGTTGTAAAGCAGATGAATAATGCAAAGAAGAATGGGGAGAAAAGTAGTCATTTTCTGTATTTTCTGACATTTTAAAAACCAAACAATCAATTATTACTGAAATAATCAGATCATTAATCAGTAATGAAAATAACAGTTGCAGATATTCATCATAAATCTTTTTTTCATCACACATAAAAGGTTCTCTTCAACAACATCCATATAATAAACCTATACTGTTAAAAAGTCCGAGAATTTCATGAATGATTATGCTGTCCAAAAAAATGAGGGAATAAAAAGTAGATATGAACAAAATATTACAGGTATACAGAAATATGCAAGTCTGGTTAATAATATTTGTAAAACCTGACTACAGAATGCCTCAGCTGGAGTCTCTGATGATTTAACCAGAAAAAATCAATATATTTGCTCACAACTAGACTAAAGACAAGACTAAATCATGAAGGCTAAAATAAATAAATAACATCCCATGAAGCAAAGGGTCATGTTTTTGTATTTTTGTATATTTTTTGTATAAAAGAGATTCTGTTCTATAAAGGTCTGTTCAAGGTGAAAATAAAATCTGAACATTTTAGATGCGTAATACAGTAAAGTGTAACTTTACTTGAGACAGCATTGACACCTCAGTGAAGCTGGTCATCACTCTGCGTGTACTCAACAAGACGCATCATTATTGTGATCAGTGAATGATTGCAGTGACCTGAAGAGGTCAAATCAACTCGAACTGAATCGATTTTTCAGATTTATCCTCTATATGAAGAGACGCACTCAGGATGTTAACAAAGAGATGGGATGAGCAGCAGTGTTGTTGACCTCATGGCTGTGTCAGAGAGCAACTATGAGACTTGTTACTTCCTGCTGACCTCCGGTGATGTCACCCCTGCAGCCTCGAGACACAAACACTGACGGATGTAATAAATTGCACTCACATGCATTCAAAACAGACTGTAACAACGCCAGTACTCTCTTCTTTCTTTATCAGGAAAATGTTCAACATTAATTACATTTTATGTGGATACTTTTCCCCCTCTATTTTTTCTTTTTCATCTTTTCCAGTCCGAGTTTCTTTCTCTGCTCCCTTACTCTCTGTTCCTCTAACTCACTCCCCACAAAACACACACACCACCACCACCTGTTACTCCCACATATACACACTCAGCTTTTGGCCTTTTAATCCAAGTGGAGTTTGCCAGTTACAAAGCCAATTGCAACACACCACTGGTATTTGGAGTAGAAAGTGTGGAGTAGACACTATTCCAAATCAAGAACCTTTGAATGGATGCGCACAGCTTCCCAGCTAGAAATGCTTTGTTCTAAAAACGTTCTGAGAATGTTACTTGTAATGCTCTAATAACGTTTTCAGCGGGAAGTTTTCTTTTGGTTCCCAGCATGTTCTAGGATAATGTTCTCCAAAAACATCCTAAAATGTTTGGTGATAACATTGTTAGAACATTAAGCCCAAACAGTCTCAAAACATTTTCCTAATGTTGCAGTGAGAATGTTCTTCCTTTGTTATCATGTAACATTGTGGGAATGTTTTATAAAAGACCCTTATATAATGTTACCTCAACAACGTCCTCAAAAGATCCTCAGAAGAGCAGTTAAAACGTTATGTCATTTAACCTTATAGGAACATTATTTGAAATGATAAACATCCTTAAAACGTTCTTTGAACATTACATTGAAACGTTTTCTTTAAAACATTATTAGAACCTGTAGGTAACATTCCCTTCTAGCTGGGTTGTGTGTGTCCTCTATAATGTGAATGCAGTAACATAATGTTTTATGTTAAAGAAAGGAGGCCAACTGTGAAAAAAATCACCATATATTTACATAAGGAAAACTGGATATACATAAATCAGATTTTGTGACATGCATTTATCAGATATGCTGTAGGAAAGATGTATTTCTTCAATCTGCGCATTTACATTTTTCAGTGAATACATTCATGCTTAATGTCTCCTGGTATCACAGGCACCATTTTTGCTTGGGAAGCGATGTGTGACACGTAAATGCAGTAGTTATCTGACTTCACCTTCACTTGCGCTCCTTGGAAAATCATGCAAACAGATAAATACTCACATGCATTTATTCAAGAGACTTCGCAGGAGTCTCTTTTTTTATTTAGTATGATATGCAGGCTATGAATTTGCATATGCTGATGTGTGTGTGTTTGTCTCTCTGCAGGAGAGCTTGCTGGACGCTGATCATCATGTTGCTGTGGCACTTGGACAAGCAGGCTCTGCAGTAAGAACACATCTTCAACATCTGACAGTTACTTTCATTGATAGATTAGTAGCTGACTGTTTGTGAACATTATTTTGTTGTTTTTAGCTGCTACCCTCTGTAGGTGTGACCTTTGTTCACAGTGTTAACAAAAAAAACCTAAATATTCATGGTAACTTTGAAGAAAACACATCAATCTTACAACAATTTTGCATCTTGTGAGTGTCACCTTGGAGTTGATTTTTTTTCTTAATCAAATATTCAAACGGTACAACAAGGACTTGCTGGATTAACAAGCTGTAACTGAGCCACTGGTACAAACTTGAAAGTCCACTCAAAAAGGTTTTTCTTCTTGTGCCTTCAGTCAGATGTTTGAGCTTCACTGTGAAGGATGAGCAGACTTTGACACTAAAAGGCTGTTTTCACAATCATCTGCTGAAGGGGGAAGTTTGTCTGTGCTCACTTTAAAACTTGAGTTTAAGGGGGCGGACCTATGAAAAGGATTTGTGACATCACAGCTAGTTTGGAAGCCAATCCTTGTCTAATAGGCAACTTTCCCTTAGGGTGATGTGGAAACTTAAAGCCTCCAATTCACGTCGACTGAGATTGGATTTACAGTGAAGAAGGAGACGCTTTGTGTCCAGAAATTAAACTTTTTGAAATTAAAAATATTTGCATATTCATAGATTCTGGATTTTTCAATAAGAGAGGGGGAGAGAATTTTAAGGACTTTTATGTGGTAATTGCATTTTTTGTGGAAAAAAAAAACATATCAGAGAGACATTATTATACCATATAGAGTATTTTTATATGTCTTAAAACATGTCTGGAGGGGATCTTTAAACAGCACACAAGACTCAAGCATATGTGAAAAATTAGGATTATTATGAACACATCATCGTCAAGTTTACACAAAGCAGGCTGGTAGAATATTCTCTAAATCCCAAGTATTGCTTAAGAAATATCATTCGCTAATCTTCGTTGAGTCAATCAACAAACATTTGAAGGGTCCATATTCTCTGATGGCAAGACTTACAACTTTTATTTCATATCATATCAGCAAAACTGAATAAATACACAAAATAAATGACAAAATAAATATCTACAGTACATTTTAAATAGAGGTGTGTAGAAACGGTCCATTTTCAATCATTTTATGGGCTGTACAGTTAACAGATGGATTGAATAATCTGTTCAATAATCAATCATTAGTTGCAGCACTATTAGACATTGCACTCTCTTTCCATAAATAAAAAATACTCTCCTCTTCTCTCTCTCAGCATCTTCCTTCACCTCTTCCTCCTCCCACCACTTTCACGCTGCTGTCGTTCAGCGACCTCATCGCCTCGGCCTCGCCTTTGACAGAGGAAGACCCCGCCTACTGGGACAGCTTCAAAATGAAGACTGAAGCACCAAAGAGACAGAGAGATACACACACATCCACACCTGTCTCACACTGACACATATTACCTACACACACACACACACAAACACCTTTCAGAAGTGCCAGAAAAAGAGACACATGTACTGACACTGAAGCTGCTTTCTTATTCAACACAAGTCCAGTCAAGTTTATTTATAAAACCCAAAATCACAGGTTTGTCTCAGAGGACCTAAGAAACTATACAGCATAAGACACCAACTATACTTAGATACATGTACTGTATGTTCAGAGAAAGAAAAACTTAACTTTCTGTGGTGAACTGTATGAAACTGCCTTTTATAAATAAAAAACCTAGTATTAGCAGATTATGTCATTTCAGGACACATTTTGTCTGCGTGTCGTCATTATTGATCCTTGTACATCCTGACAACCCTCAAACAATATGATAGAAATAAATCTGTAAGGAAGTGTGGATACAATGTACAAATATCTAATATAAGTAATGCATAATCCACAGATAAATAGATGATGATTACACTATATTTATTTTATACTTCACAGATGCGAGGATCAAAAAGAGAATGAAGTTTACAATGTGCAGGGTGTGTTGGTAATAATTTCAAGCAAAAATTAGCTTAACATATTTGAAGAGTTTTGTCGATGTAAAGTACAACACTAGAACATATTTCATTTCACTGAACTTCTGTTTAATCACTAATTTTGCATTTAACTGCACTTCAAAAATTCAAGGTGTGTTTTATGCATTTCAACTCCATTATATCACCCTGCCTCATATATGCACATATATACATGACCACGGTCCACATCTGTCTTCATCTTATCTTGCATTCATTTTCTCCTTCCTTTGTTCCTCTGTATTATCTCTGCCATTCTGTCTCTTTCTTTTTCTCTCTCCCTCTCCGTCTTATCTTGTCTCGTCATCTGGTAGGGTATCTATTTTAGACATTTAGTTGACCATTGCAGTCTCTCTTTTCGCAGTTCATTTCTTTTCCATCTATCTGTCCTCTTTCTTGAGGACAGCTCATAGATGACACTGTCAGTCTGTATGTTCAACCCTTTTTTTCTGTATCACATTACTTTAATCACAACCTATAATCTTAAGCCTTCTCGTCTTCACACACAGGAGGAAACGGCCGGTGATCATAAGAAGTTAGAGGTCAAATAATACAATATGTATGTGTTGTTGATGCAGCGTTAGTGACGTTACACACTCCACCTCCCCTTCTAACCTCTGAGGGGAACATAAACACATGAAGTGACTGCTGTAGAGCTTGTTACTGAAACAAAGTAACTCTAAGATCAAAACTGATGTGAGGTTGAAATCAAAGTTGAATTAAAACTCTATTAAAACGAATACAAATACCAAAACAGCTGGAATCCTTCGACCCTGACGGCAGGAAAGGAAATGATTGGTTATTATATTTGTGAAAGGCAAACATACAATTGTGTGACCTGCTGTGACCTCACACACAATACCCTGACACTTGACTTCATGTGTGACCCAAAACACACACTGTTTGACACCAGGACCTGTGCACCCGCTGCTCATCGTCACGTCAGATATCTCCCACCCTTCCATCAGTTTTTTTTGTTGTTGTTGTCTTCATGTAATTTGTTACGCTCTCCCTTTTTTCTGCCTGCTCCCACCCCTTTTTATTGTCTCACCATTGATCCTGCTTTTGTAACCTTTCGTGAGAGTAGAGGGGAATTATAGGTATTGATGAAATGGCAACCTATCATCCAAATGGCTTCATGGAGCTCCTTTGTTTGTGTTTGTGCGTGAGACACACACACGCACACACACGAGTGTACAGACAGTCTGAGAAGAAGTGCACTCGTTCAAGAGTGAGTAGGTGAGCATGTGCATGCACTTGTGTACACTGTGGTGAAAGAAATAGAGCTTGAAAACACACACATGCAGCCATTGCCTCCAGCTGGAGTGAATTAGTTTGCCTCCTCGCCGTCTTAAATCTTGCGTTCTCTCCAGCAGTGAAGGAGGAGAGAAGAGGCAGCGGGGTCAGACTGGAGTCACACAGGCTTTCCTCAGAGAGAGACCATTTTTAGTAGCCTCAGGTTTACTGGCATGTTGGAGAAGAGACCACAGAAATAGATTTTTTTTTTTTTCAAGTGTGGGATGGAGACAAGAGTGTTTTGGGCATCAGACTAAGAGATTACCCTGAGGTGAGAGATGAGACCAGGCTCAGCCTGCTGTCGAGGATAAGAGCAAAGTTTCTTCTTCAGGAGGAGGAAGAGGAGTACATTTTGTGCCACATTTGGACTTTCACTGGCACTTTTTTTAAAAAGTACTGTAGATTCATTTTTATTCATTTCAAGGCTACATGTTTTTTTAAGCTCCTTATTTTCAATCATTATTTCAAAGTGTGATACAAGTATTTGTACCTTGATAGTTACAGCCTTGAGAAACGCTCAGAAGACTTTTGTGTTTGAATGAATCCCTTAATATATTTTACATTGTGTTGATTAAGGAAACTAAACTGAAGTGAAACACCTGATTGTAGCACTATGCTCATTAGCTCAGCAGGTACATATAATTTTTTAGCCACATGGCTCAAGGGATGGCAGTGTAGGTCAGTCCACCTCTTTGGTCCAGACTGAAATAATTTGACATGGATTGATTGCCAAGAAATACAGCATATCAATCAATCAAACTTTTCATGTAGCTCCTGTCATACAAGTTGAAAGCTGTAGGAGTGGCTGACAAAAGCACAGGATGGTAATTAGGCTATGGATTGGGAAAATAATGCACACCAAGATACAAGTGAAATACCAAAAATTAAAAACTTGTAAAATGTAAATAAAATAAATAAATAATAAAAGATAATACTAGATTAGAAAAGAAAGGATGTAATAAAACCTACTTTAAAATAATTAATTGAGTAAGGCAATAAAAGAAAAGTAAATGATAACTTAAGTTAAATAATCTTTAAATAATAGAAAATATGATAAATAAAAACACAAGTCAAAATAATTATGATACATAAATAATTTAAAAACATTAATAATAATAATATAATATAATAATACATTAAGCAACATAAATTAGACATGAATTGTAATAACTTCAATTGGTTATCACTTTATTTGATATAATTCCATCATCAGGTTGAATTTCAGTTGATCAAGTAAATCTGTTTATCACCAAATACCTACAAAACTAATGACACCCACCTCACCTGTACTCTGTAAAATAACTGTAAAATCTTAGCATGCTAACACGCTACATGGTGACCATGGTAAACTCCTGCTTTTCACGAGTCAGTTGCTACAAACATGGAAATAATATCTTGTATGATAACAGGAAAGACTTAACATTTTGGGAAAAATGCTTATTCATTTTCTTGATACCACTTTGTATCACTCTGACATATCTGTCCATTACATATAATGCTACATCAGCAGCTGGTTAGCTTCCCTTAGCACAAACTCTGATAACAGCTGCTTTCCTTTGTGTCCAATATAAGAGTGATATCGATTTGTTGTGGATAACTCTCCACAACAAAGCGAAAAAAGTGCTTTTTCTTTTATTGTCGAACTGTTCCACCATGTGGCACCACCATGTTTCTACAATAGCCCAGAATTGAAAAACCAAACACTGGCTCTAGAGAGGGCCTCTTGCATTTTTCACAAGTTTCACGGCCACCGTAGTTTCTCCTACACACTTGGAAGGGGTATTCAGTTGGTTACAACCTGCAACCGCACCGCTAGATGCCACTAAATCTTCCACACTGATTCCTTAACGGAATATGTTAGCATGCTAATGTTAGCATTTAGCTCAAAGTGCAGCCTCACAGAGCTGCAGCAGATGTGGCTGTGTTTTTAGTCAAGACTGATTTGAGGAGGACGATGAGTTTCTTAAGCATACTGATCTCTGACACCGGAGGAGAATTATGATGTCAGCAGTAGATTCTTCAAACATTTTCAACAATCGTTTAAGAGATGGAGGTAGTTAAATATGCTGCTTTGGGTCTTGAGGTTTAAAAAACAAATTATTCCTCAACCACTGCAGAGAGACCGAGTTTTAAGCTGAAGCCTAAAGTGATTTACTGTAATGTCAAAGACCAGACTTTGTTATGTCTGTTTGACCAGCTGGGAAGCATATTCAAAGGTTTTTTTTCTCATGGACGCTTGATTCTTTGGTACTTCTAAGGTAGTAAGATGCTGCTTTGATGTAGCTGGCAGTTTGGAGTCAGCAAAGAGGAGGTTGACGTTGCCCTGAGTGAAGCTTTCCTTTTTCATTCCGCGCTTTGAGGTCCATGTTTGCTCAGCTATGAAACAGTCAATGTCACTGCAACAGATGAAAAGACGTTATTACACGTGCCACTCCTGGTTAAATAGCTCAATCACTGAGGCTGTTCACACTTAATCTTGACTTTGGAGTTTACATTTTTCAGTGATCCATAATGTCTCACTTTCACCATTTTGCATCCCTATATTAATTAACTGAAGACAGTGGTTTCCAATACAAAATGCTGTGAAAGAGCCGTATAAGAGCACAGTGATTATACTGTAAGTAGCATTAGGAAGAAGTTGAGCCAAGCAGATTATTAAGATGAAGTAAGAGTTAGATAATGAGAGTTTGGTTAAGGTGAATGTCATTAATCAGAATTTTGAGAAACACAAAAAACACAGTCATAACTTAAAACACATACATCTGTACTAAAGCACCAGTCATGGCCACGTGTTATATCTCTGGTTGATTAATCAGACTAAATGTTCATCCATGAGAGTCTATTGAGAGCAGGAGAAAAGGTAGAAAATGTAGAAATATGAGTGTGAAAGAGCTCATTGAAAACATCCACTGCTTGGAGTGTTTTTCATGTTGCATGCATGTACTGTATTTGTGCATGTGTGTCATCACTCAGTCATCACTTTGTTTATTTTTCCCCTGCTTGGAAACATGCTCTGTGCAGCCCAACGTGTGATTAGAAAGTCACGCCACATTTGACACAATCAAATACACACACACACACACACACACATACACACAGGGCAGACATGTAATACCTACACAACCCAATCAGAAACATTAGCACATGTTTGCAGTTGTTATCTTGTTCTGATTACAAATGCATCCATTGTGACTGTCAGCTGCATGCTTAAATAATCTGGTACGTGTGTGTGTTTTTGAGCTGAGTAATGGACATATATGTGTGTGTATGTTTGAAGCAGAGTTGATGTTTACGGCCGCATATTTTTTTCTTTGTTTCCACTTTAGTACCTAAAAATGCAACTATTGCAGGTGTTTACAAAAGTGTCAGAGACACAAGGTTGTGTAAGTAAGTTCATTACATTTACTGATACATTTAGTAAAATATGAGCAAAAGATCAACATGATACAGTATAAACCTCATGAGGTATTTGCATCAGAAATTGGTCTATATGTATGTGTTATTCTAATTGAATTGGTGTGTATTTTTATCTAACCCTGATGTCATCACCTGACTGGCTGACATCAGTCGGTTAGCTGTGATGTCTATTGTAGATGCAGCATGGGATTACACTGATTATTTTTAACTACTAAGAGTATTAGAGCACATATCATGTAATTACAGTACAGGCTGAATGGTGAGGATGACTAGAATCCTAAGACCAAATTGATGCCAACAATAGATTATAGTAGTTTATGGAGAAAATTCAGTCCTTTTTGTGCAGCAAATGTTAATCACCTGTAGATTAGCTTTAGTGGCCTTTATAGGACATGAATTCCAGGCTGATATTGTAAATATTAAGAGCTAAGTTATAGTAACATCACTTCTATTTCACATTTCCTGATTTCTGCAAGGGACATTGACTCCAGGTGTTTTTCTTTCTGTTATTCAGTGTCTTGCTACATGTTGTCATTTGATGAACTGATACTGGGTGGGAGGGTTGCTTTGCATTTTTAGTGTAGGTATTTAGCACGTTGATTTTATTACAGTGTGTAATATAGAGTGTGTACAGTTTTATCCTACAGGCTCTATTCACTATTTTTACACTTTTTTTTGGCATAATTGCTATATACTTTTACTTCATAAAACACACTGTAAATGTAAGAAAACATTTCAATTACTGTACTTGTACCTCCCATTGTCATCCTCTCTAGCTGTTAACCCTGACCTGCCTTCTCATAACTGCAGGACTGTCTCTAATTCACACAACCAGCTTTAGGAAAACAGTAAAGCAAGGAGGCCTGAAAACCCAGCATGTGCATCACATTGGCAGCTATAAGCAGCAGCAGCCAATCAGTGAACAGAAATTGAGCCTGTCCCTCGTTTCCAAACAAAAAGCAAGCTGACCAAAAATTGTTTTGTCTTATTTTACCTAACTAGTAGATAAAAATCAGTATCTGAAATTATTTAAGGTAAGAAATGGGCCATGCATTTGCCGAAGGATGCAACAGCTAGTTTAAAGGTTTTTTCATTTAGATTCAGAATTTTGCTTCATACAGCAGACAGCTGCAGCAATGAATAATCTGAATATTTGAATTGTGCCAAATGTCACCTAATCATCCAAATGCTTACCTTAATCCTAAACCAATGACATAACTACAAATGTGCCCAAAATCCTTTGAGTACTGAGAAAGTAATAAAGTGTTCAACATAGATGAGTTTTCCCTTCTTTGTATCCTGTGGGGGGACATTTGGTTTCCATAAGTACATGAGCACACACACACACACCAGTTTCCAAGATATGACATTTGCTCACCCATCCCTTACACGTGCAAAACAAGTGGCCTTAAGACACACATATGCACAACTTAATCACAACCACTGTCGCTGCCCTATTTTCCATATGTAACTGGGGCACCCACATCCAGCCAGCTGTATTAATGCAAACTAATGTGTGTGTGTGTGTGTGTGTGTGTGTGTGTTCCCAGCCATCTGCACAAATGCTGCGGGCAGAACTGTAGCATCAGTCACAAGGGCATGATAGAGCAAAGGGGGTGGGGGGGCAACAGGAGAGTTACAGGCAAGAGAAATGAGAAAAAAGAGGGAAGCAGTAGGAGGATAAATGGATGATAAATGAGATAAAAGAGCAAAATACTTGTAAAGAAGAAGAAAAGAAGAAGGTATAGGAGAGGAGAGGTCAGCGTGAAAAGGAGTAATTTAAGGGGTGAAATATCTAAAATAATAAAAACATGGTCATGCTCACCTGGAAGACAGATTAAAGGGTAAAAGAAAGCCAAAAAGATTGACAGTCATTCAATATATCTTTGTCTGTGGAAAAAAAGTGATAAAAGTCAAGAAGACCTGCTTAAATCTGCATGAAATCACCTCCATGCAAACAATTTTGGAGAGGGGGTCATATTTTCAAACCAAACTATTTTCACTGTTCAGTGATGCCAACTCTGCCAAAACCATTCTCTCATCCCCAAGAAGGAAAATTATTTTTGAAATTGTTTCATTGCGTCAGAACCATATTGTCAGACTTTGAATGAAGACTCTCAAACTGGTGATGCGGAGCTCCTAGTCATGCAGGAGGAAATGGAGAAGGGGTGGGAAAAGGAGAGATTGAAGTTTGTGTTGAATTGAAGAGTGAAAAGGTAAATGAAAAGGATAATTGAAACTGAAGCCAACATGAATGAAAAGAAATGCACTGAGAAACACAGAGGACACCTTCTCCCTCGACTTCTTTCCAATAACAACAGCCGTTGAGTCAATCAAACTGATTGATAGCTGAACATTTAAACAATTCATTAACACAGACGCACATTCATAAGCCCATGAAACTGGTCAGTGATTGTAAGTGTTAAGGGAGTGGTTGATGGGTGCACAAAATCAATTCACCTTTAGGCATTGACACACATACACACACACAAAGGATTAACGTCAGAGCTACGTCAGAACTGCCACAGCGGATTAGACCTTAGTCTTGGTCCACTGCTCTGCACCTGTCCCTAGGAATATGTGTTGTTTCTTTAAGCAAGCTACTGTGACTGTATGTTACACATAACTGACAAAAAAGGTCATAATGTTTTTTTTTGTTAAGACTGTCAGAAGAAATGATTCAACCTGAAGGCTGTATAGTTGTTTTTTGCAGTATTAAGCAAATATACAATTGCCTTAAACAACTTTTGACCACAAAAAAAAATTTGTTGGTTGGTTAGATTGGTCATTTCTTAAATTTTTTAACTCAGACAACCCATCAGTGTCCTTTCTTTTACCGACCACCAAATGCAAGTCCAATGTTCATTGGCGTTTTATCTCATTTAACTCTTATTACAGAAGATATCTGGGTCTCTTTGGCTTGCTAGATGTTCAAATCTTGTTTATGTCGTTTCACACAGTACAGTTGGCATACAGTCACCTTTGTGTGAGTTTTTTTTAATGAGGGGGATCACTGAGAGCTGTTCAGACTCAACCATACGGACCTGAGAATTAAAACAATGAGCTGAAAGAGGCCGAAACCTGACACTGTGCAGCTGCAGAGTCAGGTGTTATTCCTCAGCAGGCTCAGCACTGCTAGAAACTGTTTCACAATACAGTTTGATTCAACTTAAATAGCAAAGATATTGCATAGTGGAGCTTGCCTCTTATTTATTTAAACTTTGATTAATTGATTTTACTTGTGTGCCACATTGTATCATTTTGTATTATTTCACACTGATATTCACCAGAATTTGCCTAATTTCTCTGTTAAGGTTGATACATCAATGTTTAACCGTTGTGTGTATACAGCATGACTGAGATATAATCAGAAAATATTTTCTTACTTTACAGTCTGAAGTTATTCAGCAGTGAGTGGAACAGGTGAGTTTTATCATGTATAAAGTCTGTAATGGCAATGCACACATACACGTACACACAAACAGAGCACACCAAGCCATCCTCCGCCTAGCATGTGCACTGTAAGTATTAATACATGCTGATCCAAAACAATACTAATAAAAAAAAGCCCACAGCTGCACAGTTATACACACATACACACATGCAATGATTTGTTTTGACAGTAGAAGTGTCCTGCAGGAGCAAACCATCGTGCATCGCCCCAAAAATAAACACTCACTCTAGGGTAGATGACAAAGGGCATGGACATCACACACACATACACTCACAAGCATTCAAATATGCATCCACACCAACTCAGACTGGTGCACACACACACCAACAGAGAGGTTGAAAAGGTGTGTGTGTACATGTACAGTGTACAATAAACACTCTCCGTGGAGATTACATGCAATGGAATGACTATATATCATTATCAACTTTACAGCTTTTTATGTGTTTCATAAAAAAACATTAGCTCAGATTATAAACTGTACTTACAACTCAAAAACAGTGACTGTAGCCAACAACAGACACTTGCATCATACAATAAGTCCACATTACAATCAGACAAACACAAGCTGCTGCATTACATGGGTGAGTGTTTGTTATCATTAAAATGATCAGGTTGGCTCCAATCATCACAAATGTTGTGCTGAATTTGGACATAACTCAGACAGGCTCAACAGCTATTTCTGGTTTTGAAAAAATGTCTAACAAATACAATTTTACAAACACAAAGTTCTCAGTTTTATCTCCTAGTTTTATAATGTGTTACTGATCTCAGAAATAGCAGAAGGCGAGATACATCAGACTTGAATCAGCGACATAAGAGTATAAAAAACAAGTTATATCAGGTGTCACTCACATATCCTGATGTTCAGTCCTCTGTGGTTGCAGAAGTTTACCTTAAACTGTCCTTAAGTTAGAGTAGCTCCAACAACAGTGCAGCCAAACAAGAAGGACTACAAACTGAACAGGATCTACACAATATATTACTGAACCATGTGTCTGGTCTATTATGCATTTACACTAATGTAACACATGACACTTCTTCAGTTTTCTTCATATGTTCAAATATGGATACTGATTTAGGGACTTTTGTGCGAGGTCAAGAAAAATGACCAATTTATTAATTTAGAATGATGGATTATCCTTTGTGAATTGTTTTAATGGTTTTAAAAAACACAAAAACAAAAACAACAACAAAAAAACAAGCCCTTCCCAGATAGCATACGGAAGTGGGCCACTTCAGGCAATGAACAAAATGGATGTGAGCCTGAAATGGCTCACATGTAAAATAGCAAATGTGGCCCAAATATCCCAAATCAAATGTGGGCCTTTTTTGGTAAAGACGCAGTGCTCTCAGGTATGTGTATTCTGGATGTGGACCAGTTCTAGTTTATCCGGTTTGTTCTTGGTTGACATACGGCTTGCTTGTGGCCCAGATCTGGGAAACAGGAGCGGACCGCCCAAGTGCCATCATTCCATGCGGTATGTGGGCCAGATGAAAGTGCCAAAAGTGTCGGGTGTGGGCCGGATCTGGGCCACAGCAATTTTGCTATCTGGGTTGACTTCAGGAGGTCAGCCACACTTGCAGCACAATGGACTGTAGGAGTTTCTGACCGTGACAAATACTGTACATCAGGGGCTTTACAGCCTTTAATTCATTAAAGGTGAATACTTAGCAGCTACCACCATTACGCCCTTGAGCACAGCCTTTCCCATTCATTCTCTCTGGTCAGGCTGTTCAATTCCCAGTGGGGAGTAGTAGTGAGGAGCCCTTGGAGAAAATGCTCAGCAACTTCTGCCGGATGGAAAATATTTCACAAATGAAAACATATCAGACCGCACACAAGGAAATTCCAGTGTCCAAATATTTTAAGGAAAAATATGGTCTGTCTTGTTTCTATGTTAAATCAAGCCCCACGCTCTACATTACACATCCATGAAACTGTCAGTTTTATTAGACGTTTCTCAGTTCTTCACATATCACAGCTCTACAAATAGTACTGACATTTTAACACATGGATGAATTTTTTCATCCAATTATCACTATTTAAGAGGAAGCACCCCGAGCTGATCACTGCACGACTTCCTGCCATTTAGGTGTCTGGTCAAAGGCCTGACAGTTGCTTCACGTAGCAAAAGATTTCTGTAGCCAGCAAACACATAAACCAAAATACCTTCCTCTCCCCTTTTATGACCACGAAAGGTTAAAAAAACGATCAAAACATCAATAAATTCCCATCAGTTTCTTCATGAGCATGTGGTTAAATGCACATACACACAAACACAAACTGAGGATTGTTGGATTGTTGTTGCAGCTGAGGGAGGAAGACGAATAGATCGAGTCCACAAAGGTCAAATGTCAAACAGGCCGGGGGAATGTTTACTGTTAAACTGTATTTAAACTCTGTGTTTGCGTGCTTGTAGGCGCACAAACATGAATGTCTATAACCATTAAATTACATATGCGTTTGTTTATCCATCTGTTAGCATGGCTGAGTGTATACGCCTGTGTCTTGCGAACTTGAGAGGACACAGGGGAGAGGAAGAGATGAAGAGGGTGATACGAGGAAAATATCAAGAAAGAGGAACATTCCTATCCACTGTTTTTAATCTCCATGATTTATGTGTGTCTTGTGTTATTTTTCTTATGTGGTAAATAATGTTGCCATCAAACTATCTATGAACAAAATTAATATGTGGACTATCACATTACACTGTTGTCTGAGTATGAATTAAATTAGGCTTGTTGGAAGAGAGTTTGAATTCTAAAGAGATGTGTCATTTCGCTTGTTGGGAAAATATTTGTACACTGTACATGGCTGCTAAAGCTTGTATGATGCAGCAAAAGCAGCCGATCTTCACACTATACACAGAATTTACTGTGCGGCATTAGGAAAAGGATGCATGTGATTTTACTCAAGATTATTTAATACTGAGTCTATGTCTGTAAATATCAGTTATTTTTTTATAACTAAATATTCTACTGATATTTTGACAAGTAATTGAACAAATGAATTTGAAAGGTTTTCGATATTTTACAAGAGTAAATTGAGAGACAATAAGACAAGGTCTCTTTAAATGAAAATTATTGTTTTCCTTCTACAAATCATATCATATTATTATTTATTTACAATTGTATTAAACAGTAATAAAAGTTGAAAAATACGACAAAAAACACCATAATGAAAAGCAATCTACAATTTGGTTCAAACTGATATGCAACATATTTGAGTGTTGTTTTAGTGCCATAATGTTATGCCACAAATGAAAACTGGTATAGTATTCCACTAGTAGGTCCACGTCATGGATGTATTAAGGAGAACTGGATACCACATTCAAAGATGGCGTCCATTCATTCCTATGAAAGTTGCTCAGTGGAACATGAAGCCAAATGCCATGTTCCCGTTGGCTTCCATGTTTTTGGGCCCATAGAGCTTGTGCAATAGTGGCCTTCTCCGGCACATCTGAGATTTCCACTGGCTGAGATGGCTGTCTACCGGTTGGCTCCTCGTTCACTTGAATGGGGATAAAAATTATTTAATCATGCAGCTCTTTTAGACTTTCCAAATGTTATTGAACCAAATGGATCAAGTTCTGATCATAAACAAGTAAAAGTAATTTCACAGGCGTTGTGATGCTCAGAAAAATGTATTGGCCATTTTACAGCTGCTCCTTTTCCAATGATTGTGTGTGCGGAAAAAAAAATTTTTTTTGGGCCAGTGTGCATCATATGATAATTACATGGTTTGGTCACTATGTCACATTGGCTTCACAGCCCAGTACTGTTCCTGGAGGCTTGGTCAGCTACAAAACTTTAGGGTCTCCACTAATTTTGCCTGGTGGCCATTTATGTAATCATAGTTTCATAAGAATGATATTTAAGCTTAAAGAAAAGAACGTTTGGTTGCATATTTCCTTGATTGACAAATCTCTCAGCCTATCTCAGAGATCGTCCATTCCACCTCAGCACCACCACATTGCCCAAATTTGGGCATTTGAGCTCCAAACAACTGGCAAGATAGTGGTGATCATACACCTAAGCTTCAAACATCTTTGCAGAAACCTGTGGGTGATGTCACAGATGCTACAGTGCGTCCATGTTTTTGCACAGTCCTCAGACTAGCAGCAGTGCAGCTTGAGATGTTTCTTTATGTACTGACACATCTGAGCTGAAAATAACTTTTTAAGATTAAGGTGGATTCTTGTTTGAAGTCTTAAGTAAACTATGCAGTGATTTAAAATGTTTTCAAATCACATACTTTCCATTAATGAAATATAAATAAATGGCAGTAATGTGAAGTATGCATGATTTGTAATTAACAGGTATGGTCTTCAAATATTAACAATGTTTCAATGAATTCCCCTCCCCCCCCCCCACACACACACAGATGCTCTTAAAATATTTATTTCTTCATTAATCTTCACTATCATCTCTGTAGAATTTATAGCTATCTCTGTGATTTGTTTTAAACTGATGAGTAATACTCCCCAAGATTTTCTCAGCTATCTAAGAATGTGTTTTTATTCAATTCTAGATAACAACTAGTGCAGCCATGGCAGTTTATTGAGATTGTCCAGTCTCGTTAAATCTGACAACTATTTTAGATTTATGTGTGAGAGAAGGTCTCGTTCGCCCCTTTTCACTCTTTATTTTACTTCACATCTCTTTGTACCTGCCTTTGTTTTTTTGCTCTGTACTTTATTTCTCTACTCTCCTTCCTTCAATCACTCTCATCTCTCTCTTAAACTTAAACTTAAAATTAATTCAGGCTCATTCTTGCACTTAGTGTTAGTCCCTCGTCTTCGTGGTCTAAGACACATACAAGTGAAATCTCCCCAATTCAACCCCGGTTGTGACCTTTGCTGCATGTCCTGTCTCTTCCCATGTTTCTTGTCTGTCTTGGCTCTCAGCTTTAAATAATGCCACAAAATATATATCTAAAAATCAGAAAACACACGCAGACAAAGGACATTACATTGACTTACATTCATTTCCTGAGGCTTACCCTGACCCTAACCATAACCACTACTTGACTAACCCTAATCTTTAAAATAATGCTAACTTTACATTCACCTTAAAACAAGTTTTCACCCTAAAATTGAATGATTTTACGTTTGGGGGACTTTTTGTCCTCAAAAGAGAGGAGAGTTCCCACAATGTGACAAACAGATTTATGTCGCCACAACATGAGTCATACAAGTACACACACACAGCAGATCAACAGAGAGTCCGTATGTCATACTGTAATTGCTTTCTCTTTCACTGTCCCCTTATAACCAAAACCAACTCAGTGAAGAAGTGAGGACTGTCCAACATGTCCTCACTTTGACAGCGTGAAACCCCAAACGGTTCCCACAAATGTAAAAGTACAAGGACGGGCACACATAACAGATGGTGGGTCCCAGTTCTAATTAGCTGGATCTTTGCAGTAATAATAGATTTCTCTCATTATTTATGCGGAATGATTAGATTACAGAGCAATCTGATTGGTCTAAATGAGTTTCTAATGAAAGGATTGTAATGAAGTTACAGGATGTTCCAGGAAGTGGGAGGGTAATCAGAGTGTATCCTTAAATCACACACACACACACGCGCACACACACAGTTACGTACAGTTTGTTTCATCAGCTGTTTATCTGTGTCCTGTTAGTTCCTTTGAACAGCCCTGGACTGACTTCAAAGCCTGACAAAAACACACACACACACACACACACACACACACACACACACACAATTAGAGACAGTTAGTCTCCAAAGTGTTAAATGAGGATATTGTGTATTTTCTGTTTCAGCTCTATCAGATCTGCCTTTTTTTAGTCAGGCATCCAAATTGACCAGCAGAGATTAACATTTTAAATGACCTTCACATTAAGGGCAACTTGCAGGTTTGTGCCTTGCTCAAGGGAAAACAGTTCTGTCAATTAATATTTTTGACATCAATCGACTCTTTCCTTTGATTGTATTCCTGGATATTTAAAGCTGGAGTGTGGGACTTGTGGCAGTGAGAGTAAAGGGGGGCGCTTGGCAGTGATTGCCTGAGTACAAAGACATTACTAGGACAGGACAAGGGGAGGACATTTCTCTTCCTTTGATAACATTTAAAGTAAAGTTAGACTTTTCTGTCAACTTCCCAACTCATTTTAAAAAGAGACGAGAGAAAAAAAGAGAGAGAGAGGGCTGAGAGCACCAGCGAGTGAGAGAGAGAGAGAGAGAGAGAAAGCAGCTGTGGTCGAGTGAGCTAGAGAGTGAATGAAGAGAATGGTTGCGAGAAAGATGGTGAATCAGATCAATAAAATGAACAGACTTTGATCCATTCAGTCTGATAACATTTGGAAAGTCTAGAAGAGCAGCATAATTAACAGTCAAACAGCCAGCGCAGGAATTTCACCCCCGACATGAGAGTTAAAAACTCCATATACAGTAAAATACAGAGAGATTTATCTGATGGTGATAAGCTTGATCTGCATTGTGTGGACTTGTTTGGCCAGGGCTTGAATTCATTTAAAAAAGTCCCACACTGCAGTTTTAAAGTCTAGGGTGAATTAAACAACCTTCAGCAAAGTTGAGAGTTCATATGAGGATATGAGGATACATTAAGGACAAAATTATCTTTTTTTTATTACTGTGGGTACTGTGGGTACAACACTACCCATGCTATTTCCTGTTGCCCCTGCTTTTGGTGACACACAGATAAATTTACATATGGCAGCACAGTTTCCATGAATCAGCAAGTTAGCAATAAAAAGTCAGTTGATCATGAGCTCTTCCACCAAACTTCATTGCAATCATTATGAATTATGTCAGTTGGTAATCACAGACAGCAAGACGGACAGACAGATGCAAATCTCGGACAAGATGTGTCTGATTTCAGTCTGTTAGGCCAGATTATAATGTAAAATCCAGGCTTTCTAGAGCAGTGCAGTGTTTGCTGCAACATTGGTGCTTATGGTGTGTTTCTAGTAATCCTGTAGGTAAAAACATTTTCACAGAGATATTATACACTGATCTCTGAGATTAACCAGGACTTCACCAGGGGAGATCACAGAGACATCTAGGAAAAATATACATGTCATTCTAGTCTGCAAAATATGCATCACTTCGCTCAAACCATTAAGATTAATGGAGGCTAAATCTCCATGAATTCACACAGATGCGTAAAGCACTGAAAAAAAGGCACGTGTTCATGGAAAGTGGAAGTGGAAGGGGGGTAAGTGCAAGCTCTGGCACACAGACTCTAAACATTCACACACATGCAGATTCATGCAAAGGGCATCCTACTCACACGGCCTTGTGAGGTTGCCTCTATGATCTTTTAATTTGCATGGATCAACTCTAATCCACAATCCTGCTCATCTCTTTCCTCTCTGGTGACCCTGATGGAAAATATCAGAGCCAGGCAGGATATGTGGATTATTGCTTGTTTGGGATAAATTTGTCTGAGGTTTCAGATTGTTTGTTATGTTTTTCACTCAGAGCCCAATGAGAATTACGTCACTCTTCAGTTCTTCAACAGTTACAACTGGACATAGTCAAGGTTTTTTTCAGCCTTTTGTCCTTGTCGTTATTATAATATAATATAGTTAAACATTAAAAGGGACATATTATGCTTTTTGTGATTTTCTGTTATTTTCATAATGTTATAATGTTGGATGTCTATGTTAAACATGGTCAAATGTCGAAAGCTTGAGGTGAATGTATGTAAAAATGCTCCCTGCACGTAAAAAACCCAGGCTTCAGCTCTACTTCACTACTTCCCCCTCGTGATGACATCAGATTGTTCACAAATGTCCAAAATAGCCATCCATTGCGTAGCCTCTGATGCTAAGATTACTGTTGAGGTTGTTCCAATCATTGTCCACGTGCGTATTTTGGATCAGATTCAGGCTTGACCATGTACAGATATATTTGAGCAATTCCCATTTACAGTAAATTTTTAAAAAAAGAAGAAAAAGAAGTGAAATCCTATTACTACTGCTTGTTATGTAGCCTCTTGAGCCGTCTGAAGTCAGCTGAGACACAGTGTAGCCAGGAGCTAACCAATTAGAAAAGAGTGGGCTCATCGGGAGGTGGGGGGCTTAAAGAGACAGGAACTAAAACAGCCTGTTTCAGACAGAGGCTGAACTGAAGGGCTGCATAAAGGATAGTATGAGATAAATAAGGAGTTTTGGTTGTGTTTTTTGGGGGATTTTTTTTTTTACAGTAAATCATGCAAAGATATTCCAGTAGAGTGCCAGAATATAAACACAGACCTGGAAATGTGCATGATATGTCCCCTTTAAATAATCAGTTGCAGAAAAAAAAAGAAAATATTAATCAGTAAAGAAGACATTATCTGAATGTCTTTCTGGCATTCAACTAAAGGAGTGTAAAAAAGTAGAAAGACAGCAACAACAGAGAAATTTACAGGCAAGTTAATGAGAAAAGGACTTGGCTGGGAGGAAAGAATGATTTGAAAAAGCTGAGGGAGCCAGAGAGTGATGGATGAGAAGAAGATGGAGAGAGAGAAAACAGATGAAAGAAGAAAACAAGTGAGAGGGCGGCAGTGATTCATTATTGAGGACCACGCCCCTTGACTGAACTACAGCTATGAAATACACACACAGATATGTGCACTGATTCAGATAAACACTTGTGAATTTAAGGCTTGGCAGGGTGTGTGACACCCCTCTCAGCCCTGTGTGGACACGCCCTGTTAGCCAGAGCACCTGACAGATTGATACCTAACCACAAGAACCACAAGGATGATGAAGGTCAATCCTTCCCTCATATATCTTCATCTACATGTTTACAGCCAACATATTTATCTAATGACAGTTACAAGATCAAGCCGTCACACTTTCTATTTTTGAATTAATTTGTCTCTTTGGTTTTGAAAGAATGTTTTGCTTCTTATTAGGTCAGCACTTAATGTTTTGTGCTGCATCTCTCCCTGATGTTTTTTATTTAATTTCTTTTTGCCCATGTTTTGTTCTAATGTGAACCTGTGAACCAACTCTCAGTAGTGGAGTGACAAGCAGGGCCATGGCAGAGGTAATATTGGAATTTGTAAGGTTACTCTTCGATTATACACTTTACAAAGGCTAATTCTCATATTTCCAGACTAAATATCTTTTAAAATCTAAGTAATTAAATAAAGGATATTCTCCACCAAAATGACCTAACTGGCACTATAGAGAGGCCTTTGAAACAACATTTAGACCATAATGTAGAGAGATAAAATATACAGAAAATATATATGAGAAGTTAAATTCATAAGTGAAATGTGGCAGCTGGTCAAACATTTCTCAGGTGGATGGGGTTCTGCTGAGAGAATGTGGACTCATGACCTCAGTATTTCTAAAATTTGGCTACAGCTCTGGCAACCGGCTTCTCACCTGCATGTGAACACAGCCAGTTGTCTTTGTTGGAATGATGACCGAGCCTGAGGTGCTGTACTGCTACTGCAAATCGCACCCTGGGTTCCTGCAGTAGTAAGCAACAACTTTTTACCTGTGCCAAGTGTTGTTTTGAAGCAGTTTGGTTTGGTTAGAATCTTCACACTCATGATAATTTATAATTAATAATAATTTATTGTTTTGCTATTGTTTCTGTTAGGTTTGGGTTAGCCGCATGAAGCAATTTGATTAAAGTGACAGTGCTATCCAGGTAGTTAAACCTGCAATAACTGATTTTTTCTGCCATCTTTGGGGGCAGCGCAACAAGCTGTAAACACAACATTGACATAACATTTTATAAAGTGGATTTGGGGAATGTGTTAGCAAACAGTTGTCTATTTAAACATCCAGCAGACACAGAGAAACAATTCTCCACCAAATCCTGTGTGAAATACAGGATTTGGTGGAGAATTAGCTGCTAAATGCTCCGCTAACTCTGTGCCATTCTGTTTCTTTCTGAGCACGAAGCATACAGTGGGTATGCCAAAGGTTTTTGCAGAAAACAGCTGCCTGCTGTGGCTGAAAACGAGGTTGATGAGAGCAGTGAGACAACGAGCTTAAAGACACTGAAATAGAAACATTAGAGCTGAAGGGAACTGCAGAGTCTTTTATATTTAACACTATAAGTGACCCTGTTCTAATTAACATAGTAATTTGATCAATTGTTAATATAAAATATTGATCATGCTGATTGATTGTGTTTTATTTTCACTTTCACGGTGCAAAATGTTTTGCAATGAGCTGGGCATCAGACACATATCACAGCAAGAGGGAGAAAATAACCCCAAGAACCCCTCACAACAGAAATTCTCTCAGTAGGAGGTCATACTAAAAGAGAATACATACTCAACCACACCCTGTACATTCTTCAGTACAATCCACACACACCCTGAAATACACATCACACATAGAGATCAGAGAGCATCTCCTCTACAGATGCATACATGAATAACAATTGCATAATTCATTCTGATATGGAGTGGTCTGAAACACACAAACACACACACCCTCTAACCACACAACACCCTCATAAGTCCCTGTCGAACTGTTAACACCGTCAACACCCCCATAATTCAATCCTGCTTCATTTGGCTAATATGACAGGCACAGTGTGTAAATTACATGACCTTTGTTCACTCATTCATACCTGTAGTGTTTGTGTGTGATTTCCATTAGCACATTAGCGTGTGCAATGTTATGCCACAGCCCATACTCACCCGCCTGTGCAGTGAAGACGGTCCATGTAAAATATTCAAACCTCACACAGCCAATTAGTGTAATGGGGACATATTTGCATATATGGAGGGTATGAGGGGGTAAAAGATAAAGGGAGGAAGGGCTTGGAGGAATGAGAAGAGGAGAAGGTAAAACTGAGCAGAGAAGACTGGTGAACTGAGATGCTATGGGAAAAGATGAGAGGGAAATGAACAATATCACTGAAATTGAGAAGGTGTCATGCAGTTACATTCTATGAAATTATAGCTTTCACCTCATTCTCTATCAAAACAGCCACATACACACTGAAAATACAAATTAACCACTTCGAGCGAAGAAAGAAGAGGTTACTGCTTTGAGGGAAAGAGAATCAATTCCTTTTCCATCTATTGAGTATTGAAACAATGACAACAGGAAGTTTTTAATGCAGTTAATCTATCACTTGGCAGTTACAACCAAGATTATGAAACCAAGTCTGAAAACGTTTCCTACAAAGAGGTACACATGAAAAACAAAAATAACAGCAGACAGGCAAATAAAAAACAACCCTGCTGGTTACCATATTTGACATGGCAACCAATTTCATTTTGCATATTGCATGCAGGCTGGAAATTATGAACACAGTTTGAAAGCATCCTTGGCACCGTGTTGAATCCATGTTTCAAATTATTTAAGGGAGTCGGGACGCACTGATGGGCGCTCTGTGGTGTTTCAGTGTTGATTTCATCTGCGACACGGACACACACATGAGAACTGACAGTATATATGTGAACTGTAGGTCTGTTTTAAATGCTAAGGCATAAGGCATTAACATATTGTAGGGGAAAATCCAAGATATGAAGGTGTCTATAGATGTTTTCTTTACTTAATCAAATGTATCCATGCGGACTAACGCTCATATAAAATATATGAACATGTAAAAGAATGCATACACAGTAACAGACGCAGTCTTTCTTCCTTATTAAAGATACTTGGTGTTTTTTATTTACATCATATAAGACAGAAGATGTGCCCTTAATGTCAGTCAGAAACCAACCGCTGTCATCAAGCCTCCTCCAGATACACACCTGTTTCCAACTACAGCATCAAACAGGGTTCATGTCCAGGGTCAGCTCTGTATGTTTACGACATGACATCAAAGTACAAAATATTACAAGACTGTTAACAAAACTCTTTTGTCCGAAATGAGTGACACAGATCAAAGGTTTCCAAAGTGAAGTCTGAGAATGATCCTTGTGAAGTGAGGAGCTGATACATGTTGCGAATGTTTATTAGTTTTAAATTCAGCTGGTGAACAAATGTTATGGAAGCTACTATTGTCATGAGGGTGAAACTAGACTGGAGATCAGTAGAGTAGGATTTGTTTGGGAACCCTGGACATGGGCATCAACCATGTTTGCTTCTGCTGTTAAAATCAGGCTGCTGTTAAACAAATAAGGAACAGTTTCCCATCAGCATAGAGCCATTGTACTGTGAGTCAGTGGGGATTAAGTTGATCTTTTTAACAACGAGACAGTTTGTGACAATGTCCTGCAAAAAACATGTGTTAAGTGACTTTATTTTTCGCTAAAATGACAGTGTCATGCTTATTCAATTAAAGAAAATATTTCATAAAACCAGCGTTGAAGAAAACCAGGCAAAATGTGATGTGGAATGAAACAAATACAATAGTGTTAAAAATCTACTATTTTTTTCTTCAGTACTGCAAAAAAGGACATTACTCTGGGGTGAGAAGGTTTTGTAGGACACTGACATTTTGGGAAATCCAGACTAGCTTTAGATGGCACACATACTGTACTGACAGAAAGTAATTGTCTGAAGTAGAAAAAGACAGCAAAGCAGTGGAAAATGTGGAAAAAGTCCAATCATTTTGTGAATTATACCAAAAAGTCTGCTATATAATTTTATTACAATTTCCATTCTTCAGTTAAGAATATATTTAATAGATAGAAACTGTAGAGATTTGTTACAGCTACAGTAGGCCTTTATTAACACGTTGGCACATTGTACATCGGCAAACTCAATATGTTCTCATATTTGGATGGATGTGTGAGCACAGAGATCTCAGTTGCTGGATTTTTTTGGCTATATTTGTCTCAGTGGACAATGAAGACTCTCACACTCTCATGACATTCCCCCAGGCTCAACATTTTGTTCATGTTCATTGTTTGACACAGCTTCTACAGTACAGCTCAGTCGTATTGCCACTGTAACTGTGATGTGTGCCTGTTTATAAGTGACTCACGCACAGTATGCACTGCAGTGTAATGGTCTATGACTGATAATAATACTGTAGAGAACCAGTACCTGCAACACCTCCGCATCATAACAAGCAAGACTTGTAAGGTTTGACCAAACGTCTAATATTGTGCCAAGAATTTACAGACTTGGAAACACAGGCGTTGGACACAAGTTGTGTGGGCGTAATGCTGGTGCAGTGTCCTTTATTTAGCCTAGATGCTGAATTCAGGCACCGCTGAAGTTGAGTGTGTATGACACCGGCACAACATTTATGCTACAATAGATTCATCAAGTACATATTAATGTATTTATATGACTTATAGAGTCTCACCAGGATGGCAGTCAGAGAGTACCTTTGCATCTCTTTCTGTGAAAACCAACCTTGGAAAAACTTAACCCCAGGCTCGACAACAGAACTGTCAAATACACTTAACAGTGGTTCACCAACTTTACCAGGATCTTAAGGTCTTACTGCTTTATACAATACACAGAATTTTACATGCACTGATTTTTTTTTTCTTCAACAATCATTGATTTAACATTACTTGATTATATAATATTATGGTCAAATTGTGTTTTTTTGTTGGGATTCAATAAATGGAACTTCTTTCTACCAAAGAAATAGTCCCTACCCTATGAAAACTGACAACAGTGTATTCTGTGGACTATCCAGAGTAACAGGGCACTGCTTGAGGAAAGATGTAATATAATTTTATTTTCATTTTCCCATTGTGCAGGGATGGAGATATGTATCTCAGAGATGATCATCTCCAAACCCGAACAAGTGAAACCAAAACTATGTTGGTTCCTGCACTGAAGTGTACTCTTATTGAGGATGCAACATCCTCAATAAAGCTGTTTTCCATACATGCTCTTCCATGAGACACTGTTACAGATACATAAAATCACTATTGTCCTGTGTTTCTGGTTTAATCCACCCGTGCTTATGGTTTCATTTGTCCACATGAGATGTTTGATAACAGCTGAGGACACTTGAGGCAAAATTGAGGCAAACCAATGTCCATTTTCTGAGGCTTTAGACATGGGAAATATTCCTCAGGCTGTTAGAAAGCTTGGTGAACCATTCTCTGGTGTATTTGACAATCTGTACTGGACCAGAAGTTACTCTTTGTACAAGGCAGGCCTGTTACACATTACTATAAAGGAACATGTCAAAGTGATGATCATCTGAACCATGTTGTGTTTGCGTGAATGTTGCAGATTCTTGTTCTCTATAATATCACCAAAACGAAAGAGTGTTAAATACCTTTTGGTCTAATGAACTGTTTTGGCTTTTTTGCAACAGACCAAACTGTCCAAACATCTTTTTGTCCAAGTTACAAATGTGACCAACATGATGCAGCTTTTTATCTAACAGGTGTAGCAAATCCCCCCCCACCCCCCAAAAAAAATCCCCTTTTGACTTAAATTTTGATTTGCCACTATAGTCTTTAAAGTCATTTTATATTCTGTAGCTAAGATATCTAGGCTTAAGATTATAAGGTTGGCCCACTAAGCAACAGCACCTAGTTTGTAAATAATACACATATTTTTTTCTGACATTCTTTAGGCTAAAAACTATGCTCCCATGTGTTTGGCTGGATTTATTTTGATGTTTTACTGTTGTCTGCTCTGTTTGTTCTGTTCTGCATACATACTTTAGGAGACAGAAACTATTTTGAAAATAAGTTATTTAAGATATTATAAATATGGATTATATTATGGGGTGTATGTAAAGAAATATTTTTCAAAAATATATTTGTGATTTCTTTGTTATTATTAAATAACAATTAAAATTTCTATTTTCATTGCTAAAATTGATCTGAACCTGTACAGAACATAAACATTGATGACAGTTCTTGGAATTATTTATGGCAATGATGAACTATCACTTAAAAAAAACATCTCAAGTTCAAATAGTGGCAGGTGACAAGGGAATCAGAGATCATTCTTCTTCCTTCTCCTCCTCCTCCTCGTCTAATATGGCACATCACTTTGTTATGCTGGTATCAATCCCAGTTAGAGGGCATGATGCTCCTTAGTGGGTGAAGCTTTTGAATAGATAATTGTTTTTGTGTCCTAAGTGACTGAGTGACACTTCCTTTCCTTTCTTACATTTAAATTTGCATTTCAGTCACAATTTTTAAGTTTATATTAAATGTCAAAGTTTAAACTGGGCCAGTGTATCTGTTTAAATATAATGTTTGGGTAAGAATTAGTTCTTCTGATAATGTAACTGTGTTTTACAAAAACATGTTCCTGTTGAATCCCAGTCAGCTGACAAAGTGTTTCACTGTCAAAATGTGCTGGTCCTGCCATGTTCACAACAGACAATGGGAGCCAAATTTTTACTTCAAACATTAAAGGTATACTATGCAGGATTTGTTGGTTGGTGTTTGTAAACACAGCATTCAAAGTTGGCCCCTCCTCCCTGGCTTGACCAGAGTAAGCTGAGAGCAGAGAGAGAGAGAATAAAGAGAGCGAGCAGTGCTGGCGAGAACAAAGCCGTGAATCAGATAAATAAAACGTTATTTCTCTCACAGCAGTTACGTTCTAAAGCACAAGTAAACACACCCACACCTTCGCACAGCACCGCACAACCCTGCGAGAAGGTGCAGCATTGCCAGATTTAGCTCAGCCCCGCCCTCGGTCAAGCAGACACACAGACCTGCAGCTCTTTATACATCCGTGACACAGAGACAGAGAGCAGAGCGGAGCAGAGGAGAGAGACAGAGACAGTGATGTAACCTGGTTGCCACACTACAAGTCCAGACTCACACCCTGCACACTGTTACTGAATGGGGGTTACACACCCACTGCCCAAAGGCTGATGCCAGGAAGCGTCCCGAACACAGTGAAATAATAAGAAAATACAGGCAGAGGGCAGAGTCTCTGTAGATACATACACCGACACACACTTCTAGTGGGTCATAAGTGACGATTGAGCGGGATTATTTTTGTATGAGTCTATACATAGTTGGATTTCTTTTAGGAAAATCCTGCATAGTATCCCTTTAAGTAGGATTAGCCTGTGCTGGTGTTGAAGAGATAGGAATAAGTGCTAGCAACACTGGAGATCTAAAATATTTATTGGCACATTTTATTTCCTCAGAGCTTTCCAGAGGTTCAGCAACCAATATATAATTTGGAAAGATGCGGTGAAACCACAGCACTCTTACTATACTTTCCCATTTAACCTAAGGTGTTTTTAGTTTCTGTGATTTTTGTGATTTAAGGGTGAATTTAAAGATGTACCAGAGTTTCTTATTGTGCCTCTGAACAGAAGCTGTCAGTAACATAAGCCAAATTGTGATGTTGGTTTACAGTTGAAAAACATTATTTTAACACTTTTTTATAACAAGTAAGAAAGCACATATCTGCAGATTATTAATAATTAATCACATTATTTCAAAAGTTATGAATCATAAATAATCAGTTAAAATTTGAATGTCATGTTAAAAAACATCTGTCAAACGTCTATCGACATTAAAAAAAAATATTTCATGGAAACTCAGCCTGATGACAAAAAAGTTTTGTTTAGTTTGTGGGTCATGGCCAGCTATTTGAAATCTGATATATTTGAAGTTCACAACTGTTACATATATGTGATGTAAACAACCATATGGAATAATGGCAGCATCACCAGGCTATTAGTTACATTAAATAAGTTCCTAGATGACTATCCAACAAAACAAAGCCAACCCTTCACATCCTGAACTTCATGATGACAGTTTATGAAAATTCTGACAATTACTTCCCCATATCTGGGTAACTGAGCTACACTGAAATATTTGGAAGGCCTGAGATTTCCACTGAGTAAAGCATACTCAGTCTACCAGCAAACTAGTAGACTTGAATTTGAATCCTGTTACATTTACATGGGGCTAGTACATATTTTTATATCAGTGTGGTACAAAATAATGCAATTAAAAAAGATTATGTATGTAAATGTGAACCGTGTCAAGCGTGCATACTGTGACTATGTGTACATGTTAGTATGCACTACATTGTGTGTATTATTGGTTGATCTGGACAAAATAGATGAATACGATTTCAAATATTTGAACTCTCTGAAGTGCATTTGATTTTTTTTTTTTTTTTTTTTTTTGCCAGCCACTCATGACAGTCTCAATATTAAATACACCACTGATCAGGACTAATCAGGAGCTCGGTGGGATAAGGTGCCCACCGTGACTTTCAACCTCACAGGTTTAAATGTGGCTCATAAGCTTTGGCACATGTCATTCTCTCTTTTGAATTGTTCACTCAGCAGTGTAAGATACAGAAATGTCACAAAAATATCCTAAAACAAGTGGAAACATTGCATATGAAATAAGATGAATGAAGTGCTCCCTTTATTTGTCAAATATTTGAAATGAAACCTGTATTTTGTCCTGATTTGAGCAGTAAAAAGGCACTGAGCTGAGAATAATTTTCAGTCCTAAACATATTACCTGCAATGAAATGGCTGGATATTTGTCGATTATAGTTTGCTGTGGGTTAAAAGCAGAAAAAGGGCTCTAAGATCAGCTTAGTTCTAGCGTTTTTTGGCATTTGTCCTTTGATGACCCTTTTTCAAACCTACTGTATCTCCTTGTTTATACCTCTCATCTGTCTCTCCCCCGCCCGACCAACTGGTCCTAGGATGGAAGTGTTGATGTAATGAGCAGCAGATGTTTAGGGGTACGTTTAGTAAAGCATGACATGATTGAAGGACAGTTGGAAGGGGTGGAAAGGGAGTTGTATTGTTCTTCAGTAGTGGTCTTCCTTGTACAACAGTTGTGGTCTTCCTTGTACAAGAGGCCATGATGCACAGCAAACATGTACGGCAATGTTGCCATCTTCCCACTGTTATTCATATAGCGTCATTCCTCAGCACCCATTTTGTTAATGGATCATGGATTTGTTCAGTTTGCGCAATTCCATTGCTAATGAGTGCAACACTGGTTATTTAAATGAGCCACCTACAGGTTTTGTCCAAGCGTTGTTGCCTCTCGACCAGGGTTAGGTAACCAGTCGTACACAGAGGACTGCTGAAGAGAGCTAGATGTCAGATCTAGAGCTGAGGGAACCAGCTAGATCAAAAAGTTTTATATTAACGTTTCTCCACTAATTAACCCCATCACTGAACCTCCTTGGGGAAGGGTCCATGTGGGACTTGCACAGTTGCTGTACCTCAAGTCTTTTGAACCATATCTCCCTTGCTCAGGAGGGCATGTTGTTCTTTTACCCTTTGATGAGAAGCCTTTTTTATGTTTCCTTCATACAGGCCATCCCACAGGTCTGACTCCAAGTTTTCACATAACGCATTTGCATATCCATAGATCCGTGCGATTGGTGTCCTGCATGTACCGCAGGTTCAAATCCAGCCTCTTACATCATGAATATTCATGTCTCCTTGTCTGTGTATGGGACCTACAAACTTGTTTCTCTTAGAAACATGGTCCCGATGCTGTAGGAGACTTTCCTCATAGAGGCTGGGGGAGCGGAGCGAGAGCTGGTCAGTGATGCATGGCTGTGAGATGTCCCCGCCTCCAGGAAGTAACAGGTTCCCGGGATCTCTTTGGGAAAATTCTCTGGGAGCTCCAGCCGTGAACGAGGGACAAAGGAAAAAGAGCGGTCGTCTTTCAGCAACCTGTTGTGAAGAGAAGAGAAGAGACTTCATGAATGAATAATCACTCATGATAATAACAACATTTTCTGCTTTGCGTGTCCGTGTACATGTGTGTACAGTGGGTGTGTGTGTCCACAGCTTAATCTCTGTTGTACTGTAGCACAACAAACCGAGATAAGATACATCACAGAATTAGACATTAGACATATAAAGTATGGTATGCAAAGTAAGAAGAGATATTTCTGATGTCAACTGTAATTACAGTATATATTTCTGGAAGAGGTTTGAATTGAATTAAAGCATACTGGTTTGTCAAAGCCTTTACTATCATGGCTATGTGGTAAAAAAAAAAAAGACAATTTACAATTTATGTGTATATTAAAAATATTCGAAGATGTATTTGTTGCAGAGCTGTGTACAGTGAAATGATTAGTTACGATCTACAGAGACTGTGCATTGTTCAAGTTTAACCAAACGGAGACAAAATACATAAAAATAGAGAAAAAAATATATAAGACATAAGAAAATGTAAAAGAAAAAATGACATTAAAAAATAAGGAACCTTTTAAAGAGCACATGCAGGCAAAAGAAAATAGGGAAAAACAGAGTATCTGTAAGAATGTGCAATCCAGTGTATGTTTATATATGAAGTGCAGTTACTTACTGGTAAGTTGTGGGACTAACATTTATACACCTTGGATGGCTCCCTGATTCAAACTTGCTGGCCAGTGTCACGTTGTTCCCAAACAGGCAATAACGCGGCATTTTCACTCCAACCACACCTGCCAGCACCGAACCTGTGTGGATACCTATTCTTAGCTAAAGGAGACAAGGAGGAAGAAGGTGGTGGGATTGTAGAGAAAAAAGGTGTAGAAGCAGAGGGAGAGAAAATAGTTTAAATATTGTGTCCTGTATATTCCTTACCAATTCACATGCCCACACTTGGCCTGAAAATGGAAGATATGCATCTGATGTTGTTGCTGTATCTTCATTAAAGTCTGTGTTTATGTTACTTTTCCCTTCCTTTTGACTCCTTTACACTGTAAATGCCTGCAGCTTGACTGTTACATCACTCAAGTCTGATCTAGTGCTGAAATGATCAAGTCAATTAATCAACTAGTTGATCAACTTATCAAGCAAAAATGTAAAGACATTAGCTGATTCCATCTTCTAAAATGTTAGGATTTGATGCATTTCTTTATCATATATGATACAAAACTGTATATTTCTGGGTTTTGAGCTGTTGGTTGGATGTAACTATTTGAATAAGTCACCTTAATTTGAATTTGAATGGGCATTTTTCTCTATTTTCTGACATTTTACAGGCAAAAAGATGAATTGATTATTGGGAAAAATAATGAAAAAATCCCAAATTGGAGCCCCAGTCTGATCTCACTGCGAGCCTTAAAGGTAACATGTGACAACAGGATTTAATCCATCCTGGCATCTAAATTGACTAACCTGTCACATCCTGAGCTGTACCACAACAACATATGAATGTTCATTAACTGAATCTCCCTCCCAAATTGATGCCAATCATTCATGTGCTGCCCATCCTGCAGCTCAAAGCCTGTCTTGTTTTGAACCAGAAGTGCTATGTGCACATTCATTCGCTGAATTGGAATTGTACTGTAACAATCATCCTGCCATAGTAGCTGTTATTATCTAATCTGAGTTTCTTTGGCAACAGACCTTTAGACTGATGAAAATCTTAAAATAGCAAGAGAGAGAGAGAGAGGGAAATAAATTAAGAAAAATAATTGCTGCCATCTCCTCTTGCTGATAGATGACATATATAGGGCACCAACATGGTGCTCATAACATAATCTGGTTAAAGTATGAATCTATAAATGGCTGGAGGCAGCATGAAAGCTATCCAGCCATCATTCCAATTTGACCATTTCACTTCATGGCCTCTCGACAAAACTATTGATTTCCTCCACTTGGGGACACACATACAGTACACACACACACAAAAGCCGGTGGAAACAAGTAGATTTCTAATGATCTACTTGAGTATCTTATCACCTTGGTAACCAACGCCACTGTGTGCATGCCAGCACACTGCGAGGTAGTCATGGCAACAACAGGCGATGGGGGTAGTGAGGTAGAAAGAGCACAGACAGACAGAAAGACAGAAAGAAAGACAATAGGGAGAGAGAAATAACCCTATAATTAGATGGCAAAACCTTGACAGCACGGGAGGAGAGATAAAGAAAACGAGAGAGACAGAAAACAAGAGAAAAAAGGGCTGGCAGGTGCACTAGATTGACCTATTTTTCAGCTAAACTGCTCACAGATGGCCATACACTTTTCTGTCCGTCTCTACAACAGACAACTGTTTACATACACACACACACACACACACACACACACAAACAAATCTGCATCCAGCGCCCACTCTCCTCTTTATTTCTTAGTCTCAAAACACAGACACAGAAACACTCATACACTCCTGCCCTCTGTTTCGATATGAGTCAGCATATACAGCACATGGCCCTCGGTGAACCAATGAGCAAATGGCGCAGCAGCACAGGCAACCAATCACAATCTACCCTCTGGCCAAGCTGACAGAAGGATACAGAGATGGATACAGAGAGAGGAAAGAGTTGTCATAGAGTCCATGTTTCATAAACTATAGTTGCTGTAAACAAAACATAAAACTCATGCAAGCAATGGCACATTTTAAAACAAATGTTATGAATTTGAAGCATAAAATAAACAACGAAGGAAACTATTTTCTGCTTTGTGGATGTTCTATCACATTAGGAGCCCAATTCTAAACTCACAGCTTCTCCATTGATAATGAATGACAATTACACATTTAATCCCCAACCAGTACTGTTATTACAGTATATTATTTTTTGAGCAACCTCCTGCCATACAAAACCAGTTTCTGTGACACCTTCACATCAGCATGCAAGGAAAATGGTGATCTCAAATTGGCTGTAGATATAAAAGAGAAAAGCTTTTGTGTTAATGATGTGACATTTTTTCAAGTATTTTCACTAATTGTACCTTTTAATCAGCCCAATGAAGCACTGAGTGGAATGTGTAGCTCTTATCAGTGTTAATATTTATATATATATATATAATACGTACATAATATGTATTTTTATGGGCTGAGTGTGTAGTCACTACAAAAACTTTTCTAAATCCAAAATTCTCAGATACTGCTGATATGTTTGGTGGAAATAAGCCCACATAAACACAGAGAAACAACTAAATTTAGTCTTGTCAGTTGTTTTGATAGTCACGCTCTCATGTGAACACAAGAACTGAGCACTTCTGTGTTTGCACTTACATTGGATTATCATAGCTCCTACGTATGTAGAGTTAGAAACTGTGGCAGTTTAGATATAATTCATATTAGCAGTTACAAGATAAGCCCTACATCCACACCCACACACCTACTCATACACCCACACATACACATGAGCACACAATCACACACTATGAGATATCATGCTACATGCCTGAACATAAAGCATCAATATATTGTAGAGTAAATGTTGTTAGGTTTACTATATGTCATTTCTTCTATATGTCTTCCCCTGTTGTATATTTCTCTCTATGTCTCTGCATCATTCTCTCCATCTCGTTCTCACTAACCCTTTTCTCCCTCACAGCTCTCATGCTAGTTTGCATAACAGTGCAACATTGGCTGGAGTTGAGTGCACTCACTGAACAGCATTTATCATGCTGAAGTGTTGAATATCTCCATAACTCCCCTTTATACCAACATGAGGGGAACAGAGATAAGAAAGAGGACAGCATAACAGAGGGTGCAAGAAAAAGAAACACAGAAGAGCAGAAAAAGAATAAGAATGGAGAGAAAAGGCAACTGGAGACGGGAAATGAAAGGCGTGAGTTAGAGAAAAGTGCAGCGGAGAGAGAGAGAGACTGAGGGAAAGAGAGGAGGGGGCAGGGAAAGATAGAGAGGGGAAGAGGAAGGACAGAGAGAGAGAGAGAGTAAGTGGAAGAGCAAGAGAGCAGGCCAAAAATGCTTGGCAAGGCCTTTCTATTTTGAGATAAATGGACAATGTTAGGAGCACAGCAGTACACAGAACAGTGTCCTTTCTGTTATTCAGCAGCTATCTGTCTTTGCCTCTCTCTCATACACACACATTTAGTTTCTATCTGTGTCATCCTCTATTTATATTTTAAAACAAGTCAAAACACAGAATGTTGCAAAGTGTTTAATAGCGATGTTAAAAGGACAAGGCTGTCATTATTCTACATTTTTCTTATTGTCAAAAAAATCCTTGAAAAGACCATAAACAGCAATGTATTAGTCCGTCTTCTCAGTACTTTCTGACTTCCCACCATGTTTTCAGCATTCAGTCCCAAGTCCTTTTGTCACCATTGAATATGTAAAACAGGTCATAAATATATAGTTTAATTTTTTAAAAAAAGGAAAAAGTGTTTCCTGAACAGGCGTGCATTTTAGTGTTTAGCAAACATTATTCTATCAATAGTAAATAGTGCATGTGTTGGGAACTATTTTCAGCGACGGATTAATACACATTTGGTGCTCTTGTGAATATTTGCAGCAGCAGGACAGTGTGTGTGGGATTGACTCAAAATAAACTACAGTGGCCGTGTTCATGTTAATGAAGGAACATGTTACTCAACAGTGTGTCTAACTGATGTGTTTTTAATTGCTTTTTGGACAACAGTGGTGCTCTATGACACAGAGGACTAAGCTACAGCAGGCTTTTGTAATGCAGTCATTGTTAGTGATCAACTCATTGTTGTTTTTTTTCTGTTCATGGGATGATAAATATATAGAATATCACCAGCCTTATCCTGTAATATGACTAAATATAAGAAAGAAAGAAATCTATTATAAACAAATTAGTGACATTGTTATGAACGTCTTACTTATGCTACATTTGTCCTGCTTCATTGCTGATCTGCTAAAAAACAGGGAAAGGTCGGCAGAACAAAAGTAAAAGTAAAATGCAACTTACTGTGGGTAATGACTCTGACTCATACTCATGACATTGCAAGCAGGCACCTTGGCCCACAAAGCTACCAAGGCAGCCTAAGAGTGATGGGTGACCTTGACAGAGACTGGACTGAGGATAGATATAAATAAATTATATCCTGTGTTCCCTTTTCATTCTACTGATTTAATATGAAAGGTTTAAACTCAATTCCATCAGTTATGCCCCTTTCCTTCCCTTCCTACCCCTTTTTTGGCTGGACCGCAACAGCGGGGCCAGTCCTGTAAACGCATTTGTCCCTGACTGACTGACTGATTGAGTGATGAAGTTACACCACCAGTCAGCTGACGAGTTTCCCCATTGGTCCAGTCCAGCATAGAGCAGAGTAGGAGAGAAAACAACTCTCCATGCACTGAGAGGCATGAGGGAGAACACACAGTTAAAGCACCCAAAATAACAATTGCCAATGAACATATCCAGGAATTCACATTATAGACACTACCACTGAATATCCCTGTCACAAATTGGCCATTATTTCACACACCCGTAAACAGTCCAGTCATATACTAGTCTACTACCTAGTCTTGTTTTTCCTCAGAAGAGCAGCTTGCATCTCGTTCCTGTATGAAGTCATCCACCACTCATTTTGAATTTAATTATACAGTAAAATAAACCACAAGTCCATAACTGTTAAATTCAAATCCACAGCGGACACTGAGTCAATGCTTTGTCATTGTCATGAACCTTCGCGTTGATACCTGATAAACATTAAAATGTTCACAGCAAGTGACTGCAGTTTTAACACTTACTATCATATCTCTACTGCAGTTGATACAAAGGACACTCCTCTAGTAAAATAAGTGTTATAAATGTCTCATTACAAACATGCAAAAAGTTATTACAGGAACCAGAGTATTTTTGGTATTTTTGCTTGAAAAAAGACATAAACAATTCATCTATTATCAAAATAGTTACAGATTTTCTGTCTATTGACTAATTGATTGATCGTTGCAGCTCTACATGAAGGTCATGATATGCAAAAAGGAACTTTACATATTACATACTGTTGAGAAGTCCAGGAGAAATACAGCATATAACTGAAGGAAAGAATTTTAAAAAATCCTACAACAGTGTCAATCAAGCAATCCTTGGACGATTGTGTGAAATAAATACACTGTGAGCACTTGCACACATGTCCCACACATACACACACACACACACACACACACACATATACACACACACACACACACACACACAAACAGCTCACCATCCAATCATATCTGTACACAAAATTTAAAAAAAAAAATAGATAAAGAGAGGAAAAAGGAAAAGAAGACAGAATTAGGAACATTGAACACTGATGAGGCAGAAAGGGGAAGGGAGAGATGAAGAGAGAGACTAACACACACGTACACTCAGATGCATTATAGTACATAAATAGAACAAAACATCACATACGCACACCCACATGGCACACATAGGCGCATATAGCAATCTCCCACTATAAACACAAGTGCATCTACATTAAGAAACATACAGCCACACACGCACAGCATGACACATGCAGCTGGCTGGAGGAGAGTATGTACAAAACACATATTTTAAATATATGGAAGGTAGATAAAAAATGGTATACAGTAAAATAAGATGGAATCATTGTAAATAAGCACAGGGAAGTAAAATTGTGAAGGTAAGAGAAGAGGAAAAGCGTAAATGGACAAACAAACCAAACATACTGACCCCTGAACGCTGCAAGCAAGTCAAGTAGCCACTTAATCTAAATATGTTACAGTATCATGGAAGAGGCAATGACTGGAATAAAAACTACAGTATAATGGGAACTAAACATGAACACACTAGTAAACAAATTGGGGCATCTTTAATAACTAATTTTAACTAATTAGGCTCATGGTCTGCATGTTATAAGCAGACAGATGTTACAAAAAACTTTTTAGGGCTGATTTAAGTGCTGATCCTATTACTATAATTGGAGCGCGGTTTGTGTATTCATGTGTGTGTGTGTCCTACCATTCCTCCAGTCCCCTCCAAACTCGCCCAAAAAAAAGGTTCAGATTTTGCATGTGGTGTTTTTTTTATCATTTCATCGCATTTTTAATGTTACATAAATATTTGGCAGCTTTACTTTTTACTTTGGAATCCTTTATTTTGGAATCTTTTTGGAAACTTGTTCCACCACACCAACAGTTACACAAAGCCTCTATTCTACCGGGAATATAACAGAAGAAGAAGAAGAACAGTTACACTGAAAACGTTGGAGAGGATCCATTAAAGAACAATGTTCTTCTGAACAACGCATCATGCCTAAAAAGAAGTGCAAATTGCTGCCGGCAAGTCATGTTGCCGCAAAATGCAAGAGATTGGTGCGCAGTAGCAAATTTTAGTTGCAGTCGGAATTATACTGCTGATTCACCATTTGGCATTGGCATGCTAATACAGTACCTAGCTAGCTAGCTCAGCATTCGTGTCTCATGCTTCTTGCGGTCGGCGCAGTCTAAATGCAGTCTAAATGCAGTCTAAATGCAGTCTAAATGCGGTCTAAATGCAGACTGCACACATGGTCTCCATGACTGCACACATGGTCTCCATGAATTTATGGTCTTCATGTATTGATGTCCAAGATGTAGAAATTAACACTGTTATACTGTTATTTTTGTTTTGAACATATGATTGTGTTTTCATTAGCAACTACCTCATAGTTCACAACGTGATTATTCATGTAATAGCCTAACCCTTTCATGCATGGTGTGCAGATTCCTCAAGGGTACTTGATGAAGGATCACAGATTCCTTCAGGGTACTTGGTGAAGGATCTCAAGACTCTGATTTCTGAGACCTGCCCTGACCTCCAGAATGGATGTGGTGACAAAGACAACCTTTTCAAGGTGCCATATACACTCCTGTGAACAAGGGTATCAGAGCCATCAATGACATGTGTTTGGCTGTATTCCCTGAAGAAGAGAGAGTCTACTTTTCAGCTGACTCAGTTCTGCAGGACAATCACAAGGATGCACTGCCTATCGAGTTCCTAAAATCATTGACACCCTCTGGAATGCCTGGGGTCAGAGGGTCTTCCTACTAAGGATTCCTCACCATGACAAAAATGACAAGCCTCGCATCACCTTTGTCAGGCAACAGTTCCCTGTCAGTTACCATTAACAAGGTTCAGGGACAACAAAATGAGCTGAGTTGGCATCTACCCTCTTCAGCCGGTGTTCACTCACCGCCAGCCCTACACAGCCTTCTCTTCTTTTTATTGAAGGAAATTCACCATTAATACTGCTTGGAGGTCTGCCCTTTGCACAGGATATATTTAAGGGGTGGGGCCAGAGGATCAAGGGGGATCAGGGAATGCTAGGGGTGAAAGCAGTGGAGAGGGTTGGGGTACAGGGGCAAAAGTCTCAACGGTCAGGGGAGTGTCAAGGAAAAAGGTTACAATAACCAAAGGGTGCTTTGTTCTAGTATAAATAACTGGCTTTAAACATGTCTAGAAAGCTCACACATTGGACACACTGTAAAAGCTGTATTACCCATGTTGTTTCCCATGTTTGACGTACTACTTTATTTATATTTTCATCTATACCACTAGTCATTTTAGAAGAGGAAGCTGAAAACTGTAATTTTACTGCAATTTCATATATTCCCTTACACTCTTCAAACTCGCCAGCTGCATCCTTCCTTATGTTTAAAGTTCTAGATGGTTCTCACTCCCTGCATGTCTCTCTCAAAGAGTATACGACAGCTTTTAAGAGCAAAAAGAAAGTTAGTTACATAACTTCCTCAAGGTACCTGCATGGTGAAGAATGAATGAAAACTCACCTTGATAGGTTTTCCATCAGGTGTCAGCACTTCTTCAGAAAGTTCCATCATCTTCAGAGCCATGTGAGCAATTGGCCTCGCATGACTATCAACCTTCTTGTGAAGTCCTCCTGCCACACAGTAGGCATCGCCTATTGTCTCGATCTGTGCGAGAAATGGAAAGACAGGGAGGAAGCACAGAAACTGAAATTAATAAGTGTGGCTGTTACTACATGCAGATGTGTGAAACTACAGAGCCATTCAACAACTCATCTTCTCCACTGAATCGTAGGACTTAATATCACTCCTTCATTGTTATATAGAAACTACCTCTCTGTTTCTCTCTTTTGGCCTTCAGCACTCACAATAAAGCCACTTACTGCATTCCCACAAATTCCTGACAACAGCTTGAATCCATCACCACCATTCGGATTACATCATTACTGATACATCCCCAACAGTACTTATCATCCTGAAGTCTACTGAAAGTCATCAAACAAGCACCAAACCAAAGTGTCACTTCAACCTTGCATCATCACATAAAAAAAGCACATAAAAACAAAGGCCTCAATCTTATTTAATGCCTTTAGAGTAACAATTTTACAGTTACAATTTTTATTAAAGGGAAGACAATGAAGTTTATGTATTTTATCTGTGATCAACTTTGAACAATATTACACATAAATGTTTAGTGTATTGTGTCACAGTTAGCTTAAAATCAATTTACATCTGCAAACTGGCAAACATAATGCAATTCATTAAGATATACTTTTTTATCTTAACCCCTGAACAATATAGTCCTGTTAGTAATGGTGCATCTTGAGTCTCTAATGTAGACCACTGGATAACTGGTCTGCATCAATCTGTGTGAAGGGATAATGGCCTGGTACATAGAGATGCTTGGATCATCTTGATCAGTGGATATTCATTTCAAATTACTTTTTCTGAATTGCCAATGATTGCAATGATTTTTTAAGCATCAGTTTCCCATATATAATTAATTTGGGCAACTCACCCAAATACAGTTGTCCCCATCCAAAAAGATTTTTTTGTATTTTTTTAAATTTTAAATTTGTTCCTTTGTGGAAATACAGTTGACAGAGCAAAATGTTTCAGAAATGATCCCTGCATGCTGCTTTACGCCATTAATAGTGCATAACACTAAGGGAGGTTTTTATCTAATAAAGTATTCTTTTAATATACTGTTAGTAAATGGTCTTTCAAACTGTGTTATATTTGTATATTTGCAATGAGCTCATTCCAAAACATTGACAACATCTACATATACAGATGAAGTGTTATTTTGGCCATGAAGCCAACTCATTCCCTGTTTGCCAGGGATTGCAAGAACAGCAAGTCTTCCCTCATTTAAGAATTACTCCCCAAAACCAAATTCAAAATGAGCACATGTGAATAAAGCAAACAAGGGAGTGCCACCTTCATGGATGTGTAGCCATATTTCCAGTGGAAGGAGTGAGGGGGCTACTGTACGTGTCACGATAGCTGACACAGCAGTTATGAAGAAAAAGAGAGATGGTACAAGAGGAGAAAAAGAAATAGAGTGAAAAAGGAAAACAAGGAGATGAACTGCTCTCATTTAGGCCTTCCACTGGCTAAGTCATTTAGACAGTAACCATGACAATGGCAACATATGGGTGCCTCAATCTCCTCAACATGTCCTCCTGTTCATGCTTTTTCTTTTACACACAAACTCACTCTTCTTTTCCAGACACATATACATACACTCACTCTCTCTGCCTTCCTCTCTTATAGCGTCTCTTCTTCTCTCTTCTCCAAAAGTCTGATAAATGACATTTCTGATACACACAGGAAAAGCATGTTTTAATGAGAAAGTGGCAAATATATGCTGTATGCTACGATTATGAGACGCAAAGGAAAGATGATGATGAAAGAGAGAAGACAAATGAGTAAACATGAAGAAAAAGGACAGAGATGATGACAGAAAAGACAGGATGAAAAGAAGGAAAGACAGCAGACAACAGCGATGACTGTAACTAGGCCCACAGCCACTCTGTCAGATGGACAATATTGACGCATCTTTGTTAAGCTCCCACAGACTAGCCATTAATCAGTTACTTTTTCCACAACACATGCACACACACACACACACACACACACATAACAGCACACACACACACACACAATGAGTGACATACCCTAAAAATTAGCTAATCTTACAGTTGAATTGGGGGATTTAACTTCCTGGGAAACTGTTACTGTTAATCTTTTAAAGTGACCTCAACCCTCTGCCCTTTCTATCAAACTGTCCCCCCCCCCCAGTGTTTTGTGTCTCACCCAAACAAACATCTTGTGTCAACAGGTATTACCGTACATCACATATACAGTATGCTGTGTGCATCTCTCTGTCTACTGACCTTGTAAACATCCAGAATGCCACACTGGTAGTCGAAGCGCGTGTACAACTCATTCAGCATGGAGATGACCTGCATAGGTGTGCATTGGGCGCACACAGCAGTAAAGCCCACAATGTCCGAGAACAGCATGGTGACATCATCAAATTTGCGAGCGGGCACTGGCTGACCCTGCCACAGTTTCTGGGCCACATCACCCGGAAATATGGAATAAAGGAGATCAACAGTTCTCCTCTTTTCCTCCTCCAGCGCCTGATGAGTCCGTTCTAATGTGGCCTGGGAGAGGAGGGGGAGACAGAGAGAAGAGAGGGGGATTAAGCGGTTTTGTTCTGTGCGCTTTGCTTTGATGAAGGCGCTGATGACACCAATGCTGGGATGTGGGAGTACTGCACCAAATTAAAACTGCTGTATTAATTTCATTTATTTTGGATGGTGTGTATCTGCATATGCTTATTTGTGTCTGTGGGCGGGCTCCTCTATGCCAAGTTTGTCTGATGCAGTGCTATACCATTGTTCAAGCAGGAAAGTTGACTAAAATACAGCTATTTATAACAGTGGCCTGAGGGATTAGTAGCAGTGAGAGAATGATGCAGTGAGCAGATGCATGGGATTGGGTCAAGACTCAGTGACTTGCTCATGGGTACTTTGAAAGCAAATTATAAGAGCAAGTCCCAGGAGCTACGTTCCTCCAGCTAGTGTGGATTTAAAATGGCAACAGTGAGATTTAACTCATCAGTGCACACAGTTGCTCCAGTGAGCTGTGTCGTACTGTACATGATAGGAAACCAACCGCAAAACAAAGACTAAACACACTGAATATTGCTGTTAAATTTGACTATTTAAAGACACTGCTTGCATTAAACATTTCTTCACTAATCGGTTAACATTCTACCTTCAGTTTGTCCATTCTCTTCTTGAGGCCATCCTGAGCCTTGGCCTGCTCCCCCACCAGGATAACGTCCCGCGTGGCATCATGGATGGGGATATCTGACAGGTGGAGGCCCCTGCCCATCAGCTCCTCCAACTTATCAACACGTGGCGAGCCCAGAAACATCAGGGAGCAGGACTCGGGCACGTGGATCATCTGACCCTTCAACTCCATGACCTGGAAGATAGAGAAATCAAATTGGAGAGAAGAGGTGAATCTGCAAAGTCTTTTGGATATGTATTTATTTTAAAGGACATCAACAGACAAATAATGACATTTAATTATGTGTGTTTTTTTATTTGATTGTAATTCTCTCTATAAGGCACTTTGGTCAACATGACTTGACTTGATTTACTGCACATAAACCCTGTATTACTACTACTTCAGTGACTGCCTCCTCTGTAATTTCCCTCTATGTGAAAATCAATGTAAAATGGTGAATCAAGAATGAAACGTTTCCTTCTGACAGAAACCTGATCTCTTGATGTTTTAAATAATTTTTAATTATTATTTTCCACTACATAACTCTATTGTGGCTGTCTTGAAACATCTCAAGGCACTGCACTTCTGGTCATTTGCCGGTGAAAATGCATTACTAGCAGCAATACAACAGCAACGATGCAAAGTACATGATCAATTACTGTTTACAACACTCAAAGGATGTCAGCTGTGTTTTGTTGAGATTGACTTTCCTTCTTCATTACTTGGCGTCTCACTGCTGTATGTGTAAGAACAATGATTGAAAAATCAAAATCAATCATTTTTTTCCCGTTAAATATTTTTTTGTCACAACCTTATTTAAGCCCAAAATATAGAGAAGTATTGAAGTGGTAACTCTTCCTCTGTGACACAAACTATCCTGGTTTGCACATTTGATGATGAAGACAGAATATAGAAATGAGCATAAAGCCTTGTTATTGCACCATATATTTCATGTTGTATATGTTATCTGGGATATTTATGAACAAATGTATATTTATTTTTTTTGCCAAAACGTAATTCACAGACAAGGAAATGTACACAGTATGCCCACGTAGTGATCTTACCTATGTTCAGGATCATTTAGGCCCATATATCCCAATAAGTGACATTCAGACTAATTTGAGATTTGGGAGGGATAACTCTACATAAACATGTTGTACTTGAACATGTTTTACAGCTGAGGTCTCTGAGACCCCAAACAGAGGCAATGTGTAATTTCCTGTAGCTGTCGTCTTAAACATGTCGTCAGTTCAAAAATAATAATGTAACATCTCTACTATGTACTGATTTATATAATATAAAAACAAGTACAGATGCATACAAATAATGAACTTAGTGTGTGAGTACAAGCATAAATGTTCTATGCTGACATATACATATGTGGACACACAAACATGTACATACTGTACATACGCAAACACAATGTTGTACATACACCACAGATAATTATACTAACCACAGATTACTGGGATTTAGTTCACACTTTGATTTTCATTTAAGCAAAGCTAGGCTCAATTTATAATGCATGCTGACCTGTATGGAAAAACCCCTTAAAAACTGGGTAAACTGGTGGCCTGGTTATTTGAAAGACAATACTGTCATCATCTAGTATCATAGGCTTAACCCTCTAACATCAGCCAGAGTCAATTAAATACAGATTGGTGATAAGATGTGATAATTTTGAATAAACACTAACATGGCAGATGATACATAAATATGTGCAGTAATATTACTAACTATATCTGCAAAATATGAATAAGAATTGGATTTTTACTAGTTTCTGCACATTTTCCTCAAGCACTTGATGACAAATATGTGCAGGGCCTGCTGGACATCCTCAACACAGGTGTGGTGAGTATAAACAAAGCAGACCACCTCTTGTTCCTTGCAGATATAGATGAGAGATATTGAAATGGGCATGGGTTGGAGATTTCCCAAGGAGATGCTGAGGAAAGACTTTACTGTCTTTTTGAATATGACTCTGGCTGTTTCACGGTGCTAACAACCTCTGCTAGAGGCCCTGTGGATTAGCCGCTCTCTCCTTCTCCCTCTGCACAATTGCTCTCTGTTCTTATTTCAGCCCATTCCCCTGTTCCCTCCTATTCTTTACTTTTCTCTTATCCCATCTCTTTGTATCTTTACCTGTCTTTCATTCCTGCCTGTCTTTCACTCTCTCTCTCTCTGTGCTCTTCTTCTTTCTGTCTCTTCCATTCCTTGTCTCTCTCTCTTTCTCCATAGTGTCAGATAGATTATTCCGCCAGTGAGCACACTGCAGCCCTGTTTTATTTATAGCACAAGGCTCTCCTAGGTCTGCATAATACATACAGTCTACAACCCCCCCCCCACCACCACCACCACCACCACCACCACCACACACACACACACACACACACAGTATTTCTCTACGCACAAACACAGAGTACATCCAACAGGGAGACACACATACTGCCTCATTCCTCAGAAACACCGACATACACACACATGCAAACATATATGCACATATGCAGCCTTCGACTCACAAGGTCCGAGGTCAAGACACACCCCTCCCTTGAAACACAACTCAGTGTGATCATATTAGTGTGAACTACTTATTGACAGACTCGGCACAGATGTAAACACAGACACACATCCGTGCAGTAGTTTAGCAGATATGGTTTCTCTACGTTAAATGTACATTCATCTCCTCTATGCCTAACATCTGCAGATGCTGCCACACAAATACAGCAGAAGTCATGGTGTCATATGGGAGTTTAAGAAACATTAATGTGTGTGCACCCACTCAAATATGCACATGTACACTCTCAACTGCATAAACACACACACACATTTAGATACATATGTCAGCAGTGGTAGAACGTGAGCTGCTGTTTCCTGAGGTTGTGTCTGGCCGAGTGGGAGGGCCTACATGCCTGACATACTAACAGCCATCTCCATGGAGACTGTAAAATCAGGAAAGCCAGATATAAAATGAATAACGTACTCTAATGCTGCTTGTACAAATGTACTATTCTCTCTCTTATCTGTCTCTACTGTTTCTTTAAATCCCTTTCTGTGTCTATGTCTGTCTCTCTTACACTATATATACTGTATGAGCTCAATAAAAAAGAAGAGGATTAGAAACATTGGCTCTTTTAATGATAAGGTGATTTCAGATAAAGATGTAATCATAAATTAATCTCTTACACTAAAGAAAAATTCTGCTTTGTTCCACTTTGGTATTATTTTTGTGCTTTTCGCTATCATTTCTCTTAGTGATAACATTGCACTCAACAAAGTCATTGTTGAGATCTGGAAAAACAGCAAAATCGCTACAACAAAGTCCAACAGGACAATACATTATAATTTCGCCAGTTCGCCTTTGTTTCGCCATTTTTACAGATCTCACCAAATCACCTGATGAGAATAAGGTTATTTTTTTAACAGTAAATTGGACAATGATGGATAAAGCTACAAAAGTAGGACCCAAGTTGTCATAAATTAGAATTATCCTTTATATTTACACCAATTACAAAGGTGGAGATGGGGAAAAGATGTTGTTATGCTTTGAGAAAATCAACATGTGGATTGTGTAAAATGAGCTCTGCTCAGCATCAGGAGAATGTCACTCATATGTTGTACATTCAGTGTGTATCTGATGGAAAAATATATCTGACATTTTGTTGAATGAAAAAAAGACAGAGTCACTAAACACAGGAACTCCATCAAAAACAACCAGCAGGCCAAAGGGGAATTAATGAAGATTTTAGTATTAGAGAGTTTTTATAATCATTTTTACAATTATTTAATAAAGGTTTTTGATGTTCTCATTTTATTAGCAGTTTGAAACATTTACATATGTTTTTAAATTATATCCTTATTTTTGTAATGGTATTTTGTGACTGTGAGATGTTTTTTGCTGTTCATGTGTGTTTTACCTGTGTCAAGCCCTCATTGGATAACTGATGAGAATCCAGCCTTCTTGTAGAGTATATATGTAGGCTGTGTTTTTTTACACATACAGTAAATCACTCTGATGAAGGCTGAAACATGTTCTTCTATAAGTCAGCTCAGTGTTGCTGAGTTGGGTTTTTTTGCATTTTGTTGACTGAGAAAGCAGTTATGGCTCATGTACTTTTAAAGCTTTGTTGCAAGTCAGTTTGTTTCAAGCACAATGACCAGCAATACTGATTGCCGAACTTTCCTTTCACCCTTTACTTGACAAGGTCCCACTGGAACTACAATGTCTCATAAGGTCAGCCTTTAAAAGTCCTCAAGTTCACCTTAAGTTCAATACACAAAGAAGGCCAAGCTTAGTCACCATGTAATGCCTCAAATGTGAGATGCCCTTGACTGCAGCATCAGGTGATGTTACTTCACTGCCAGTGGTCAGCAACTTCATCATACCCTCCAGCAGGTTTGGCGTAGGACTGCAAGGCAACTGCTATTAATGTTCACATGTGTTTTTGTTTTCCTTTTACTGTTGTATAATTGCTGTTTTTTGTGTTACTGTTACACAATGCAGGTTGAAATTCCCATCCAACTATAGTTGTTATCTTTTTGCAAATCATGTATAGTATGTAAAATTATACACTGTCTCAACACCTTACTCTCAGTGTCTGTCTTTGTCTCTCTGTCACTCTCATTCTCTTACTTACTCTGTGTCAAACACACATACTGATGCACACACAGACAGATACACACATACATGGACACACACATCCCTGGAGGCAGTTGTGTTGGCCTAGTTGTGCGTCTCTGTTTAACTCAGCACTCTCCTCTCCTTCTGCCTGCATCTCTGTCATCGCAGCACAGAGAAAGAGGAGGTGAGTGAACGATGGAGCAAGAAAGGGCGAAACAGAAGATAGTGGTTAGTGAAGAAAGCAAAACAGAAAGAAGGGGGGAGGGTTGAGAGAGAGAAAGTGACAGTGACAGTGGGAGGCTGAATGAGAAAAAGAAAGAAAGGGATAAAAATATGGTAAACGGTACTGGTGCATAATTACCTTGAATGAAACGTATTTCCTCAACAATACAACAATAGAGCGTGAGTGAGTTTATGGAAGGCAGAAAGTAAGGAAGGGATGTAAAATATATTTTTACAAAAGCAGATAAAAACACAACAAACTGTAAGCATGTTGCGTTCTAGCCGAGTATGTAACAATGAGTCTTATTTGTAAGCAGGATGTTACAGTAAAGATGTACATTGAGCTCTTGTTCAAGGTCACTGCACTGTTACCATGAGGAAATACATTTCATCCAAGGTAATTATGCACCTGCAACACTGAGAAATCTTCACAGATAAGCTATGATTGATAGAATGTTTTTAACTTTATAAATCAGGGCATAAGAACAGTTTGTGTGGAGGGCTTGTGCGGTAAAAAGAAAACTATTATGTTGTTTATGGTCTTGGTAGCCTGGTTTAAAACATCAGCAAAATTATTTTAACTAGCAATTTGTTCTAGTATTACTTCCTTTAAAACATATCTCCCAACTGATATATTTTTACACTAGCAGTACTAGTGAGACAAAATTGCTGTTTGTTTTTTTGTTTTTTTCTGCACACAACCACCAGATACACATATCATCAATTGCACACTTAAACTGGACAATAATAGTGTTTTTGTTTGTTTTTAGCTAACAAAAACAGCTGTTTAACATTTTTAAATCAAATTAATTAATTAAGTTAAAATCCAAACTACGTTCATACATGTCCACACACATACTGTATTCAAGGCATCTATGGTTATTCAACATCTCCATCCATGATGGGATGCTGAAGCTATCATCATGTAGCTACTTTTGAGTTTTCAATAACTGACAACATTAGCAGGCATTTACAATCCTTGACAGATCAGCAGGGACCCACACTTCTTTGATTTGTCAGGAATTCAAGGCCAAACTTTTTTTTTTCCTCTTAATCAGATCACACTGGAGCAAATTCGTCTTTCTCATCAAACCTGAGTACTACTGACTACTATCTATTGAGAATTGACTTTCAACTGATGGTAGTAGTACCTCAGTGTGAGCATATTTGTGTATTTTGTGTTAATGCGTGATAGAGTTTTGTATCATGCAGTACGAGTCAAAGTAAATGCTGCTGTGCCTTACAAGAGTAAGGCCTGTGTAGTATACACTGTATGTGCACATTTAACAAATACAGATTATTGGATTGTACAGATTCAGGTTGCTATCGCCATAGGCAACAGGGAGCTGAAGGTAGATGAAAAGGAGAGAGAGAGGAGGGGGTGCAGGAATAGCTGAAAAGGCCAGAAATGGAAATAGAGGCAGAAAGAAGGGGAATAAGGAGAGAGGAAGAGGAAGAGGGAGAGAGACACAAGGAGAATGAAATGCACTGGACTTGAAAAATGGAAAAAAGGTAAGAGTGAGGGAAATGAAGAGAGGGATAGCAGGAGGTGGAACGGACAGCTAATGGATAGTCTTTTGTGAGCAGACTCTGGCATGTCAACATACTCTCATTTGCATGAACAAGCACTGAGCAGCAAAGAGTCAATGAGTCAGCCTCTCTCATCCCTCTCTCCCTCTCATATTCACACACACATACATACACACACACACACACACACACACGCAGCGCTGCAATGCTCTTATCTTGTCAGACCCTGGCTATATTGTGCAGTACTCCTACATCCCACTAACACAGTAAAACATGTACACAAACACAAACACACACTCACAGCATGTAGGCAAGATAAACACTGCATGAAAAAAAAAACACATTTGCATGGGATGTCCTGTTTCAGATGAAAGAGTCAGCAGAAGCTTTAAAACACTGATGTCATATAGAAAAATCACATAGTTGATGTGAGCCGTCGTGAAAATGAGCAAGTGTCAGGAAAAAATACCACTGACAATGTTTAAAAGGAACTGGGGGAGGTAAACAGTTGATAAGACTTGAACTTAAATAAAACACTTCAGTCAAAATACGGGATCACAACCAGACTCCACCAAATATACATTTTTATCTAGACAACAAACAGATGACCCTTTTGAAAATTCACTTAATGGAAAAAATTCAGTGCACATATTGTATCAGATGTCTCTGGAGCATGTACCGCATCTACCCTCCAAGGGAAAATTTTGTCATGTGGTTTAATGATTCTTATTTAAAATCCTTTCATGCAGAGAAGATTCAATGTCATTTTATGCACCATAACGTATGTTTTGCATCTTGAAAACATTTTATATACTTATACCTTTTTGGTTCATTTCTAGAGTACACTTTCCACAATGAATATGACAAAAGTGTTGATCAAACTTAGTGATTATATGCCAATCCAAAAGCACAAAAAGTGAAGAAAATAACAGTTATATACTCTATATGACTAGATCTACCATCATTGACATTTTTGCCCCCTAAATGTGAAGACATGAGAAACATGCACAGGCCAATAGCAACAAAGCTACCAGTAAGGAGAACAATGCTAGCCATGACTGTTGAATGCTACAGGATGCATATTCAGCAGGCAGAGCGTCGCTGTAAAGCTGACAGTGCTCCAGAATAGAACAGGGTCATGAGGCAGACTTGCTACAGCAGTGTTCAGACAGACAACAGCACTGCTTGAAAAACACAAGCGTTGGGTCAGCGGGGGTGGTAACATAGTGGTCTGTGGCCAAAAAAACGAAGACTTTTCTGACAAAAATGTTAATCCTAGCTCAACTTTTGCTGCAACACAATATAGCATCACATGTAGCCTACATCACTACATCATTGTCATATGCAGTGTTACTCAAACCGGTCTTTGTGCAACATATTTCATCATCTCACCAGTACCCATGGACGCCCACTGTGTTGTTTTAACGCAGGTCTGTTTTCAGTCTGAACGTTTTGTAAGTGTGTTTCATGGTGCAGCAGAACAGACTTCTGACAACCAGATGCTCAACCTATTAGCTATACGCTTTCCATGACGTTAATGGCGAGAATTTAAAGTTTACTGGAAACACTTGTTCCTTTGCTTATACATAAGGTGCCAGCACGCTTCATCAGAAGTGCTTGTCTGATGGTCGAACAGCTTTGGAAATCTCCTCCTTTCACACTTTTCCAATATTGGACTTGGAGCTGTGGCAACAGTTTACTTAACTTTCCACAACCAAGAATCTGACTTTAACACCCTCTTCACGCAGTGATTGACCAACTGTGTGGAGGTGAGACAGTAAGCAGGGTTTGAACTCCTCTCTCAAGCTCTCTTTTGTAATTCGTAACACTATTACTTCTTTGCTTTTGTGTAACACCATGAATACCTCTCAGACTGTATGAAAATGTGCACCATTACCCCCATAATCATCTCATCCAAAGCTGGAAGACTTGTTTATATTGGTCAATAAGCCAGTGATTCATCCAATTTTATTCTTATTAATGTTCCTACTGCAGCAGTTTGTAGCGTGATACAGAGGTCGATGCATTTATTTAATTATAACATTATTACCCTCATAAAGCGGCCACCATTAGTATGGTGGCCATTTTAGGACACCTCAGACTCAGTTTGTCAGGAACAGAACACATTGATCAACATCACTGTAAATGGGACAGCGTTAGCCAAATGGTTTGTTTTCATTGTCTCCAGGCCCAATGTTGAATTATGTGTGACTAAAATGGACTTTAGTGAGATAGTAGAAAGCTCTTTTTTTCTTTCTCTTATTTCATGATCATTTTTTAATCCAATTGAAGTGGTAATTCTGAAAGAGAATAAAAAAGGCAAAGTATCCACCCAGTGATCATATTTATCTTTATCTTTGCTTCAACAATCATACTAAAAATATATCTGTCATGTTCATTACTTTTTTTCCCTCCTCTCTTCTGTTTCATTCACTCTGCTTTGTAAATTTATGAAGAGTAGAGACAGAGAGGGCAGTGATTTTCAAAGCACTCTCCACTGAACAAACAAACCAACACATCAGTGATTTATCTAGAAACAGATCAAAGGTGGTGCTAATGTCAAGATTCTCTTTGTTCTCAGACACACAGGTGCACATGTGCACACACACCAACAAACCTCAGTCAAAAAACCCTACAAAAGCGATACAGTTGCATTTGTTAAATAACAAGTGTGAAATTGCAGAGTTGAACATCCTGATGGCCCCTCAAGCAAGATGTTGACTTTATCCCCCTACCCCAATGTTCCTTGTCCACAATCTTCCTCTTTTAATTAGCTAATTGAATAAAGTACAAATGTCATAGGAAGAAGTTAGACAAAAAATACAAATTTGCATGTGAACAGCCCAAAATTGTATCCAAAACAAACATTATTCCATATGCCTCAAAAAGTGAGAACGATAGCAATAATTTCCCTCCATCAGGTCAGTTGAGTTAATCAATTTTTAAACTTGGATGAATAATCCTAAAATTCACTGTGTTGAGAAACTGCAACACAATCTAGTTTAGTCAGTGTAACAACATGCTAATGCGTGCCAAAACCTGTTCCAACTTCTGTTTTGAAGGAGGAAAGAAGACTAGGAATAAAGGATTGTATAAAGGATGTAGGAAACTGGGCTGTGAAGGAATCTTGATGCTTGAGATGCGCTGGTTAGAAGAGAGTTTTTGACAGCGCAACCTGTATGCACCCCCCCCCCGTGTGCTGACCACAGTACACACACTACACAGAGACAGAGAGATGCGATTTGACCTTTTCAGTAGGTCTTTGGATGTCTCTTGCACAGGCAATGTCCCTGGGCAGAGACAGGAAAGAAGTCAAACTGAAAATCCACTACAGGCCGCTCAAATACACACACACACACAGGGCAGCACAGGGGAGTGTGGACTCTTTACCTTGGCCTGTCGCCTTCTCTCGCTGCCCTTTCTAGTGAAAATGTCAGCCCATCCTTCTCTTTCTCTCTTTTTTCTGCTTCTCTGTCCAGGTGACACAAGATTCATATGGCAAAAATAAAGAAAAAAACAATGTCCACCCACCCTGCTCCACAACGCATACTGCAATGCAAATCTTTCAGTGTTTAGTTGGTGATTGATGCTTGGGGTTTGGAGGTAGTGTCTTACTTAAACTTCAGCCGTGCCAGGTCTGATCAGCGGTGACACACATACAAATGAGAGAGGAGAAAACTACACTAACTCAGTAAGACCAGAGTCAATAAGTTGGAGCATTTTTTCTGCATGTGGTCTTTGGATGGGAAAGGCAAAGAAGACAGATTCTTATAATTCTTATAATGTAAGGCTGCTTCACAGAATCAAAAACAGATACTTTAGTCTACTAAAAGTTTACGTATACTCTAGAGTTCATGTGACATATGAGAATTACATTGAAATTTCTATTTTATGTCCTTGATCCCTGAAAACCCCAAAGCACTGATATAATTAAAAATAAGAAAAACTGACATAAACTGAGATATTGAGGCTACAAATCTTATATTGCATTTGTGATCCGACCTCCAGCCAAGCTCACAAGTTGAAATAGAAAAGGCAGGGTAAAAGACTTAACTCTTATCAGGGAACTCTAATAGCAAAGTGGAAAACTGAGAGATGGAAAGACAGAAAAAAGAGAAATCATTTGTTGAACATCTGTTGTTTCTTTTCCATTTTTGACAGCTGAAAACCCTTTTTAAATTAATTTACTGTCTGAATACATAAGGGGGAGAAAATAAAAAAAACTGGGAACATGAGAGAGGAGACAGGAGAGATATGTCAGAAGGAAAAGAGAGAAATTGGTTAAAGGCGGAAGGGAGAGAGAACGAGTGAATTTGTGATGGAGACTGACAGAGAGAGGATGAAAGCTCAAACTGAGAGGTACTGTAGTGGTACTCAAGGTCTGACTGTGAAGAGGGAAATCTTGCTGTTATTCCTGAAGGCATGTGGAATGTCGGAATTGTGAGTTATTGTGCATGCATATATGGAGGATATGTGAACTTACGTAGTTATGTTACATAGTCATTTGTTCAGATTAATGCACTAAATCCTGGGATTGATTTATTTGGCTACAGCAAGACCAAAATCACCCGATTAGCGCTCTGTGTACACAAGCCTGAAACATCATCCTGGCCCTACATTGCAGTGCAAACAATGTTCATGAGAAGAGCCCATGAATGAATCACTTCTGTGGTGTTGATTTGAACGGAAAATGTCTCATAACCAAGTTCCCAAACTGTGACATACTGACTACTATGACAAATTATATTAACCAACAACCATTTAAAATAATTATAATCAAATATATTCATAATTTAGTAGTCTTTTACAGCACATGCTTAAATACAATATCTAAATATATACACAATGTATTGCCCTCCATAATCCTTTGACTATTGAATATTCTCTACGGCATTTAAACATATGGAGAACTCAAAGTTTACATAATTTAAAGACGAAGCAGCAGCACATCCTGATCATCTTACATATTGCAGCAAATTACTTGAAATGATCTGCAGATCCAGTATTATTGTATCAAGTTTGTTTCGAAATGTCTTTTAACTGGTTTGAGTGTTTTGTGAGTATGCTAGCTGTCTGTGGGCTCTATTTTTGTGGCAGAGCAAAGACTAGTGCAAACAGCACTATGACAAAGAAGGAAAACATGACATGACAGGACTTTTAACCGCACCATCTGTCTTGGCTGCAGATTTGTGGTTCTGTGTATTTATGTCTTGCCACTCAGCATGATCCAAAAAACAATATTAATTTCCTGTTTGTAGAAGCTTTATTTCCAGTTGGTGAGCCTTTTTTGACTTGCACAGCTATTTCAAAGCTACAAGACACATAATGTAACTCATTGAGAGGATAATTATCTGACTACCACACCCTCCAATTTAGGCACGTGCATAGATAGACCTCAAAGGGGGCTTGAGCACCTGTCCATTTGGTCTCCTAGAGAGAAAGTGCACCTTTTCTGGGGTGTTTTTTTAATAAATAAATAAATTCCTGTTATTCCTGCTACATCCAGTGTGACACAACAATATACTCAGTGCCTCATCTTTTTTTCTGAGTACAGCTGACAGAGACTTAGTATATGTTAATGTTAACAGTGAACCATAGATCGTAAATGCACCATGCTAACCAGTATCAGCTAGCACTAGGGTCAGCTCCACCCTTTCGTCCAAATATGGTCATTTATGGCTCCAAAAGTCCAAGATGGCGACAGTCGAATCCAAGATGGCCACAGTCAAATATCTAAAATTCAAGGCTTCAAAACGGCAGTCCACAAAGCAATGGGTGACATCACGGTGACTACATCCATATTTTTTTACAGACTATCGTATGGACACTGTTATGTAACCCATTTCCCCGAGTTGTTTAAGTTAGTTATGAAGTTGTGAAAAAGGTATGCATCATTATCCCCCACAAGTTACAAGATAATGACGATATGATACACTTAAGAAATATGACGAAATTAAGGATGTTTTCCTCCCTTCTGTAAAAAACAGCCAATGAGGTGTGTTCAGTGTTAGTGAAGTTAATCTGAGTTTCTAGCGTCAAATTAATCTGCATTAACTAAAGTCAGCAGTGAAGTTGTCATTGTGTATTATGTCTTTTATGAATTTGGGCCCCTGCCCCTCTAACATCCTCTGCACGTCCCTGCTCCAATTATTTTTTAAATTTTCATTTAAATTCACCCAACCCTTTTGCACATACTGCTGCTTTGCCTACATGAGTGAAAATAGTAGGTACATGTCAATTTAAGCAAGAGCTAGCCTTGTGCATTGGTAATTTGTCTGGTTTATTTACATATTTAGCCCCAATCTAGACATAGGACAACTAGGAAGCACATCACAAGAAAACATGAAGAACAATCACAAAGAAAACATGAAGAACAATCACAAAGCAAACACAAATCTACAAACCCCTTAACAAAACAATAATTGTAACCAGGAAGAACTATGTTGAACTAATGGCTGAGAGCTACTTCAGCTACACTTACAATGTGTAAATTAAAAGTACATTAGCGTATCCTTTCTTGGTCCAGCATCTGTGCTGTAAAATTACCAATTATTGTACTGTATGTACCCAAAGTGACAACCTCTATATCACAATATTGAGAGAAAACTATCCTTATTAATTCATTTGTTTGTTTTGGTTATTGTATTTTTCACTCCCACTCTTGGCTTGAGGAGGAGTTGCTAGTGATGTGACAAGGACATGATCCCTCACCAGCTTCCTACCCACCTTTCCCATCCACCTAGTGTGCTTTCTCAGTAACTGCACCTTTCAGGACAAATTGGTACAAATTTGTAACCAAAACTGTCAGAAACTATTTTATACCTTTGTGGTGGATCAAAGGGTACACCTAACCTACACCTAACTCACCCATCCGTACACAAATGTATACACAGCACAGAACTGCGGCTGGACTGATCAGTCTCCTCTCTGTCAGTTCTATTTAGCATCAGGGTGTTTGGTGCTGTCACTGACAGCCTGTGGAGACCATCCAATCAATAAATAACTGGATATAGCATGCAACTCAGATTGATTAATTGTTTCTGGCAAATTCAAACCAATTCAAACCTCTCTCCTAACATGCGAAAACATCACAGGCTCACAGGTGTGTCATGGAATGTCATTCAGTATAAACAGTGCCACAGTGAGATTTTCCTCTTCTTTTGTTTTTGAAGATGGTGTGGCCAAACTTTCATAGTAGAGAATAACACTGCTACTCTCCAAACAAGACTTCCCAATTCCAACAGATGATTAAATTATTGTATTAGTATTATGTACCAAACTCTGACATTACGCTCTGTCCTGACATGTATCCTCATGGAGGGAACACTGTGGTTTTTTATCCAATGACATTTGTAACAAACTGGAAAATTATTCCATGGCTGTATTGCACTCCACATATTTCAAATGAAACACTTGGAACTCTGATTTGGGAGATTAATAGCAAAGAGATGGTGAGATGCTTGAGCACCCTTTTTTTTTTTCTTTTACTTTTTTCCAGTACAGGAGGCTCTGTGGTTTACCATGACACAGGGTGAACGCATTGCAAAACAAAGTGCAGTTATGATCCAAATGACCAATTAATTAAAGATGCATAAAATGGATGGTTTTTATTAAGTTTAGGGCATGTCTACCCAACATGGAGCTACTCTCCAGTGATCAAAAGCCATTTCTGTAGCGACAAAGCCATTTTTAGAATAAATTACCCCGGCCATGTTCATTGTAATACAGGAATATGCAGTACTCAGATCCTTTACCTAAGTAAAAGTACCAATACAGCAATGTAAAAATACTCCATTACAAGTAAAAGCCCTGCATGAAAAATCCTATTTAAGTAAAAGTACAGAAGTATTAGCAGTAAGCAGCATGATACTGTTGTAGCTGCTGGAGGTGGAGCTAGTTTCAACTACTTTATATACAGTTAGCTAGTTTAGTCCAGTGGTTCCCAACCTAGGGGTCGGGCCCCTCCAAAGGGTCACCAGATAAATCTGAGGGGTCGTGAGATGATTAATGGGAAAGACGAAACGTTTTGATACACAAATCTGTTTTGAGTTTTTGAAATTTTCTCTAATCTTTGAATTTGCTGAAATATTGGATCATTTGAACATTTATTGAAATGAAACCATGTGAGAAGTTTAGAGGGAAAAATCACTACTTGGTGGAGCTGTTAATAATAACTCATAGACATCTGAAATGTGACCCTGACTACTAGTCTGTGGCTACAAGGACAATACTGTTTCTTGATTAAATTCATTACTGGGTTTTGTCTCTACAGGGGATTTGTAGATTTAAGGAAAAAAATCAAATAACACAGAAATAATCTTGTAAAATTTGAAACTGAATTGCAGTTTACAACTGTTTCTATTACTGCAATTGTCTTTATAATATGTGGTAAAATGTAAGATTTGAGCAATAGCACCATCTGTTAGGTATGATATCTTTACCTTCTCCTTGGTGCCAGCCTGTGTGGTGTCGGGCCTGGTACGAATGGTAAATGGTGATGCAAGCCTCAGCAGGATGCCCTGGAACGAAGGCTCCATCTTGGGTGAGACAATCTCAAAACAGTCCCTGAATGAGAGACTCCGGTGAGGCTCGATGCGAGCCTGCCTCCTCAATCCCTCTCCAAGCTGCAGTAGCTCCATGCGAGGTCCCAGAACAAGGTGAAATGGAAAGGCACGGCAAAACGTGGCCAGGCCAATGCGCAGATCACTGGGGTTGGTGGAAAGTGAGAGGGGAGGCCTCTTGGAGCACACTGAGGCAGAGTTTGGGAGAGAGGAGAAGGAGGGAGGGGATGTCTCCTGTATTTGGAAGGACAGGCAAACCGTGGGAGCAGAGGTTGGGAAAGGAGAGGGAGGAGATGGGGAGGAGGAGGGTGACGCAGAGGGGGACGCCGTCGGAGTTGGGGTTACAGAGTCACCGTCTGTGTGTTTTGCATCTTCATTGGGCAACAATGGAGTTAGAGGTGGTACCTCTTCCACTTCAACTTCTGAATGAAAGATCCGCCTGGCAACAGCTCTGATCAACCCTGGCATGACCAATCCTACAACAGGCGCAGGGTTGAAACAATGAAGAAGTAACACCTTCCCTCTTCCATCTCTTTGTCCTCGCTCTCCAACTTTGTCCAATTTTCTTCTCCCTGTCTCTTCCTCGTAGGGATCCTTGCACTGGAAGGAGGGGCTCTCAGATGAGGCACGGCGCCCTGTAGAGGTGCGAATGTGTTCCAAAATGGCGTCAAAACCATTGAAAAAGTCCTGGAGGTTGCCGCCTACAGCCCGGAGCACGCGTTCATTTTCTTCAAAGCAGAGGCCAAAGAACTCCTCTCCGAAATGCTCTCGCAGCTCACAGAATGGTACTCCTGGGAGAAAGGAGATGCAAAACAGGAGGACTGTGGTGTCAACAACTGGACATTGCACTCTACTGAGATTATATATAGATTAACAGTGTTATAGATGTGATACACAGTCATATACCTGTTCAAATACACACAATCAGTATGATTGAGGAGGCATGTCCTTCTGCAAGCTTTCAACTTGGTTCACTGTCATTAAAAGTTATTTCCAAAACAAATTTCTGCACTTGAACACTTAGTCCCTTAAGAAGTACATGAAAGAGTGTATAATAATTTCCTGTCTTTTACAGGAAATCTAATGTTACCTTTGATCCATGATAATTTTTTGGCCTACACTTAAAATCAGCAAAAATCATTTTAAGCATATCAACCACAGAAAATCAGTGTTCAAAATAATCAAACATCAAAGCCTTGCTAAAATAATGAATATTGATGAGACAAAATAATCATGTCACATGCCTACTGACTGTATAATAACTGAGAATAACATAGGATTAAAGGATTATAGCTAAATTAAAACTGACACTTAATATAAATAAACCTGTAGCCCAGAAAAAAATCCAAAAATGTGCAAGAAAATACACAAAATTAGGGAGGCATTAAAAGGTTTAGACAACTAAACAAACTAAAGAGAGGACAGCAAGCAATGCAGGTGATTTAGTCTTGAAGACACAATTAAAAAATGCAGTTGTCACAAACAACTTTTTGACTTTTGCAGATACACATTTACAACTTGAATTAAAATAGCATACATACATTCACAAATGAATGACACATGCAAACTCCACAGATAATGTATGCATGTACTGTCTTTTGGGGTTTTTTCAAGGCTACAGGTGCACTGCACACCTAAGGACCATGTGGGTGCGTTAGGGGCTGGCATATCAAATATCAATTTATAGCTAACTGTACAGCGTGGTGTACAGAAGACCACAGAGAAGTTTGTGGTTTTACTAGCAGAATAATGAAGTGGCAATTTGGTCAAGGTGGAAACACATACTGTATATCTGTCCTGTCACCTTCAGATGACTGTAGGAATTCTATGAAGTGAAAAATAATGCCTTTCTTCAAATAGCAAATCTATAATGCCATACTAGCATAACTATCATCATCTGATTTAAACCTTCTTTTTACCATGCATTTAATTGAAATTCAGCCAAATAAAGGATAAAACACTGTAGATCTGGCATACGCTTTTTGACTTTAACCTGATCCAAACATGTTTGCTTGTAGCAGGTAAAAAAATGCAGTCGGCCTTGACTGTAAAAATTGCAGTGAACCAATAGGTTGCCACTGACACACCCACTATGAAAGCTCTCCTGTGCTCTGATCAGTTAACCATGACTAAGAGCTGTATACACAGGTGAGAGAGGTAAGATGGGACCATGAGATGGACAGCCAGATTGGTGTGGCATTAGCAGAGATGCTGGCGTGTAACTGGACTGTTGTGTGGTGCAGAGGGTGCAGGGTCTGGTAGTAGTAAAGCCTCCTCGACACTTCCCTGTGGTTATAGCTATTCCAGGCACATACAAGTGGGAGTAGATCCCGGGGCTGATCCAGACCGTGCTGGACGGATTATATGTCCCATCTGGCTGGGAAAGACCTCGGGATTGCCCAGGAAGAGCTGGAAGATGTAGCTTAGGGGGAATGATGTCTGAACTAATTGCTTAGCATGCTGCTGCCATGACTTGCACTCAGATAAGCAGCATAAAATGGATGGAAGTATGGAAACTAAACTGCACTTTGCTCTGCTTTACTCTCAGAATGTATATGGAAGGCTGTCCCAGGTGCTAATTTGGAAATGCCATAGTAAACGCAGGCGCTCTAATTACACATAAATAGCAAGCACAAACTGAATGGACAGCATAACACAAACTCAGTTTGTTTTTATTTATGTAAATCTAAGACTTTTTTTACAACTCAGTGAGAGAGTTTCACGGAAAAAATTAGATGAAAGAAACCATGGGCATGGTAGAAGTAGATGGAGAGAGAAGAGGATTTGCAGGCAATGAGAAGAGGACAAAAAGAGAGAGGAGGTGGAGCATGGAGTAAGCTGAAAAGAAGAGTGAGGGTTAAAAAAATGTAGATAAGAAGAGGTCTGAAGGACAGAGAAGTTGACTAATACAGTAGTAATGTGCAGTTAATGCGCAACAGAGAGACAGGACATAGAAGGAGGACCAGGGGGAGGAAAAGGAGTGTAGGAAAGAGAGGAAGGAGGACAAAAATGTACTGAGTGACTCACCGAGACATGGTCTGTGTCTGTGTGTGTGTGTGTTTCAATGTTGGGCCATAGAGACAGTAGAAGCCTTGGGACTGAGTCATACAGTATCTGTGTGTGTCTGTGCCTTTGCATCTGTAAATTTGCATGCACGCTGGCTAGGTCATGATACTATATCTTCCTTTTTCATTACATGTGTCTACAATGTGTTTTAGAGGTCTAGCCTCTAGGGGATGGCTTGTGTGTGTTAGTGTCACACACACACACACACACACACACACACACACACACACACACACATACATTTTATACTAATACTGAGGACATGCATGGGAGCAAAGAGTATGTAATAAAAATAACACAGTACAGTACAATCGATACAACATAAAAAGACTGGACTGCATTTACATAGCATTTTATCCAAAGTATCATTTGCCTGCGAGCTGCCATGCTCACAGACAATAATACACACACACTTCTTACTTCACATCACATTCTTACCCAGTATGGTGGCCATGTACTGCAGGATTTGTAGGACATCCTCTTCTGACCCAGAATTTTCTAGAAATGGACACTTTTCCTCTCTCTTCTCCCTTCGCCTCTCCTCACTACCAACATCCTGACACCTGTGAAAGAAACAAACCAAACACACACAGAACAAGCATGATTAGCCGTGAGCAAAAAGGAAGAACTAACAAAGCGCTAATAAGCTAATAATAAGCGCTAATAAAATTCCATTTATCTCTAATTTATTTGGGTGATGGTATAAATCAGAGACAGATGTTTGCATGCATTAATACTACTTGGATTTTTGTTGTTGTTGTTGTTGTTGTTGTGATCTGAGTGACCTCACCCTTTAATTGTGTAGATTCATATTCATTAGTCACTGAGCATATCCACTGATGCGGTTGGAAAATACAAATATAGAGTGCCCAAGGTCACCTCAACAATGGAAGTAAGGGAGGAGCCAGAAATGCTCTCTCACTTTCCCACTCAGATTTATTTTGTTAGCTGGACAATCAGAGGAGTGACATTTGAGTCACAAGCTTCACTACATTTATAACCTTTAGCTTAAAGTAAACAGAGAGGCCAGTTACACTGTGCATGAATCAAGCAGAGAAACATTGAGTGACAAAAAGTAAGACCAAGGTGTGAAGGAGAGTGGACAGGAGAGAAAAAGACAAGCACCAAAGAGAAATAAAAATCCATAGTTGTTCCAATCCAGTGTCTATAGCTGTATGCAGGACGAGTTTCATAGACAATGTTATCACATGTTGTCCCAGACTGAATCCTGAGTTCTATTATTTTGACAGAGAGGGACAGTGAGAGAGAGGCAGACACAAGAGCTGATGGAGTGTGTCTCTATGCGTGTGAGTGTTTCTTTCTCTATTTGTGTCTGTGTGATCAAAAAAAAGAGAGGGAGAAGACAGGGAGTCTGGGGATGGGAGGATGAGGGACAGAGACAGGGAAGACCGACAGACAGACAAAGAAGAGAGAAAAATAGGCAAAGGGTAGAAAATGAGTGTTGGGGACAGTAGAACAAGTCAGCAGGTGGACACAAGTGACAGAGAGTATCTGAGTCTAGAGATTGATGAAAGAGGACAAGAGTCAGAAAGAGAAACAGCGAGCGAGGCAGACGGAAAACGAGAGAGACAATCCTACCTGATCTCTTGCTGTCTGTAGAATTGCAGAGTTCGCTTTAGAGCCTCCTGAACAGTCTGAGTCTGCAAAAAGAAGTGAAAAATGTTAGACAAGCAAGTGTGTATTTAAGTGTGCACGTGCATTTATTTGTGTATTCACATGTGACTGCATTTATTGCACCTCAAAGCTTAAACACTGCATATATTCAGTAATTCAAACGCTAAAAGTCATTAAAGAGTTGAGGTAAGATAATAAAACTGGGAGGGAGTGATGAGAGGAAGACCAATTTTGAGTGAGACTGATTATTACTGATATATAACACTTCTTTACTAAATGATACAATGATGCATATGTACATTGCTGCAATTAAAAATGTGCAAGTTGTGATGTTTTGCAGTGTTCCAAACATACAGTATGATTTACCCCAAAATTTTCCCTTACTCCACAAACCAAGTTTGACTTTGCTGTTCTTTTCTCAGGATAAAAATAAACTATTTCTTTGTTAAGAAATATGGTTATATTTTTTGTTTTGACAGAAGATTGCATGATCTTGTGTTAATTTATCTTAACTAGCAATAATAATAATAATGATGTGTGTGTGTGTGTGTATGTGGAGGTCATGTATTTTGCATATCTGACAGCTTAAGCCTCAGAGAACAGGTCCGATGTGATTATCTGAGATACAGCTCGAATGCAAGGCTGTAGTGACAATACTAGAACACAGTGTGCCAGCTGGAGAGGTCATACCGAGGCCTCCGCTCACTCCGGACAGATACAGGAGTGATTTTGTGTGTGTGTGAAGAGAGACATAGAGGGAGAGAGAGATTGGTGAGTTGTGGGGTTGTAGAGTCAAAACACTAGGCAAATAAGAGAAACAGTGTGTGTGCAGACAGAGAAAAAATATCTACATATGCGTCAGTCAGCAGGTGTTTAAAAATAAAAATATAGGTCTTCCATTCTTGGGTTAATTGAGGATTACATGTTATATTGTACCTGACTGTTTGGACAGGACATATTCTCAACAGCACTAACAACTGAGAATACTGTAGCACTCAGAGCTACTTGAAACAACTGCTGATACAAAAACATTTTCACTACAGAGAGCCACACATCAACAGGAGCAAGATGTCTTCATATGAGCAACTGTTAAGACCTGATAGCAAAAGAAAAACAAAAAAAACCCAGTGGGCTATATCTTCACAGACTATTTGTGAGAAAAACTCCCCTTTTCTCTCTGTCACCTCTCTATTCCCAACTTACATGTTTGCCTGAATGTCCATATATGTGTGTGTGTACGTGTATGAAACAAAAATAGTGTTTCCTCATGCCAATCTCCTGTTACCGCATCCTTGATTCATCTACTCATTTACCACCAAGCATGCACAGTATAGCATGTGTGTGCACACAGAGGATTCTACAATATGACCAAACACACAGGCACAAACTGTTATCAGCCAGACACACACACGCATGTGCAAACACACTGTACACATACATCATCATTAGTCTGCATTGTTACAATCACTGGCATGTTTACTATACGCACAACTCGATAGCATCATACATTAATCTCACTCGGTCACAAACACAAACATGCATGGATCAGTAGTGGACCAATCAAGAATCACACATGACAACAGAAGCATTGTAATAAATTTCATGTGTTTAACTGAATAAAGATTTTAACATTTTTATCATTTAATCATGGCAACGTGGGGGTGAGAAGATCTTCCACTAAAATGAAAGAGTCTTCCTCTTTTTCTTTTAGGACACACACACACACACCCCTCTTCTCCTTTTATCTCCCTCCTCTTTCTCTAGTTCCCATCTTCTTTATCAACACCAGTCTGTCTCATTTGTTTGCTCTGTCTCTTTACCTTGGGAGGGGAGCAGAATCTCACCAATACTCACTCATTCCTCTTGTTCTGTTGCTCTGCATTGCTTTCTCTGCCTGTGTTTCTCAGTCATCTCTTCTCTACTATGTGAATCGGCCTTTCCTGCCTGTCTGTGTGACTGATTCTCTCTTACACAAACACACACACACACACACACAGTGCAGCGCACCAGCTCCTCCTTTCCTCCTCTTATTGCATCTTCCTCCTCCAAATTTCCATTAGCATGAACTGGTGTGGTCTACGGTCACAGAGCAGTGGGTATTGGTGCTTCAGCTCAGTTGGGAAGCTGCCATGACTACTAAAGAAAATAGAGAGTCATACACCAGATGAGACCCCACAAGATAAATCACAGCATGAGACACATCAGGCCTCTCTGTCAGGGAGGAGGCCAGTAATAGAGCAGGTACAAAGAAAACAATTCTGCTGCAATCTGCTTGGTATCAGAAGGTTTCGAGGTTGTCTCTGAGCATAGTTCAACAATTAATGCCATATGAAGTACTGTGGTGTTAGTTCTGAAAATGCAGCCATTGCATCGGTGAGTATTTTGGCCTGACTAAGCAAAAGAGATGCACCAGGCAAGTAGGGGTATCATGGTGGCCTACAGGTCTAAGACGTGTACCACATAACTGCAACGCCCTCGGTTCAAATCCCCCTCTCTCTCCCTCCACACCTTTTGACTATATGCTGTCAACTAAAGGCCAAAAAAGGAATTAGGCAAGTAAACTCTGGACAGTTGAGGAAACATTAAACCAGATTAACATCTGCTAGTTATAAACAACATTTGCTGGTTCCAGCTTCTCAAATGAAAAGATTTGCTGCTTTTCTCTGTTTATATAATTGTAAACTGAATATTTTGGGTTTTGACTGTTGGTCGGACAAAACAAGACATTTGAAGACGTCACCTTGGGTTGTGGGAAATTATAACGGAAATTTGAATAATGAAAATAATTGTTAGTTGCAGCCTTAGATTGATGAAACCTTTTGCTTTGGTTTCTCACAATCCCATTAGCAGGATGCATCAATATAGTCTACTGAAGTCCAACCTGAATTCAAAATACTGTAGTCTGTAACAATAGCAGGCTATGGAGATTTGAATGAATCTTATTCTCTGTATTGAAATCACTGAAAAGTGTGTAGATCAATAATTTGTCTCCCCGTTTCAAGAAACAAGCCCTATTCAAGGAACATATAAAAACAATAGAGAAAGACTAATCACTGATAGATTTCAATTAAAATAGCCAGTATCTGTTCACTCAACGCTAAATCACCAACTGAGTATTTAACTAAAAACAAGGTAGATCCATTTCATAATAAAACAATCTCCTGTTAGGGAAGATGTAACCACTGATTTACACACAAAAGCACACTCACACATTTGTCTGACACTTTTCATATTTGTGGCCAACATTCAGGCCCTTTTGAACAGCATCATGGGTCACTAAGCTAATGATCACCCTCCATGTGTATACACAAAACGGACAGGGAAAATGAATGTTTGCTCACATGTAAATGTGTGTGCGTGTGTGTTGTTGCTTCTGGGTCAGTGTGGTCAGGGTGAAGACAACCACAGAGAGCATGCTCTGTTCTCTCTGTCACGGTCCATTGCTGTCAACAACAGACACTGCCGCTGCACGCAGCCACTGTGTGTGTGAGAGTGGCGGTGTGTGTTTGTGTGTGTGTGAGAGAGAGAGAGAGAGAGAGAGATGATAAACAGTGTATTGTGAGTGAGTGAGTGAGTGCGTGAGGGAGAGGGGGAGAGAATGTGTCTGGTTATGTTTAAGGGCTAATTTGTTACAGTATGTGTATCATGGTGTGTTCTTTTAAACTTCTTTAAAACTGTGCCACCTTAACGGGGCTCCATGTCTTGATTCGCACGTGAAGCAGTCCAAATCATAACACTGCAGCCACCGATTTATTCTCACTTTTAACAAACAAAACAAAAAACATTTCTGAGTCTAACGTGAGGTCAAGGTTTGCAGCGATGTCCCGTTCAACATGTTTGCTGAAGAAGACTAGACTCAGTCCCACCTCTTCCTTCTATCAGACAAATATCAGATATCATAATAAATCCAAAAATAACTTGCTCAAAATATTATATTGACATCAATTCATAAGTCAAAAGAAAAAAATTACATTATTTCAATAATTTGGAAAATTGTGAATATATAATTTTTGTGCCTACTTAATTAAACTTGCCATAAATAATCTGATTTTACTGTATGCATGATTTTCATTTAAGTCACATTGATGTCACAGCTTCACAGCAGTTAAACTATTAATATATTTAGACAGTGGAATTGCGCTATAGGAGACAGAAATTTGAAATTCAGAGTGTAAGCTGATCTATCACAGTCCAGCTTCTATGAAATTAACACCTAAGACCTGGGATATTTTCTCTTCCTGTCCCTGTGACCAAATCATATGAACCTTACATATTTAGATAATAAAGGCTCCACTGGTGCCCAATTTATGCCAATTTATATTTATGTAATTGCAATTACAGGCAAACAAACGCATACTTGTGTTACCTTATGCAAATGTACACAGAGTGGCACGCACAGCCCCAGACTGTTCTATAATGTTGACCACATGTAAATGCTGGATATCAGCACCAGTTAGTGTTATACAAATCTGTCTTTAAATGTTGCCTGCAGCTTATTTTTTTACAAACCTATTAAAAGATCAGGGCCAGTTTAAGCTGCAGCTGAGAGCTGAAGTTGGTTCTCATCAGTGCTCTAAAATACACCAACTTCAGATTTTTAGCTGTGCTGTTGAATTTCATTATTTTCCGAGTTTGTGCACAAGCAGCAAAAAGACTGACAAGATCAGATTTTCTCTGCTACATCTATTTCTCTAAGGAGTGAGACCACCGAGTCTGAGCATTTGCAATTTGCAGAAACCTATTCTTACAACCTCCTGTAGTCTGATGAAAACACTGTAGTGTGGAGAACCGACATAAACAGACCTGGAACCCATGTGAGTTCAACAATGAACCCACGATTAGAAGCAATGACTAGGGCACAAAAAAATCTACCCTTCTGTTTTCAATCCATTTACCTATTCATTAATCCATCGAATGTAGACTGTGTAGACTCAAACAGGGTGTGACTATTAGGGTGATGGTGCACACTTTCACAGCATGTAGTAACTGTGATACCCATGAGATATGGCTGAAAGCTCCAGAAAAAGGTAGTACAGACCTGCCAACCCTGGACAATTTTTTTGAGTACCACTTTGGCAACCTAGATGCATCAGGTGCAAACCACTGCAGATCGCACAATGAATTATTGTGCATAATTTGCATACATATCCATAACCGTACAATGTTTGCATTCAAACATTCAAATAAACAAAAATTTACATTTGTCTTTCACCTGCCTAAACATAGCTTACCAAATAATACAATTTCATTTAGGCTACACACTAACCTACCACTACTGCTGCATTAATATAGCTTCTACTGCGGTATAGCTTGTGTAGCTTGTTGTTGATGATGTCACTGATTTTTAAATTGCTTTTCTCGGCTCAAGGAAAGTTTTACAAATATAAAACCTCCATGGATCAAAAACTCATCATAGAAAGAGTCATAATTGACCTTGTTTGCAGTTCTAGGTGTCCTGTCAACAATTTTACAGACGTCTGTCTTACAATGGTGGTCTATGGGGAAAATGCTTTTTGGGCTGCAGGGGGATTTTTCGCTTCAATACCGCAAGTGGCCTCTGGGAAAAATTGGACGCAAGGCTGAGCAGCGGCGCCCTTTCCAGCTCTTATAATACATAAATGGGTGAAGGCAGGGCGAATGAATCTGGCGCTATGATTGGTCGAGCTCTTTTTCTTTTCTTTTTCGGCAGGCTAGACGCTTCTGCATCTTGCTGTTAGACTTGCGTACTGCATGTGCACAATTGAACTCACAGCATGAATCACAGGCGTCACCACGCTTTTGCATAGTTTAGAGTGACAAATCTTACCAGCGTATTTTGATGTCAAAATGTGTACAGGTTGGCAGGTCTGTTAGTATAGTTAGTTGACCTTGAGTTAGGATTTTTTGCTTAAACTGCTGTTTCCAAAGTCAAGAATCAACTTTCATGTTCAATATTTTATATGTTAACAATGAATCAAATGACTCCCAGTTATGTACATCAGATGTGTACTAAAACATCTGTGTATATTAAACTGAATTCCTACAGGTGGTCAGCAAAGGAGATCTGTTGATTAATTTCTCAATTAGTTGATTGGTTGTTTGGTCCGTAAAATATCAGAAAATGGTGAAAAATGCTGATCACTGTTTCCCAGAGCTCAAGGTGACGTCTTCAAATGTCTTGTTTTGTCCACAACAGTCCACAACCCAAAAATATTCAGTTTGCTGTCGTAGAAGGCTAAAGAAACCAGAAAATATTGTTCTTAAAAAATGAAACAAAACAACAACTATCAAAATAGTTGGCAGTTAACATGATCATTGACAGCTAATCGATTAATGAACTAATCGTTGCAGCTGTAATGCTCATGTTGCTCTATTTGTGTTAACAAGCATTTAGTAACTAAAATTTTAACCATAAAAGGTTGATAAGGAAAGGAAGGACCCCTAGTGGTCAAAAATTGCTTACAGCAGCTTTAACTACTGAGACCATTACGTATGTACAGGGGGGACCCAAAAATTCCCAAAAAGCCATCAAGAGCACAAGAGTAGGGTGTAGTTATCGAATTTGCCGTTAGGTAACATGTGCCTGCAGTTTGTTGAAACTAAAATTGGGACTGAAAGGAAGAAAATTCACCACTAGATTACTACAGGAAATCAATCCACATCTCAAGAGTACTTGAAGGGAATTAGAAAAATACTACTAAAAGATTTGTAATGACAGTTTTTTTAACAATTCTGGAAATATCAGGGTTTCCCCCATATATAACAAAAATCACTTTGTATTTACCAGAGTTGGGGACTTTTAAATACAGTCACAACTAATGATGAAGTGATGGAAAAAGTGGCCAAACTCCTATAACACTGCAAGCGTCTGTCTGTGTATGTCACTGTCCGTAGGCTACTTCACAGTTATTTATGGCTTGATATTACTGACTTATATCCATTGTACAAGAGATTGACTTCCATATGTGACTGAATTCTGGGGTCTATGTATATTGGCAGGAAATCTCTCTGGCCAGAAAAGGTCAGATCTGTCACTTCTTCAGTCACATTATGTTGAGTTGGAAAACATTTGTTTTTGTTTGTCAGTGAGTTTAGATTAATGATATTTCAGTTGGGTTTTCCCGTTTGAAGCCACCAAAGTGCAACATTTCCTGGTGCAGCTTCACCTTTTGCAGTTTATACAGAAATCTGAGGACAGAGAGGTCAGTTTCTTCATGAAAGTATAAACAGAATATGGTATAAATTATGAAATGGTAATTGTCTTTTCTTGTACAGTTTTACACATACTGCTAATTGACATTCAACTTAATATTACTTGAACGAGTATGTGGTCAAACTCTTTTCTTGTATGGCATTTCTATTGTGTCCACCTCTTGGACATCTATCTCTCTTTATCCATATACTTTGTTGTTGACCAACTACATAACAGCCACAATACAGGAGATGCGATCAAATCCCAAACTATTGTACCATCACAAATGACTATGCAATAGCAAATGCCCTAATCACATGCCATCCATCACAGTTGTGCTCAGTTCTAATAGATGCTTTATTATATTACAGCCTGTAATACAAGTGAGACACAGATAGAACAGAGACGCACAGACCGAAACAGGCCCATTTGTCATACTCCTCACATCATAACATATACACAGACAGGGCATGGGCATCTCTCTCTCTCTCTCCCCCACAACAACATATTTATTATATAATCTGCCAGATGATTCAGGATATCAGAGGTTAAGGATGAAAAGAGGCTTGTTTTTTTTCATAGACAGCACAGCACACATAGTATCATGATGTGAGAAAAGACTTTGTCTGGGATTTGGGGAATCGTAATGTGGTGTAAATAGCTTGAATGTTGTCTTTTCCTGGCTTTAAAGGCTGTGTTGTTTCTGAACTTTGGAGACAGCTGAGTGAAATGGAATAAATGCCTCCAGCTGTTTCATCATCATATTGACTGGTTCTCAAAAAACAAAACAAAAAAAAAATCTATGAGCACCTTCTGAAAGGACAAACAGTCATTGATTTGGTCAATAATGCCCAGCTCTAATTGCACATCTAATGACAAACAAATTAGGCTCCTAGACCTAATACATTTTTTAATAGATTTGAAGAGGCATAGCTTACAATTTACATTGAAACTATAGATAAAGTTAGATATGATATCCTCTGTATAAAGCCTATTTACAATGGCATGGGTGGCACATTGGCAAAATAAGTCCCTATAGAACACTTAAGTATTTATGGCTCAATCAACATATTGGAATATATTTTGTGAAGGTAGCGTACAATCAAGACTGAGTTGAGGGCCTACCGTGGGTGAGGTCAAGCGCCTCAGGCTCTCTCCCAGCGAGTCCAGGTTCACCCGTCTCCTCCTGGTCACCCTCTTGTGGGGTCCACCGGGTCCGTGTTGCTCCTCGCCCGCCGGGCAAACCGGCTTCTCGGCGGGGCTGCGGCCGTTCCAGAGGACCGCTCTGTGAGAGGAGGGGAAGGAGGAGAAGGGGCAGCCTCCTCGGCTCTCCTCCGCCGGCTCCAAGCCGCCGTCCCCTCCGTCTCCCCCGGGGCTTTCGAGCCCGCAGTCCGAGCCCACCGAGCTGCTGAATGACTCGGAGGAGATCTTGCGCGACGACGAGGACATGATGATGGTAGTGAGGAGGAGGAAGAGGAGGATGGTGATGATGATGACAGTGGTAGTGTTGAGGATGATGATGGTAATGATGATGATGCTACAGCCGGTTCCGTACCACGTCCACCTCTACGCCGGGGACTCATCAGATAGTGAGGGGTGGGGGGGGGAGGAGGGGTGAGAGGGTTTGGTGGAGGGGTGTGTGAGGTCTGTCTGTATACTTATGTATGCATGAAAGGTGTTTGTGTTTGCGCGCGTGCAATAATGTCCAGGTGTGTCTATGTGTGCATATGAGATGCGTCTGTCTGCGTGTGAGACTCAGAAACCTATTCAGAGGGAGAGGGGGGGTCGACCGAGAACGAGAGCACTAACGGCACGCAAACATTTATGTAAGGGGGAGGACGAGGACGAGGGGGAGGATGAGGAGGAGAGGGGGTCATCGCCTTCTAAAAACCGTCCTCCTTTACCCCCAAAACAAATCCTCTCTGCTCCATGGGAAGCCAAACACACGCAAGAGGATGCTTGAAATGAAAAATATTTTTTTTTAAAAAATAAAGGACCCGTTGCCACAGTAATTGATATTCTTAAAAAGCCGTTTTAGCCGCTGCTCGACAACATGTTGGCCGACCTCGGTAATTCCGACACATGTTAATCATTCCTCTCACACACGGCGAATTTTGGCATCCGAAGAATGTGTCGTCTCCAGGTAAAGAAATCCCCAAAGTCACAGCAGATGTGTGCGCCTGCCTGCCTCTCTCCTCCGTCCCTTCTCCTCCTCCTCCTCGTCCTCTGCGACAGCGGTTCTCCTGTCTGTCTGCCAGCTGACCGTCCTCTCATCATTCGTCCATGTTCCGCTTGTATTCCCCTCACCGCGGCCCCTTCGTCTTCTATCGTCTTGTCTCTTCTTGGTCGTCGCTCGAAGGTGGCTGGAAAGTGGAGGTGCGCGAGATGGGGAGAGAGATGGAGAGAGAGAGAGCGAGAGGGAGGGAGAGAGAGAGAGAGAGAGAGAGAGAGAGAGAGAGAGAGAGAGAGAGAGAGAGAGAGAGAGAGAGAGAGAGCGGTCAGCCAGCGGCAGCACGCGCCGGTGATGTTCTGTGCACATCAGTGGGAAGCATCAGCGCGATGCTCCGTTTTAGTTGGACAACCACGACCAATCAGAGAGTAGACAGAAGAAAATTCAACATGAAGTTATGTGCCTAGTTCGGATATTGGCCAAATAGCTACAATATTTTTATTAGAGCACGTTTTCGTAAAACTCTATGAGGATACAACTGCCCCAGACCCCCCAGGCAGGGCCATAACCAGGAAAAACTAAGGTCATGAGTCAAAACTCAATGATTTTTTTCATTATTATTCTTTGAATTTTGTTGGACTACTTTTATTTTATTAATGCGTTTAACTGTTCAGTTACATTGTTCATTTTATCTCCCTTTGATGGTCAAAATGCTGATTCGAAGTCTTCTTTACACTGGCAGGAGGAGAAATAATCACTTTTATACATTTTGATTTATTATAGCCTAATATTCTTGCCCTAAAAGGTCAAATTGAAAGATATTTAGTCTAAAATACCACCAGAATCAGCCTTTAAATAACACCCTGTGTGTGACTACATAATGTCAACTGCTCCTCAGGTTGTTAAAAATCCTTATTCCTATAAACAATTGGTGGAAATTGATGTCCTCAATGATAAAACACTGATTCTGTGCCCACAAGTCATATATTCACTGCATGTAAGTTGGTTTTGAAAGTTTGGTTAATTTCAAGTTTGTTAGGGAATTGCATTCTAATTTGCACCATTTAAATACAATATCAAAGATGTACTAAGATATTAGTATATAATATTTTAGTTTATATTGTGCATATTCCCAAATAAATTAAATGAAGTCAAATTACTGCTTGACAAAACCTGGAGCCTGCCAATATCATTTCAGCATACTAAGAAAAGTTAAAAGCTCAAGCAAAAAGCTAATAAGTGAACCTTGAGTTGGGATTGTGTCGTCAAACTACTGTTTCTAAGGTTAAGAATAAACTGTCTTGCATAACTTTAAGCCAACATGGATGATACGTTCTAAAAGCGCTATGGATGAAATCCTAACAGCTAGAGCCTCACATGTGAACAGATCATCTCCATGACAACTGAGCAAACTCCATCTGCTCCTGAGGCCTATGTAAAATGGTTAAAAGCTCAGGGAAAAGCCTATTAAATGGCCCTTGATTTGGGATTGTTTTGTCAGAAATATTATTCCAGCATACTAGTCGGCCTACTGGTTGGTCTCTGCATAATACATTTGTCTTAAAAGTATAATACAAAATAAACTATCTAAATTAAAGCAGTTTGGTAAATGTCACTTTTATTCCCACATAGTGTCATTTACGGGTCCCTGCAACAGTGACACCTTTGCAGACAACAAACAGGTGATTGTTCCCCAATTAAATAACTGGAAGTGGCGATCAAGCAACATCTGATTGTAATCAAACAACAGTCACGGCCAATAAGCCAAGTTCGCGGCAATGTGCCAGATGTGTTCAACAAGGACAAATATGGCTCCACAGGCAGATAATGGAGCTGGCAGCAATGGTGCACGCTTGTTGCCTCCCATCAGAGAACAGGATGATGCTCGTGTCTGGCGCTAATCACAGCCATGACCTTGACCTCGATTGGCAGAGCATGTCTGTTCATCAAGGGCCCCAAAGGGACAAGTAGAGAGACACCGAAACAGACATGATGCATCATATAAGTGCATGCACGCACGCACACACACACACACACGCACCAATCACAGTGTCATTTCCTGGAGGTGCATACTAATTCATTTGACTTTCTGGAGCAGCATGACCCCGATTCATGGCATAGAATTTTGCTCTTTCTCTCTCTAACACACACACACTCACTTTCTCTCTTTCTCTCACACATGGGCTGCACTGACACACACTCTTAACACACTCAAACAGTCTCTCTGCTCCTTTCTCTTTCCTTATCTGGTCGCTTGCACTTACCAATCAGTCTGCCATCCATCAGTAATAATGTGGGCATTTAATAAAGCCAACACTACAATGGAATAAATAATGTTCCAGAGAAGATAAGCTCACCAGCTGAGGGACTGCCTCGAGCTGGCAGCAAGCCATCCACAGCTGAGTGCAGACAGGGCAATAGCTCTGTGCTATCATGGAATTAAGGGAAATAGATAGAAAGGGCACCTCTGGGCATGTTATTCTCATTCAATACGCACATTTAATATGGATGACATCACATTTTACTAACATTATCATGTAAATAAAGTATGGAGAAGTCCAATCCTCTGACTATCTGACATCGCTTTTTAGAATTAAACTGCACTGATGGAAACAATGGGTGTTATTATCCATTCATGATGTCATCCATATGTTTAAGTTTATGTTATAATAGATAGAATGAATAATATTTTGTGCCATTTTGTTCACATTTTCAACCTGTAACTGCTCAAAAACATTTATCTGAATGTTACAAATATGTAAACATTGCCCTGGATGGCCAAATTACACTTCCAGAGTCATGATCCAAAGTAATACTAGTTTACTTTAAAGCCAAAGATATTGATCATTTAGAGTAAACTTTAAAACATCAGGCAATAAATTTGACAGCATTGCAGTAAATAGACCCATAAAAACTAAATACATGAGAGGAGAGGGAGGAAATAACTAGCATGTTTTGCAGACAGATTTACAGACTCATCTCAGGTACCACTTGTATTTATGTGGAGTGTAAAAGCCTGGATTCTCCTTGAAGAATACACACACACACACAAACAGAATCACAGAAATTTCAAATAAATGCAGGCAAAAAGCGACAAAACCATATATAGACAAAACCATCCAGGAACAGACAAACAGAGCAGAGTTAAAGCCAGAAAAAGGTGAAATATGTGTAGCTGTGGAATGCAGGAAGATAAGAAAAGGTTCAGCCACGTTGACACACACCAGTGAGTCAAAACCAGGTGCCTTCCACAGGAGATAAGCAGACAGTCATACAGACACACTCAAACACATACAGTAACACTATCTTAACATTCAAACCACAATGTTTTATTGGTTTGTACTCGCAACAGCTTCAGATCTTTTAGCTCTCCTGTGTGTGTGTCTGTGACAAGTGTGTTATCAGGCATGTTAGACATTGTATAGTTCCTCATCTTTCTGTCAAATAGGCCTCCTACATGTGTGACTGTGTATATTCAATAAATAGAATGTGGAAAAATAAGAAAGAAATTAGAGAGCCCGAGCAGCAGAGAGTGAATGAGTGAAGATGAAGCAGGATGAAGCAGCATGGTGTGGGGGGCTGCAAAATAACACTAAAGCAGAGGTGTGTGTGTGTGTGTTCGTGTGCATGAGGAAGAGACAGGGAGAAAGAAATGGCTGTCTCGGTCATAAATCTGCCCCCAGCCAATCTAATTGGCCATAACCATATATCACTCCACGCCACTCCGCTGCTATTAACCATGAACCCCGGCCTCTCAGTCACTCGCGCAATATAAATAACCTACTGTCCAGTCCCACGGGATGAGTTAGAAAGTACAAACAAGGTTAAAGAGTGGCAAATTGCATGTTGTGGTGTTGTACTGAAAAAAATGCATTATAGATTCAGTTGGATTTTCTGAAAATGATCACTTTTCGATCAGACCTTTGAACGCACATTTTGATTCAGGGATGATTTTTTTGCACTTACATCATATTTAAGTGGTGGGTGATAGCGGTGGCAGACAAACTGAATTACTGCTGATTTACAATGGACCTGGCCCTCTGATGCACATATAAACAATAAATAATCCACAGTCCATTTACGGCTTAGCCACAGAGACATTATGGTCGCCACAGCTTGCTGATCCTTACAGTGAAACAGGTCTTACCGAGGTGATGTTACAATAGTGATAATAACAATACACAAATTCATTTTTCTCTGTTCCCGTGTGTCCTTGCTGACAGCTTAAGTCCTGCAAGTGAAGGTCAGTTTCCCCATATTCATCATATACCTGTTACCTCTCTAAAAAAAGCTGACTTTTAGCAAACACTCTTGTTCCATGTTACTTGGAATAAGTGCAAACTGAGGAATATGTGAACAATTACTACAAGAGCAAACGTTTCAATCCTGTGGATTGAAAAATAGTGCAGATGATGGCAATTGTTTTGCTAGGAAATGTTAGTAATACTTCAAATACTTTTGTTAATTTGCAAAAATTCTTAATAAATTAGACTTAATAATTCTTTAACAGACAAAAAATACTTAGTTTTATGTGTGTAGTCTTCTGTGTCAAACTACATATTACCATATAAGGTTGTTTCTTAAAAATTCTACAATGAGCACATTCCCCATATACCACCAAATTAAATAACCTTTTTTATAGAAATGTCCTAAGAATTAACAGTTACACAGCAGCTACTTTTATGAAATTATTGGAAAAAACCTAATATGCTAATATATCATACAAAACTACACACTGGAAAGAATTGTTTAAAAAAAAAAAAAAAACTACAAATCAACCCACATATAATAATTGGGCACTTACCCATTCACTTTTTTCTATTTTTTCTTATTTGTAGCAAACTGCACAACCCTCACTGTAAACTACAACTCTGTCCAAAAAATTCCTTAAATACCTGCAAATTGCCAGGAAATCAGTGAATTAGTGTAAATTTAAGGGACCTGTAAAATAAGGCCTTATAATATTTCCCTGTAGATACTAAAATTACATGAGGAAGAAAAAAATCCTGAGACGATACTAACAGAGCTACTCATAGGGGACGGTGAATGTGTTGAACATTCCATACAGATTATCCAACATATCACCGAGTGACTGCTACCTGTGGGATCTATTCCTATGTGAATCTCCCACATGGTGTACCCTCTACTTATCTAACAACAGGGATTGATTCATTTAGGAGAGGACTGTCTCTATTTACTCTCAGACTAGAGAGCATGCAAGAGAGAAAATCCTGATTTTTCACCCCACTGACCACATACACAAATAGTGCAATAAAAACAATTCTTTTGTGATTCACACAAATTCAGCACTAACCAATTGAACCCATGCTCCATGTGGTGCCTGAGATGAAACCTGGAAATAAGGTGACTCTCCAAAGTAATGAGCTAATCAAAGAGCCAATAGCATAGCTGAAAAAAAAAGATGAGGTCACATGCCGGGGCAAGGTGACTGATTGCTCATGAGAAGAGTGTATGAGTGTCAGACTAGGTGTGAGGGTTGTGACGCTGTGGCATTTGTGTGCATGTGTATACATTTGTTCTTGTGGCTGTGATGACAGTGAAACCTCTTAGAATTAAAGTGACAGCTGCAAAGGATCACAAGGCCACAGAGGAAGAAATTGAATCCCAGGGCTAGAGAGCAGGGAAGGGCAGAACTGGTGGGAGCTTGAAAAATAGAGGGTATGACACAGACGGCTCCAATTTATGTCTAAGAAACTGCTTCATAGTTATTCTGCTACCTACCAACCCAGCTGCATATGTATTATAAAATGAAAAAGAAGTTTTATTTGATACTAAAATACCTTTAGGAACTTTGCTCACAAACTAGTGTTAAGGTTTTTTTTTAATATTCAGAATTTATGAATGATGAGGGAATGAGATTTTGGACTTGAGGGCTTTTCAATGTAAAGAAATGATGAAAATAAGCTATTTCCAGCCTGATTATGTACGTACAAATAACAACAAATACATGGATGCAGGCTATTTTATTTATTTATTTAAGTAAAAAAAGTTCTCACATTGTAACTTCTATTAAGAAAATTTACATGAAATCAGAATGCTGTGTGAATTTATATGCGTGATCAAGTCTGCACCAGCGTTCTGTCAGTGTTTCCAGTTAGCTGTCAGTCTTGGTGCAGTCGTACGGTTTCCACCATTGAGCGAACTGCAGGACTTTTTTCCTCTGATCGTCAAAGTTCTCTCTTATTAGCTTTCTCCAACGCCGTGGCTCCACGTCCATCATGCCTCCTACCACTTCCTGTGAGGGAAAGAGGGATTGATCATACTGAAAAACTGCTATAAACGATTATCTGGAATTAATTTCTTGCAGCAGAAAAACTCTAAACTAAAGTGTACTCGAAAAATCTTTAAAATGTTACTGCTAGCATAACTAGCAGTAGCAACAAAGTAACAGATACTTGAAGTGTGGCTTGGTTGGTAACGTAGTATATTTGGCATATATGTCAGTGACTTCTACAACCTACAAAAAAGATACATAATGATGCATGAGGTGTAGAAGCGTTAATGCACACACCAACCTTGCCAAAGTAATGGGGGAACTTCTGTTCATTTTCAATGACATGAGCAAACCCTCCCTGGAGTCCAAAGTCTACAGCAAAGTAGGGCAGACCTCGAGGAACCTAAGAGGAATCACACAAACAATTAACACCAGGAGGAAAGCATTTCACGAAAAAAGGACAAGAAATAAAAGAACAGGAAGAGAGGGATGGAGGGAAAATACAGAAAGGAAGGTATGAAGAAAACAAACACAGCAAAGAATGAAGGAAGGAAAGGAGAGAAGGCAGGATATAAGGCATAAAAAACAAAACCTATTAAAGAAAGACAAAATAAGACAAAACATACAGCTCGGCGGATGTCTTTCGAAGAGAGGTCGACAACCTTCTTGTTCATGGCCCACTCCTCATCACACTCCATGATAGCTTTCTGGAGGCACACAGAAACAGCTGTATTACCACACTTAAGAGGACATACTTGATGTTCATGCATTCAATTCAAACGTATTGCTAAAAAACCCCTTTCCAGCATAAGACTAGACAAAATAAACGTCATCTGAATGAAAGGAGACACAAACCTTAAAGTATATAGGTGCCATATCGCCTAGTTCTCGTGGTAGTGGGATACACTCTAGGACCATGTGTTGTCTTCTGCGTAGGTTCATGTGTGTTTCCATGAACACACAGTCCAGATCCTGGGACTCAAACATACGCACTAAGGTGCGCCGGAACAGCTGAGGAAAGAAAAGCGGCACGGAAGTGAACTCAATGAAGCTATTATTATTATTGTTTTGCAGTCAACATTGAAAATGAAAGTAGAATTTGGTTTTGATTACATATATCACTGCTGCAAAACGACAGTCAAATTGGGGAAACCGCTAACCTGCATTTCTGCCCAGACATCCTCGTCCAATCCGGTGGCAGAACAGTGATGCTGTAGAGGACAGATGAGACAGTGGCCCTCAACCAGCGACAGTCCCGCAGGTAGGCTGAGGTATACCTGGACATTAGACCGCAAATGCACACACACGAGACAACAAGTCCTATAATTTAGAGGTATAGTAGTACTATGGTAGTCTTATAGTAGCTAAAACTAATCAATTGAATTTATAAGGATATAAAAGCAGGAAATCAGCAAAGCCTTACATTTAAAAAGCAGGAACCAGTGAATGATTTGCATTTATGCTTAAAAAATGAATCAATTATCAAAATGGTTGATGATGAAGTTTCATGATCCATTACCTTGCTCCCTATTGCCACTATGAGGTGCTTCTGGAGCTCTTGGCTGCTGAAACAGTGATGGCATTTCTCCATGGAGGCAGCCAGCCTCCTGCTCTCCCCGATGGCTTTGCTCCTCATCCTCTCCTCCTCCCTCCCCTCACCCTCCCGCTGCGCCGCGCTCGACACAAACATGTCATCCAGCGTATAGTTGTCGCCGTCCGTCTTCCCCATCATCTGGAGAGTCAGTCAGAGTAGAGGTGGTGGAGGGAGACGATGGGGACAACAGAGGAGATGCAGGAAAAGAGAAGAAGAGAGGAAGAGGAAGACGGTGAGCAGTGTTTAACAGGAATCATTCTTGGTCAAATCTGGTTTATTTCATCAAGATTTTCAAGTTTTTTATCTCAGGCTTAAAACAAAAGTGTATATTTTACTTCTTAAAACAGGGAAGAAAAACAATGGTAATCCATTAAGAACCTCTGCTGTGATACTGACCATACTTGGAAACTGGCTGGTAGCTTCCCTAACTGGTGTCTGTAAGTGCTGACGCAATATTACCGTCTGTGCTGGTTCCATGCCATATTCTGTGTGTGTGTGTGTGAGATGTGCCCGGACTGTCCTGTATGTAAGTTGGTCTCTGTGTTAACGGTGTGAGGCAGGACGCTGGGTATCAACTCCGGTGTTTCTACATCTGAGTCTTGTCGCCGTGGTAACCGGGCAACAGGTTGGAATCTGTGTGTATATGAGAGAGCGAGAGGCGGGCATGGCTGAAGTGTGTGTGAGTGTGTGTGCGTGACTCGGTGTGTAGGAGTGAGTGTGTGAGTGAGAGTGAAAATTGGATTAGTTTAGTGACAGTGTGGGAGGGGGAGTGTGTGTGTGTGTGTGTGTGTGTGTAGGAGTGAGTGTGCGCAAAGGACGGCACGTAAGTGTGCAACAGCACACGCATTTGTACGAGAGCAGACAGTTTTATTTCTTTACATACACACATGCAATCACACATACTCTCACACACACAAACACACTCCAACTTAGGCATAATATGAAAATTAAAGCTGCAACTAAGGATTATTTTCACTATTGATTATTCTGACAATTCTTTTATTGATTAATAAATTAGAATATAGTGAAAACACTGTTATAATTTCATAGAGCCTTCTTCAAATGTCCTGTTTTGTCCACTCAACAGTCCAAAATCCAAAGATACTCATTTTACTATCATGTATGACACATAAAAGCTTCACATTTTAGAAGCTGCAACCAACAAACATTTGGTATTGTCCCTTGAAAAATGACAATTAAAAACAATCTGTCAGTTAATAACAATTAATGGACTAATCACTGCAGCTCCACATAAAAACAACTCATTCTTGATGCAGTTTAAATTATAGATTGTGAATTCAGCATGTAGCAGGAGAGCTGAAAGGATTACGATACAGTTTGCCTGACACATTACTCATGTTTTATTTAAGAAATACACCACATTAAATCTCCAAACAATGCAAGTATGCTAACTAAACACACAGAGCTGTTGATTTATCTGTATCTGACCAATGGATAAAACTGCCAAAAACATGGTGTAATCCTCTACTTACTGATAATAAACAGTACTGAAACATTTGATGCCTGTAGTTTTTATTTTCTCTCTCGTGTCTCCTGAGTCACTGACCATTAGAGGCGAACAGAGCTGCACCTTTCTGCTTCTGGATACACATTGATTATTGATAAATGTGAGCAGAATAAAAGCTAAGAGTGACAAACTAGAAAAAAAAGCATGTGAAGTGTGTTCAGATTGTGTTATGGATGAGTGTGTGTGAAATTCTCTTAATTTCTGTATTCTAAGATCTAACTATTAGTCCCTAATTCTTTCTTCTTTAGTGTCTGCTTTGTATGGTCAAATTGTCCCTACAGCCATATATACCCTCATAGTGCACATGCGGGAAAACACCATTACAACCAAGCTGGCTACAGTTATCAGGGACGTACTATAGAAGAGAAATAATGATGAGAGGCTGGTTGCTGGTAGGAGAAATTGAAGAAAAGTGGTGGAAACTAAGACAGACATAATAACAGAGTGAAAGGAGAGGAGAAGTAAAGATGGAGAATACAAATGCCAAAATCATTAAGGATAAAAAGGAAGGGAGTAGTCCGATAGCCAAATGGTTACTGCGTGTTACACCCAAGGCAAAAATGCCAAAAAAAGTCATCTTTAAAAAAAAAAAAGGTTAAAAAGGAGGCAGATGAAGAGAAGGAAGGATGCACGAAAATAGTGAGATGAGATGACAGACAACAAACCTTAAAGCGATGTCCAAAGAAAGGACATGGTTTGGGATATTGAGGTGGGGGTGAAAGGGAGATCTAAAAAGGGATCTAAAAAAAATAGATTGAAGTAGACGGGGTCAACAGAGACATGGCAGAAGGATGGATGAAAAAAGGAAGGAGAAAGGAAGAGTAAAGGGAAAAGACAGGAATACAGTCATGTTCTGTACAATATATTGTGCCAATAATTTTTAGAGATGAATAATAAGTGAATGAATCAGAAAACCTGAGAGCAAGTCTAATCATACCCAGCATCCATCCTGTTAACATATACTTCGACAAGACACTGAGTTGAGCAAAAAGGAAATTTACCCACAGAAAATCAATATTTCTGTAATTTAAAGAATTATATATCAATTCATCTTTTTTCAGTAAAAAAAATCTAGTCTGCAACATGTCTAAAATAAAAAATAATGTCCATGTTACCAAGGCCTAAAACGCTGCCATTAAAATCACAAATGGTTATCTGTCTGGGAGCATGAATGTGATTAGCAACTTTAAATGCACCAGTATTTAATTTAATAGACACGTCATGCACATGGGTCATGTGGTGTGGTATAATGGGAAGGGTCCATCCTCTGAGGTTCATGAATGTGTTGACTTGTCCGTTAGATTTTAATATTTCTTGGGAATAAGTTTTAAAAAAATCCAAAATGTCACAGCAATCTGGTAAGTAGTTGGTCAGTAATTATTGAGATATCGTGCTCTGGAGCAAAGAGTTGGACGGACACATAAGATCTTTTGGCCCTACCTCTTGAAGGGACAAAAACACTCATTTAAAATGATATGAAAACAAGAAAATCCAGCATCTCTGCACATTTTTTGATGTTGTAAACATTACAGCTGAAACAGAAAACTGACAGAATTAGCTACTACTTTGATAACTGATTAATCGTTTCACAAATGTAAAGATATTTTCTCATATGTATGATAATAAATGGAATATCTTTGGGTTTTGGATTGCTGCTCAGATAAGACAAGTAATTGGAAAACATCCACTTGGGCTCTAGAAAATTATAAAGGTCATTTCTCACTTTTTTGACATTTTATAGATAAAATTATTATTAGATTAGTCAAGAAAATCCTTGGCAGATTAGTCGACAACTAAAGTAATTGCTTGTTGCAGCGTTATTAAAATTCAAATGTTTCATATTTTTATTTGATATAACTCAATAAATTTCAAAATCTGAATACCATTTTCTGTCCAATAACTGATCATTTATCATTTCTTGTTTTTCTCTTGACTTCTTTTTCCATGATTTAGGACACCAGGTGTGTTGGCATGAGATTGAATCTCTCACTCCTCTTAACAACTCGGTGAAGACGCCACACTCAGGATAAAAAGGAGAGGGAAGGGATGACAGAGGAAGATTGAAGAAAGGATAGAGAAGGAGAATGATTAAAATCTGGAAAGAAGCAGATGGACAAAACGATATAAGGATTATACAGATAATTATAGAAAGAACAACAGAGATTGTGAGAAACGTCCAAAGAGTGAAGGATAGCATGATGGAGAGACAGGAGGGAGCCGCTGGGACAATATACAGTTCTCTCTCTCCCTTGCAGATCATAAATCTATAGCTGTGATTAGAAATGGTATTTATAGAAGCCCTGCCATGGTAACTGTGGATGTATTTTTAGTGTCACTCTTTGTAGGTGTAGAACGTGTGTGTATGTGTATTTTTATACGCATGCATGTGTAATGAATATATGAGTGAGGGCAAGTGATTGAGTGTGTGTGTGTGTGTGTGTGAGTGAAAGTGAGTGAGTGAGGGCAGAGAAAGTCGGAGAAAGGAAAAACATGGACAGAGCTAAAGCATTTGTATTTTTTTTTTTTATAATCGCCATGGCAACTCCTCCATTTCTCCATCCCTTTTCATACACACACACACACACCTGTCAGTAGGATTTTCACACTAGTAGTTCACACTACTTGTTGTCATATTCCTACCTAGAGAGAGAAAGAGGGGAAGTAAACAAGCATAAAGGAGAAGAAGAAGCAAGAAAAATGTGACTCCGCTTTGAGGAAAAGTGCAGCCTGTAACTGATAGACTGACGAACACACCACAACCTGGCAGAACCCATCTGCTCCTGAACGTCTATTTCGAGCACACGGTGGAAGAAGAGAGAGAGAGAGAGAGAGACAAGGAGAGACAAGTAGATGTAGTAGAGAGAAATGGATAGCAACACGAACCCAAACCCATATATGCAAGATCAAATTTTCCTGCAAGAAGTATGACAGAATTCATCCAGTGATGCTTCACATGAACGAACACACACACACACAAATATATATACAAATAGCACCACAGCAGAACAGAACTCCTGCCAGATTTCAATGTACTGTACCTCTGCTCACATTGCTCAATAGGGATTGATTGATACATTCAATGTTCATTCCTTAAGAGCAACATTTTTTGTACCAACAGTGCTTCCCTACCAGGAGTCATTAAAAAGACTGTGGAATATTGTATTTCAGCTAATGTGAAAAAAACAAAAAGGATAAAATCCAGCTACTCTAGGCCAACTGCACAACACCAACAAGTGGTAGCAGTGTGAATGCAAACTTGACCAAATGTACTGAAAAAAAAAAAGACTTAAACATGGTCAATTTCAGGATCACGATGTCTTGTATGAGGAAAATAATAAAGACAATATAAACTTCTACATAATCGAGTGTTACATAACATCCATTTTAAAATTAATTCAAATGAACACATTTGAAACATGACGGATGGTGTCAATACAGGGGTACTGACCTCATCTTATAGGGTTCTGTGGGTATGTTAGTTATACTATGCTATGCTATACTATAATATAAGCTGTTTACTGTTGCTGCATCCTCTTGCCTCCATTGCAATATTTAAAACCGATCTCTATGTAGACCAGTTTGTTTCTCCAGATAAAGACAAGTTAGACAATCAGTCATGTTCTTAATAAGATTCAGTGCATCTTAAGTAAATTGTTGACAATCAGTCAAGCAATCTCAATGAAAAGTAATCCTTGCACATCTCTATACAGACATGAGTGCAGAAGAATATGTGATGAGTGACTGTCAAGTGAACATAAATGTTCGCAGTGTGCTGGAGCTTTTAGAATCAATTAAGGAAAACTTTTTTAATTTACGCTGTAGTGTTGCCGCAAGCAATCGATTTGAAACAGGTTGAAACCCAATGGTACAATATGTTGTGGACAGATTAAAATCACTCCACACATAATTTTAAATAAATTGGTATCCACAACTGTAGATAGAAGTCCTTTTACATATTCTGATGTTTTTCCTACAAAACCAGTCACACAAATCCCTACTTCCCTCTACTACATTTTCCACTTTGTTTGAGTAAAATATTATTAAAAAATGTACAAAATGACATTTCATAATATAGGTCAGGGCTAAAAAATAACTAAAAATGTTTTTTTTTAATATAAATTGTTGTCTGGATATAACTGTATCCATATTAGGTATGATGACAACAACTGACAAAAGCCAGAGTGTAGGCAAACTTGATCAACCTTACTTGAGTTTGCCATCTTCTATTTTCAACTAAATGAAACTGCTGTCCCCAAACAACAAATCAAACATCTCTTTTTGACCATAAGTTAAAGAAGTTGCCAATGTGACATAACTGTCTGACTAACTTTGAGATGGCATTCAATCAGACTAATAAAAGAAAGCACAACAGAGGGGAAAGTGGACTAATGGTAGAGCAGAAAAGGAAAAGCAGCGGCTTAATCACTGAGTAAAAAATAACCCATAACTCTATGAGAACATGGAAACATCCAGACCAGAGCAATGGTGCTATGGAGCATCCCGAGCTGTGCTTTGAGGCTCAAACGACAAAAAAAATCTAATGAGAAAAAAAAAACAAATATTTAAAATAATCTGGTTGCTTAGATTATGTTTGATGAGCGATTGGTGTCATGTGCAAACGGTCTTTGACTCCATAACTGTAGTGTAAAGGTGCAACCTTGTGATAACAGCAGCTCTTATGTTGCCGGAGTGTGAACAACCTCGTCCTTGTGTTGGCAGGCTGGGGAATAGCTGATCTCAGCTCTGAGTTACCACTTTGATTCCTCTGGGTCTATGATCACAAACTGAATTCCAGGTCACACTGTTCATTTTGGTAATAATTATCAACATTCAAGGTTGTTACCCTAGTCGCCAAATCGTATTCATCAACGCTCAGCGATTTCAAGGTTGTGGTAAAATTAGCATTTCCTTACCTTGGCAGCCATTCGAGAATAGAGGGCGTTCTGATCCTGTGCAGAGCTCATCTTCTCCCTCCTGACCATCTCCTGCAGACCCACATTGTCATCATCCTGGAAGTAGCGCACACGCTCCCCGTCAACATGGGTCTCAATCTGGAGTGGGAGAGGAAAGGAGTGTTAAGAAAGAATAGACAAGGTGATGAACAGGAAAAATCACTGGAAATCAGGTGCCGCATCACATCTTTGAAAGGGGGGGATGAGAGAGTGAGGGACAAAGGACACAGGAGAGGAGAGGAGGAGAGAGGAAAAAGAAGACAAGTGTATGAAGGATATGTAAAAAGATGAACGCTGACAGAAATGGACAGACAGAGAGCGACCCAGACCATAAAGGAGACTAGACCACTAAATTTGTAATAACTGTGAACAGAAAGTGGACTGGAGCGGTTTGTTTACATTAAACACAGAGTCATAAGGGAGACCCTGCTCTCATTACACACACTGATGAATACCAAACGACAAGGAACAAATAGCAGGACCCGAACATGTCATTTACTCCCCTTTTTTTCACTGTCTTCTAGTTGCAACAGTGTGCAGAATCCTTTCTCTCTTTGTGCTGTATGGTTGCTTTCTGATATAGTTTATTTTTACCAAGTGTGCAGCAGTACATTAACTTCAATCCTGTCCTGTCATTTCTCTACTCCCTTTCCACACTTCATCTCCGCCTCTTTACCGGTTTCTTCTTCCGTCGTCCGCCGTGGGGCTCTTGAGGTCCAGAGGATGGCTTGACCGGCCAGGCCTGACCTGACTTGTCTGTTCTGAACAGCAGGACCTCCTGGTCTTCACTGGAGTGACCCGGGACCTGAAAAACCAAAAACATTTTCAGTTATATTTGTTTTTTCATGTTAATGCAGCTGACTGACTACATTCCCAAAAGTTTAAACATGTTTTAAATCTACCTAAATATTCACATTTTGGTATTTAACTGAGACTCAAAAGAGGATCATCAGAAACATCTCGATAAAAATGTAAATTGTCCAAACAAATCTTTAAATCGTCCAAATGCCAGGTCAGAAATGCAACATTTGCTGATCATATTTACAACCTGGATGACTGCACTGATAATAAAAACTCCCGTAAAAGCATATTCTGATAAGACTGCTCAGTCTGTGCCAATTTAGCACTCAAAGCAGGCTCATCTTTTACAAAGATCAAAAAGTTTGCTTATTATGAGGAGCTGAAAGATTTCAGCTATTCTTGCTTTGCTATTCTTGCAGAAAATATAAACAGGACATTTTATCCCATTTTATGCAGCACTCACTCAGTCAGATTAATTACACTCAGAAGGATAAACAACATATTTAACAAGAGCCCATATCTGATTGGATGGTCTATTGAAGACTAAAGTAGCAGAAAAAGCAGAAGAAAAAGACAAGAAACAAGAAAAAGGTTGTATTTGGGAGACAGTGAAATGGACTGTCAAAAAAAAAAAAAAAAATAGAGAATATTTCTTCTGCTCCAGTGGTCACAATTAGGCCTTGCAAGGCTCCATATGCAGTGAAAACAATAAATATGATAGACAGGCAGCAAAAGTCAAAAACATTGAACAGTGAAGACAAGCCAAAAGTTTTCCATAATAAGACAGACTGGAGGATCTCTGAAAGGGCTGAAGTGCCTCTCAGCTGAGAAGTGCACTAAAACCTAAGAATTATGACATTTTCTGAGAAGACCTTTCAGAGGATTGCACCCTCGTCTTTTAATTTGGACAGGGCGGCCTAACTGAGGAGGAATCTGGCATTACTTGGGTATGATAGCCAAATAATCACAGCCTGCTTTCCATGTGTTTGTAGAGTTGTCTGCTCATGTTGGAAATAGGCCTCCATTTACTTGTGCATGCATGTGTGTGTGTGTGTGTGTGTGTGTGTGTGTGTGTGTGTTAAGCCAGGAAAGGCATTAGCGATGCCACCGAGGAGATAAAGCAGCCCTGAGGTGTCAGGGCACAGCCATTGCTCTCTGTTAATTGCCTGTACTACCGATGCAGACAGGATGGCACAGATAATCTCTCTGTCTCGCTCTCAATCTGTCTTTTTCTTCCTCTGTTGCTCTCTTTTAAAAACAAACACACACACACACACACACACACAAACACAGGGGCACACTCTGAATGACCCTGTTCGGGGAGTGTCATCAGCACACTAAAAGACATTTGTTTCCCATTAGGCTCTGCTGAAATGCCAAACGGGAGCGGTTTCCATACAGGCGGTGAGACGCGAGAGCCCGAGGAGCAAAGAGATTTCAAACAAACAAAAAGTAGTCAGACGTAACAGCAGAGAGTTTAGTCACATGTGAAGACGAGTGTGTGTGAGGCACTAGATGGATGCTGCAGTAACCTGTTGTGTGTAAGTGAAGTTTAGAAAAGATATAGCCTTGAGTGTTTGGATTAGCATTCAGACTATGGGAAAGGAAGAAGAAGCAGCCAGCACAGGAAGATTCAGTGTGTGTGTGTGTGTGTGTGTGTGTGTGTGTGTCAGGCTCAAGACTCTCTGTATCTATATAGTCCTGTATGTGCATGTGTTTATATCTGTGTGTGATTTGAGAGTGTGTGTATATGTATCTGATTTAAGATGGTGTGTCTGTATTTGGGAATTTTCTCTATGTGATTATACATGTGTGTTTTAGTGAATGTGTGTGTCTGTGTGTGTTGGATGTATGGTTAATGTATGTAGACAGGAAAGAAACAGCAGAGAGAGAAATGGAGAGAAGATGTTCTTCTATTCATTCTGAACAGTCTAATCATAGCCTTTAGTCCTTTTTGGGGTGTAAACACCTCACTAAAACTAATGTGGTCTGATATAACAACCCTGCATTAAATACTACCTGCATGAAGGTTATAATGTTCAATTGTTGAGACAGTTTTAGGAGACATGTTGAGTTTACTTTTTGGTCATTTTTGAATTGTTTTGTTATACTAAAGAGTGTTTCTAATATTTACTCTACCATTGTGAACAGTACACAATGACAATGTAAGACTCATATATACATTTATAGTATCTACAGACCTGCTTTGATTTAGCTGTTTCGTGGAGCTTCTTTCGGGCAGCGTGACTCTCTTTGGCTTTATGAGCTGCCGCCAACTGGGATTTCAGTTTCTCAATCAGCGCCTGAAACACACACATAAATACACAAACATAAATATATCTGAAACACAGAAATGTCTGCAAATCTATATAGGGCTGCAAACAACTATTATTTTTTTTATCACTGATTACTTTCTTGATTTTTGGATCAGCCATTTGGGTTTAAAATGTCAGAAAATGGTGAATCACTGTTTCCCAAAGCCAAAGATGCAACCTAAAATGTCTTGTTGTGTCCCCACTGCCAACCAACAGTCGACAGCCCCAAAATATTCAGGTTACTATCATAGAGGGCTAAAGAAACCAGAAAATATTCATATTCAAGAAGCTGGAACCAGAGAATTTTAGCATTTATTCTTTAAAAATACTATAATGATCGATTATCAAAACACTTGGTAATTAATTTTCTTTTGATCGACAATGAATTAATACACTAGTCGTTGCAGCTCTACATCTAAGTTAATGTATATATATCAGCCCTTGAGTATCAGTGAGTCAACATTGTATTTTTTTACAGGTTCATTAGCAACACACAAGAATAACAAAGACAATAGTGTCAACAGAAATATAAGAATTACGAGGAAAAGAAAACAAAAAACCCAAAAAGATAGAACATTTTGGGCAGATTTTTGTTCCCATTTAAAAATGACATAAAAGCTGTAAAAGACAGATACAGTATATCACCAGGCCAGTATTTAACAGCAGCTGATACTGGATTACAGAGGACTGAGAGAACACATCTGTCTCACACATATAGTACAAGCACAAAAACCTCCTCTACCGTGACAGATATCGATACCTTCATATACTGAGCATCAATTGCTTTATATACAGAGCATAAAAAGCAGAGTGCATGACCGTTAAAGGCACTTAACACACACACACATGCACACACACACACACACACACACAGAGGTTTGGGAATATCAGTTTGATTGCTTTGTCGTGTAGGGAGATACTGGATGTCAGGCTGATAACACTCAGCATTATAGGTTTGTGTGTGTGTGTGTGTGTGTGTGTGTGTGTGTTGTAACAGACAACCTTTTAACACTCTCTATAAGAGATCCCAATAGCACTCTTGGCATTGACATGTGAAGACAGCCATAGGGGGAGTGGAGCGCACAGATCAATAAAAGCTATAAATGAATGGATCCTCTGACGTGCTTTTAAATCAACACTAAGGAAAGAGTTGAAGCTAATGTGTTGAGAAAAAGCAAATCTGCTGAACCATAAAGCTTTAGCATTAAAAAAAATCAAGTGAGTTTAATGAGAGTCCACACTAAAACAAACCTAAATAAAACAACGAAACTCATTGACAGAGTGAATGTGGATAAAAGATCAATAATCGCTTGTTTTTAGCCGTGGAATTTGCTAAAGACATTTATGGCGCCCACAAGATGAATCCTAATGACTCTGGTGAGCCCATGACTTAATTCATTGTCATCGTGAGCATGTTAGCATGTTGATGCAAGCTATTAGCTTAAAGCACTGCAGAGCCAAAATAGAGACTCACAGAGCCGCGAGTATGACTGTACAGTATGACTTGTTCTTATTTCTTTTCACATGGACAAATACTTGTTATTCTGTAAATCACTCCTTCAGGTTTATTTTGGAGTTCTATTAATGAACAACTGACCACCCAAAACTGTCATCACAGTGACTGAATAAAAATGATCAGTGAATAAAATGTGACATATGACATACAGTCCAGACAGTATTTGGACAGTTACACATTTTTTGTTCTTTAGCTCTGTGCTTCAGCTCATTCAACTTGGAATAAAATGATGGATACTACATTAAAGTCTATTTGTTAAAAGGGCTATACTGTATCTCCCACACAGTTCTTTCTATATTGATTTAAACCTATTCAAATTATAATATATAGGAACTTTAATGTTGTGCCCATTACTTTATTTCAAATTGATTGAAGAGCCTTAAGAACAAAAATTGCGTAATGTCCTAACACTTACTGTCTGGACTCTATATTGGGAGCAAAACAGTAACACTATGATGGCCGACTCACTGTGTTACCCATGATCTCTGCCTTCACCAGCTTGGCGCCCAGTTTGTTCATCTCTTCCTCTGACAGCAGTGGAAGCTCCTCCTCCTCCTCTTCTTCCTCACTGTCACTCTCACTCCTATGTAAACATGAAGAGGAGGAGTGAGGGCACGGCAAAGAAAAATGGATTAAAAAAATGTTCAAAAACTAAAATGCAAATTATTTATATGTTACTATATGTCAATTCATGGCTTTAATATGAAGACATTTGAAAGTATATGTATCTGTCCAAAATGTTTTACTCCAAGCAATATAGTGTCCTCTTGTTCAGTGCTTCTCTATCTCTTTTCCTACAGCTATTACCCATAAGTCACCCTCAGAATTTAATGACTTAACTACAAAGGTTGGCTAGTAACTTGTTACAAGTAACACAAATGAGTAAAAAAGTAGGTTTTTTTTTTAGGAATGGTAACTTTTCACGTTCCTTTTTAAAACTGTACTTTTACTTTTTACTCAAGCATTTTTTGGGGCCAGTAATCTACTTTTAACTTCGCTACATTTGCCATTCATACCTTTACAACTAGTCTATTATCTACTATGCATTTTGCTACATTAACCGAACTGAGCTGTCATCTAACACAGTTACACAGGAGAGCTTTAACCGGTCTCCCTTGCGGTACGGAGACATGTGCTTGTGCCTGATATTAATGAGGTGGGTAAATGCCAAAACTGAGAAAATCAGGCAAATATCTTTTCAATTTAAGGTTTGGTTGTTTTACTAATGTAACTCAAACCCAGTAACTGCACACTGTTCTACTGGTGGCTGTGTTGGAAAGCAGCCTGCATCACCCTTTCACAAGCCAGAAGAAATATTTTCACTTTCCATTAATGGCGTATTACAATCATAGTGTATTGGGTGCCTGTGCAGTTGGAGAAGGCAAATCATATGAAGCGCCCTTCATATCAACGCAAGTGGTTTGGTTGGCTGCATGTCCATATCAAGATAATAACAGATACAGGCAACAATAGCAGGCAACACAGCTTGCAAGTACAATATTTTAAAGTCATCTTATCGATACCTTCATGGAGAATCTACATGAAGGTTTTTACATTGTAGATAAAAAAAAAAGCAAATGTAATACTTACTATTCTGAAAAGAGACTTGAGATTCGACTCAAACTCTTAACCAAAGACTTGAGACTTGACTTGGACTTGCATAAAACAAATTGTGAAGATCTCTGGCCTGCACCCACTGAACAATATTAAAACACAAAGTAACTTGTACTTTGAGTAGTTTATTGACCAAGTACTTTTAAGGTTTGTGAAATGGTAATTTTTACTTTTACTTGAGTAAACATTTTCAATACACTACCCCCCACTGCTTAACTATTCCACCCTAATAATAGTCCAAACCCTAACCATTCAGTTGTTTTCTTCCAAGCTCTCACAGTGTTTATCTGTTATGATTCATTTGAGTCTCTGAGCACCCCCAGAGATCATTACAGCCTTGCCTGGGAGGATCTGAACTGCAGGCTGGGAAGCATCGTTCTAGGCTATTACACCTCTCATAGCCTCATTTCATTCTTCTGCGACACTGCAGACTCATTTCATGCTGCAGGGGTTCTGGGCGCTGGTTTACCCAAACAACTTAGCCTAATGAGGCAAAACACAGAACAACTAAGAAGGCTTTACAAAGCATTGATACCCTGACATCTGGTCGACAACATTGCTGCACATTGGAGTGCTGTGAAAGTAAAAAGCCATATAAGCTTGTGAATCATCTGACTGCCAAGAGATTCTCCATTATTTAGGGAGAGGAAGAGATACAAATATAATTACAAGAAAGAGCATGAGGAAAAGGCCTGTGTAGACAAGAGGAAATGAGCTATGTTACAGCACTCTGAGTATCTGTAATATTGTGTGACAGACTGATAACTGATGCTTTGTAATGACTAAAAAACATTCATCCATTGACTGACAGATGACAAATAAAATAAACCATGACAGCGACAATAGAGGATACAGGAAACAATAATTGCCCTGCAGGAGTCCTTTACAATTCTGGATGAAGCAGCTGTGTAAACACACGACTTATGTTGCTAAAGTTAGTTCTTTAGACATAAAAGTACAGAGAACATATGAGACTATATGATTCATAGGCTCAAGAGTTCAGATAGGGAGAGATATAGAGTTTTCCTGGGAATATCGAGACTAATGTTCAGAAGCAGATAAAGACTTCTTAGAGATAAGATTAGAGTTCTTGTAGGTCCCTTGAAACTTATTAAGTACATTTGTGAAGACAGTGAAGTTTTATGGAAGGAATTACTGTGAGAAAGTCTCTGCTAAGGTTATTATGTCAATACATTAACATGACATAAACACAGATACTCTTATCTACAGAGGCTTTAAGTTTCATGAGTGCAGGTTGTTTTTGTTGTATGTGGGGCCAAATTATTGCTGCATCGCTGCCAAAAGATGATTATTTGTCTGACTTAGGCAGTCACCATCTCTGTTTTTAGTTAGCTTTACATTGGAAAGTAATGCAAGAACTCTGATAACAGATGTACTAAAATCTGAAAACTTATTATTCTATGTATAGATATAGAGATGTTTGTGACTCAGTTCATGATTTCTATAGAGTACTGAACCCCAAAGAAAAGAGGGGAAAAAACTACAGTCTTCTAGGAATAGAAAACAGCAAAATACTGGTTTCAATGGTTTTAAAGACAGTTACTAAGAGGTTTAGAGAGCATGCTTATGTGCCCATGATAGAAAAAGCTGAATTTTTCTACTGCTTTCATGAATATACCCGTATCCCAAGAGGACAACCATGACATTGAGTAATTTGGTTTGTCTGCCCAAACACAAACACAATTGAATATTCAGTCACTGCTGTTGCAGAGATGTCATTTAGTGAACCGTGTTTCTACAGCAACAAAATAAAAAGCTTAAAACCTTGATGCCGTCACAGCAGCTTTGTCACCGTGCAGACCCTCTGGAGCAGCAGGTATAGTTTTCGCAGCCTCCCTCTCTTTCTCCTGCTGTGGTTTTTCCAGAACATCAGATTCACGGGCAGGATTGCTGCTCTTCGTCCAGGCCGGAACGCTGGTGTTGCGCGGACCAGAGTCTTCGTCGTCCGAGCTGGGTTTCAGGAATCCTGTGGATGGCCGAGCTGGAGGAGGACGCTCTGGAGCTGCACGGGCAAAGAAATTAAAAAGAATGTTGAAACTTGTACATCAGGTAATATAAAACCTTCAAAAACATTTGATGAAATACAATTTGCTCCTTGATTTAACGCAGAAATTGAGCAGAAATGTGACCTATGTTGTTGCAATTTAAAAGAAAAAAACCTAATAACCATTTCCTGCCAAATAAGATCAAAATGTTGTTTACTTCTGCAAAACTTGACTCAGACCTCTTTTAAAAAAAGGCCTTGATATTAACCCACCTCCACCACTGTCATCATCTTCTGAGGGTTTGAGGAAGCGGCCTTTCAGTGACCCAAGAGAGAGGGAACGTTGACTCCAATTTTGCCCAGATGAAGAAGCGACACTGGGCCTACCTCCATCTCTATTTCTCTCCCTATCATTCTCTCTGTCCCTTTCCCTATATCTGTCTCTTTCATCACCTCTCTCTCTGTCTCTTCCTCCATCCCTCTCCCTCCCTCTGTCACGTTCCCTATCTCTATCTCTCTCCTGGTTTCTGTTTCTATCCCTCTCCCTTTCCTTCTCTCTAAACCTGTCTTCGTCTCGGCCTCGATAGCCTCCCCTCTCCCTCTCCCTCTCAGAATAATATCTGTCCCGGTCGGTGGGTGATGAGCCTCTCTCCCTTTCACTTCTTCTCCACCGATCTCTCTCTGCCCCATCTCCCTCCTTTCTCCTCCACCTCTCCCTGTTTTCGTCCTCTCCTTTCCTCCAGCTGCCCCTTGTCGTGCTGTCTCGTTCTCTTTCTCCCCCTCTCCTCTGTTCGTAAGCAGCTTCTTCAGCCTCTGCTAGTCTCTGCTGAAATTCTTCCATTGACTAAAAAAGGAGAAATACAGGACATATTAAAACATTTGACCACTATTCACGTTTTGCTATTTAAAATTTCACAAATCTGAATCATCCACCTGTGGTACAAGGTGCTATATCAGACACAAAGCAATCATTCTCCAGTCATTAACAACACAGAAATGACAAACAGTATGTCTATACAGTTCTGTAGACATGGGCCCTCAGACTACTCTATCTGTGCTCAATACAGTGCTACACAGTCACCCAAATAACCATGCACATATGCAAAGATTATATTGTAAATGATAAGGTACAAAGACAGTATATGAGATGTCTCTACTTTACAAGGAAAAACACAAATGAGATGCACTGCTGAGTTCTGACAAAGGAAAAAGGAAGCGCACACAGAGAAATACACACACACACTGTTCTGACAGTGACAGTTTCTATGCGATCAACTCAAGACAGAAATGCTGACACTGCTGAAAGAGACTTAACACAGGACACTGGGCTGAAAAGAGAGAGATTAATAATACAACAAGGGTTCTCAACATACATTCCTCACACAGTAGTGAATGAGCTAATGTATGCTAATGAACTGTCAGTTTCTACAGTGAATATCTTAGAAGTCAGCAGGTTAAGCTTGTGTGTGTGTGTGTTGACCTTGACTGGTGAATGCATTTACCTTGACACATACAGCACCAGTCAAAAGTTTGGACACACTTTCTTATTCAAGTTAATGAGAAAGTGTGTCGTACGTAAGTCAGAATAATAGTGAATCAATACTCTTATGTACAAACCTCCATTTACAATATGCTAAATACTATGCAACATCCTTCTCTTTGACCTGGATTTATAGGTGTAACCATATGTTTCTGCTACATGTGAATGTGTGAGTGCTGCCAGTGTGCCGTCGGTTCTCACTCCGTATCTCTCAGCCACCACGTCATTGAGGCTGCGCTGCTCCCTCTCTGCCTGCTCCTTCATCCTCTGGAAACTCTTCCTCAGCCAGCTCAGACCGCCATCATTCACTACTGTACTGGCTGGAATGAAGGGAGAGGGGGAAAGACAGACTGTGAATTTGAGAGATTATTTGTAGGTTCCCAAGCAAAACACACATTTGAATATTATCCTTCAGTAAGCCTGTAATGATATCTTCCACACTGGTCAAAAACCTGTAAAATGATATAAATTCAAGTAATGCTAATAGGCATCATCATCATTTTTCTAGTGAGTTTTCTGCAAATAACATGCAGTTAAGTTTTCATATGGATTGAAACAGCGATGATGAGTAAAAGGTGAGAGAAAGAGATGTGGGCACTTGAAATCCTATTTGTTCAAAAAATAGGAAAGTTGCAAAAATGTAAATAAGAAAATGAAGGAGCTGGGAGAGAATGCTTGTGGGAAAAGATAAAACAAACCTGAAACTAAATCTACAAATGCTGATGAATGAGAAAGATATCCAGGGGAAACACAAGAGACAAAAATCGTAGGAGAGGAAAAACAGAGGGTTCAGAAACTCAGTTTTTAAATTCATGGGAAACGAATGCTCTTTCCACAGGAGCATTTCCTATAACTTCCAAATGAGATAAGACATAAAAAAAAGTATTGACTGAAACCAAATGTCTCTCTGGTCAAGGTCGACACTGCACAGTATCTGATTTTGCCTGTTTGAAAATGTGGTAACATTTAATCCTTTGTAGCTTCTGCCTTGCCTTCAAAGTGGCCAAAAACATTGAGAAAAAGAACCGAAATGTTTTTTGTTTTGTTTCAAGGACGAGCTTTATGAAGTAGAAGAGGAACTTTCTAAACATGTATTTTTATGCCCACCAAGAGACAACTGGCTACTGCTAACCAGTGATGAAAAAAGTTTTATCAGACAAATGTAGATAAATGTGGACAGTACATATGAGTGAATGGAAATAAAGTCTGTATTTCACAAGAGTATATTTTGTTTATCAAAAATACAATTTATCTAGAATATCTTGGGGCTGACCACAGGTCACCTGACCATTTTCCAGCAAGCGTCTCCTTGACTCTCTCTGAACACAACAAAGTGTATCCAGTGTTATAAATCCACAAAAGTACCCACAATCACACACCAATCTGTACTTCCAGTGACCCCATAATCATAACACAAGAGGAGGTAAACAACATTCCCATCTGGCGCACAGTTTGAAGGGAAAAAGTAAGCAAATGTGTGTGTGTGTGTGTTACTCTGATGTTTGTGTCAGCTTATTTTGCCTTGCTGTTAAAATGAAGCTTACAACATAAAGGCCATGCCAAGTCCAGAGGGACCTGTACTTACTGGGTAGAGATAAGAGACACATGCAGCTTAACAGAGCTTACTCTCTCACTCTGTTTCTCTCCCTTTCCCCAAATCCCTGACTCTGAAGCTCTGGTGCTATGTGTCCTCTCAACACCAGTTTTGCTGACTTTTCAGCACACATAATTGTATTCAAGTCCTCTGTTGCTAAAATTCAATTCTCCTCTCACCTTTACTTTCTATCCACTATCAACATACTTGCTCTTGTCTTTTTTGAAGCAGACATATTTGGGTACAACCATGTATGCGGGGATGGAAGAGTCCCCGGGGTCCTCTGTTAATACAAGGAATCCTCTAGTGGGGCGCTGGTAGTAAAAGAGTATCAGGAGAAAGATACTTATTCAGACTACTTGAATTACTCATGTCTGTCTAACTTTCAAAAAACACAAACAAAACACTGACAGATAAACATGGAGAGAGACAAATAAGAGTAAATAGAAGAAATGGAGAGGAAAAGGCTATTGAAAAATTAAAAGATGAGGGATGAGGATACAGTTAAGTACTGTAAGTGAAGATGGGAGTGTATGAGGGGAATAATGAGACAATAAAATGCAAAGTGCTGCAGCTGAACTGCACTCAAGTGTATTGAGGCAACATTCAGTGGAGAAACTCTCTGAATGTGGATGAAAAATAACATCAATGAATAAAACGTGGAGTAAAACAGAACCTTTTATATGGTTGGAAAACATTTGCTCTCTTGGCACATTTGAGTGTAAACAGAATTTATTGATCTTTGTTATTACCTTTTTTTGCTGCAGTACCAGCAGTCTCCTCTGGGGGCAGACCACTTCCTCCATCCTTCCAATACGGATTTAGCTCCAATTTGTGCAGACCGGCCTGAGGAAACCAACAACATACATACTTGAATCATTTCTGGATATCCACAAAAGCACAACAGGAGCACAAATAATAGAAATGCAGGCAAAACACCCTGCAGAAACCAACGAGAACACACACACACACACACACTACAGTAAACTGCTGTCCGAGGGGGGATACCCTCTGTTACCTTGGTAACTGCACAGTTGGTAAAATGAAAAAACTGACTTCCACACTTTTTTCATATAGTATGCACTGCATGCACACACCAACATGATCACTATTTATCTTACTCTTAAATACACATGCAGTTCATTTTGCATTCAAACTTATGTGTATCAGAGGCACCACTTGACTGTCTGCAACCTCCCAGGCTGGAATTGAATTACAAACTGGAGAGAAAAGGTGAAAAAAAACAATCCACACACACCTGTTCAATGGCCTGAGCCTTGGCTTGCTCCTCCTCCTTCTGTCGTTCTTTCTCAGCTCTCTTCTCTGCCGTAGACGTGGTTTTCATAGCCAGGAAGTCAAACGTCATCCATTCATCTCTCTACAGGACGGAGACAGACAGTGGGGGGGCGTTAAACGAGAAAAGAAAGATGTACAGATTGAGGGAAGATCAATGACCACTTAAAAAGCAACTTAGCACATAACAATCGCTGCTCTCTCATACAAACAGCATCCACATGCAAAGAAAAATAAGCCCCTTTCTCAGTAATGAATGAAACATTTGGTTCTAAAGCAGAAGAAGCAAACATATCTGACCAGTATGTACATTACTCCTTTGTACCTCTAGACATCTCTAGCTTGCTTATTCATTTCTACCGTGGAAAAGGAACTTTGCTATTTAGAGGAAGAGGACTTCTGAAAACACTATGGCTAAGCTGGCAACATTTGTGTCCATGAAGGAGTTGTTGTATTAACAGAAACATCTTCAAAGAAAGATTACATTACATTTTTTAGTGAGTGACACCAAATACTACTCATATTATTACCAGGAGGAGGGCTTTACCTGGACATTCTGAGCCAGGCTGGAGTTGCTCTCTGTAGGCTTGGACTCATCAGAAACCTGCCAGGCTTTAGCCACCTGTTGCTGAGGTTGAGCTTCAACCCACTCGTCCCCTGACTCCTGACACACACACAGACAAGAGAGAGAAGGAGGAAATGATGATGAAGAAGGACAATAGTATGAGAGATTATCATATCAAAACTCATTTTTAAAAACTGGCATCTCTTATTACATTAAAATATTATCATTACACATTTTTAACACACCAAGAATAACTCAATTATACATCAATATAAAGTCAAGCAGAATTTAAGTCTCTTGTATGTAACCAAATCTTTAAAACTTTTACTTATTCATTAACAGTGTAGCCAGCACTATTCAGGTGTCAACTTGAGACCTTGTTTAAAGGAGTCCTGCAGGAGAAAATAAATTAATAAGCTACCTCTGAGCTCTCACTGGAGCCATCTCCTGCTTCTTTCGTCTTCTTTTCCCTCTTGGCCTTCTTCTTCTTCTCCTTTTTCTTTTTAGATTTCTTCTCTTTCTTCTTCTTGCTCTTCACAGAGCCCTCCTGTGGGAGATTCAGATTCCATCAAAGAGTCAGTCCTCAATCATATGAGAAGTTATCGAGGAATGCCGGCTAAGCTTGTGAGAATTGTCTACATTCCTGCTCCTTGTTTGTGTCTTCTTAATGATTGTCATGTTAATCTGAAGTCAATACAACTGAAAATGTTGTTTTTTATGGCCCATATGTCTCCATAATGGCAAACAATCTAGGGATCTAAGGGTGTGTTCCTGCATCATTATCATCAAGGCCTGTTCCTCTGTTGAATAACTGCTTTAATTTAACTCGTAATGGCAGTGAAAGTGTGGATAAAAGTTTTTTACAATTTCATAACACTGTCATAAACATGCTCAAACTATAAAGGTGTCAAACTATCATATGACACTGCAGACCGGCAACACAGCCACCACTGTTGTGTGACTTGGCGCGGAGTTAGTCTAATAATAGTGCACTACAGTGATTAAGCTGTGACCATCGCTATTATTAGTTAATGCACAACTCTGAGTGAAAAACTTTGCATCTTACATCCTCTATCTCCTGCAGCCTCTGGTTGATCTCAGGAAGCATCCAGGTGTCCTCCCCTCTCTGCCTCTTCAGCTCCTTCCTCTTCTCTTCTCTATCATACTTCTGCTTGGCCTGAGCGACAGAATGGAAATAAGAGGAATAAAAGAGTGGAATGAAAAAGGTGTGAGAGGGATCATTCAAATGGGAAAAAGGGTACATGTGCATTTTCAAACACGTTTATCTAATGCCAGTCCACCTGAACTGACTGTGAGGACTGTAATAATATCTGATTAGAGGGACATTATTCTCATTATGAAAAGAACACCACATTGCTGTGATCCTGCTGATAAGATTTTCAAATATTTGAGCACCGTTCTGAAAGCAATAACAGTAACGCTGATGAGTTCTGGAGTCATAATGAGGCTCCGGCAGAGGTCTGTTAATAATTCCTAGGTGAGGACTAAAAACCAGAGGAGACAGAGCCTTCGGAGTCAGGGCCCCTCAACTCTGGAACATCCTGTCAGAGGAGAGCAGGTAGGTTAGTTCTGTTTCATCTTTTAAATCTCTCTTAAAAACGCACTTTTTCAGCATTGCTTTGTCTTGAATCAGTTATTCTTTTGTTTTTACTCTGTTTTAATAATTTATACCTCACTTTTTTTTCTCTACTTTTATTTATTATTTATCTGGTAATTTCTTTTGTGTTTATGTCTTTGTAAAGCACTATGTAATTTGTTTTTGAACAGTGCTATACAAATAAAGATATTATTACAGAGCATAATATAAATCAGACCCAGCTGCACTCTTTGCCTTGTGCAGCCAGTTCAGGCACAGGTGAGCTGGGCAGATAATGTGTTTACAGCCTCATCTGCTCTGTGTGAGTCTGTGTAAACACAGCTGCACACCAAAAAGATAGCGCACAATTTAAAAAAAACTGTGTACATATGAGATTAACAACAACGAGGCACCGTGAATAGCTACGACCATGACATAAAAACCCTCTATAAAACACAGCCGCAGTGTTTGTCCGGTCATTTTCCTGTCGAGACAGACATTAGCAGGTTAATGTGAAGACACACAAGTACTGTTGGTTTTTCCGAGCGACAGATAGAGATAGAAAGAGACAGAAAAGATACAAATTTACATCATGGATAATGACAATTCCGCGAAACACTCAAACGGCGACGTCAACGTACGTAACGTTAGCTATTAGCCTACTTAGCTTGTTAGCTTCATCTCGGTCAGATTTGAACCATAACTGACGCCAGTGAAACGAAACTCAGGTTACATGTAGATTTGTAGAAGCTTTTAGTTCATACCTTTTCTATTGCCTCTTGTCGTGCCTGTCGTTTACTTTCTTTCCTGTCTTCAATGCTGCTCACACTCTCGAAACTGATTCCGTGCGCAGCCATGACACTGTCGTCAATGTTTTTGTCAAATGTCGCAAAGCTCTGCCCGTTTACGGCAACCGACGACTTGTGGTTATTGTAGTTTTATTGATTGAAGATGATCTATTCACAAATATCAAAGTATAAAAACCAACGACAATGAACACCTCCTAACATACACGGTATATGAGATAAGAAGAATAACTTAAATTTTATAAAATAATAATATAATAACATAAATCTGTACAACACAGGACATCCTCTATCCATTTAACTTCAATTCAGATACTCACAAAAACCTTTTCATTGTAAAAGAAAAAAAAAGAAAAAAAGACAGAAACCCCAGGAAGTAGGAAACGTGGAGGGATTCCTTACATAAATTGTATATATAGAATATACAGCAATGGCATCAGTATAAATACAAGATTGTCTCATTCCAAAACTATGGGTATTAATATGCAGCTATAAAAGCCTTCACTCTCCTGGGAAGACTTTCCACATGATTTTGGAAACTGGCTGCAGGACTTTGCTTTCATTTGCCTAAAATCAAGGCCCTGATGTTGGGCACTAAGGCCTGGCATGCAGTTCCAGTTTATCCAAAAGGTGCTGGGTGGGGGGGTTCTGTTCACAAGTCAAGTTCTTCCACACAGTTTTGAGTGCATTATTGTCTGAATCATAGTTTTATGCTGTATCATTAAGATTTCCCTCAGTTAAACTAAGGGGCCTAGATTAAACCAAGAAAAAGACCCCCAGACCAAAAGTACACAGGATACTTTTGATCACATATAATCACACAGGCTTATTTTATGCTATTACATCTCTCCCTGGAGTTATTCTCTTTTAAATGAAGCACAATCACACAGATCACTGATCCTTCACGGAAGTAATTGTTACATATTATGTAAATATGAATGTCTCTTGACTCCTGTGAGCGAAAGATTTTAAATGTCTTGTAGCCTGTCGCATCAATGGGCCATGCCTGGGGGAGGCACACCTTTAGATTTTAATTATCTCTCCAAATGACAAGCAAAAACCAGCTGGCAGACTCACCAACAACAACACAAAAACGCTATCCTCTTCCCTCTCTCACACACACAGCAGTCTGCTTCACCTTAATGAATAAACTACTGTCAATAAAAGCCACCAAACCATCTTCTGCCCGAGCACCACAATGTGTTTGTCTGTGTGGGTCCCAGAGGACTGAGGAGCCACAGGGGCAATTTACCCGGAGCCCAATTACTAACCTGCCACAGAAGGGCCACAACAAATAACCAGGCTCCACTCTGCCGCCATCAATACCCCATTATCCCACAACTCATTCCGTCTTTACAGCCGTCTGGTAAAACTTATCTTGTTAATTGGATGCAGTGTGTTACGTGTGGGTGAGTCAAAAAGAGAAAGACTGATGAAGTCATACTTCAGTGTTGTGTATATTATTCCAATTTAAAAACTAATATAGAATCAAACTTCAAATTCAGTATTGCCTATCAATTTTTGGTTGCGCACAAGTGCATTTTCAAGTAAATTGTACTTTGTGAAAAAAATGTCAGTTGCAGCACTGATTCAAAGGATTCACCATTATCCTGAAGATCATGAAGCAACATTAATATTGTTGTTCCAATATTAATTTAATGTAAAACAATTTATTGAATTTGAATTGAAATGTTTAAATAATCTCCTCTAAGCCATACTGTAGGTTCAATGTTATGTCATTTCAGTCTAAAATGGGCTTTATCATTTTAGTGACCAGGATAAACATTTGCACACTATCATAAATCAGCTGTTCTTTGCTCAGCTTATAGTACATATTGCATGTCTGACGCATGTATGATGTGCATGAAGTTACCTGCTTTTAAGCCCTTTTAATACTAATATTATGTTTATCCTACATTTTCCAAACAAGACCACTCAGGTAAAAAGCAATGGTGCTGCTAAATGTCCATCAACTTTGTTAAGTCACAACATGTGATACCCCCTGTCTAGTTTTCTGCAACATACACAAGGTAAGGTAACATGGTAATGATGCAGTATGCTGATTTTCTTAATCAAATGCACAAATACCCCGTCAGACATGTTTTTAACAAAAACAAAAAGAAAACAGCAAATCCCCCACAGCCTGAGATGCCACGTTACACCCGGCCCTTTAATGTGAAAAGGTCGGGCACACTGTTTACAGCTTAGTTATAGCTCAGAGGATTCTGAGCAGACACTGAGGTCAAAGACGGTGGAATAAGTAAAACAGTAAGATAAAGAGTGTTGTTGGTGATCTACTGTACAGTAAATGCTTTTTATATTCCTCCTCAACACTTCATCTAGGTTTGTTTCAATTAGTTCCATTTATTTTCAGCAGGACTGTTCAGACAATTAACATTTCCAGACAGTCTAATACTTGATTTCAGCTTTTAAATCTTAATATATCAAGTTGTTGCTTGTCCTGGAATCTCCACCTTTATCTCTTGTAAACAAATTATGCTTGAAGTAAGAACACAACAGCAGTCATTCGGTAAAATCTTTATATTTATTTTGCATCACTTGCTCAGGTTTGTTTTGTAAGATTCTTTAATTTAGTCTCTGGCTACATAGTATTAATCGTCATGATTCATTATAGAATTCATATATTGTTCGGTCAGTTCGTCTCCCTCATTCCTTCTCCAATATGACACACCAGTTTCCCTGGTCGTGGTAGCTGCTCTGCACTTTGACTCCAGCCACCTGAACACACAGCTGCTCCAGCTCCCCCTGCTGGAACACGTGGTAATAGCGGTGGAACACAGGCGCCGAGCCGCTCTCAGGCTCTGACTTCAGACCGCAGCTGGACGCCTGAGTCGTGTCTTTACTTGGACTGGGTTCAGACTTGCATACTGCAATGGAGTCAGGCTCCTGGTTGGAGTTAAGACTGTTTGGGCAAGAGTTATCAGAAATCGTTTTGGACTTTCCTTTCCTTTTATCCTTCTTCACACCTTCTCCTGACTCTCCCTCCCCTCTTCCTCCTCCTTTTTTCAGATGCCAGGGAACTAAAAGGTCCTGAGTGTTAAAGGCGGTGCGATTCGTGTGCACACTAAGTTTGCCATCAGTCACTTTGCCAGAATCTGGTATGTCGTCTACAGGCCTGTAGTTCTCTGTGTGTGTTTTGCTGTCGTCTTCTAAATGTCTGTCAGGGCCCTGGCTGTCTTCTGATATGCTGTTGTTTGGGCTGTGGTTCCCAGGATGCTCTTTGTTGTAGTCTTTGAGGTATTTGGACTTCTGCTGCTTGTACTCCTGTTCAAAAGCCCAAACATAGATGAGTGCTCGACCTCCAGACTTCAGGAGTCTCAACAGCTCCCTCACTGCTGCCAGCCGACGCTCCTGCAACACATAAACAAACAGTTTTATTTGACCTTTTCAATCACACACAACCACAGAAACTAAACTCACAAATAATAAATAATAAATAAATAAATAAAATGGACTTTTAAGAGACTTAGAAATGATGGTTTGATTTAAGGTTGAATTTTTGCTCTGCGATTGTGATGTTTGATCAGTGTTGGGAATGAAATTGCAGAGGAAAGAGATAAAGGAAGGACGCCTGTCTCCAAAGTAGTAACATTTCTGAGTGGGTTTTTTAATGGTTTTATGGTTCTTTAGTGTGTTGTTGCCCTGAAACAACTAGCAAAGAAAGTTGAATTTCAGTTTATATTTCTCTCTTTTTAGATGTCATAGAATAATTTAGAATAATAAGGATTAATATTAGTATTTAATATTAAAAAACATTCCTATTCCTAATATTAGTGTGTCAGAGTCAGCAATAAGTATTGTTTTTCACAGAGATTAAACTGTCACTGGTGTGCGTGTTCTGTACATACCTGTGTGGAAAAGTGGTGTATGACAGCTATAGAGATACAGGCGTCGCAGGAGGCTGTTCGTAGCGGGACACTGAGGGCGTCTGACACAAACGCCTGGAAACCCCTCTCTGCACAGATTTGGACAAGAGCACTACTACGATCGCAACCCACCTGAAAAAAGACACAGGTATACAATGTCATTCACAAACAGGACCAAAAATTTATCAGCTGACGAGTGGAGAAAGACCCATTTTCATACAGATCCGCAGTTGCAAAAACCTTCACATAGAGTAGATTTTTTTTAATTTAAGGGTAGTAAAGGAATTAAAAATAGAGGAGCTATAGAAGTACATAGAGAAGAGTAGGTAGGAAGATGGATTAGATGCAGCGAAAGAGGAAAAAAAGAGAAAACAGAGGAGAAATGGTTTAAGTGGAGAGAAGAGGAGGCGATTGGATGCAGGAATTTCCAACATTTTGTCTTATTGAGAAATTCAATCAAGCTTCATGAGTCACACGATCCCAAAAGAGACAGAGGTGATAAGAGATAGTGAGAAATCCTACACACACATGCACTCAATCTGTTGCTGACATGCAAACATACAAAACTCGAGCTTCTTAATTTCAATTAAAGCTGCGTGTGTTAACAGTGTTAATCAGCAAGGGGAGAGAATGAGACAGGGAGAGGACGTCAGAAGAAAGGGGGGGGGTTTAGGACAGAAGAGAGAGGCAAAAAGAAAAAGCAGAGCGGCACAGAGGAATAGAAACAGAAAGAGAGAAAAGTGGGTTGTAGAAAGTTGGAGTGTGACCTGCATGATCACAGTGTTCTCAATAATGATTTCATGGTTACGGTCTGCGTCAGGATAAGCTGCTTACACGCACCTCCCAAATCCCTAACATGAATATCCCAGTGTGCATACGTAAACAGAAAATTTAGGATATTACCATGGAAACTGAGCTAATGCAAACAATGGCAGCCAACAGAAATTGGAGTGAGAGGAACACAACACCAAGGAAATCATCCCAAAGTGTATTACTTAGCTCATTTTAAATGGGACACAATGTTTACACTTGAGTCAACTTAAAAAAAACAGACTAGTTACGAACTGATTAAACATATTTGCCTTCATGTCAACAATAATACTTGCTGTAGTACCACAGCATTACCCACATTAGCAACCTGACTCACACTGGGAGGTAAATAGGCAGCTTCTTGCTCAAGGAAAGTGATGCAGACCTCTCTTCGTCCTCTCTCTTGACTTCACTGTGGTGCAGAGAGGTGTCTGGCTTATGCAACATCTGCAACTGGAAGCTGAGGTCCTGCCACAGCTACTCTGTTACCATTTCATTTTATATTTATGAGAATAATGAGCACAAAGGCTGTGACCTTTGCAGTGCCTTTTTGGTTTAGAACTAAACTTTAAGTAACCCTGAAAAGGCGCTTTACCTGAATGCCTAAACATACAGCATATAAAAGCTGGGTGAGGAAAATGAAGTATTTAAATCTGTGTCATGCAATGGAAGTTTTATTTAAAGGAATAGTTCAAAATTTTGGGACACTCTTTCCAATAGTGACATGAAAATTTCCAAATTAATCTCACGTCTTTCCATTAAGTGCAAACTCAGAACTGGAGACTATCTGATCTTATCTTTAGCCTATCTTAGAATAAAGAGTATATAGTATAGTATACTATAGTAGATTCTTCCTGAATGCTGATTTCTCTGTCAACTTTACACCTAATCGGGTTTCTAATCATCTTTTTTGAAGTATGCGTGTGCATAATAAAAGATTGCAGACAGAAAGCACAGCACAGAGTGGCTGGATGAAAGGAGAGATCATTAGACATGCATCCTCATATTAAAAAATAATTCCAAATTACTAAAAACTAAAATTTAAACTAAAACAAAGTAGCCTGTAGACATCTAAATAAGTCAGTTTCTACTTTTGTGCTATAAGGAAGAGCCCCACTCTGTCTGTCTGTCTGCCTGCCTGCAGGAAGCACCGTCTTCTTTCACTAATATAGTTAAAATCATGCTTCCAAAATAAGCAGATTTACAGAAACCAGGTTACTACAGTGCATGTAAACGCATCCCCTGATTACCCATGTAACCTGATTTCTCTCAGTAACCTGGTTATATACTTAGGTGCATGTAAACACACTGATATTTACAGAAGACTGGTCTAAAGAAATGCTACACTATCTTAGATTGTCCTCCGGAATCTGTGGGAGCTCTGTCTTTTACATGTGAGGCAGCAGCAGAGGAGGTAACTCGGATGAAGATTCATTGTTTGTTGTCTCTGCTGTCTGTATATGTGCCCATGAAACAGCCCTTGTAGTTATACCATGTTCCTGCACATAAACGACTGTTATGAAACTGTGTGGCATTTCACAGCGATAGTAATCTCTGAAGCGCTCGCAATAAAAATGGAATGAAAACGGAAATTTCCCCACAGGGATCAACACAGTGACGCAGGATTACAGACATTATTATAATATATGATGACACTCACAGCAATCACCTCTGGGTTGACACCCAGGTATTTCCCATTTCCACAGCCCACATCAGCTAGCACGCTTCCAGGTGGGAGCGAGGACAGGAAGTGGCAGACACGAGGCCATGGGGAGTGACGAGTGCTGCTGAAGTGGGAGGCGATGGCGTTGTACACCTGGTGCACATACTCCTCCTCCAGAAAGGCTGCGTCGGTATGGCAAGAAGGGAGTGAGGGGGGAGATGGCGGAGAGGTTGAGGGTACTGAGGGAGCTCCCTGACTGTCACAGGCAGAAGGGAAGGCTGGAGAGAGGGAGGAGAAGAAGACATAAATGGGGTAAATGGTGAGAACAAAGAGTGATACATACACGCCAACAATAACATTCAGTTGAAGCATGACCACGTCACTTTGACCAGATATGTTAAATTTCATTGCTTCATCAAACAAGCCGTCAGTTTTGTTTTAGCCTTTTGTTTTACATATTATCCACTCCATATTCAAGTCTCAAAAATTGAAAATTACAATTTACTTGACCCTTGCTAGTTAGCTAAGTGGCTACAGCTAGGGAAGCTAACCAAACGCTGAAATATCTGAACAAGACAATTATCTCTTTAATCAAAGATGAAGTGGAGCTGGAATAAAAAGTCAAATTAAACTTATAGTTATATGGTAATAGCTTGGCATTGGATTGAGCCGGGTTAGTTATTTCCCCATTTTCAAACTTTATGCTAAGCTAAGCTAACGAGCAGCTAGTTTTAGTGTCATATTTACTGCACAAACATGTGAGTGGTATCAATCTTCTCATCTAACTCTCAGCAAGACAGTTTTTTTTGACCTTTTGCATTTATTTGGTCACAGTAGAGATAGAAACAAGTGTGAGGGTGAGAGAGCGGGTTATTACTGGAAGTGAACAGAGGACTTTGCAATCACAGTATATGATATGCATCTTAACTACTAGGCCATCAGAGGCCCCAAGAGAAACGGATTTTTGTCCTTTACCCAGCACACTAAACAACCTGGCTAATCTGTGTTACGACTCCATTAAGAAGCAATGATTGGAGGCAAACTGTTTACATTATGAAATCTCTGATCTGCAACTAGCATGGTGCAAACCTTCAGATTAACAGACTCACAATGTTAGCGTATGCTGCTGTGTAGCTCACTGGGAGGATCATGGCACAAGCGATCTTACAGATTTTTCCTCAGTGGAATCACTGCTACTAAAAATAGTCATGCTGCAGTGATATGCTTTTGAAAATCATATAACACGAACCATACAGGTGGTGGTACACAGACACATTTTAAGTTGAATTTGGGGAAAAAACAATCAAACAATCACACAGAGTTTTGTGTTATTGTTCACTTGCATGAATCTCACCACAGCAGCAGGGTTCATGTCTGATCTTGCGGAAAGTGAAAGAAGTGCGGGTGCCCCTCTTGCTCAGGGTGAGATTGCTGTTGGCTCCGGGGTTAGACATTGCATCAGCAGGGCATTGTGGGTCGCAGGCTGGCACCATGTCAAACTTCCGAGGAGTAATCCTAAAAAAAAAGAAAAGAAAACTGTGATGCAGCAGTTGTTGATTTTCATAAACAAGCTCACAGCAGCTGATCTGTAAAATTGGTGTATTTTGTATGAAGACAGGAAGATGTGGACCCTGAGCCTGGTTTAAATTTTATGTGTGAGGGGACTGAAATGTGAAAAAAAGAGTTGACTGTACAGTTACACAGTGTGAAGCCCAGAAAAAGGTCAGTACATTCAGTATTCCTATCCTTCACTACAATGGTAGAGAAGGCGAAAAGCATTGTCTCTCCTCTGTGTATCGACCTGATAAGATAAACTGACTCCCAGCGGGAGAGACAGATCCACCTGACACAGTCCAGCTCACCCATGGGTCCAGAGGTATCTGCTCTCTCCTTTCATCACCAGGAGGCTTCGTCCTGGCAACAGCACGTGAACAACACGACCATCAGGATGGCGGAACTCCATCACCGTCTGTAATAATACACAGACATGCACATTTTAAAAATCTGACCACTTATATGAAAACTGAGGAATTCACACACAGAGAAACAAAAAAAACCAAATGATGTCTCCATTAAATACAGAAGAGAGAAACTGAGGCAGACCTTTAAGAAGCTAAAAATGTGTTGTGATGTATTCTATTTAGGAAAGAGTAATTATACAGCTGTTTGTGTAAAGACAAAAATAAATCATTTGGTAGAAAAATGCATCTATATTCAGTAAAGTATCAGTAAAAGTATAATTTTGGTTATCAATACAATATCCAATAAGTAATGGCTTATTGGGTTTTTCAGTGTTTATCAGTCAGCAATGTGTCACCTTATTTGAGTGTTCAGTATTAAAGTTTCAGTTGGTTTGGCTGACTGTACAGCAGCAAATGTTTTTTTGTGAATTTTTTCTTCAACTATTACAAAACTACTACAAGACTGTAACATCAAACATTAACTGAAATATTTATTTTTTTTAAAAAAACCTCCTTCCTGTCACTTAACATTTTTGACGTCACCCAAAGAAAAAAAAGGAAAGAAAAAAGACACAGTACTTGCTCTCTCACTAGCAACCAGCACCACAGCGTTGGTGTTTGATCCTAATGTTTCCTTACAGGGCAAAACAGCATGAACTCTGCTGGGAAATTACATCTACACTATTTCAAACTGCATCTCTCCAACTTCTGACAGCAGGAAAATTGGATTTTGTGAAGAAGAGGCATGTGTATGTATCTGTGTGTGTGTGTGTGTGTGCGAGAGAGACATAGGTGTTTTGTATGTGATTGTGAGAGAGCTATGTACATGGAACATAAGCAAATGAATTAGATCTTTCCCTGAAACTAAAACTGAAATCTCTATCTTACACACACACACACACACACACACAACAGACAGGACTGCACTGTTCCCATCTGAGGAGTATTAGCCAATCAATGAAACCGGTGGAATGTGACTAAATCGATGGTGATGCTGGCAGCTGCTCACTCACACACACACACACACACACACACTTATGGGCATTATTTATTCTCTCTCTGACTTTAGCAAACATAAACACGCTCAATAAACCTGGAAAGTGAAACTCTTATTTTACATACATAATTACAGGCAACCAATTCAAGTTAAAGCGCCCTGTCGAGCTTTCTTGTAAACAAAGTTTCTGTTTACATTCAGCATTTCTCACCAAAATCCAATGCTTGTATCCTTGAGGTCTGACAGATGTGCATTTCTTTCCTCATGAAACCTTTGCAAAGCTGATTTTTCTTAAAAGTTTGAAATCTGCACTGTTTACACCCATGTTTACTTGCTAGCAGGCTTCTTCTTCTCTGCCTTTGTTGGTGCATTGCTTCACACTTCATGCATTTACTTTTTGGAGGAACTGAAATGAATCAAATCAAGTTAATCAAATGGAGTGGAGCCTTTTTGATGCAATGATTCTTTACCGCAAAGAATCCGAACCAAATCAAATTACTGTTACATCCACAGATTCACAGAATGCTACAAAATACACAGTATGTGACACAGTCCTACTGAGAGTCGAAAGCTCAGACAAAAAAAAATACACTGCACTCACACACACATGCTGTCTGCCGGTCTGTGTGTGTGTGACAGATGCTGTGACAGATGACATGCGAGTGCTAATAGAGCCCCTGTGTTTCAGACAAGTAGGGACAGATGGGTGTTTCTCTACATCGGTCACCCTGCAGAGACTGAACTCGCATCCCAGCACCCGCTGTTTAAAGGAAAAAGCGCATCTCTTCTGTTCATTCATCTGCATGCTACATGCTGCATTAACAGGAATACCACAGAGGGCGAGAGAGTATGATGATGATGTGTGCGTCAGAGAGCGAGAGAGAGAGAGAGAGAGAAAAGAATGAGATGTAGCAAGCAAGGTGACAAAATGTTCTCCGTAAAGGACACAAGATAGGAAACATACTGTTTTGGACACACACACACACACACACACACACACACACACACACTCATCTTGGAGTGCTGTGCCCCATGGGACAGCGGTCAGTGAAGTGACACTTAATTTGATTGATCCAATGCAGACACAGAAAGAAAAACAAGTGTCTGGAAAAACACTTTATTTCCATTTACGTGTAGCCATTTATCTGCTGTATTGGTGTTTTTAAGATCATCACTTTTTATCTTTAAATGTTTAACTGTCATTTTTAATTATAGATGAATAGACATTGAGGTCTATTGGTCAATAATGGCTTCACAAGCTGATTGATTTACTGACCCACATTTCTATGGCGAGTATTTTTCTGTTCCACGTTTTGCCACATCGTCCACAGATTGTTCACTAGAGTTTGTGAAAACGTTAGAGGCCTAAACTAAACAGATCCTGACTGAGTGACGTCATACCTTTGCCCCCAGGCTCAGTGACAGGATGGTGTCCTCGAAGGCAGAGTGAGTGTCCACATGAGGAGGAATACCTGCAAAAAGTAAAAAACACATATGTAAAAGGAAAATAGGTCGACCAGTTGAAATACAGTATGAATAAATAAGAAACTCGATAGCATTCTTGACATTTAATAATAAATTTGAGTTTATGTGATTGAGTTAAAATAACATAATTAATAGCAACTCCGTTATCGAAGTCCTTATTTCAGCTCTAAAAAGGGATGCTAGTGCTCTAATTCTATTAACTTAAGAACCAAGGATTTTCAATCATCCTTCATCGCTGCATGTTGGAAAGGTTCTGCTACCACCTTGTGGTAAAAATCAATAAAATCTATTTGTGAGCTCCTTTAGTTTTTATTTAGTTTGAAACTGTGTCTGAAATACTCGACTTTTAGTTTTTCTATCTTTTATTTTATTTCCTTTAAACACATACAGTGTACCTACAACCTATGAAATAAATAAACTACCTCACATTACTCATACATCTGTATTTTTTATCTTTCAGTGCTTCTCAAACCTCTCTTTAAACTCTCCAGCCCTGTGTGTGCTTGAAATCCCTCCAGCCCATATGATTAAACTCAATATGGTATTGATTAGGTATTGGCTGATCACGCTGAGAATCACTTCTTCCACCAAATATTGATTGTTGAACACACCCCCAAACCACCACCTAGGCGAAGACATTGATATTTCTGTGAATTATTCATGCTTATAAACTATTTAATTTTTAACAGCACTGCATGTTTTTCGTATTCTGAACAGCTTTAAGCATTTGTGATCAATACTTCAAGCAATATCAAAGGTTTGATTTCAGCTAGTTTCACCATATGTGATAACACAAGTCAGGAGAGTGTGACAGAACAAAGGTATGACTGGAATAACAAACCCTGTCCAGACTCATACTGGTTGACAGTCAGCTGGTCTGGCATGATGTCCATGTGTCCGTTCTTCACACACCGCTGCAGAACAGACTGACACTCCTCAGGTAGACCTGGACACACACACACACACACACACACACACGCTAAGCTCCTCTGTTTTTTGGAATTTTATCAATATATCAATTTACTTTCTCCTCCACTATTACAATGTCAGACCGTCACGACCTAGTATATAATGACACGCTGAGCTATTAAATACTGAAAGGTCACCCTGCAGAGCTGAAAACAGAAATGTTGAGATATGTAGCATGAAAAAATCTCAGTCTCTGCTGAATAATATGCAATACAACTTGTACTATTTCTGATTTTTGGCAACTTTTTGGCAAACTGTGTCCCAATGTCATACAGTAGGATGATAATCAGTGAGTAAAATGTTTTTTGAAGTGATAGGAATGACGACTAAAACTATGAAAATCAGAAACACAAAAACACATATTTCTTGTCCAGGTGCGGAGTCCCAAAAAATTGTAGGTGAAGTCAAAACTATGAAAAAAATGCAACCCATAAAGCCAAAAAATACTCACCTGCAGGTAACGGCTTGTCTTTGTCCACATTGTTGTTGTCATAGCGAAATTCAAAACCATAATGTTTGACTCTTCTGTGCTTCAGAGCTTTTTGGGCTAAAAGACATTAGATCAATCAATTAGTTGGCAAATCAGCCAAAAGATCGATAAGATCGTGTTCTTATCTGTGTATCGTGTAGAACAGCTTTGTACGACAACATGATGAAAAATAACTATTCATAATTCATTAAGACTTGCATCGAGTAATCTAGTGCATAAATTTACTACAATTACTATACTTTTTTCAATCTAACTGTAATTTTGAGAATATTTTATCCTTCAAACTAGTTTTTAAATCAATATTGTATAATCTATAAGACTTACTGTAGGTTTATAATCAACACTCTGGGTGAAAATAAAGACGAGTTCCTGCATAGCAGCTTAAGATGCAACACAACAACCACACACATGCTCATAAAAAACAATATGCAGCCCCTCACCAGTGACATCATCATCAGTGTGCGACCAGTCTACAGCGGCGAGCAGCAGAGCCTCTTCCTCTGGAGACACAAAGTCTTCCACCAACACTAACCCCTCTGGCAGAGGGACAGACGCCTCCTTTTCACAGGTTACTGCATACACACACATGTACAGTAGAAACAATGAGGCTCACTCTACTGGCTATAAAAACATGTGGAAGATATGATTTGTGGAGCACATGGTTGACAAGTGAGATAAACAATATGTTTCAAACAAGCATAGCGCTTGTATGTGTGCAAATGTTTAAGACGAGTACCTGAGTCGACAAAAATGAGATAGAGAGTGACACTGTTCTCTCCACATTGCAGCTTTTGGCCATTAAGCTGGACATGGGCTTTCCGAGCAGCTTCCTCTGATCTGCAGACAGAACAATGATATCCACAGTAAGAGTCAATGCCTGCACCAGATAGAAAAACGATCCCGAAGATGTAACGTATTGTTCATGCAGCACCTGTACCTGTATGTGACAAAAGCATAGGGCTTGTAAGGGGGCATAACCAGAGTCTCCACCTCTCCCATCTCTTTCAGCACAGCGGAGAGCTCCTCACGACCGACACCGTTCCCCAGGCCGCCGTTAGCCACCACCAAACTCTGCAGAGGAGACAGAACTTGTTGTTTATCAGACTGTTTGCATTAAAGGACAATTTTTCAAGTCTGTCAGGTGCCCAGATGAACACTGAAATAGGGTTATTTTGCCATAAAGTAGATTTGATTTATTGATTAGAACAGTGTGCAGTTTTAAACATTAAAGATGCACTGCACCGGAGTTAGCTCAAAGCTAATTTGCATCCCTAGTCCCCCACAATCAAAACATACAACAGCACAACAACAAACAGTACAAAGCAAAAAAAAAAAAAAAAAAAAACACATAGAACACACCATACAAAATACAAAGCTACACACAACAGCAAATCACATACACCCACAATGTCAGTTAGAAATTAATAATGTAAACTTGGCAAATTAAAAGCAAGACTAACCATCCCTTCATAATGGACTTACAATGTAAGTGATGGGGGCCAAAATCCCCCCAAGACTCCTTCTGTGCAAAAATGTATTTAAGTTTATCTGAAGCTTATATGAGGCTTCAGCAGTCTGAGTTAGTCATATCAAGTGGATATCTGCCACATGTACTTCTTTTTAGCATCAAATTCCCTCTTTGTGTTTCCCTGTTGAGCTGCGTTGGGAGTATAGCAACAAAAACAGGGACTTTGGCACTGAAACGTTGAAACATATGTACTTAATTTCACTAATAACGCTTATTTTTAAATGCATTTTTGCACAAAATGATTTTGGCCACCATCACCTACATTGAAAGCACATTTGAAGGGGATCTTTTAAAAATCAGTGTGAACAGGAGGAATGATCACAGCATGGAAAACTTGACTGTTGTTTTAAGACAGACTTGAAAACTTGCGAACCTATCCTTTAAGTTCATTGCGTTAAGTCCTGCACCACCAGAATGAGCAGCTTCTTCCCCTTTCTGTCAGACTGCTGAACACCTAACAGCCTCCATAGTCACATAAACAATGTCTTGTGTTTTTGTCTTGATGGTTTTTAGTTTTAGTCAGACGTTGATGATGACAAGCTGTAAACAAATAAACTTGATTGTAACCAGGCCCTTATTATTTCCTAATACTGACTCAACACAGTCCAAGAACCACATACTAACTTTACAGACAACACTTTGTTGATCCCAGTGGAGGGAATTCAGGTGTTACAGCAGCTGGGAAAAAGTCTTGGAATAAATATACTAGTGCTGCAACTAATGATTATTTTGAGTATCAATTAATCTGTTCATTATTTTCTCGATTAGCCGATTAGTTGTTTGGTCCATGAGTTGTCAGAAAATGGTGAAAAATGTTGATCACGGTTTCCCAAAGCCCAAGGTCTTTAAATGTCTTGTTTTGTCCACAATCCAAAGTTTTCAGTTTACTATCATAGAGGACTAAAGAAACCAGAAAATATCCACGCTTGAGAAGCTGAAATCAGAGATTTTGGGCCTTTTTTCTTTAACAAAAATGACTCAAAAGATTAATAGATTATTAAAATAATTGGCGGTTAATTTAATTGTTGGCAACTAAAAGAAAAAGCATACAATGCAGATTTTTATATAGTATTTCTTCGTTTGCTGCCTTCTTTTGACCTTCATTTCTGACTTCCATGTTGACTTGTTTACGGTCGGTGTTGTTTTATTTAATGTGTTTTAGGATAAATGATAACAATATATGACTGAAATCACAAGTTGCAAGCTGATATTAAAGCAATGACTGATCATTTGACTGTGTTTTAAGTAGCTGTCTAGCGTGTCTTCTTTTTTAAACTAGCAGTCAACTAACATGAGCTGAAAAGACAACCTAAATGCGTATTTTGTTTACGTTCATGTTAGAGGAAGGTACATGTGAGCTAGCTTTCTTCACGATCAGCTGCAACTTCCTGTTTATAAACGTCATTGTTCTGCGTCACCTTGGTCGGCTGCGATGTCGTACTGATGCCTTCATGTTTCAGCAAAGTGTGACTGGCTTTTATTTGTTTTCGAAGAACTTTCTTCTCCTCTTTATTCCTCCTGACAACGTTGGTGGTGTTTTCCACGCTTGAATTCATGGTACGTCTTCTTATTTCGTCCGGGTGCAACAAGGGAAGACCGGTAGTTAGGGCCGGTGTTACACCGTATTTTGGTGACCGATCAGGTTCTGTCACCTGCAGTGTTGAAAGAGGTACCCAGAGCCTTTGCTTAAGTAAAAGTAGCCTATCAATACCACAATGTAAAAATACTTCATTACAAGTAAAAATTCTGCAGTATTACAAGCTAAATTTACTTATTTACTAAAATGCGGCCTTTGCATTGACTCATCACTATTAATGATGTTTGTTAAATGTATTTAATATATCAGATACTTATACTTAAGTAAAGAATCAAAGTACTTCTTTCAACATTGCAGGTAACAGAATCTGATGGGTCACCAAATACGGTGTAACACTGGCCCTGACTATGTTGTTGCCCAAGGTGAAATTTTAGATTGGATCTCCCTCATTCCCCCACCCGCCTCCCCAAAAGTGCAACAATAGTTCCTCCAGTCCTAGAACTTCAAAAATGAATTCACAATAAAATGAAGTGCAACAATTGTAGTCTTCCTCCAGCCCAGACAATGTCCTCCCAGTCCTCCGGGCACAAAGGCAAGTGGGGGTCAAGGTGCCATTCATTGAGTGTTTGGTGACATGACCTGAGCACATTAAGTTTGATGGCTGTCGGGCGAAAACTGACCGACCAGTAAGGCTTTGAAAATCAAACCAGATGAAAACACATATAAGTCAATGGGGAAAAAGAAGGGAAACTAGATACAAGGAGCACCCACACACTGTGGTCAACTAACTACAGGTCTACCTCAGGCCTTCTTTTGCCTGAAGACCTGTTGTTGACCTGTGCTTGACAGGTCTAAATGGTTGCTGTAAAAAAGGCCTGTTCACCTTAATTTCATTCTGCATGATCCACTGTTCAAGTGTGCTCTGCATGCAGTGGGTTTTGGGACTGCTTTGTTACTCAGTAGTAGGCCTCAAGGTCACATTGTAACACTTTTTGCTCTTTTTGCCTTGCATGGGACATACGGTTATTTATTTCCTACTGTATAATATTCCAGCAGGGACATATTGTTTTGCTGGTGGTATGTATCTATAACATAAAGCTAATAATAGGATTACTCTAGTTGTTTTTGTTTGAGTGGTCCTTCCGTTTTCTGTTCTGAAATACCCATCTAGTATCCAAACCTTACTGATGGTGTTGTGGCCTGTTGCTCCATTATATAGGAACTAAACCACAATGGCAAATCCATGCTGCATGCCTGCCTAATCTCCCAACAAAAGACAGACAAAACTGCTCCAGGGATCACTATAGGCCCCGCTAACTTGATACTAAGGGATAAAATGTAACTATATAGGGTGGCTATCCTGGGGAGCCATCATCATCCATCATCAGACTCCACTCAGTTTTTGGCAATTGAGGATAATCTTGTATTACCCAAGAATGAAAACATATTATTACAAGAGGCAGATCAGAAACAACATTCTTGCATGTTGCTAAATTATAAATCATGAATTCTATGTATCAGTTTGTCTTTGGTGCAATGTCTGCTGTGGTTGCTGCACTCTGCGTCCTCTCTCAAAGGAGCCAATTAGTTCAGATCCTACATTTGAATTCCCCCACAGCCAGATTAATGACTCTAGAGCCCTCTGTGTGTGTGTGTGTGTGTGTGTGTGTGTGTGTGTGTTTGTGTGTGTGTTCCAGCATGAGCGTGCACGTCATAGTATGTGTTTGTGAGTGTGAAACATTTTTTGGATGTGCATCCGTGTGTGCGTGCGCGTGCATTTATATACGGGTGTGTTGTGTAATGAAGCCCTCACCTGTCCTCAGCCATCTCAGTAATTACAGCGCCAGGCTGAGCTGGCCAGTGGGAACCCTTCGTCGTCTTAACAGCACGCTCAGTTTAGTCTACAAAACAACAGCTGGTCAGACAGGAGAGCACGCGGCTGCCCTCGACTCCATGATAACAACACCCTGCTCCATCCTGTTTTTCAAAACAGTCGAATAAAATCGACACTCTCTTTTATGAGCATTGGAAGATAACCCTAAAAATTGGACATGGAATGTGATGATTTAATGGGCAGTTCAACTCCTATTTTCGTCTATGTTATGACAGTGTAAATCAATTACTGCTGGCTAGTTTTTTTGCAATTAATCACCTTGAGTCAACTTGAGTCCAAACTTGTTGTTAAAAAATGTCTTAGAAATACTGTAGTTGAGAAAACAATCTCACCATGTAGTCCATTTAGTCACTGATGAATGATCTGCTTGTGACATGATTTAAAGATCCACATCAACTGCTGTTTCCAAAGTCAAGAATGAACTTTGAACTTTTATTATTAAATATAATGCTTAGATATTTGTGTCAGTGTTCTACCAAATGTCACTTGTCACGGTTATGAACCGGAGATTAGGCAGTTATTTTCATTTCCAGAACTCAAGGGCAGCTTCACCTCACACATCAGCCAAGCTTTGAAAAAGCAGCGTAATGGTGAGAACTGCAGTGGAACCAATCGTGTACCCTGAGGCATACCATCACCCTTTGAAATGCCAGGCCAGTAGCCAGAGGCCAAAATGCTGCTGCTGTTGCTGCTGGCATCTTTGTATTCTAATTAGTTGGAGCCTGCAGGACGGAGATGGGCAGATACAGAAACCAGATCCTGCTTTTTAAAATAGATCTCTACCGCTCTTGGTGTAAGCAGATATCCGCCTGTTCTTGGAGAAAGATGAGTCATTTAAAAATGAGGTGATGAAACAAGCAGGTAAAAGTGCAGAAATGTGTAATCCAAAATTGCAACAACTGTTTTTCCATAGCAAGAGGAAGATGATATGTCATATATAACTTGATGTATCATAATTGGAAAAGACAGAACATAACACAGTGGATGATTAGACAAAGTTGATGAGATACAGCAAACAGCATTAGGTATTGTATCGGTTAAAACTAAAGGGACCAAAGATGCTGTATAGATGTGGGTAGGAGAGTAGGAAACTAATATATTTCTGCAATCTGCTTGTTGTTTGACAGATGTTTACCTACAAACAATCATGTGTTCAACAAATCTCAGTATACTAGCTTACTGCTCTGACATCTTTTCAGGGAATGAAACATCATGAATATTTGTGCTACTTTAGATGATTTAATTCAAATAGGAAATAAAGTTCTCCTTGAACCTTTCATGGTGTAAAGCTTGTATGTAGTCAACAATTTGCTTCCCACAGATAGTAACAACAGAGGACATATCTTATTCAAAGACAGGGCAGCAGAGACAATGGTGGAAGTTTCTGGCAACAGATCTATGTTCAAACAAAATATATCAACTGGCCAAAATATCAACAGGGCTGAGAGCTGTGTTTAGAGATCCATCTGGAATGTGTGTATCATCTCTGTCAGGATCAGAGTCAGCTGAGGTGAATTCCTGTCTCTCTTCCAATCACTGTTGCTGTAGTGGAAAAAGATTTAGACACCAAAGCTGTGGGCTAAATAATTTTTCAGTGCCAGCTATTTGCAGACTAATATGCAGGGTAAACCGCAGGACAACTGGTGTTTATTGAATAAAGAGAACACGTTCAGCACAGCACATTTCTGCATCAAATCAGGTGTTTTACTTATTTTTTCAATATTATCATTGGTTTTAGATAGAAGATATTGTCAATGTACCTTTGAAATGTGGGGTGTGAAGCTATGCTGTTTCTATCACTGCAATAGTAGTAGCTAGTTGTATCTGTACATGTAAATATACAGATACAACTAACCATATATATATATGGGCTGAATTCAATGTTTTAGCTTTAAAATATGTCGTAATGAATAACTTCTGTGCTTTCACAGAAACGTACTCATTTACCGAGGTTGTGCTTTCCATTGTTTATGCTAAGCTAAGCTATATGTGTCCCGGCTCTAGCCTAACTTTTAGGGTATATGATAGTGTTAAATCATTGCCATTAAAATAGGACTTACTGACCCATTAATGACTCCCTACATATGTATTTGAGTTTAGGATGTAACATTTTTCTTCAGGCTGTAAATAACTTGATTTGATTTTTCACTGTCATTCTTTATTTTACTTTTGCCATGAAACTCACAACTAGCAAGCATGAAACTGCAATCCAACTAGCTTTTATTTGATAAGAAACAGTAGTGTTATTCCCCCCCCTTCACACACACACACACACACACACACACACACACATACACTCACACGCACAGCGTCCCAGAATGTGTGGTATGGTGTCTCTGAGGCCTTGTTGACACCCCTCTGTCTCTCCACTGATTTAGAGGGCAGCACTTAAACACACACACACACACACACACACACACACACACACACACACACACACACGCGCACACACATACACACCCACACACACACACACACACACACACACACACAGCTGTCAGAGTGGGACGTGGTCCACCTCGCACAGAGATGCCTGCACACCTCACCCTGCTTTATTCAATCACCCCAGCACTGGAGCTCCATGACAATGGGAATCCCTGGGTCAAATAGATATCTGTCTGAGGCTGGCAGAGGAGCAGGGTGATGAAGTGGGAGCCGTTTTGATCTGTTAAGTCTTCTTGGAATGACCTTGGAATCCTGTAATGGAAAAGTTCAAGAGAGCCGTGCTCGTACACAGTTTGTCCTGCTGTGACCCCTCTGTGTGCATGGGGGAAAGTGTGTGTGAAGAGGGGGTTTAGCACCAGTTCAGAGATAACACTGTTCTACGCAGCTGTCAAGTGTGAGATGAGCTGAGAGGTTCACTGTGGTGAAGTGTCAGAATCAGTTTCTTAGAATCAGTATAACATAATGTAAAAAAAGAAAAACAGGTGCACACAAAACACCTTTTAATTTACACTTAGTTGCCAAGTTATTAGGTACACCTCGCTAAACTAATGCCATCTCAGAGGTGTCTCTGATAATACACCTCTCAGTATAACAATGCAACTCAACAGCACCACAAACTAAATGATGTTTGGCAGAGACTGCAACATTCTGTATACAAGTAATTCATATGGGCAACGTTGACCAACTGTGGCTTTTCTCATACTTAGAGCAAGAAAAAGCAAGTGCTGTATATTATTATACAGTACCTCCTTGCCTGCACTCCACAGAGGGGAACAGAATCTTGATTCTGCCCCCTTGTCTGCATCTGTTAATCCATTTGAATCTGTGTCAGTCGGGTGGGCAGCTCCTCTGTAACCTATACATCCTCTTGTTGTCACCCATGATTGGCAGTTGTCGTCCAGCAGCCAGGAAGAGTAGTGAAAGTAATGGAAGTGCAGTGGCAGACAGCATTTTATATCATGATACTGTTCTGACATTGTTATTTCAGAAAACGTCAAACAAAATTCCGAAAATTATATCAGCATCATCCCCCTTATTGAAAAAAACTTTCTTCAAAAGTTTAAGTACTAGACACAAGCACGCTTCACTGAAAAGTCCATTGTCAGTGTATGTGTGCTCGAGGCTTCAAGTTTCCTCATCACACCTCTGTACGTTGCCTATTGGACCACGATCGGTTAAAAACTAGTTGTGATGTCATAAATCATGCTCTTAGCCCCACCCCTTAAAATCAGATTTTCACTGAGCTCAGAGAAACTTTCCACTTCCAGCTGATGAATGTGAAAACAGCCTTCTAGTGTCACATACATCATTCTGCACAGTGAACCTCAAACATCCACGTAGTGACGTAACAATAAGCAAAACACATTGTGGAGTGGATGGGGGGCTTTAAGGTTCAGACAGCTTGATGAATTGTGGCATTATCTCCATTTGCGTCATATGTTGCATTTTGGAGAGGTTGTTCTGTTATACTTCATTGCTCGAGTGCATATTTCTCCCCAGATACTTAGTGATACTGTTTCAGTTTCCTATATTAATCAAATGAGGCAAGTATTGAGTTTGGAACAACTGTAATCCACCTAGTATCTGCAATAATGTTTTATAAATAACCCCGAGAGAGAGAGAGAGAGAGACAGAGACAGAGACTCTGTTTGGTTATGGATGGGAAACACTCCAGTGGACCTGATTGTGGAAAATAACACACTCTATTGGCCATTTAGTTGGTGTGTGACATCAGTCTGTGTAAATGTGAACCATGGGCGGTCCGCTGAGGTTGCCTACTTTAGGAGCAGGCCCTGCCCCTGACGACCGCAGAAAGCTGGACAACGGCAGAAAGGTCCGCTGCTGATACTGTAGATTCTGCAGAGAGGAAGTGAGGAACTGCCACAACACAGACGTTTTCAGACTGAAGACAAGCTGCTGCATCAGAGTTCAAAACTACAAGAGGCTGTACTGCTGGAGCACATGAGAACATCTGCTTTCTCCTGTTTATAGTGAGTTCACAGTCAACTTACTTCATCTTGATTTAGTGAACATCCTGAGAAATGTTGTTATTGTTGGGGAGAATAATATACTAATGCTACCAACTGATCAAAACTAAAATATTTGTAATTGACAGCTAAGAACTGAAGTGAATTTTAGTGGATTTAAATGGATTTGCTCAATGTAACTAAAGTGCAAAAACAACTTTGCCCTAGAGTACTTTGTATCCTGAAAAAGTGTGTTTGTGCATGTGTACGTGTCATGTCCCATGTGTATATGTGAGGAAATATTGTGGCCCCAGCTCCCTGTTGAGTCACAGTAACTGTGAACAGATATAGCGACCCGACTGAGAAATGACTGATCCCTCTAATCTATGATAATAGAGGCAACATACATGCACATACAAACACAGCACATAGGCCACTGACACATACACACATGCATACTATATTGTAGTATTCCTTTCCTCTCTCCACTCCTGCTCACTTTTAGGTCTTGGACCGAGGGGCCACACTTCTCTACAAACAGCCGACACATCAGCAACCTTCTTCCCTGGCAGCAGCTCCCTCTGCTCCTCGCTCGCCTAGTCTCTCCAGTCCTCTCCGTCTGGGATTCAGCCATGGACCGCTCGGCGCAGGAGCTGTTCCTCAACTTCATGATCGTCTTAATCACCGTGCTGCTGATGTGGCTGCTGGTGAAAAGTTATCAGGACTGAACCATGGGGCAAAAGCAGCCCTCTTGTCTCGTGGCTCTAGAGAGGCGGAGGAGATGGAGGGAAATGTGTGGAGGGGAGCCAGTTTGGTTACTGTAGGACTAATTCTGATTTTTGTGTTTACACCTCTTCATTCTTTTAGTTTATGGTTACCACTCCGGTCCAGAGTTGCAGTAATAGTATAATATTTAAACCATGACAAACTAGTCTTGGATTCGTATTTGTCTTCTGAGATATTTTTAAATGTGGCCTTGACTTTCTGGCAAGAGCCGAAGGGGAAATCACAGAAGAGATAAAAGGGTGAATAAAAATATGGAAAATGAGTAAGGGATTCAAGTTTTAGGCTTTCATTATGCAAACTCTTCAAGTGACTGCTAGAGAACGCTGTAATGTCACTTATATTAGAAGTATATAGCCCATTTTTCTGTGTCAATCATGTAACATCTGATACACTGAACCACTGTCCATACTGTTGTTTCTCAGTCTCTAAGGTATATTGTTCTGTATTTTTCTAAAGTGTCAAAATGTCACAAATTTACTGATAGAACAGGACATCAACACAAATGACAAAGCATTATGTTTATGTTCATTTCTTGCCATAATACAGACTTTCATTTGTCTGATTCTTTTTTCTGTTTCACAGCACAAATATATTCTGCATTCATGATTTACACCATGACATCCATCCTCATGGTTTCTGCGTTATTTTACTTGTTAATAGACTGAAGCTACAGCGTGTGTTTCTCTGTGATGCAAGTACAAGACAAGATAAAGTTGCACATTTCCACTTTTCAACAGAACTGAATATGCTACAGAAAGAGATCCATCATCTGGTCACATACAGGGTTGTTGTGTGTATCATGAGAGGAAAAACAGGGCATGCATGGATACATGACAGTCTGAAACAGAATAAAGGCAAGTAGCTTAAAGTGAGAATCCACCCAGATAATTCACACAGTATTGCCATGAAATTCTTTTAGTTTAATCCAGTTTTACATAGTGTATATGAGCAGCTCTCCTTCAGCTAAAAAAGAACTTAAGATGAGAAAATCTGAGAAGATTTAAGGCTGAATTCTTTCTGAAAGCTGCGTAAAGGGAGCCTCAAAAGCAAATTCTTCTTGTCTATATTTTTGCTGTAAAAGAGCTGATACATTTAAAGATATGGTGAATTGTTCTTTTGAGTGGATTCTCTATTTTAAACATATGTATCAGACAAAAAATATTCAGGTACTAAAATAGGATTTCTAAAATAGTCTTCTGCTCAACAGGGTTCCTCCATGGGAGGGACCAAATTTCGATTGACACATGATGACACAAAGATATTATGACAGCAGGTGCTTCACAAATACAAATTTAAAGATCAGATCTTTAAATAAAAAAATAAATCATTTGGCTCAGGTGGTCTCATGTAATGGTGATCTGTGAGGGGAGATGTGGTGTTAGTGACAAACTTGGATTACATTTTCTCTGGAGGTGTTCAGCGCAGCTGTCCGTCATGCACGGGGGTTTGAAAGCCAAGGGAGGCTCATAGGTGCATGCTTACATCCGTGATGCAGGAAGCACACATGTTCATCCACTCACATGTGTTCACGTTGATGTCTGTCTGCTGTGTATCATGCTGTGTCACCCCACGGGTCTCTGTGTTTGTTGAAGCTGATGAGCTGGCAGTGGAACTCAGTGAGCGCTCTGGGCATGGGCGCCACTTCCTCCCATTGACTCCTGCCACTGTGGTACACCTGCACAGGTAACAAGAAAACACAGATAGTGGGTTGTAATTAATAGCTTGACACATTGAGCTGTAACGTGCAGGCCCTCCAGACCCCATTAAATTCTTTATTGTAAAGATGATATATGAAATATTTGTATACAATATATAAGATATACAGTGCACACAGATATTCTAAAATTTTCTTAATCAAAAAACACTTTTCATTTGGGGGTCTCCATGGTGGCATGGACACAATTGAAGGAATAATTTGTCATTTTATAACTGTAGTTTGGACCATTTTGCATTGCATATCTTGTTTGCAACTGAATAATTTTGAATCCACTGTAAAATGTCAACTGATCGATTCAACCAGGCCTCTTGAAAGTTAATAAATTAGTTAATACGTTCGTTTCAATGGATAAAGTTTTCTCTTTTACCTGAACTTCATCGGTGATCTCGTCAGGGGAATAGTCTCCACCTAGGATGTAGATTCTGTCTCTCATACCCAGTGCTCCAGCATTGAACCCTGCACACTCAAACGACCCCTCACCCTTCCACACACAGGTTTCTGGACAAAAACTGTAGACCTGTATGGAAAACAAAGGCCAGAGAACAAGATGACACACCTTATAGTTGCAGATGATAAACTGATACATCCTACTCAGTATCCTATCCATACATTACATAATTTACTCACTCATTGATTAATGAATTAAGTCATTAGTGCTCATCTGATGGCTCACCTTATAAGTGGACAAGTCGCAGAGGTGCAGTGTATTATGAATTGACACCGCTTTGACCAGTGTAGCATGGAAGAACTGGCCGAACTCTGCCACAAGGCGGCTCCACTGGTCCTGCTGGGCATCATAGCTATAGAAGCAGTCCAGTGAGGGGTTGAAAGAGTCTGTGATCTCCACCTCTGATCCCAGCGTATAGATAATGCTGCCACAAGCACTGGCCTCAGGGTAGAAGATGGCATTGGGCAGCGGGCTGACTGAGCACCAGCTCTGGGACAGAGGGTTATAATACTCCACCTAAACATAAGATAGAGAAGAGCAGAGTTTGTCCTGCACATGGAAAAATTTACACCAACATACGCTGTTTGTTTGTTTGTACCTCTAGCAGAGTGGGAGCACCGCCTCTGGATCCTTTGGTCCGTCCCCCAATGACATAAACTCGGTCCAGGCAGGTCACAGCAGTGTGCATGGTTCGGGGTTTCAGCATTGGTGGTGCAGGTGTGCAGGTTAGAGTCACAGGACAGAAGCACCAAACCTCATCTGTAGCATCGTGGAACGGCTCGGCAACATGTAGACGTATTGCCCGGCAACAGTTTCCCCGGCAACCACCTGTGACAAACATCTTGGACAGTAGAGAAGATGATGAAATGTTTCAAACTGAAAGCAAGAGCATGATGAAAACATACATATTTATATGAGCTCTGATTCCAGGATCTCTATCCCAAAACGTACCTTCTCAGCATAGCCAGTCAGGTAGGAGCCTGGCGGGTCTGGCATCGTGGCTGTCCCCTCTCCATTCCCCATCCCTAGCTCTTTCCACTTGTCTGTTTCTAGACAGTAGCAGAAGGTGTGGCAGATCTCTCCGTTCTCCTCCGTCTTGTGGATATAAATGTAGCTCTGTGTGGTGGCGGGCCTGGCGTCAGTTAGCAGGCCACTGTACTGACTCTGTGTGCTCTGAGCCTCAGACAGCAGGGCGAGACAGGACTCATCGTTGCAGAGCAGAGAGTCTGAGTCACGCAGAGTCTGAAAGAGAAAGTTGGGGATGGAGGATAAGACAAGTGCAGCAGTATGAAAGTGTATGTGTCTTTGTGTACCTGTGTGTATATAGTACATTCAATGTGTGCATACTTTTAGTGTGGGCACAGGTAGATGGTGGAGTCTGGTTAGAGATAACAGTTGTGGTAGCAACTTCTGTCTTCCAGGAAGATCATGGCGTATCCATTTCAGAAGTGACATCACCACGGCCTCCTCCCTGGGCACGTTTAGGGAGTCTGACCTTAGGCATGCCTCCAACACGTTCATCTATAAGGAGCAATTGAAATGATGAACACTGAGCAGGTACTTTTAGCCGTTCATTCAGGCTTTTTGATGTAAGTGGGGTGATGATAAGCTTATTTGTCATAAAAGAAGTTTGTTTTCTATCCACAAATTTGCTGGAATAATTAATTCAAAACATTTTTATGAATGCAAATATGCATTTAACTACATCACAATAATTAATGAGATGTATTATTATGTACTGTGTGTTCGGAAGTAATGCAGAGGGCAGCTTTTGTCTGCTCTAGAACATTACATGCTACAAATCAAATCAAACGGAGATGAATCTTAAGTTACTATTTAGCAGCTTTGAAACTTGATTTTAGAATTGCCATGTGAATCAGTGAAATTAAGCAAAAACAGGTGTAACTGATAGCTGATAGATAGAATGCATTCTCCACAAACATAGTATACTGTATAGTCAGGGTAGAAATTAATTAAAGGACTAATGGAGACTGTTTAGTAGATCAATCTCCTCAATTTTTTGTTCATACAAACAATCCTGTGTGGCCTCAACTATCACCTGCATTTCCAGGAAGTCCTGGGTTTCGGAAAGGTCATTGAAGTTCTCAACCACAAACGTATTGGCATTTTGGAGGAGTGAGGTGGATCCGTAGGCCTCAGCGACGGACAGGAGGGACAGGCAGTTGCAGAGATCCATTGTTCCTATCAGGAAGTCACTGCACGCTCTGGACAGGACCGACACCTGAGGTAACCACAGCAACAAGGAAAACAGAGTGAAATAACCCACGTCAAAAACAGAGTACATATACTGTATAAAACTTTGCAATTTACAGATAATTTAATTCTGCACATTAAATATCAAAAACTTTTAACACATAGAAACACAAATATTGTATTAATGACCTTAAAATCCTTTATATTTGATGCCCTTACAGCTTTATCACAAACTAGGCCGAATTTTATGTAAGTAAAGCTTCTGTATAGTAAACTCAAACTCACAAATTGTTGTTTATTTTTACTTTATATCACAATTTTAATCAGAGATGTGGGCAGCAATTCAGAGGTGTAAAAACTTTTTTTTAAACTAACACCAGGTAAAGAGATACAAGTTATGATACAAGCTGGAACAAGAGGAAGAAAACACAATCACGCACACGATATAACGGCACAGTCTGGTCCAAGAATTTATTCAGATGTTTTGACCAACAATAACCAAGAAAATCCTTTGTCAAGGATGACATCATGAAACATCAGAATACATTTTCAGAGCAGAATATGCTGCTTTATGTGTTTTGTCCTCTTATTTAAGGTTTTTTTTCTTTAAAGCAGTCTCTCTGCAACTGCTGTCTCATGTTTTATGAGGGTGTAACCAGTTCAAGGACATCATTTTCTCCCAGAGGAGGTGATATCGTCCATTTTGTCTTCACTATTTAAAACTAATGCATGCTTAAGAGGAAGAAAGAATGAGATATTCTGTGGGTGCTAATGGTCGTATTTCTACCTGTAAAAAGGAGGCAAGCTGAAACAGCATGTCCACATTTCCATCCGTGATGAGAATCTCACCAGAGTAGGCAAAGTCCAGGAAGGAACTCACCGCCGCTGGACTCTGGTTACCCAGTGTTACCGAACATTCATCACGCTCTCGCATATCCACCTGAAACATGGCCCTAAACGTAGAGCAGTTACACAGCAGTGTTATTTAATGTTAATTACATAGAGAGAGATCATTCTAAGGGAGAGACAGATAAATCGATACCTGAAGAAATCACTGCATGCTGCAAGGACACAGCGGTGGCAGGGAAAGCTGTGTTCCTGGACTTTTATGGTAAAGTCAAACAGCAACCCGTGCTCCCTGAACGATCTGAGCACGCCCAGCAGCTGAAGTCCGTGTGACTCAGACACCCGCAATTGGGTACGGTTTTCTGGGACCCCGTTGCATTCTGGACTACTGCCAGTTTTACTGCTGGGAGGGCTGCTGCAGAGGCTATGGGTGTTGGTGATACAGGAGGATGGCTCTTGAAGTTCATCCATCTTGCCAAATTCTGACAATATTAGAAAAAAGCAAAGGTTAAAATGCATTTTTAAAGAACATTGTATGTCTGAGCCTGTCTTCAAGTTTAAGGAGACAAAGATCAAGTTGAGTAGAGATAACAAAATGAAATACATGGATAAAAACTTTAACATATAGTGACATTTAAATGTGTGAAATATCCATAGACTGCTACTGAGAAAGGTTTATGGACACAGCTTAGTTTGTGTCTAGCACATGTTAGCATACAAATATTCCAAATGAAAACATACTATACCTTAGATAGCGTCTCACTGTCAAAAGTCAAACATATAGGCTATAAGTAACAAGAACACAAGTGAAATACACCAGTAGCTAGTGTGAAGCAGGAGAAGCTCTACTTACAGTGTCAGCACCCTGGACAGCTCTCTGTCTCATGCCATCCTAACTTCCGGACGCGTGAAATCACGCGAGGTCTCGGACAGACTTTTGTTTTTTTGCGGTCACACTTGTCACTAACTTCATCTTTGCTGAAAGCACGCTGTTAATCATATATATATATATTTTTTTTTAAATAATAATGCGATTTTGATCTTGTTTAAAACCCTCGAGATGTGGGTGCGTGTATGCGGCTCTTTGTTTGCGGTCAGTGGGGCGCAATGACTGCTGGGAACTGTAGTTCTATCTAATTGGTTGGCTTACAGGCATCAAGTCTTGGCTAAAACTCGGTGACAGGGAGCTCAGTTCATGTTTAAAGTCATGTGTGGTTATAGGATTAACCGTTATCAGTTCACAAATACTAGAAGCTACTAGTAAACCCTTTGTCTCTGGGTTTGCTGGCTGGGACTGTTTATGTGCTCTGCAGATAGATTCGTTTACTTTTCTTTTTTCTTTCTTTTTTTTTTTTTTTTTTTTTTTTTAATTTTTAACCAATAGTACTTCCAATTTTACCTGAAATACTAGAACCGAATCAGAATCAGAAACAGGTTTATTGCCAAGTAGGTTTGCACATACAAGGAATTTGTCTTGGTGTTGTTGTGGTGCATAACAGTCAAAAATATATGCAAAATTAAATAATTCCAAATAATGTAAAATGAGAAAGAAAGAAATTTACAATAAAAATATTTAAAAGTATTCTAAGTGAGAAGAGCTGCTACAGGCTTAAATTTTGAAGAATTGAATTGAAGAGAAAGAAATGAAATGTATAAAATATTGACCAGGAATGTGCAAATGTACATATTGTGTAAACAGTATATGCAGTGTGCAATTAATAATAGTGCAACTGAACTAAATTCAGCAATCATGCTACATGGATTTGATATTAAATTAACAAAAATAATGAGTCATATTTGTTCATATTTCTCACATTATTTTAATATTTAAACAAAATATTATATAATGTTTTATCATTAATGCTAAGGTGAAATTCACGTCATAGCACAAAAGACTGAGACTAAGAAGGGGAAAAAAATCTAAATATATCTAAATAAAATTAAATAAGAAATTGAATAAATTGCATTCAAGCAAAAACGATATTCAGTATATACATGTACATGTACATGTACAAATAATTGTACAATTCTTACCTATACAGACTGGTCTCCAATTAACATCTTCCCCAACATCTACCCGTGTATGTTCCTTGCTAAACTTTGTGCACTTTAGTGTCACATTTTTTAATGTATTTTGTGTTTTAAGTATGTTTAATGTCCTTTAATGTTTTCTCATTTTTAATGTTTTAATTATGTGTACAGCACCTTGCGTTACAACTACTGTATGAAATGTGCTATAATAAACAAATAAACTTAAACTTAGTATATACTGTATATACGTATGTACATAAGGCTGCCTATTGGATGCAATGCAATTCTTCACCAATGGGTGGCGCTGTCTTGCTGTAAAGCTAAATTTGTGGTTGTGGTTATGCATGAGGCAAAAGGCACTGAATCTGAATTAGTGAACTTACAGCCATGCTGCAGTACTGTTTAACCACCACAGTGCTGCTGACCAAATAACACACTTTCCTGTCTGGAAATGTTGATTACAAAGATATATAACTACAGGCTTGTAGACACACTATTACAGTACTACTACCACACTGTACGTGTATGTGTGTGTGACTTCTTTTTAATACCGATAGTAATGTGTTACGCCATACTGATCGATACAGGTCATTTTGTCATCAGCACAAAAACCCTGGAGTCAATCATGGATAAAGCGCACACACCAAAAAAAAGAACAAAGAACCAACAGTGTTATTATACAACAGCATATCAAATCTTTCTTCATGTACAGCATTTCCATCAGTAGAATAACCTAATAGTCGATTAGCACTGACCTTTAAAAATCAAATGCTCCATTATTGACTGAATGAGAGTATGCAAACACCAGGAATGAGTGTAATCCCGCTCATAAACTGGTTTATATGTATATAAGGTTGTTATATGTAAAGCAAGTTATTATGTTTAAGCTTTTATATTAAAGATTCTCCACTGTTTGTTGTCGGTGGGTCATGCCCCCCCCCCCCCCCCCCCCCCCCACACACACACACACACACACACTGCCCCCCCTGCCCCCCCTCCTCTCTCCTTGCATCCCTGCATCCCTCCCTCTCTCTCCCTCCCGGCAGTGCATCCCCATCCCCCACACGGTGGCCGTCTCTCTGGGTGAAAGCTGTCTTCCCAGCGCCACTGGCCCGACAAAACGTTGTTGTAGCAGAGCCAGTCCGCACCGACACACGGGACAACCGACCAGAGCACGTACACACATCCATATATATACACACACACACACACACACACACACATACACACACATCCACACACACAGAGAGAGAGAGAGACACGGGAGGAAACCTTTTGTTGTTCGACCGAGTGGCACTGGTAAGTCTCGTCTGCTGTTTATTATTAAGAGGGGCAAGAATGTCCATGTGTAGACTTGCTAGTTGTTCTTTTCTGTCTTTCTTTTTCCTCCGTATCCCTTCAATTTACCTCCGCGGTGGCTACTGTTGGGGGAACTAGCGGCTAAAGCTAAACGAGCTAGCTTAAAATAGCGGAATCTGATACTAGTTAGTTGTCGTATCGGTGTGGCTTTCTAACGTTAGTGGCTGTAAAAAAAAATAGCCCTTGTTGTCCTGGTTTTTAGTCTGACTTGACCCACGGCGAGTGTTTTTCCACAGTCATTTGCTAATCTTGCCCCAGCTAGCTCGCTAATTAGCACTTTTAAGCAGCGTGTGCCGAGGGGATGCAGGGGATGCTACAGGCGGGTTAGCGGTTGTCTTTTTCAGGCTAGCAGGCGAGCTAAGCTAACGTTAGTATTACGTGACCCGCACAGATTCCTGCACGGGGTGCTTCGGACTGGGAGAATATAGCCATGCTAACGGTGGCTAATCTGACGATAATTGGCAAGATGGCATCTCGGAGTTGTTATCTAGAAAACGGTGGATTTTCAAAATGGTGTCTTAAGCTTGTTTGAGTGTGACCATTTTTGTCCAACCCTGGCTGTTTTGGCGTTGCTTGCTATCTCCGGAATGCAGTGCACTGCCAGTGCATGCCACACTCTGATGGATATAACTACATATTAAACCAATGATGTGGTTGTAAATTTAAATGCTTGCAAATCCTCCAGGATGCCGCCACCGTTATGAGCAAAACATTTGGATTTCGGGGAAAGGACACGTTTGTTTTTAACTGAGTTTTGTTCTGAATCCGTGGTGTTGTTGAGACACATTTTCAGCCCAACATGAGGAGAAACGTCTATTCTGCGTATGAAAATGTTTGCACACTGACTTTAAGTGGTTTACATTTACTACAGCAATGCACGGCACTTATTCCTAGGTTTATAACAAACAGTTTCACTTGAGGTTCAGTTTTTCAGGGACATGAGGACCCCCATCTACTGCCAGAATAGTATTATTATTAGTATTATCTGTATTTAATGCTGAATACAGATTTGTCTTGGTGTGTAGGATTAGAAAGTAGGGCTGCAAACGAATGATTTTCATGATCAATTTTTCGATTTGTTGATTATCATTCAGTCTACAAATAGTTAGAAATTAATGTAAAATACCCACAGTAACCTTTTCAGATCACTTGCTTTGTTAGACCAACTGTCCTCAAACCCAAAGATAGTTCAATTTACTGTCTCATAAAATCGAGAAAAACAGAAAATCCTCACATTTCAGAGGCTGGAAATGGCGAATTCTTGGTAGTTTTGCTTAATAAACAACTAAATGATATCAAAATATATATATTGTCAATCCATTTTCCGTCCATCGGCTCATCTAAATCAACCGATCATTTAAGCACGCAACAGTTTTAGAGGGTATCACTTTACTGACTGAATTTGAACCCCAAATTTTGTGAAAGAGACAGGATTACACAAAATGCTAAAGGCGTAGTTTCTTCTTTTTCTCTCCGATGACTAGTCTTATCAGTGAAATGGATCCTCTTCACCATCATCTCTTTTTTTGGGGGGGATTACCTGCTTCTGTCATTGACTACTAATCCCAATTAATTCAAGAAGCCTTATCTGTCTAAAGGGATTTCTGAGATACTACTGTTCTTGGCCTTCATGAGAGGAACACAGTGTAAGTAAACTGTGTACAGTTCAGATATTATTCTGCAGAGACCGGAAGAAGTACTACAGTAGTATGATAGACACGCAGTGGTGTGTTTTATTTTATTTTTTCATTCAAGTAGTTCTAAAATAAACTGTTTTCTTCTGTGTTTGTATTTACTGCTTGCCTTCACAGGGCTGAACAATTAAGGTTTATATTGATACTGCCCAATGAAAACAGCACAAAATCCTAATTATATAGTCTGTGCACGATCTTTAAGATTTAAGTGTAATCAGCCGTATTAAATGCAAGGACATCGGTCATCCTTGGGAAGTCCACTCAGAAACTATGAACATTATAGTACAAAGGTAACACTTAAAGTACATTTATTTTTCTGCTGATGGAGAAGAACAAGGATTATTGAAAAGTCAAGGTATGCTTAACTGAGCTAAATGTAAGTATTCACTAGTTTAATTTCATCTTCAATCTAAGGTGACCCCTGTCTGCCATACTGGAGGAACGAGGGGGGGGTGACGTGGGTTTTGGCATGTGTTGAGAGCAGTCTCATGTGTATGAATGGTGGGCTGTACAATGCAGCCATAAAACTGTCAGACTATAGAAAGCTGGAGTCACTTAATGTTACGAGAGTCAGTGGTTCTATAACAGACTGTTGTCTCTCCAGCACTTCATTCCCATGTGGTTGAACCACTTAATAAGTTGCTCATCAGAGATCAGTGAACGAAACACTTACAGACGTCAGCTTCCAGATTCACCCTGTCCTGGTGCCCAGCACACAGCAACATATGAAGGGTTATATGACGATATATACTGTGTATATGAGACGATATACTACCATGAGACAATAATGAAAATATAAATGTGTCTACTGTCAGTTATTTTCCTTTACAGTTAAATTGACTAGCTGAACTGGATAAAAACTATCCGTAAACAGTTTCTCAATTAATTTTCCATTAAATTTAATATATCACAATATATTTAGATTTTGCAGTGTAGAATTACATATACAGAGATAGAGAAATTTATCCATACAACCCAACCACTTTTTTTTTTTTTAATAGAAGTTAGCAGCGTGCAAATTTTTGCATGCTTGGACAGGCTGGGAAGTCGGTGACATCAGATTAGGAGTTTTCCATCTTTGAAGGGCAAAAACACTGAATTTCAGCATGAAAACTAGTTATCGTTTCAGTTTATTCTTGAAATCCACTTAGTTTCTTCATAGAATCCACATGAAAAGAAATAATTTAACTCAGATATCAGATTAAGACGTTCTCATGCTTTATCAGTTTTCTCTGTAATTGTATAAAGATGTGGTTCTTGGACTATTCATTCTAGTAATACTTTCTTTTGTGGGAGTGAAGCACTGATAAAGGAATACAGAAGAACTCCCATAGACCACATGCTGTAGTAAACCACAAGTATTACAATAACATTAGAACTAGCAAAATGATACAAGCCCTATCTACATTAGTTCGGGTTGACTGACAGTAAGCACACTTGCACCACCATTCCCCATAGTCAGCAATAGAAGAAAAGTCTTTACATCTTACCACTGACATCTGTATTAAAACTGACATCTGTTTTGCTTTTGTATGAATATGTGTATTGCTATATCTGTCTGTATTGTGAGGTGTGATTTAACACTAAAGGGCTCACATACCACAGCAGGAGACGCTCTCTATTCACTGCTATTAGGAAATGTGGATCAGTTTTCAGTGGTGTTTAATTTGAATTAGTTAGTTCACATTACCTGGCCGGTGACCTTTCCACTGCAGACTAACAATAAGGAAGCGAAACAATGTCACAATTGCAACACTGGCATCTCCTCCTCCTGTCTCTACTGTAGTTTGAACACCTGACGTCACAGATTGCATCTTTAATGACTTAAGACAGTGATGTTCATCTGCTCACATACATTTGTAGGTTGATAGCAAACACCTAGTTAATTTAAATATAGTAGATAATGCAGATCTTAGATATGTTGGAGGTTACAAAATATTTTGCATGAAAGTAACATGCTTTACTGCACAGCAGTAATGGTGAATGTTACCATTTAACCATCCTCAGACAAAGCACATTTTTCAACAACAAGAATCCCCTTAGAGCCTCAATACTCTGGTCTCTAGCTTCATGAGAATATTGTGGTGCACTCCAGCATTGATTTAAATTGTCTATGAATGCTAGGAGTTGAAGGTGGACTTCTCCGATAGTTACTTGGTACCTTGGTCTCACTTTAAGGCTTTGCTGCCTGCAACAAAGGATTGAGCAAACTTGGCTATGACTCAGGTCATAGCTGTGCTAAGATCACAGTTGCTACATCACAGTAAACTTCATTTTTCATTTTAGCACATGTTGAGAAATCTTGTGAAATAACATTAATGCAGTTTCATTTTTTGGTAGTAAATGTATTAACATAATGACAACAAAAATTGTAGAGGCATCCTCAAGTAACATTCTGCCCTTATTGGTGTTTTGCTACTACAATGATGTATTGGCACTTTTTAACATCAGCGTGCCATATTGGTTTGTGCTGTGAGTGGGATGGACTTATGCTTTGATCAACCCTTTAACAAGCACCCAAACACATTCCTGACTAGCTTTGTCTGGATATGTCATTGCTTGATGATCAATCCTTGATCTCTCTCTGTGTGTGTGTGTGTGTGTGTGTGTGTGTGTGTGTGTGTGTGTGTGTGTGCGTGCGTGCGTGCGTATGAGCATGCATGTCTGTGTACAGTGACGTGTGAGAGATGTCACATGGAATAAACGACCAGGAGAAAAGCTTGACTTGATCCCTGGAGGCTAAGTTGTAATACATTCATCTGTCAGTCATATTAGGGGTCTGCAACTGTGTGCATATGTGCACATAGACACACACACACACTCACACATATGTGTCTGCGCTGCAGGCTGTTGTTTTCAACAGCATTACCTACAGCCATCAATAGTATTTTCTCATGCTTTAGCGCAGTAGCACTAGCAGAATTCAAATGGGTTGTAAATAGATATTGAAGTTATGATCATTCACTGCGACGTCTAAATTTTCAATCTTTGTCCTATTCAGGGGACACCATTTTCTTCCTTTCAAGCACCCGCTGTCCCAGCCCAGTGAGTAAGTTGAAGTTACAATCAAGTTCTGAAAGCTGATGAGATTGTTACATCCCAGACTACACCTTTTTGGATACATACTGTGTATATTCAGCAATGGTAGGCAAATAGTGGCCACGGGCCAAATCTGGTCCTCCAACAAAAATATTTGGCCCACTAATGAAGATGAAGTAGTAGTAGTCTGTTACCAGTCTTACACGGTGTTTGGATGTACACCGATTACATTACTTGCCCACCGCCCTTAGCATCGTTTTTCTTTTTTTATAGAAATAAAACCCATTTAGTTCATTTTTGCATATCAGCGCCCACGTTCATCAAATAAAAAAACTGTAATTAGTAAAATACAAAGCATGTTATCAATACTTAGGATGACAAACGCTGCAATTATAAACTTAAATTGTCTGCTCCGTCTGCAGCAGCGTTGCAGCACAGGGTAGCGGTGAGACTCCTGTTCTCCCTCCTGCTCTCTGCTGTAAACACACGTAGCTGTTAGTGAGCAGTTGCTCTCATGTCTCAGGAGTCTCGGTGCTTGTTTTTGGCAGAAACTCTCTGCTCTCTGCCTGCTCAGCCTGCTCCCGGTGTGTCTCTCTCCAGTTCTGGTTCTAAGCGATGGTAGTCCTCTGGCTCGTCCCTGCGTCTGTGTGTGCCACAGACCAGCTGTACACAGAGGACGACCCACTGGCAGCAGCCTGAAGCCGACCGTCACTAACTCTTAAGTAAGGGGAAGATCTAAAGTAAAAATCTAACTATCTAAAGATCAAAGTAAGCGCTCTCCAGATAATAAGAGCGTTTTGTCACAAGTTTATTAATTGGTGGGACCATGGCATCTCGAATCCAGAAGACTGGAACAACATGAGCATCAATCTGATTGGACCACCAACTCTTGAGAAAAATATCTGACTCTGAAGTTAGCTTGATGCTTGAGTTTCTCCAGCAGCCACTGGTTTAGTTTGGATTTCTGCTGATTTGTGCTGGACAGTCAGGTAGCGTAGACTTGGCTTATCACAGGTTGTTTGTTTACGATGTCAGACATCGAGGCTGTTTATAGTGGTGAAACACAACTATACAGTCTATGTATGGGACGGTAAATCAAAACAAAGAGTTTTTCTAGTGACAGCTAGATTAAGTTTCCTGTGAGTAATTAATTCCCAAAAAGATACATTCCTAAACAAAATGGTCAACGAGGCACATTACATGCATGAATGGGTGTTTTTTAAAAAGCAGCAGAGTACAACACTTGTAGTTGTAATCAAGTTCGCAATCGTTTTAGCTATGTGTGAAGTGTGCTGTGGGCAGTTCAGGGGTATGTTTAGAAAGCTGGAAATATCTGCAGCAACTGAAGCAAGAGAAGAGTAACTGGCATTGATCAGACACACTTACAAGCCCCCTGCTCATTAATTATGTTCAGTTCATCAAAGAGACAGGAAAATGTTACAAATTACACTTTTCAGTACAATATGATCTTTTATTCTCCCGTATGTGTTATGTCCCTCCTTCACTGCAGGCAATAATGTTTGTCTGCTGTTAATATTGCCTGAATCTATTGATTGTTTGTCATGGGTTTAACTTCCAAGTCCTAGCTCATAAAACCGTCTGTACTCTGTGTCTTTTCGCTTTAGCTCCTCGGGTAAAATTACTCAGAAAATGAATGCAGTGACACTTGCACTGGGGATAGGGTTTTCACAATATTTTTAACACTCGTTAGTAGAACTTGATAATTATATGTACTGATTTTAAGTTGTTAATTACTGAATTGTTATCCTAGCTTTTCTTCAAGATTGTGACTTTCTTGTGGAAATCAATTCGTATTTTACAGTTATGACACGTATAACAATTTTTTTCCAAAATCAGTGTTAAAAATGTTTGACAGGTTATTAAAATCCAAAATTAAATTAATTACATCTTGCCCAGCAGCTCATTATTTGCTCTCCCTTCTTATTCAGGTTGATGTGGCATTTGAGAGCAATCAATAATATCTGATGCACCTGTTTCAGGCAGTCCATAATTTGGGGCACCTTTGTGGAGCTCTTTATGCTTTCAGTAAGCATGCCTTGTCTAACATACAGAAGTGACCACATCAGGTTATGGAGGCACTTCTGGTTGGCTGTAATGCACCTAAAATCACACATTTACTGCAAATTAATGTTCTGCAGTCCCGGATTTCAGTTTGGCTCAGGCTCAGAGTAAAATTAGCATGTTATGTGCTAAATGCTAGAATGAACAGTGTATGTTTTCTCTCCATTTGCATCCATGCAAAACTATTAAGCTTGTCTCCAGTACCGTTTAGCCCAATCAAATCAATGTTGTAATGCCCTAGTTGCTGTGAGAGCTAATTAAAAGTGATATTATTTGATGCTCCATTTTTAGGAAAGTTGGACAGAAACCTCCAACACCTTTTTAAAGAAGAACTTGTTGTTACTACTTTACACCATAACTGCAGGCTATTCAGCTTTCTTTCTTCATAATACTTAATACAAGGCTATATCACAACAAATATGAAAAATCCAGAGGGTAAATTCACCTGTCGCCATGGTGGTCATCTTTCAAGTTGAAATTTTGTCTAATACTGGCAAAACATGATCTTGACTAGGGCTGCAACTAGGCTAACAATTATTTTCATTGTCAATTAATCTCTAAATTATTGTCTCGATTAATCGATTAGGTGTTTAGACATAAAATGGGGGAAAATGTCTATGGATTAATCGATTTATAAAAATAGTTGACAATTTAAGAGTTGACAACTAAGTGATTTAATCAACTAATGGTTGTAGCTCTAATCTTGACCAGTACTACAACTAAAGGGGTCACTAGTCACTTTAATTGACAAAGTGCTTCTTATGTTGTTTTAAATCCTCATCAGAACCTACTGAGTATTTTATCACAAAAGTTACTCTTACCAATCTGACCTCAGTGTTCTTAACTTTCCATTAAGCACACAAAATGATAAATCTGAGGTATAACGAGTCAATATTTTTGGATAATGCCATTTACCATAATGCACAATGCAACCAGAGACAACAGCAGAGGACGAAATCTCCATAAATGGATAACGTTGAAGGGTATTTATCTCACCGTATAGGTGCTTTGCCCATAAAAACATTTCCATTTTCAGTGGCCTAGCACATTATTGTCACATAATCCAGGGATGCAGACCCATGAGGTGTGTGACTGATGAGATGATTTTGGAAAGGAGAATAGAGGAGGAGGACGCCAGCACAGAAAAAAGGGAAGATGCTGTCCCAAAGTGTATAGTGCTGTCCTAGATCTAAAATAGCCCAGAGCTGTGTGGAGCTTGTTGCTGCAGGGCAGGTCTGATTGTGTGGAAAGCAGGGAAGGATTTCTGATTCCATCACACTGCCCTTGAATATTGTAGTGAGATGGATTTGGTCTTGGACTTCATGATGGATGTCAGTTTTGATTGTGATAGCAGGCACTATTAGTTAGTCTGTCCCTTAGGGACTTAGGTTAGAAAGAAGATGAAGGATTTTTTTTTAGGTGCTATATTGGGCTCCAACTTGATTTTGATTCATCTTGGTTGGGATGTCAGTTTCTGTTAATTGTTATTACAGATAGATCGTAGGATTAGCATGCTAGGCTAACAGTCTGTCAGGTATGTGACTTTATATACTAACTGTGAAGTCTTTCAGAACACACAAACACCATACACACACCTGCCCAGCATGGTGCTGTTCAACCGGAGACACAGCTACAACTTATTTTTATACAGTCTATTTTACACAGCTATGCTAATGATGCTAGCCATACTAACTATCTGCTAGCCACCATGCAGGTTGATAAAATAAATCCGTCACATCTTTGTATCTGTGAGTGAGACACTTCAGTCGGTAAATGTGTGTTTTTAAAACTTATTTTGGGGCTGCACTCACTCTCAGTCTTGCAAAGTAATGAAATTTTGAACTAATGCCAATAACATGAAGTAACAAGTTCAGTACCTATCCCTAGTATGCAAATTAACCTATAGACTGACATGTAAAACAGGTCAAAATTATTCTCAGCAGTTAACTGATTAACAGTTAACTGTTGACATCCCTATTTGGGATTGATCTAGTATTTGTTTCGTCAATAAAAGGTCAGAAAATAGATGGCATCTTAAAATTGCTTTTTTTTTTTTGTCTGACCAGCTGTCCAAAATCTAAAAGATATTTAGTTTCTATAATAAAATGAATGAAAACAACCTAGAACCATCAAATGTTTGGCATTTGTGCTTGAAAAATGACTTCAGTGATTAAATTTACTATCAAAACAGTTGCCTTTTAATTATAGAGCTGAAGTGATAAGTTAATCAACAGAAAATTATTTAGTGACAGTTTTTACAATCCATTTTTTTATAAAAGGGTTTTTTAAGCAAAAATGGCTATTAGCCACTGGTTACGGCTTCTCAAATGTGAATATTGTCTGGGTTTCTCAGTTTCTTATCACCTCTTTGATTATAAAAATTATTATCTTTGGGTTTTGGACTGTTTGTCAAACAAAGACATTTGAAGATGTCACCTTGGCCTCTGGGAAGCTGAGAGGCATTTCTTTACTGTTTGGCGGCATTTCATAGATCAAATAACTGATTGATCAATCCCAGTTTTAATTAGGGCTGCAACGATTAGTTTCATTATTTATTTATCTTCTGAATATTTTCAGATTAATCAATGAGTTGTTTTGTCAATAAAATGTCAGAAAATAGTGAAAAATGCCCTTCATAATACCCCATAGCTTGACCTAGTCCAAAACCCAAAGACATTCAGTTTACCATCACAGAAAAAAAAGAAATCATAAAATTATTCCATGAAAAAGCCAGAACCAGCAAATATTTGGCATTTTTGCTTTAAAAAATTACTAAAACAATTTCCTCATTATTCGAATAGCTGCCAATCAATTTTCTGTTGATCAAATAATCGATTTAAGTGACAAATCTTTTCAGCTCTTGTATTAAGTTGTATTGTTGGTGATCATTGGTATAACACATGTAATTGACGCCAAAATAACATGTTGTAGGATAAAATAGAAAACAAACAGGAAAAGAGCTGCCTAATTAAAGTGCATTAATCATCATACTCATTAGATGTTTAGACTGATTGACGCACCACACAGCGCTCAGCATTTTATTGTCTTATGATTTGTCTTTCTCTATTTCCTTGTCTTGTGACCTGAGTGAAAAGCTGCCTTCTGGAGGATTAAAAAAAAATCTGTTCAGTTCTATTCTCTCCTGTGCTGAAGTGTGATAACGCCCACTGGTTTTGATTTGTTGCTTAAAGAGTAGATGCCTGGTGAGGTATTATGTGGGAGGATAGAACCGGTGTGGGGGTTGTGTTGTATTGTACATGTTCTCCAGGAATGGTAGCTCTTTGTGTGTGTGTGTGTGTGTGTGTGTGTGTGTGTGTGTGTGTGTGTGTGTGTGTGTGTGTGTGTGTGTGTGTGTGTGTGTGTGTGTGTGTGTGTGTGTGTGTGTGTGTGTGTGTGTGTGTGTGGTTTATTCTTTCACAATCCTTCCCTCCTCCTCCTCCCTCATTATTACCTTTCCTGGTCCCCCTAGGCTGCAGGAATCTCCATTTATGAAGTGGAACCAACATTATTGTTTTCAAACACGCACGTAATATATTAACATACGCAAATTAAATAAGTGGGAATAAAGATCTGAAACAATAAAAGACCTGACTGTCACACAATACACTTAAAGAAAGACCCAGCTGTGTTAGCATGCAGACTAGCTAGCTGTGTCTTTATACTGAAACCTTGGGGCTACAGCTTGGGAGTTCAACCCAAATGAAGTCCCGCTAATAGAGTTTAAGCTTAACAAAGTCCTGAAGAATGGCTCAGGTTAAGCCAGGGAGCAGGGAGGACTCCTTAATAATGTCAGTCAATAGTGAATGAATTCCTGCTCTGTGTGTTTTAGAGAGACACAGACAGTTAAATTTGGTTTCAGTACTGTGCTTTGCAGTTAAAGTTGAAAAGAGCAGTTAATTTACTTTGTTGTCAATCAACAAAAAAAATAACGATTGATTCGGTCAGTAATCAAGCAAAAATGCCAGATTTTACGTCTCAAATGTGAAGATTTGATGTTTCTCTTCTGAAAACTGTGAATGCGAGATAAGCCACCTACAGAAAGCACTAAACTAGTCAGAAATGCACACATCATCCACTTGACAGTTTGTGTAGCAGCGTCACTTTTCAGTGCAAATCCAATTTTCTGATAAATGTTTTTCATCCTCACCGTGTCATAGAGAGGTAGGAGGAAAAAAAAATGAAGTGAGACCCAATTCCACATTGTGAATGGCAGGCTGTTACAGAGTCAAACGTGCTGTAACACGGTTACTGGTTTGATTGTCATAACCCACAGAAAGGTGTAATAGCTGCCAGGAGTTAAGTGAAAATGCTTCAGGTCACATGTGCAGGTTCATCCCCCATAAGATGCAGCCGTTTGACAGATCAAGGAATGTTACACTGCACTGACTTTGAAGTCAGGGGTGTTTGTATCAAGGAAAGATGAGTGAAAAGACAAATAAATTGATTTTAACACACCGGGACAACAGACAGCAACATGGCGTAAGCAGAAATTGTAGAGTAGCTGTCAATAAAAAAGCCACTTAAAAGTACATATCTAGGTTTAGACCAACTTCCTGAGCAGTTAGCACTCAGTGGCTAACAGCTAACACAGTACTTCTGTACATCATGTACCAGCTGCTCTTTCACATCTTTCTGCTATCTGCCCATTATTGTGCTACTTAAATGACACGGCCTCAGTTTGGCAAATTTAATGGATTTTCTTCATGATATCTTTAAACTTATTACAATTTGAATACATTACTTGGGCTCCAGTAACTTGGGCATTTATCATTATGTTATTTATTTATCTATAGACTAATTGAGCAAAACAATATATATTTATCTCTTCGGTGTATTAATAAATTAAAATGTATAATTTAAGACTGGTGGTCATCCGATAATTAGTCATTTATCAAATGAAATACCGCTAAACATGTTACAATAAACGATCGGAATTCTCTGGTAACTTGTGATGGACATTTATCATTATTTTTTACACATCTACAGATTAGTTGAGAGTCAGTTCATTTAAAAAAAAAAAGATTAATCTGAAATGATGATAATCATTAATTTGATTTCTCAAAATGGTGGCTTGTTCCTTTACAGGGAAAAGAGTAGCAAAATAAAATCAATACCAGCTTGTATTTCAGTGTCAGCACACAACCCAAATGCTCTGTGCCAGGTCCTCAAGTGCTGGTTTTCGTCTGTAAGCAAACGTGGATTTCTTTTTTTGACATTTTCAGGCAGCCAACAATACATTGTCATTTTTAGTTCTTCGCTCTGTGAAGTAGAGCTTCCAAAAATGCTTCCAAAACCATGGATGAGATGTGTAGACTCGTCTCTTCTCCTTTCCCCTCTGACCTACAAATAAATGTACAAACTCTGTCTTTGTGTGTCTGGTGTATGGTGAACGTCCTCTGGAGAATGGTCTTTCACAAGCATGGATAGTGGTGTCTGCTTAGAAAAGAGCTTTTTTTTTTGAAGAGTGGAGGGCCTGAAGCGCCTCATCATCACCTCCCCCTGAAAACAAAGGGAGTTGTGGTTAGACACATGCATCTCTGCCGTCCTGTGTTCTTTCATTTACTACCTTCATTAGACACATTGTGGTACCCCTCTTGTTCTCACCCATTCACTTTTCATCACCTTTGCCTGCGCGCGCACACACACACACACACACACACACACACACACACACACACACACACACACACACACACACTGCTTCTCAAGCTGAAACAGATTAACACACCCGTCTTTCTCTGCTCTATTCAGGAACAGCTGTAATTGGGTATGGGTCGTGTATGCAGGATAGGACCTCAGGGTTAGCTTAGCCACCTGTCCATGTGTTAATGGGCAATTTTCCCTCACTCTAGTCCAGACATGTACATGCACATTACACCTTAGTTCATGGGAATGACCAGCGTTACTTTGATTACAGCTCAAAAGCCAAGTAGAGCTGTAACGACTAGTCAATAAGTCCATTGACAGAAAAATAACCGCCAACTATTTTGATAATAGTTTCAGTCGAAGTTTAAAGACAAAATGTCAAAACATCCCCCAGTTTCAGCTGTTTATGAGGATTTGCTGCTTTGCTTAGTCTTACAAGTAAATTGAATTGAAAATTTAATATCTGAATATCTATCTGAAGATATCACCTTGGATTTTAGGACACTGTGACAAACATTTTTCACTGTTTTTCAGATCTAAATATTCACATTTTGGATGCTGGAACCTGTGAATCTTTTCTATTTTTTGCTAAAAAGCTTGCATAACAATTATTCGATTATGAAAATTGTTGCTGACCATTTGAATAAATGTTGAAGTTCTAGATTTCATTTAAAATAAAATTAGCACAAAAGTAATAGTATTACGGTCTTTATGCTGATCAATTGTGCTGAACTTTACAAAAGCTTGGAAGACATCTGGGGAAAATCAGCGGTTTTATTTTTAGGATCCCATGGAAGTGCTTTTCAAAATGGAAGTTGCAATAATCAAAGTTTTGCTTTGATCTTATTCTCAAAACTGTTGAGAATAAGAGAAAATGAATGATGAATGAAACAAAGAAGAGTGGCAGAGTAGTGCTGGAGGAAGGGATCAAAGCACAGGAGATACAAAAGATTAATGAGGAATGTACTGTGAGGTGGGATAATCAATTCTCCTGGGACATTGTTTTATTGTGAGATATGAAACTGAGTAATGAACCAGAGTTTACATATCGCCACTCTCCTTGTTGTTTAACACCCCCACACAGGTTCTTTTTTTGTTTGTTTGTTCATTTCTTAGGACATGTGTTGTAAGGAATTTTATTTGCAAAACAACAACAAAAAAAAAAGTGAGCGCACCTACATGTTTTATGGTAGCATTCAGCTGATAAGTGTCTTTGGGCGTTTTGACGTCAGTGTTCCTGGACGGAGCTTTTAAATGCTTCCTCGCCTAATTTGAAGTGTCACTCGGTGCCGTTTGGCATCACCGCGGTACAGTGCATGCCCAGGAAATGACAGCGACGCTGTAATGGTGAAAAGGATTTTATTGACTGGCTATGAAACACAAGCCCAGGGTGGGTCGTTAACAGATTGGAGTTGGAAATATGTCTATAAGTACAGTCCATTTCACAAATGTATATTTCGATAGGAAGCAGAATCAGACAAATGGGGTCTTATTTTCTGTGCTTGGTGAATGAATGGGTGATGTGCTGTGTACCGAGAGCTTGCCGCAACAAATCTCAGTCTTCTACATAAACACATGACGGAGCCACACTTTAATCCAAGACGCAGACAGAACGACTGGTTGAATCCCATCTCTTTCAGGAAGTGATGCAGAATTCAACACGAGATCCATATGAACTCATATTTGCACCACAATACACTCACATACACACACAAACACACACACTTTTCCTCTTTGTTTATTCCTCAGCTTTCCGCTTTGTGTCCGTGCAGTGCTCATGTGTGTACTGGATCATGCTTACCACGTGGCTCGGTGCAAGACTGTACTATATTTTGTGTGCTGACCTGTTGTTTTGCTCTTTGTCACTTGCCCGCTCACTGGGTGTGTTGTGCTTTTTCATCGTCTTGGATGTTTGCTTCGCTGCTCACATTGGATGTTCTGTACAGCACGTCACATCAGATACACACACTCATACTCATGCTTCACTATCTCGTACACTCGGACATTACTGTACACACACTGTAAAGGCTTTACATACACACGTAGTCAATTCAGATTCTTGGTTTCATGATTCAATTCAGATTTCTCAGTAGAAAAATAGAAAGGGGGGCATTAGTTTTAGGCCCTTAACTCCAGTGCCAAACCAATCAATTGTGTCCTTACTTTAAAGGTTTTGATGAAGGTCATCATCTGATGAATAGGAAAAAAGCAGAAAAGGGTGTGAGAGCTTTTTAATTTAAAAATATTAACTGCATTAATTTGCAAGTATCTTACAGTCTTCTCTCTGTATGAGAATAAAGAAATTAAAGTGTAATTTTTCTGGCCAACATCACTGGTTAAATGTAAAAGCAGAAGTTAGTGTGTGTGTTGGAGTAAGGGATGGAAAAAGGAGAAGAAAAAAAAGCAAAATACCATTCAGAGTTGGTTTTTGTAAAGTGCTGCAGTGTGTGTTGGTCAGCCTGTTTGTTAATGCAGGAGTTGGTTGCTCTGCTAACATTAATCTTTAGATCAAAGTATTCATGAAGTAGCTTACTTCAACTTTCTCTTACAAAGCTTATTTTTAAGTTATTAAATCCAAAATACACCCAAAATCTTTACCGAAGATGAACTACAAGATTACTCTGCCCTCAACATTGAGCTCTGTCTTTTTCATTCAGTTAACAAAACATTATTAAATCGATTTCTGGCATATGTGAGTCAGTTTAGAATAACAGAAAATAAGAATAGTGATTCTTATGCGAGTCCTTTTTTTCCCCATTTCCTACTCCTAACAGAAAGGAATAACTACCTCAAAGCTCAAACAGTCCATTTCTCACTGTCACATTTACATAAACAGTTTTTTATTGCGCTGTTTGTATGTAGCACAGTTATTAGCTTCATTTATTGGTGGTCAAAGACACAGCAGTTACCACAAACACACACTCACACACCGTCTAAATCACCGTCTCCCCTGCTGCTGTCACTAACCATTTGCTGTTGCACTGGTGCTTGCTTTTTTTGCTGTTTTTTTTTTTTTTTTTTTAATTTTTTTAATTTATTTAATTTTTCATTTTTTCCCTTTTCCTGTGTTCGTTGTAATCATGACCTCTCGCTGTTTTAATTTCAGATTTGCATATCCACTTCCACTCCTTCCTCATTTGCATACAGCAAGAATGGCGAGCGGGCATCCCACAGACAAATTCAGTTTCATGTATCAACCAGACACGCACAAGAGGTACGGGGCACGCATGCACACACACTCACACACACACACACACACACACACACACACACACACACACACACACACACACACTTACTCACGCCCATATCCTCATTGACCAGGTAAGTTGAAATAAGCTCTTGAGCGGTCTTCTTTTTCATCTACATTGTGAGACCAGTGGAGAAAGATGCCTTATGGGAGATGTAGTATAGTCAGCCAGCAACTTAAATGTTCAGTGGCCACTCCTCTGTTGAATCCTGTAGTTGAAACCAGGCTGGTCAGTAAACCTCGTCCTGCCTTTGTTTTTGGTGCAGTAGTGTAAATGAGGTATTTCTGGCTATTAACTGCCATACAGGAAACGGATCCATTATTTTCAGTGGGTCCATGCGTTCTTGTGCTTTTCTGTCAGTAGTCGTGCCTTTTTTTTATTGCACCAGTCTGTGTTTTTAAATACATGCTTATGCTGAGCTTACTTGAGGGTGAGGATTCACGGTGCTTGATTTTGTTGCATGCTGGCAAAATCCTTCAGCTGGATGTCGCCTTAAGAATCTGAGTTTGGGATTAATGTGTGCGACGAGTGTGTGCGTATGCTTGATAATCGTAACAATTTCCTTCCAATTTACATGGCTACATCTCTCTCTCCCCTCCGTTTTTTTCTTCTGTCTTCTCTTATCCCCCTTCCTCTCTCTGTCACATTTTCTGTTTCTCTCCATCTCTCTCTCTCTTTCAGTAAGAACAGGTTATCTTCAGCTATGAATCCAGTCTACAGCCCTGTTCAGCCTGGCACCCCCTATGGAAACCCTAAGAACATGGCCTTTACAGGTGAGACTAAAAGGCACACACACATCAACCAATTCCTAAACCACTGTAAACCTGTTTCTTAGGAGGGATGCGAGTGAACAAAGTGCATTTTTATAATATCAGTTCTGCTAATAGCCTCATTATGCTCCTCCTATAAACAGGCATAGGGAGTTAGTCTCAATAGCTAATAGCTAAAAAAAAATAGTTCTTGGAGAAGTAAAAAAACAATTTCAAGGTTATACAGGGGCATGCGTTATAAACCCAGCGCACCCTTTCCTTAACAGCGGTGCGCTTTTGCCCCTCCCTAAAAGCCCAAACTCACTATCAGCCAGGCTCCAGCATGTTTAGTTCAGCTCACTGCGGTCAAGTGAGCCGTCGTTCGTGAAAACCCGGTCAAGTCAGTTGCCGCTTGGATTTTGATGCACATCTATCCATGCTGTTACGGTACCGGTGCTTTGAGTGGCATTTCAGCAATCCTTTCTCACATTTTATATACCAAATAAAAACGACATTATATTACACATCATATATTAAGTATTTATATTTATCATATTGTTATTATTATAATTACAAGATATTTATTTGTTTTTCAGTTGAATTATATTTAAAGCTCAATAAATACATGATGTTTCCAAAGTCAGCGAGTAATTGTGTTCAATAATCGTGATCTCAATATTGACCAAAATAATTGTGATTATGATCGTTGCCATAATTGAGCAGCCCTACTCAACAATAGTGTTTGCCACTTACTCCTCCCACTGGAGCGCCACTCAGTGCCTATATTTTAACTTTCTGGCTCTAATAACTCACAGAGATGCTAATGAGCAGTTTGCTCAACCCAGGCTTCAAAATGTAGTACCACACGCTACCAGGGATTTCCTTAAAGAATGCAACAGTGGTGTTGCACCATCATTTCCTACTGTAACATCATCTTTCCACTTGCAAAACGAGGAGTTAAATGCATGTTGTTCTTGTGCAATTTTAGCATACAAGAAACAAAATGTGCTGGTAGTAAACCGAAAGAGTCTCAGTTTCAGTGAGGGAAGTGTCCTCAGTGTGCATTTGAACAAAGCAAACTTAAAGTATTCAGTTAAACAGTTTTTTGCTAGAAAAACGCACTGTTCTAATAATGGACCAAATCTTAATTCCTAAGTTGAAAAAAATCTACAGTAATTGGTGGGGGGGGGGGGAAATCTACAAAACATTAGTGTTCTTAGCATTTTCAGTAGAAGTTGGAGAAAATCAAGTCAGACAAGAGGAAAGGAAGGTAGGAGATAATAGTTTGAGAAGAGCGAGGTCTTCTCCCGAACATCAATCTCCGTCTGAGGACGCAGGAGAGAGCAGAGTCGATGCTCTGAGATGGAGTCTCTAAAGGGAGGCTTTTGTCCCAGGTAGAGCAGAGCAGGCGCATAAAGCCGTACAATGACCTGTACATGTTATTGTTTACATCAGTACAGGGCTTTTGATTGAATAAAAGCAGCTACAGGCTTTCAGTGCAGTAGATGAAGGACAGGTCGATGAAATGTACCAAGAGGCTGGTTAAAACCGCTTCTGTTAAAGGCTAGCCAGTGAGCACGTAAGTGGAGCTTGGACAAAGAACCCCCCACTACCCCTCAAAAAAACCTTTTTAAAGAGGGGGAAAAAGGAAGAAACATCAAGAGCAGCAACAGATGGGGGATCCTGCTTCTTCTTCAGACATGTAATAAATGTTGTGTGAACAGAATAGATGAAAATGAAAAGATGAGGACATTAAATTATGGAAAATCGGGATGACAAACAGATACATGGAGAATATTTATTTGAGCAGACATCAATTATTTTAATATTTTACCAGCTACTCCATGCTTTTTGTGGATTTGAACCCACCCTCCCTGCTCTTCACACTCTGTACCTTTCCCTCTCTCCAACTCCCTTTTTAATATGTATTTCCGAAATACACGGCAGAGTTTTAACTGTAGTTCAAAGTTGGCAGCAGGAATGATGAATGTTAACATTATTTATTCGCTACCAAGCTTGCACATTAAATTCCATAAGAAGATTTAATGCCGTAAAATGAGAATTCTGGTGTTACTCACTGTAATGCCACATTTACAACTGGTGACATTTTTATGTGAACTAGAATTCCTATTTGACAAAATCTATGGAGTCTTTTGCAGGATTATATCCTGGCAGAGTGTTACATTTTTTCCCCCGTTGGTGCCAGTTAGTCAACAGTCCATCTCATGTGTGTCCACTGATGCGAAAACACTCAACTCAGACATGTTTGAATGATTAAATTGTCAGTAAAAGTAGATTTTCATATGTGAAAATGTGACTGGTGGTAAATGGCCTCTTCTGAATATAGGAGAATGAACCCTGATATGTATTTCTTAACTACTTTGACAGTGAGGGAGACATAGAGGCAATAATAACATAGTTGGTTATAATTTTAATATGGATTTGAGCAAATTCATTCACATTATTTTCATTAACAAAATCACCTTCTGGTGTCCTTCATTACTGTGTTGAACTAGAAATAGGCTGGTTATACCTGGTTTGTTTGTATATTTGTTCTTTCAGTTGAGTAACATTGATGGTTTTTAATTATCAGGTTGATTTGTAACCTTGATATTTGAGTGGTAGACTCTCAAACATGCAAACTTAAGTGTGAATACAACAGAACTGTATACAACAAATAAACAACCGACTGTTTTCCAGTAGACATGGTTAACTTTTATCCCGAGTTCATCTGCTACATGCTGCAACTGGCTAGGTCGAGTTCAGAGGGGTTGAATGTTATTGAGGTCAACTCATGAAATACTGTTGAAGGTAGGGCTGCAACTACAGATTATTTTAATTTCATTATTGATTAATCAGATTTTTGTCTATAAAATGTCAGAAAATAGTGAAAATGATTTGATTTCGCAGAGCCTAAGGTGACATCTTTGAATGTCATGTTTTGTCCAATTAACAGTCCAAAATCCAAAGATATTCAGTTTAATATCATGTATGATGCAAAAAAGCTTAAAATCATTTTAAAAAATAAAAAATAAAAAAAAAATACTAGAGCAATTGTTCAATTATCAGAATAGTTGCCGATTAATTTTCTGTCGATCGACTAATCTGTTTGCAGCAGCTTTATTTGTATTTTATCAGACATTAAAAACAGACACAACTTTGCTTCCTTTTAAGCACTAAAAATGAGCTAAGAAAAGTTTTTTTATTAGGTGCGATTCAGTTCATGCTTTTAGTTTTCAATAGTTTCCTTTAGCTTTCAAGTATCAAACTTTTAACACTTTGCTAATCATAAAGAGAGTTTTTTTAAAGGGGCCGTAACAACATCTGCTGTTTTCCATCTAATACAAGACTCTGGATTAGTGCATAATTGAACAAGTCACTAGAGATGTTGTTAAATCTTTCCAACCATGAAGTTTCTCCAGCTGTTGAGTTGAGATGATATTGTCTGTTTTTGTTGCATTTGCTATTGACTGCTTTAGTTTTGTTATTTATCCAAATGAGCCGAGAGACTATAGTTTCTAAAGTCTCTAAAATGTAATGTTTAGGGCTGCAAATAAGGATTGTTTTCTTGATTGAATAATCTACAGATTATTTTTCAAACTAATTGCTTATTCATTTCATCTAAACAGTGTCAAAAATGGTAAAAAAGCTAGATCTTCAAATTGCTAGTGTTGACTGACCAGTGGTCCAAAACCCAATTACTCAATTACAATTAAATAGAACAAAGAAAAGCATCAAATCCTCAAATTAGAGAAGGGATGATCAGAGAATGTTTGACATTTTTGATGATAAATGACTTTCCTTTTCTTATTAAAATTGTATGTGAACTGAGTGTTGTAATAAGTTAGAAAATATTGAATTTAAAATGTGAATTTTGTGAATCGACACATTTAGTTTTGTTTACAATGTAGTCAAAAAGGCTATTTAATCTGTAATCTAATATTCCCTCGAAGCTGTAATAAAAAATACAATAAACTCAGCTCAGTCTTTAACTGAGGTATGGCATTGCAGTGTATATGTGGATGTATATTAGACCTGTTACATGTGACTGTAGGTCAACTTACAGCAGCCGATTGCAGCCACAGCTAGATATAGCAAAGGCTCAAGGCTACAGAACAGAAAGTCTGTGAGATTGACTGCCAATAATAGCAAACCGTTAGCAGCACTTTGCTCACCAACATTCTTTCTCTTAGTCTCCTGCTTTTCTCCTGTCTTCTTTGTCTAACTCGCATCTCCCATCAGGAAAGCTTTTCTCAGGTCAAATCAGCTTTGTCTGCTTGGCATGTAATTGATGACGCACAAGTGCGTTGTGTGTGCGTGCACCCCCTTGCACGTGTCTGTGTGCATTGCTAATGTTTCTGAATTTATCTCCTCCCACACCATATTGGCAGGTGTGTCTCGTCTGCCAGATTGGTGTATGTGAGACGCATTCAGCCGACTGTGCTATTGGCGCAGACATTTTTTTTAATGAGCGCCATCTGTGCACATCCTGCTCCAAACCAAATACAGCCCTACCTGTGTGTTGGTTTGTGTCTGTGGTCCTCAGATGCCTCTGTTTGTTAATCTACACTTCCTGATACCTTTTTCTGTCACTCATCTGTGATGTGTCCAGCAGGCTATCCAGGGGGTTATCCTGCCACGGCTCCCACCTATACACCCAACCTCTATCAAACAGGCAGTCCTGGGTATCCACCAGGTGAGCTCTAACACACACATCCAGATACATACACACAGGCCATTTGATGATTCTGTTCATATTTAACAAGGAAATTTCTAGGGAATTAAAAAGCTGTCAGTTTACCCAGTTTTTACAGTTGATTAGTGGGATTTTGTCATCTTTCAAGGAAAAAAAAATCTTGGATATACACACAACAAATATGGCAACGAGTTAAGGGGAATCCATTGAAGTTTTGTGTTAGGGGTATCACACAGACACACTGGTATATGCAGATTATCATTACAACAACCAATCATCACATTTTAATGACTGCACTACAAGCATGTGTGTTTTTATTCTGTCTGCTCTTTGTGTCGGGTTCTCTGTAGGTGTTTGGGTATATATGACACTCTTTGTTTCTTTGTACAAAACAAAATAGAAAAATGTAAAGATACAGAGCAGAATTATAAAGGGTTAAAACATAAGGAAAGAATCCCTTTGAGAAGTAGATGTCATATTTCAGGAGCAAATAACTATATAAACAACAATCATGCAACAGTCATCTGTGCAAACCTAATTCTACAATACTGTTATGGATGTAAATTCACAATAAAAAACACACAAAGTGTTGCCAAAGAAGAGTTCCCTAAAAAATTTAAAAAGAAATAAAATGGATTGAGCTCCCAATTCGAGGAGCAAGGTAACACATTTTAAATTGGGCATTTTAAGCTGATGACTTTTCCTGGTTTGGTAGCTATGAATAGTGCCAAGGTTGCTGTAATAATCATTAAAGTTTTAAAATAATAATGTATAAACTGAACAACCTATACATTTGTCTCAGAATATGTTAATCATGCTGATGAGTAACCACTGAATCCCAATTAAGACTCTGAAAATCAATCGAGTAATGTGTTGGTGTGGAATGAAAGTTACTCAGCGTTTAGGATGAGACTTTGCTAACTCTTGATATGCTGAATAAATTACACACTGATGGAATATAATTTCAAGTCAAGAGGATCCATTACTGCTGCTGCTTTATATTGCTGCATGATGATGCATTGAATGTATCCGTTAATTATGCATCATTATCCTAAAGCAAATGTTTTCCTACATTTTTAATAAGTTATTTGTGAATAATATACCAGCGTTGCCTAGAAAAAAATTCATGTAACACTACAATCACTCTTGCTTCTCTTTTATCACAATTTGTTGTGAGTCAGTCAGAAGGTCGTTTAGAGCTGCACACCGGTTGCATTAATGTGAAGGCAGCGTGGATTAAAAGTGATCCCGGACTAAAGAGCATTGATGGTGAAGGAATGGGAAGCTAGCCAGTAACAGCTGCCAGTGGCCTTATAGCAGCAGATAGGTACTCTGCTGGGGTTCAGTGTCTGGTCCCAATAGCAGATGGGAATAACAGTTGTCTCAGTGCTTTCCAGACACGGTGTGTCTGTATTGATATAGATAGTTTAGTGCAGCGGGGTCTTGAACTTTTTAGCCTAAAAACCCAGATTGAGTGAACACAACCTCACTTGGGTCTTTTGTCATGAACACTGTTATTTGGGGATATTCCAGAAATAGTAGGAGGACACAGTTTGGATCCAAAAACAAAGGAGTACTACTATATTGCTATTGTCAAAGGAGCTGATCATTGGTGGTGAGTCAGTTTTATAAAGAGATTTGTTAATTTGTTCGCTCAAAGCATCTTAGTGAATACCTAAACCAAAAATCTAAAGGTACCGAAGAGGTGGAAAGACACCAAGGAGACTTCTACAAGGACAAACTCAATATGAAACCATTTCAGTCAAGTGTAATCAACAACATCGGGTACACAAACCGAAGAAACTTAGCAAAATACAGTAAAAACACATGATTGGTGAACTGACCATGTGAAGACAAAAGGAAAAATCGAATAATCTGGAACATCGGTGTGAAAAATAAAGGAATAATAAATTGGTACTGTCGATAAGATGTTTTTCCAAATGGATTTTGAAGACAATGAAGTTGGTGACACAAAAGATGAGAGAGGGATCTCTGTTTTATACTAGAATAGTAAAAAAAAAAACAATAAAGTGAAAATAAAGTGCTTTGAAGCCCAAAAAGAAAATGAGTGATGTCTTGAGATTGATTTTAAAAAAAATGCTTAGTTTTTGGAAACCATGGTGAATAGTTACTAGACTTGGTTCCTTTTGTGAAGAAATTATGCTGAATTTTAAGTATCTTACCAACGTAGGATGGGTTTGTAGATTTCATCTGTGCTGCTTTTGAAGCCCCTCGCCTCTTGTCCCCTCCCCCAGTGTTGTTTTATCTTTTGGGAGTCTAACAAAATATCTGCTATTCTTTGGCACCCAGCTTTCTTCCAACTGAAGTGTACCTAATTATTGAGTTTAAATCAGCAGCAGTAATGTTTCTCTCTAAATGTATAGTGAGATTAAAATATGCGTATCTAGACAAGAATCAATCTGAAACCAGCCAGCCGTGGTCTGATTTAGAAACGTGTCTTGGTCAATGTCATTATATCTCAAGACCATTGAATAGACAAACTGTTTTTCTATCAGCAGGGCTTTTGTGTAATTGTCACACACCATTGTCCTCTAATGCCCTGCATGCATGTTAGAGCAAAGAATGTGTGTGTGCATACTCACACACACACACACACACACATACACACACACACACACTTTTAGACACACATAGCAGCTCCAGCATCTCTTTGTTCCCTTGTCCTTGTGTGAGAGAAGCGCTTTCATAAGCTCCGCAGCAGCACTAGCTAGTAGCATGTTTGACCTTCAGGCTCCTCCGAGTGGCGGATCAGTGGAACTGCAGCCAGCAGCAAACAAGAATGCAGATGCCTTCACTCTGCTTTTCAATCAGTCATGTTGGGCTTGTTAAAAGGTGGATACGTTTAAATCATTTTATAATGGTGTGTTTCTGTGGGTTTCACAGCCTGCTTTAATGAATTTGGACCATTAAAAGGTGAATATACTCCATATACATTGACTACACAAGTACTGTCTTCAGCAGTAAACAATACAAATATGCCATCTTCAAAGGTCATGGTAAAACTGGCCGAATGAGGTTTTTTTAAGATGCACAAACTCAAACACAGCATAAAATGTTGTTTAGAGACTTCCGTGACAAGACGGCACCAGTCCCCCATCTGGTGGATTGTGTAGGTAATGAAAATAATAAAACAACACATTGTTGTAGAGGGGATTTTCATGTTTTTGAGGCAAATTGGTATGAATATGTATGTTACTCATTTGGTTTCTATTGCCCCCCATAAATCCCTGATATTGTTTTGTGGTTGATTCATATTGTTGGCTTATATCTTCCCTTGGTATACCATATCTAAATACAATATTAAACAGTCATCCCACTGAGGTTCAGTTTAGAATTGCCTTTTGGGCTGGTGGTGACATGCTGCATTGTAAAAAACTGGAAAAAAAAAAAAAAAGAAAGTCTTAAAAGGAGGGGTTGTTGGAAGTGATGATGGTTTAGGGTGAGGGGTTTTTTTTCAGGCAGCTCATCAAATTGCAGACAGACACAGTTAGCAATTAGCTGGTAGTGGAACATTTAGTAGCTAAAGAGTTGGTGGAGAGCAGAAAATCACTTATTGCAAACAAAATCTCATCATTTAATTAGTAAATCACTCTAATCTAATTTATTTCTAACTTTTCTCCCTTATTTTTCCTTATTTTAGGATATACTCCAGCAGGCACCCCATACAAAGTGCCCCCTACTCAGTCAAATGGAGCGCCCCCTCCCTACACCCCGACCCCCACCCCATACCCGACAGCTATGTACCCCATCCGCAGTGCCTACCCTCAGCAGAACATATACGCACAGGTAAGGATACGAGGTACTCTGTCCTTCGCTGCCGACAAATGTTGATCAGGGTTTTTTGTCTTTGACCTGTTCAACTGCCACTTCGCTTTAGTAAATGCTGTTATGTTGCCTGGACAGTTGATGATATTTTAAGGCACATTAAAAACGGTCTGGTCTGTCATCTTTGCAATAGTTTAATTTTCAGGAAACCATTCGGCTCTAAAGACAGTCACTTTTGTGTTATGTGCAACAGTGTTAGGTATTAACTGTGGTTTAATCAAGGATGAAGAATTCTTTGAATGTTAATGTTGTTTTGTGTTGAGAATCAAGTTTTTCAGTCGTCTTAAGCTAAGCTAAGGACCTCCAAAACCTAAAACTTAAAAAAAATAACAACACTTTCATGTTTGTGCTTCCACAGCATCTGACAGATTGGACAAAGTAGACTGACAGGAGATTTTAAAAGCACTGGCTTAGTTTGAGATGCAGTTACGCACGGCAAGACAAAAGAGCAATCATGTTCTGCATAATTTACTGCTGTACGACTGTGCAAAAAAATTGAACAGAAGGATGAAAAGAGGAGAGGCAGGAAGAGAGATGGAAAGTACCAGAAAGGCAAGATGCCCAAAGCAGTGATAGTCTGCTGAGTGTTGGATTTCTACTTTTCTGAAACTGTTTCTGCTGTAGGGATGCAGATAAAGTCCCAGAGTCCCATCAAAGGATCCTGCGGTGCCAATTGACCAATAGTAGATTAAATGTCCTCAAATAAATATTTAAATTTTGTAGTAAGCTTTCTATATCATTCACCCTCTGCCTCATCAACTGTCCCGACTGTTTCAACAGGGAGCGTACTATACCCAACCAGTGTATGCGGCCCAGCCACACGTGATCCATCACACCACCGTGGTGCAGCCCAACAGCATCCCCTCCACAGCCCTGTACCCTGCCCCCGTCCCTGTACCTGCTCCTCGCAACAACGGCATGGCTGCCATGGGGATGGTAGCTGGGACAACCATGGCCATGAGTGCAGGTACCACCAGAAACATCAACTCCAAATATTTTGTCATTTCAGGTTTTATTGGCAGTAATGTTTTAACTATTTATTTTGAGAGAGAAGCTTTCATATGTCAGATTTTATGTGCTTGGCAGGTTCAGGTCAGCATACCATATAAAGATGTTTATAAATAGATTTTTGACATTCAGTTATCCAGCCAACGTCTTTTAGTGGGAAATTTATTGGTACAAGGTCAGTAGAAAAGTATTTAATTAGCAATGGAGTAAATTCAGATGTCATATCTGATATAAAAAAAAAAGAAAAATGCTTGAAAAATGAGGGAAAATATTCAAAAATACTTGAATAGATCTAAAAAATGATGATGTTGTTGTCTCTCTCTCTCTGTAATCGAGCCTTCCTCACTGTTCAGCAGATGGATTCATAAATGACTAAAACTCATAGTTAATGGTGTCATTAACTTCCTGTAGGGACCCTGCTGACAACGCCCCAGCACGCCCCGATCGGAGCACACCCAGTTACTGTGCCAACCTACAGGCCCCAAGGGACACCTGGGTACAGCTACGTACCGCCTCACTGGTAGAGCCCACCCATCATGTGAGTGTCTGCACCTCCCGCTGTCCGCTTTCTCTTCTTTGAGATGTTCCTCGCCACCCCAATTTTCTCTCCTCCATCTGTTTCCTCCTGTCTCCCCGACCCCTCCTCCTCCTCCTCCTCCTCCTCCTTTTTCATTCCTTTTTTTTTTTTTTTTTTGTTCATGTGTTGTCTCTTTGACTTGAACAAACTGTGCCGCCTCACATTCCCCCCCCCCCCCCTGTTCTTTAGAGGTCTGAGGCGCTCTTAAATCAATCACCAATGTGTACCTTCGCTCTTCTTTCCCACCAGATCTGGAGTCCACCATCGTATGCAACTGCTCAAATCTTACACGGGCTCCCTATGGTAACCATGGGAACTCGGCACCTGTCTGCAAGAACAAAACTAAAGTGCAACAGCCACTTTACCATTATTGTTATTGTTATTATGCGACATTCTCTAACGTTTTTACAAAAGCTGCTTTTATTTTTTCTTTTTTCTCTGTTCATTTGCCAACCAGTCATTACCTTATTTTTTACGGTTGTTTTTTTTTTTTTTTTTTTTAATGATTTTTTTTTCTTTCCTCATTTTCTTTTGCTGTGTCTGTCATCGGAACTCCAGAAGGACTCTTGACCAATCACGGGTGTCGGTTGCTCCTGTTTGTGTTGTGCTGGTGTGTGTGGTCCTGCCTGCTGCTCAGTTGGCTGGAAAATATCGGGCACTTATTCCTCATTATCATCTCCATCAGTCACTACAAAGATTTATTGACTTATGCTGCCAAATTTTCTAACGACTAGATATCAGCACAGGGTTTTAACACAATTAGGATTTTTTTGTTTTGTTTTGTTTTTTGCAGGTTATTTAATTTTTAATATACTCTCTTTTTACCACACCCAGTTGAATGACCTTTGCTTTTTTCCTGTAGACTTTTTCCTACTTTTGTTCCTCTTCTTCATCCTTTTTTTTATCCACTTTGTTTCATTTTCAGTTTAATCTGTCGTCTTCCAGCACATTAGCTGTCTGTCCGGCAGTAGTCAGTATGTCATCCCTGTTGTTATGTCTCCATATGAGTGCTGTGTCACTATGAACAGAGCACTTACCAACCATTATCCCATCCTGCTGCGTGTCCCACTGTGTCCACATTAGCATAATATCCAGTGTACACTAAGGAAACATCACCTACTTCATGCTACATACTATGCAGGCTAGTATGTTGTGACACTATTGAAATCTTAATCTAGCTAGAGAACATTTTGGGGTCGTCCGGGTCATGTCAGCTTTTTATGTGGTTAGCGTAGGTCAAAACATTTAGAAAATGTAAAAATATTTATGATAACCGTGTCAACAGCATGGGTGGTCGTGCACACTTTCACACACATACACGCAAGCATGAACACGCGCAGGGGCTCCTGCGGCGTGTCGGAAACACACGATCACTTAGTGGCACTTACTGTACAGTACCTCCAGTTATGTCGTTACTGATCAATACATACATACACACACAAGCAAACACACACACAACATGGATCCTAGGGGTGTGCATGGCAGACACAGCCAGCAGAGAAGGAGTTTAAAGGGATTGTGTTGGCAGCGGGAGAAGAGAGCAGGATGAGACAGAGAGAGCAGACAAGGGAGGAGGAGGAGGAGGAAGAGGAGGAGACGACGACAACGTGGTCACAGTCATTTCATTTCAAGGCACAAGAAATTTGAGTTTGTGACATCTCACCTGCAAGAGACTGCACAGACACATTGCTGTTTGCACTACATGTGTTGTACTGTGGTTTCTCACTGTGATTATGTCGTCTTCTCCTTCTCTCTCCCAGAAGAGGACCAATAACCAAACACTCAACAAACAGAAAGTCAGACTCTGTGCATACAGTTTAAAAAATGGACAAGTTGAATACATGGGCCCGGCGGCTGGAAAGGATTTAATCCTTTAGTTCTGCAGTAACATCTGGATGCTTGTGCAAGCAGGAAATTGTGTCCAACCAGGCGGCTGCAGTGTGTGTACACATGGTCCATGTCATAAGGATGTTTTATTGTCAGAATTTAGGTCAGAAATTACAGTTATGGGCACTCCTCTGTGAGAGTGCATGAGCCAAATCAGAATACCATTATCACAAAAGTGCAGTGAGGGTGCAGTGTCACTCAGTCACTTGCTTTTAAACCAGTTTGGTCCTTCTTGGGGGGGTCAGGAGCAAAGCAGCACGATCCCACCAGGGGCTTTTAGTAGTTTTTATGAATAAAGAATGATACATTTGTTCAATGTGCTCATTTCTGCAAGAGGCTGTGATTTACACACATCTGCTTTTACTCACTGCATGAAAACATCCTCTACTTTTAAAAATCCAGCATAAACTAGATTTTAAGCAAATAGTCATTAGATGAGGATAATATTTAAGACAATGAGACGTGGACCCTATAGAGCAATTTACCATTTCTTTATTGCATTATTTATGCTCCTACACGCAGTATGATGATCCATCTTAATCGAACTCTGCAGTGAGTCTTTGTTTATTGGTTCTTGGCTTGAGAAAAGGGAGGTGAAAGGGTGGTGTTGGTGGAGTTTAATACATAGGTTAGGCCTGTGGCATTTTTCAGGATTTACACAATTAAAATAAGACTCAATTCACAACTTCATAATCTGTAGAGGACCGATTGGTATAACAAGAGCATTTACTGCGCGGGTATGTAGATGAAGTGGTTTGATATTGCAATAAAACAAGAGGGAATGCCTCCAACTGTTGACAAACAGTAATTATTTTATCAGCGTTTTGAATTGATTTTGAAAAAAATGCTTATTGTTGTAATCTCTTAACATGGACTACAGGCTCTGTATGCCCTCCATTCAATAATTATTACTGCTAAGAAGTGTAGAACATATCAAAAATTTGGGTATTGAATAACTTTGTGAGGAAATATTGCACAACATAAGAAGAAAAAAAAAACTTGATGACTATAATTTAATGCTAAGTAACAGGTACCTAGGCTTTTTAGTGCAAGAGGGAGGAAGAAGCAATTTATATTGTAATTAAAAATAAAATAAGGTCGAGTGTTTGAGGTATTCTTAGTCCAGATGTTTGTACACTAGTAGGTTAATTCTCAAGAAAATATTGCATAATACCGCTGTCGGATGAAAACCGTCTATGTTTGAGCCCTATTTTTAAAATGACCCTTGTATTTTAGAAGCCTGGTTATCAAGTGGATGTTATTAGGGTCATTAAATGCTACAACCATTTAAGGATCTTGTACATTTTAATCCCAGTAAAACGGAAAAAAAGAGATTGAAAAACTGGATTTTCTTGCGACAGCAGTAATGTTATTTGTCATTAGGATTTATTTAACCAACCACTACTTCTGTCAGTATTTCTCAATTAAACTTTATTTTCTTCTTTCCCTCTGGTCAATTGAGCATAATGGGTATGCATAATATTCAGGTGTATTTCACTATAGCATTGGATCTCTAAGTTTAAAAAAAAAAATGCAGTATATTTATACAGCAAGTGGTACAGTAATGTATTTCTAGCTAAGCATGGTTGCATCAGTGTGGCAGCTACTGTTTGTGCTTTTAATATATATATTTTTTTTTACCTCCTCTTCTGCATATTTGTCCTTTTACATATCTGTCACTGAGGGGGGAGAAGTTAAGACGAGGTCTGTAAATGAAGTTAGGACTTTGGAAAGCATTGAATGGAAAGCATTTTTGGTTGACTGAAGGAGGATACCGTTATGCTCCTTTTTAAAAACCGTCTTTGCTATCTATTTCTGCTCTGTGGGTGCAAAGATATTTGAATGATCAATGCCCTTTGTTCTGTGCCATATTTCACAAACTGTTGTTCAGTAAATATGTTTCTTTTCCTAAGTAACTGGTGAATTCTGAGTCCTTGTTAAGTCTAGCTTCCTGTGAATCTTGTTTTCTTAGTGCTGTCCTATTTCTCACATTGTTGTTGATGCATATTGCCTGTTTCACTTTTATCTTTCTTACTGTATCCTCCGTGTGTATCCTGTTTTCACTCTGTGCCACAAGCCTATTCAGAGGCCATTTTGCATCCCCCTACCCCAAACATTAAAACGTTTTGTTTTTATTACATTCAGGGATGCAAAATGATGTCGGATCACGTGTATCGCTCACCCCAGTATCCACTCTTCATCTTTTCTTCTAACCCTCTGCTCTCAAAATGTTTTTTTTGGCCTTTACGCGCTATCAGTCTGACCTTTGCAACCCTCACCACCCTGTCTGAGTAGCAGACATATTGAATTATATGATAGTCATCAAATTTGTGTCAACAATGGTGATAAGCTAATGTATTTTATTTGCATTAGTAATACTCCACTGAGCCTGTTTAAACACTAGATGTCGCCAGTGACAAAGTCTGGGACTGGCATCACTGTGATTCAAGGCTGTGAGCCAAAATGAAAAAATATCAATGTCTCATCTAATTTCAGTGGATATAAGCAGCTGTTTTGAGCACTGAGATATTTGAAGAAACTGACCTGTTCCAAATTAAATGTTTTGTTGCTTGGAGATTTTCAGAAATACAATTTTAGACAAGAACAAGACACTAATATTTTATTTGTGGTGTTAACACTTCCTACTAGGAGGAGTCGGTTGTTTGAGATGGTAATAAGAGATTTTTCCCCTTATGGGCAGTGGACCGGTGCTCTTAAAAACAGTAATTGTGTTTTTAATGTGGAAGCTCAGTAGAGATGCAGAGCCACAGAGCATTCAGGTTAGTTAAAGGAAAACAACTCAGCAGTTTGTTTTCCAGGGTGGTGAAACTGCTTCCTCATTTCACTTCATTCCTTGCTTCTCATTTATTTAAATTTGCACTTAAGTGAAAATGGACAGTTGAACACTTCAAAGTGTTTAGGGGAGAAATGCAAAGTTGTCTTAATCATGGTCTTTTATAATCTTTTTTTTTTTTTACTTTCCTCTCTCTTCCTCTGTGACATTTCCAAGCATTGAAAGGTGGTAACTTTAATGATAATTACTTCTTTTGTTTTTGTTTTCAGTATATTTTTATTTTGCATTTTTTCACTTTGATAGTGAAAATGCGACAGAACCATTCATAACACATCTCTCCTGTCCTTCCATCTTCACTCTCCCCCCCTCCCCCCTTCTTTTTTTGCCTTGCAGTTGCTAAGTCTTAGTTTTTTCATGAATATAAATTAAAACACTACTATCACAGTGAATAGTAGGCTCTTAAATGTCTTTGATGTTCTGCTGCAGCTTTTTAATTTCAATTTGTCAGAGATATTTCTTAGTTTAATTTGACACTAAATGTGATGCAAAAAGTGGAAATTCCTTGTCTTCCAAAAAAAAAAAAAAGCGTACTTGTATCCCCCCCCGGATCGAGTATTAGGAACAACCCCATCTTTGGAAGTTTTAGTTTGGTACCCAGTTTGCACATGCTATGGTATATCTGTTACCGTAAGGTTGTGTTTGAAACTGAAGCCCAACGTCTGTTCAGCGTTGAGAGAAGTGAATTGTATGTTAGCTATTTGGTCCAGAGTGAAGGACCTGCGTCAGGCTTGTGATATGAAGTGTAAATCTGTTTTTAATTTTTGTTTTTTTATGTTTTTTTCTTTTGTTTGTTTTTTCGTTTTTTTTTTTTTTTTTTGAGGGTTTTTTTTAAAGATCAGTTAGTGATCTTAGTACTATAACTAAGCCAAGTTTGTAATTGTATATTTACTGTAAAATGTAGAACATTGAATAACTATTAAAATTTTCCTATAAAAGGAAGACTGTCTTGTGTGACTTTATTCAGAAAACTCTATGGTCGCATTAGCCATTATTATATTTGCTTGTAGAGTAAATCTCATTGAAAACGAACACAGATCTCATCATGAGTCACAAATCTGGCCAGAGTTTATTATATTACAGTTGAATTCTGCCCTAATATAATTTCACAAATGGTACAGTTCAGACCTAATCTGTGAATTTGAGTTTGATTTGTGCATCTCAGTAAACCGAATAGCAAAAAAAGACAATAGTGATGCTGTTATACAGAGACAAATCTGAGACCCAGTGATATATGAGCACATTTTCATATTCAGAGCAGGAAGCACAAAAATAAAATAAGCAAATAATTTCTCACCAAACTCTGGAAAGTGTCGTCTGATGACATAAAGTACTAATGTTCTGGTTTCCAGTTGAAAGGATAATTCATAATTTCTCATTGTCATCAAATGATTGAGATGATCAAAACCAGAAACCTCAATCCATCGGTATTTCTTTCTGACTTCCCTGCTGTACTTGTGGCACAAACCAATTATGTAAATCTTTAAAAAAGGGTCAAAACTACATAGTAGAAAAAAAGGTGACGTAGTTTCCTTAAACAGCAGGACACTAGTTTTCAGCAAATGTAACTGAAACAGGAGTTAATGGTGCCTTTGTTGGGGACTATTTTCAGCTGTGGAGTAATATGCATTTTGTGCACTATTGAGTCTTTACAGCAGCAGGATTGTGTAATTGAGATAATTTCTTTGTTTTTGGAATGAACTACAGTGCTCGTGTTCATAGAATTTTGACAAAACTGAAGGTCAAGGAGGGAAAAGATTTATCAGACTACAGCTACATACACTGTTAGCAAGAGAAATTTTTTGTTGGTTTAGAAGTTTTCATGGAATTTGTTCACGATAAAAATAAAGAATTTCACCAGCTGTATCCTTTTAAGTAGTCAGATTTCTGTTTATGGTACAAAATCATTTTAATCATGTGCTTTAAAATCTGTTTCCACACTTCATTTTTCTACATGCCTCTCCAAGAACAGGCACAAACACAAAACAGGCTCAAAAGACACAAACACTGATAACATTTGCAAAACTTTAAAAAAAATGCAGTCTCCAATTTGAAAAAAAAAAAAGGAAAGCATTGTGTCATTTGTGGCTGAAAAAGAATGACAAACAGACCATTCACTCTTTCACTTCTCTCTCGAACCATCACCAGACATCCGACTGGGTTGTGTAACACTAACCACCGTTCATACACATACACGCACTGCTGCTGAACAAACACTGACACACGCCTCTTTAATGCACAGTGCCCCGCCAAACGTACACAACTTCATAAATTTACCCTTTTGTGCAGTGACAGTGCTGTGTCTGAGTGGTTTGCAGAAGTCTCTGAAGAAAAGATGCTTATTTGTCATTAAATACAGTATATTAAGCCTTTGTAGATGGGTGAGAGGTAAAGTATTTCTTAGCCAGAAAACGGTGTTGAATCACATGTTAATTGCCTGTGCAATATCATTTCCCTGTTCACTATCTCGTCTGCTCTCATCTTCCTCTTTCTTTTTCACAGTCACACATACAGTTGTTGCTTCTCCAATCAATGCTACAATATGACCCATCAATCAAAACTATATGTATATATAGAATATATACACCACCTTTCATACAAGAAATGCACTGAAAGTCAAAAGACTTGGAGCAGCAAATTGAATCTCATTATTCATGTGTAAAAGCATAACAGAAAAAAGGAGAAAACAAATAAAATTAATGCAAAAAGATGTTAAAAAGAAACGAAAAGATTTCAATTTTGCCAAATAGGAAGAAAAAAAAGGGTACAGACTGATAACAGTGAGACAAGAAGTGTCAGAATGTAGTTGAGGTAATGAGTGTCGGTGATGAGTGAACCTATAATGAGAATGACGGTGGTCATTCTCATTATAGGTTCATTATTGACTTAGTTTGGCATGTTGCTTCCTCTGTCGTCCGCTGGGAACAGGTCAGATCATATGGCAACACATGGCCTCTCAGCATGAGATTTAACCCTTTTGTATGAGATTGTGCTCTATAAATAAAACTCTTCAAGTGGATTCATCAGTGGCTACTTGAAAAGAGGGACCGTATCTGCCTCGGATCTGTCTTCATCTCCAGCTTGGTATCAGCATGTTTTCTTTGAGTCTGTTGTGCTCTTGTTTCAACTGGTGATTGAAGTTAAGTTGTTGCAGCTAAGACATTTTACAGTTTATGTGTCAGGATGTTATTTCTATAGAAATATTTATCTCATAAAAGCCCGTCAGCAGCATAATCTGATTAAGACTCAAATCAAAGTACAGGCTTTATTGCAATGTAGGGAAAAATGTTTTTTTTAAAAGACATAAAAACATACATTATAATATTTTCCCATAATGCAGCCTCTTTCTAACCAGTATTGCCAGCTGCTTAAGTTTTTACTTCTGATCTCTGATAATATGAACACCTCATCTTGTAGATTCCACCTGATATTCAAAAGGAGAGAAAATCTGCAATTTAAGATACGTTTTGTTCCTAAATAAAAAAAAATTCAGGCCAAGACTGAATCATGATCTTCAAACTGTATTTGTGCCTTTAATTCTGGGTTTCCAATTTAATATAGTTCTTCTTTAATGAGACCTATAGTGCAATAGTTCCTGTGCAGTGTGTATGTTTTAAGGGTGCCATCACTACATATGTTGCGCTAGTCGACTGTTAGTGCAAGAACAGTCAGACTGCCATCTGTTTATTCAGCTGACATGTACAAAATACACACTGGTCTTTAAGAAGACATCTGGTAAATCGATACATCATAACATCCTGCATCCTGCTGCAGATGACTCTCTCAAACATACATACTGGACATGTTGTACTTAACATAGACACATACAATTAGTTCTGACATTAGACAGTAGTTTTAGGGTTTTGAAATTCAACTGACAGCGACTGATAGCCTGGGAAAACTGGCTTCAGGTTGTAAAAACATTCCATCTCTCACTTCACAGAATACGGAGGCGTTTACGGGACTGCAATACTGTGAGGAACATGAAGTCACAGACCGGAAAGTTTGTAATGAGGAATTGATGATTTAGCTCAAGTGGTACACACGACCTGGGTCACACAGGGTCATCTGAGTATTTTCCATGAAAAGTCTTTTGTGGGAAACAACACACAATGATTATTTGATTTGGCTTTTGGTTGTTTGAAATAAATTTCAGTGACTTCAGATTGAGTTTGTAGATATGCTGCAAAGTTATGACACTCTGGATTTCACCAGAATACTACTGATTTAACAGCTTAGTCTCCTTGTGTTAGTAAAGTTCAAACTTATTGTCCAAATTTGCTGAATTAGCTCTGAGCAACTTGCGTTTAAAGGGAAATAAATTCTACTTCCCCATCTGCATGTCTCAATTTCAAAATGACTAATCAGAGCAGTTCATTCAGTCTGTTGGATGTCAGTCAACTGTCAGTGTGATCTTGCTGAGCATTTGTAAATTTAATTATCTAAGTGACTCTCTTTCATATATTCATTTTCTCAATCGGTGACAGAGAAAAAGCAGATATATTGCTATATTTCTTGACCATATTGGTCTTTTTATTGTCTCTTGTCCAGTCCTATTTCCACTCTTCATACATACTCTAAGTTTGCTACAGTTGGCATTTAGTCTTATTGAACCTTATTTCAACCCCTTGACTAACATCCCTTTTCTGTTTATTTTGGTTATAACATCTGTGCACCTGTGACGGATTTTTGTGCCACATCAGTTGACTCGAATTGTTGTGTTCATGGTATAAATGTGTGAAGATATTATTTAAATTTAGCAACACAGATGGTTTTTATGCTGTTACGTCAAAGGTGTGGTCAAAGATAATAGTAGCCAGTGTTACATAGTTAAGTCGTCTTGTTCTCTTTTTCCCAGCAGTCCCTAATTTCTGTGAACGCTACAGTTCACTTGAGTTCAAACCAACAAACACTCTCATTTATTAAAAAAAACAAAATCAAGGAAGTCTTGCTGAATATTTGTCCTTAAGTGGTGCAGACAACCATGGAAAAAAATGAAAGCAATGCCTTAGTTTTTGGGAAAAAAACATGGAAAAAACTAAGGCAATGCCTTCATTTTTTCCCATGGTCGTCTGTACCACTTAAGGACAAATATTCAGCAAGACTTCCTGGATTTTGTTTTTTTATGTTTTCACCTGCCCTGCTAAAGAGCACCTGTTGCACAAGCCGACAGAACCATGCAGCGCTTCCTCCTCCTGTTGTGGAACTCTCATTTATTATTTTGTGTCTCACAAACAAACATTCACTTATATAAGAGACTTGTCAGCATGCAGCCTCTGAGGGTTTGTTAATATAAATCCAGCAATCTGTTCAGTTCAGTAAAATAATATTTGAAGAATGACAGTGAATGCTTTTACTGTCAACAGACAAGACCAACCAACACAAGACAGTCTGGCCAAACAGGAAGATCTAAACCATCGTGTTATGGCTCATATTCTGATTTCCAGGCGTCAGCTCAGATCTTTGTTGACAGCTGCAGTGAGCGAAGTCGGTTCAAATCGATCATTCATGCTCGAATAAGCCATAAATGAAAAATAGAGGGGAGTGACTCAAAAGAAACATGACAACAGACAGTTCTCCTCTCTGTCAATAACCTCTGATATTGAAATGTATGTTAAAAATAAATAAATACTAAGAGTGATGGAGTCATGATGAGGCCAAAAGCAAGAGTACATAACATACTACAATGTTTTAGGTAAAGTTTTAAGGCCAGCTTGAAAACACAAATATGGAATCACTGTTTTTCTTCATGCCTCAGTCACTTGACGTCTTGGCCAGGACCCAAAACACAGCTAATACTTCCGTTGTCAGTAACATGTGGTTTTCAACTCTTCGTATTCCAGTGAATATCTACAGTATTTATCTGGAACTGGGAGTTGGTCTCCTTTATTTTATTTAGAGAACTCAGAGGAATGATGTCTTAGCTCGTGTTTCAAAAATGCACTAGTTGTCCAGAGGTCTTACAGCTGTTCTTACCTGTATATTCTGAGCTGTACCACTGCATTGACATGGACACTCGAAATGTTAATGCTTTAGGTGTGATTGACAGAAAATGTGCCTCACATATGCAACTCTCTTGGCTTAATATGGGAAACCCAACCTTTTTTTTTTTTTGTCACTGACACCAGTTTGTGCTTTGTGATGTTTCTAGGAGGCTAATCGTGTTGTCCAACACTATGGTGTCCTAAATTTGTGACCACATCTTATCAGCTGTACTCTGATGGGGAAATGGATGCTGTGCAGGAAACAACAATGCTGACAAATCAAATAAGAGAACAATACGAGTCTCATAAAATCCCAATTAGATGAGACACAGTGATACACACAAAAACCAGCCCTGTCTCTCTTCTTTATGTTTACCAATGTTTAATATCACTTAGCTGCAAACAGAATCGAAGATGTTTGTTAATTGGATTGTATAATTGAAACAATGACCATATGGTCAATTTATAGCAAGTATAGTCTCCTATAGTCTCTATAGTGTGTTGAAATGTACACATGGAGAATATTTTAAAGGTTGATTCCTGTATCTTTAATGTATTTAAAAATCCTCACCAGAATTTTGTTCCTGGAAATTTGTAGAAGGTTTATACAGCATTTACATGTTTATCTTGGCAAGTAAACTTTACATAAAATAGTTGAACTATTAACTGAATACATAAAAGCATTGAGTCTGTATTTTTATAAAATTTTGCAGACTCTTGTGGTGGTGTCTGCTCAAACTTGGTAGGACATGGGTGGAACTTCAGCTCATGACATCTATTAATTAAATCCTGGCCATGCTTCACCACTGGCACTTACAAACTGGCTGTAACAGTACTGATTTACATTTTTAAGTCCATTTTTAGCAACTTGTGGTTTGGTTCTTTCACCACAGTTTACTGATGATGTCGTTTTAAGCATAAATATTGTTGCGCTGTGATATGGAACGGTGATTCAACTGTTAACAGAAATGTTTGAAGTCATTTTTAAGTGCATCTGCAAAGCCAGGCAGTGGTGGAAGAAACACTCAGAGCATTTACTTACGTGAAAGTACCAATAGAGCCATGTAAAAATGCTCCATTACAAGTAAAAGTCCCACATGAAAATTAAAGTATTAAAGTAAAAGTACTAAATCACTATTTGGTGGAGCTGTTAACAACTCAGACATCTGAAATGTGACCCCGACTACACACTGCTTTTTGTAAAACATCAAAAACCCAAAAGGTTGGAAACCACTGGTTTCATCTTTAACAATGTTTTGTATTTTAAAAGCTTGTTATATAATCCATTGTGTCAAATCTTCATCTGAAAAGAAACTAAAGCTGTCAAATAAATGTAGTACAATAGTTCCCTCTGAAATGTAGTGGAGTGCAAGTACAAAGTAGCTTAACATGGAAAGTACAAATACCTCAAATTTGTACTTAAGTAAATGTACTTAGTTACTTTCCACTACTTGAAGTTTTATGAAACTTCAGAGGACTTTTAAAGTATTCCCCTTGTGACCTTGGTTTAAAATGCTGACATATCAGGTTAAAAATAGATACATATATTTATGTTTTGCATCGCTCCCTTTACCCTGGTCTGGTGGGTCAAGGCTGACTGCGCGTGCGTGGCCCCGGCATGACTCTGGCTGTTGTGGCGCGCCGCAGTGGCAGGAACAGCAGTGAGTGTGTGAGAGGAGTGTGTGAGGACTGTGTGAAAAGTGTGTGCAGCCCACAGAGCTACTTTACAGCAGGTAGGTCCGGGACAGGATAAACTACGAGTTCAGACCACACTTGTACTCATTATTTGTGATATAAAACAGCTTGGAGTGCGTTCAGAGGGGTTTCTTTACTCTGGCTTTCCTTCACGCTGAACAGGTCTTTGTTGCTACACAGGAGAGGAAAGCAGCAGGACGGGTCTTGTGCCATGGCAGAGTCGCCAACTTGTTGATGTTGCCACTCAATTTTGTTGCAGTCAATCAAGGTAAGTTTACAGTTTTATGATTCCTCTTTCTCACTACGCCCCAAAGGAATGTAAAATCTCTAGCAAAGGTATTTATAACCAACCAAAACATAATATTCTCAGTGGGGATTAGCGTGTTCAGTCCATGTGGTGTCATTGTGATATCTTATTAAAGCATTATAGTTTTGTTGAGACATCTGAAACCTTGTCAAATGTATACAAGTCTCACCACAGTCAGGGAACAGTTGAAATGTTAATGAAACAAAACAGCAGGACGTTTCTGGTACTAAATAAACGCGCCACACACCCACCAAGCGTCATAAATGTCTGCTGTCATGATGGATGAAGGTTTGTATCCTGTGTGCAGCGAAGAACAGGTCATTTTACTGTGGTTATATTCTTGATAAGAGCTTGGCTGCCGTGATAACATCAGATTTGTTGCATCCCTTTCCTCTCAAGTGTTTTAATAAGGTTTAATGTTCTCTCTAAATCCGGGAGAGTAAAATAAACAGAGCCAAAGTGCTCTTGGGCAAGGCACTAATGCAAGCTACACAGCCTGCTGCAGTGCGCCGAGTTGTTATTGTGCACATACCAGGTGTGGGAACCACTGGACATACCAGGTGTGAATATGTGTGACGGCGTCTTGGTGAGGCTTGCAGGAATTAGTGTGACGTTTTGCAGAACTTCACCGAAAAAGGAAACGAAAAACATTTATTGTTGAGTCGGAAGTTTTGAACTGTAAAAATTGGGCCATAAAATCATACTGTGACACCGCCACAACCCCCATGAAGCTGGAGTACAGTTTTTCAGCTTGAGAAAAGGCGTGAAGTCACAGATAAAAAAAATTTCTGCAGAAACCTGTTCATGTTCATAAATCTCCACAAGACAAATATTTTTCAGAATTTAATCTAAACTATATATCACTTTAAATTTGTTTGGAATGTTAAGAACATAACGGATTACTGTTATGAATCTCACAATCTTGATAAATATTTTTTCAAACCAGAATTTCCAGTACAGTCAGAGATGTTTGACAACAACCAGTGTGTCTGCAGAATAACCATTAGTCTCTATTATCAGTATCAGCCATCTGAGAAAACCCAGTACAGTGTTTCAAAATACTGACTTCACATTAATATCTCAGTGCATCCTGCGCTGCAACAGCAGAGATGGTTTATACTTCACTGACTGAGAGGAAAAAGGCAACGTTACGGGGCATCGTCAAAGCAGGTAGTGACACTAAAAGACGTCCCATTAAGTGTGAGAGAAAGTGTGGGACATACAATACACAGCAGGCTATTATACATACAGTATTACCATTTACATCTATCTATGGCTGCAATTACTGATTATTTTCTTATCGATTTAGTTACTAATCGATTAGGTATTAGAAAATGTCAGAAAATGGTGAAAAATGGAGATCGCTGTTTCCCAGAGCCAAGCTGATGTCCTCAAAAGTCTTGTTTGGTCCAACTAACAGTCTATAACCCAAAGATATTCCGTTTATTATCATAGAGGACTAAAGAAACCAGAAAATATTCACATTTGAGAAGATGGAATCAGAGAATTTTCTTCTTGAAAAATGACTCAAAATGATTAATCAATTATCAAAATAGTTGGCGATTAATATAACAGTTGGCAACTAATCGCTTCATTGTTGCAGCTCTACATCTATACATCTGTGCATATAATAACTTCCCTTAAGACATAATGTGGATCATTTCTGCTGTTAATGAGAGATGTGAGGTTTTTTTTTTTTGCAATATTTTCTTGTTTAACACATTTATATGTCATTGTTTTCTTTATGCTTTTTATTTGAAAGGGCACTAAGCCTAACTCCAGTAAGAAGACACATCACAGCATTAATAACCAACAATTTGGAAGGGCTGCCATCTGTAAAGACCTGGCGCATTCACCATGGGAGTTACCGTTACTGTGTTTTTAGTTAAGATTCCTTACTGCCAGACAGTGGTCAGGCTTCTGTGGGTGTTTTGTCTGTCTGACTGGGAACAGACACTGGTTAAGAGACTCACAGACACAGTCAGTTAGGTGATAGAGCAGCAGAGAGAGACAAAGTTGTTTACAGGACAAGGTTAAGTGCACAGTACTGAGTAAATAAGCAAAAGCTCAGTGGCTGCTATCCTAAAGAAACCGCATCATTTAATATGATCGATATCTCTGTCCTCTCTGGCCAAAGTAGGATTTAGAGGGACGACTCTAATAATTTGTCTTAATTGGGAACCATAGCGACCAGAGCTCATGTTAAAAAACTACAGTACTCCGCAAGATGGTCAGAGATGTATTGGGTGATCAGTCTGTAAAGACATTTATGTTGTTTGTCCCTTTCTTTTTTACTTTACTGACTCACTGCTTTCACCAGAGCTGCATTCACATCCCTTCTGCACCACAAACCCATGACAACAGCCACCGCAGAGCCCAGGCAAACTGCTACTTACCAGTCTGTTAAGCTTTTGATAAGCTTCTGCCTGACGAAAGGTGTGTATCAAGACGTTACAGCAACTTGTTTGAAACAACATGTTTGTCTGTCAACACTTCGATCAACTAGTAACCCTTCAACACAAGTGCTTAGGAAGCCACAGAAGTAGAAAATATTAGTGTTTATGAGATGTTTTTGCATCTGCAACATGTATTTGTTGTGTATAATCCTAAACTAAATACGTATTTTAAGTTCCTTTTTATGAGTTTGTTACCATCACAGAAGGAACCTAGACCTCTGAATGTCCACCCACTTCTCTGATTTATTCAAATCTGTTTATTCCAGAAAACAGGTTCAACAAACTCCAAGTCAAACCTTGAACTCTGAGCTGATTAACCCCGAGATGGGAACCAGCTGATTGGAGTCAGTTCAATCAACTCTGACTTATGTTCAGGCTTAGTCAAGCGTGTGCATGATGAATGAAAAAAGCCAAAAAAAGCTTCCAATACTATGATTCACACTGGCAACAGGTAAATAAAAGGCAGAGCCTCCATTTGAATCCACTGGACGTAGAGATATTAATGCATGTGTATGCCAACGGTGCACATTTGTCTTTAAACAAAAGAACCTGAGTCAGAGCGAGAAGGGAAGGAGTGCTGTCCATTAATTCAATATTTACCAGACTTCCATTTCCTTAATAGATGATAAAGTGGTATCTGACTGTGTATCAGGCTTTAGCTACATTATATTTAAATACGTTTGTTCAGCTTTAATCTGATGGGAGACAAGGAGGCAGCAGCTGAAGATGAAAAATATGGTTAAAGATTTGAAAAATATATAGATCAAAGACTTAGAGATATGTGTTTGGTGATTTGTACTTGAAAAGTACACATGTTTAGACATGTATTTTGTATCTTGGCTCAACAGCATTCAGTGATGCTGCTCCATCCTGCTCACTCAGAAATATTGATCCTACGTGTCTAAAGCTTCATACCGATTCTTTTCTAAATTTAAACTGAGATGACACATTATGTATAATGAACATTTCAGTGCAGGAGCTGCTCTAACAAACTGACAGCTATCTTGTGTGCACAGAGTCACAGTGTTATAAAAGAAAGACATGCAGAGGTTTGATTCTGAGCTGAGGGTAAATTCACGCTGTGTAGGCTAATATGTGAACCTGAGAGCAAAAAACGCTGTTCAAACAAATGACTGATGGTGCATAAAAGCAGTAATGTTAGTACAGATACTCCTTGAGTAACAAACTAATATCCAACCAAGACTTTGATTCTGACAGACAGTAAACCTCCGCTAATTAATGAGCTTCGATATGCACTTTGATATGAACTGAATGAATGAAGAAATGTAACAGTGTGTCTGGCTCTATAAGACAGAAACTCAGGATTTGTTGCAGAAAACGTGCCAGCGAGCAAGAGCTTCACAGAGTCAGTTACCTTGGTAACTGACCCAGAGTTTAAGTTAACTCTCTTTCTGGAACTGAAAACCCAGAGTTTCCCTCATCTCAGGGCTAACAAACTCAGAGTTTTCACTAAACCCGCTTTCAGGAATACACCCCAGGCGTTGTGCTCATGGCGCATTGATACCATATGGCAGAATAGAAAGATTCCCATGTTAAGTAGTGAGTGACGTATCCATCCACAGAAGCTGTGGTTGCACTCGCCAGGAGCGGTTAACATTTTTCACTCCGATCAGACAAATATGTCGATTCAGGAGTTGTTATTTTTGTAAGACTACTAACAACAACTTGAACAGCTGCATCAATCACATCCTCACTTGTCACCGTTTTACTGACACAATTTTTCAGTGTTCATGAATGAGACCAGTTACCGAGTAGTGAGGGCAAAACAAAACCCCATAAATGAAACCTAACGAAAGTTTACATGCACACTAATATTCCACTATTATTCTGACTATGACAATATTCCAAATTTGATGCAGGTCATGTAAACAGCACATTCTGTTTGGATAATCCGAATTAGGCCTTATTCCAAATGTAGCATTTTCCGATTAAGACATTTGGAATATGCCAATATTATTTGGGTTTTAGCAGCATTATTTGAACATGTATACAGCGCATTCGGAATAGGCATCTTAATTGGGGTTTTTACCGCTGTTTGCGACACACGGCCCTCTCGCCTGTTTACCCCTGTGCAGGCAGAATGACATATGCTGGAGCAGGAAGGCAGACAGAGGAGAGGAATGAGAGGAGAGTGCAGAGCTGTTCAGGACGGGCTGGAAAGTGCGCCTTCCCCACGTCAGGGGTGGAGGGGATTGGTAATTATCTTGACTGATGTGACGATTCGGTGTGATGCAGCAGTGTAGTAAACATCATGGAACAACCTAGGTACTGGATGTGCCTGTAACTATAAATTTATTATACGAGTCATATCAATATCACTTATAAATATCAGGCAGCAGCTCACTAATGGTTTTCACCTTGCTGGTGTACTTCACACCTACAGAGATCTTGTGATTCCCGTTCCCACTGGAGCAATGTTGAAAACCCTCTGCATGTAAATGAGAATAGATAGTGGAATATTCATTTTCATTGGCCATGTAAACAGCCTAGTAGGAATATTGTCTTTGTTGGAATAAGGGCAAAAACCAGAATATTTTGTGCATGTAAACGTATTCATTGATCAATGCCTGACTATCCTGTCTCTGTAATGACTCAGAAAACACAGAACCCAAAAGCATGAATTCAGAGGCAGTTAACTGAGTGTCCAATATCTTTAATCAAGTCCAAAAAGCGGGCAGGGGTCAAAAAAACAGGCAGACAGGCAGATCAGGCAGACAAAACTGAGGGGAATAGAAAAAAATATTTTAACCGGTAATCAGGCAAGGTATCAGGCAGGGAATTGCTGGAAAGCTAGGCATAAAACTCTAGACAATCTGACAGAGGGTAAGTGAATCTGGTATATGAATGATTGACTGAAGAAGATCATGAGATATAGGCGTGGAGATGGGTGGGGGAGCTCAGGTAAGGGGAATAAAGTGATTGCAGGGCAGATGGGAGTGGCAGGATCTCTAACAACAGAAGAGTAAATGGTCACAGGGCAAAAAGCATAAATCACAGTCTCTATAAAGGTGAAGTCATGATAGTCTCAGTATATTACTTACACTCTGCTTTTGTTAGAGCTGTGTGTGGCAACCGCTTGACAACAATCACACACATGAGTCTTGTGTCACACACCTGATGAAATCCTTAGTCCAAATCCTTACAGCAACGTGCATCAACACGTCTTTGTCTACAAGTTACGGAAAATTATTACTTAGAAAGCGCTGTGTATTGTCATCTGCAGCTGTGTGTGTGATCCATATCACTTTGGAATGCGCTCGTGTCCATCTGTACTTTTTCAGTGGAGAAGATGTAACTGTTTAAACATTTTTAGATTCTTCCAGAAGGGATTTACTACACTAGATTCATGCATAAAGCACTCTCTCTCGCCATGCAATAATGCCCATATTTGTACTTAAACGTTTTGCACTTTTTCTGTGAAAGTGAAACAATCATTACGAACATCATTTTTCCCAGAATACCAAGAAAGGAGGATTAGCTCAAATGCGTGCTGCTTTCTTGGCAAGATGGCATGCGCTCTCTGAGAAAGTTTTTAAGTTGTTTATTAGGACAGTTGACTAATTGCAGTTCAGCCTCATGTAACAAACAAACATGCAACAAATTGTTTTATTCTCTTCTTGACCACACAGCAAGCAGTGTGCTTGTGTCAAACACCAGCCTTTCTCATCAGCCAAGTATTTATTTATGGTGCAGCTGATTAGTTTAATCATCTGCACCATAATGGCCACCAGGCCTGTCCTCAGGATTGATAGACTCTTATTAGTGTGACCGTATTATCTAAGATAATTAGTAAAATGTTTTGTTTCTTTCCTAATCTAGACAAACAGCTGTGATGTCTGCAACATGCAGTGTGTTTTGTCCGTGCAGTTGCATCTACATTTGTTGGGAAAATTAAATAATATTTGCTGTTCAGCAAAGAGGATGTTTATGTTTTCGTGCTGACATGTACAGTGTTGCTTGAAAGTTCATAAACCCTTTAGAATTTGCTCTATTTCTACATAAATATGAGCTAAAACGTGATCAGATTTCCATTCAAGTCCTAAAACTAATAAAGAGACATCAGTTAAACAAATGAGACAAAAGCCTTACACTTGTTCATTTATTTATTGAGGAAAATGATCCAATGTGTTGGAGTCGGGTGTCACAATCAAGGGTGAGTCTGGGAGGCCCTGCCTTATTTAAAGAAGAGAAATCTGGGTCTTCACTGTGAAACTCTGAGCTTCACAACACACGTTTGTGGAAGTGTGTCATGGCCCAAACAAAAGAGATTTCTGAGGACCTTAGAAGAAGAGTTGTTGATCCTCACCAAGCTGGAAAGGGGTACAAAACCATTTCTAGAGAGTTTAGGACTCCACCAGTCGACTGTCAGGCAGATCACGTACAAATTGAAGACATCCAACACAATTGTTACCCTACGCAGAAGTGGTCGAACAACAAAAATCACACCAAGAGCAGGCATGTAATAGTCCAGGAGGCCACAACGGACCCCAGGGTAACATCTAGGAAACTAAAGGCCTCTCTTGCAGTGGCTACAGTCGATGTTAATGAGTCCACTATCAGGAGAACATTGAACATCAATGGTGTACATGGCAGAGTTGCAAGGAGAAAGCCACTACTCTCCAACAAGAACATTGCTGCCGTCTACGGTTCGCTTAAGACCACATGGATAAACCAGAAGGTGATTAGAACAATGTTCTGTGAATGGATGAGACCAAAATTGAAATTTTTGGCTTGAATGAGAAGCGTTATGTTTGGCAATGAGCAAACATTGCATTCCAGCATAAGTTCTTTCTCCCATCTGTGAAACATAGTGGTGGTAGTATCATGGTTTGGGCTGCTTGGACAGCTTGTAATCATTGATGGAGCTATGAGTTCTGAGTTGTACCAGCAAATTCTACAGGAAAATGTCAAGGTATGAACTGAAGATCAGCAGAAAGTGTGTCATGCAGTAAGACAACAACACTAAACGCATAAGTCGTTCTACCAAAGAATGGTTAAAGCAGGAGAAAGATAATGTTTTGGAATGGCCGAGTCAAAGTCCTGACCTTAATCCTAAAGAAATTCTGTGAAAGAACCTGAGCATGTAGTTCATGCAAAGAAACCCACTAACATCCCTGAGTTGAGACTGTTCTGTAAGGACGAATGTGCTAAAATTCCTCCAAGCCGATATGCAGGGCTGATAAACAGTTACTGGAAACTGTTTGGTTGAAGTTATTGCTGCAAAAGGGGGTCACGCCAGTTACTGAAAGCAAGGGTTCACATACTTTTGCCTCCCACAAATATGTAAGATTGGATAATTTTCCTCAATAAATAAATGAAAAAGATGAAAGAAATGAAAACTTTTTTGTCTCACTTGTTTAATTGGGTTCACTTTATCTAGTTTTAGAACTTGTGTAAATGTCTGATCATGTTTTAGGTCATATTTATGCAGAAATACAGAAAATTCTAGAGGGTTCACAAACTTTCAAGAAGCACTGTACTTGCATATTTTGTACATGCAAGTCTCTATATTCGTCTATTTGTCAGACAAGTGTATTTAGCCTGTTTTCGTGTGTGTGTGTGGTTTCTGTATATTTATGTCTGCAAACCTGATTGTATGGTGCAGTCTATCATGTGTGATATTGATTTTTGTTTACTTCCTTTTCATTGTGTGCGTTATTTTTCAGATTTTTTACAGCCAAAGAATGAGTGTGAGTGAGTGAGTGAGTGAGTGAGTAAAGAGCAGTGGTCATGAACAGTCTAAGAGTATTTAGACTTAAACTTTCTCCTCAGCTCAGCATCTCTTCTCTGTTCATTTACATCTGCTGCTCTGTGTTTATTACAGAAACAGAGCATCTGTGTTTACAGTATACAGCATGTGGTTTTATATGTCTTTATCTGTCAGTCACCAGTTAGATTAGTAGGGGATTAGATTCCCTACAGCGCAACTCTGAAGCCAGCCAGAGATACAGAGAACCTGCCACAGCCAATGAAACCAAATTATTGTGAGTCTGTGTGTGTGTGTAGCTGGAGTGTTGTTTTTATCATATTTGACTGTATTATTTACATTATACTTTTTGCACATAGCCTAGTCATATTTGATTTTGTATGTGTTTAGAGCACAACAACTCTTTGTTCCATGATTTTCTTTAGTGCTCAAGCAATCAGGCAATTTATCAGTTGTGTGTGTACATTACAGAGAGAAAAAAGGCTGCAACTAATGATTACTTTCCTTTTGGATTAATCTGCAGATTATTTTCTTGATCAATTGATCACTGGTAAGAGTCAGGTGTGTTGCTTTGCTTGACATACCGTCTAAAACCAAAAAATATTCAGAATACTATTATAATAATATTATCGTATATAAGAAAACTGGCAAATATTCACATGTGAGACATTGAGACAAAAATGACTATCAATTGATGAATAGACTACTTGATTGATCGAGAGTCATAGCCAGGCTCTGTTGCCTGCTGCAGATATTGACCTACTCTGAGCTCTCTCACGCTCTCAGTCATGACACCGTAACCAGGGTTCAAAAGTCCTCATGCTACCAAATCCACATGCTGAATAATCATTAAAACTTTATGTAGGGTAGTTTGATTTACAACCCTGTTATGGTCAGTTATTAATCTGCTATATTTGTCCTGGGTTGCCGGAACATTCGAGCATTCATGGATTATAAATAATCTTGTGTAACCTTCAGTTCTGCCTCTTGGCAGGCCTGAGGGGTGAGAGTATGCAGCAGGGCGTCTCTCTTGTCAAAGCATGTGTGAGAGAGATAAACAGAGTGCAGAGTGTTGCTGTCAGTGACTGGTAACTTTACTCCTTTGGGCAGTGCTGTGGGTGTTTCCTTCTAAATGACCTGTCATTTGGTGCTTTTTACAGCAGGCAGCATGCAGGGGAATTAGCTCAAATGGTAGAGCGCTCGCTTAGCATGCGAGAGGTAGCGGGATCGATGCCCGCATTCTCCAAGGTCCTTTTTGTCTGTGGACAATTGAAGTAAAATGCAATTTTAGCATTTACATTACTACTGTATAACGTATTGAATATTTGAAACTCTCGTCTTGCTCAAACAAATAGTAAGAAGTCTAACTGTACTGTACTACAAGATACAACCACCACATTCTCTAAGTAGTTGTTTGAGTTGATGGTAAAGTCAACTTATTTGTCTACTTTGCCATCTATTAAAACTTCCCATAGAAAGGATTTGAGGAGAAGATGTATGGACAAGTTTCAGGAAACCTGCCAATCTACCTACAATTATGTTGGCAGAAAAATCTGCACTGAGTCACAAAGCAAAAGTGGGTGACTCCTTCACAACCATAATGCAAGAGCCAAATAGCCATTGCAGGATTACATGTTAGTGAGTAATGTTCAAATTAGTGTTTGCTGTCAGTGTCATGATGGAGTAGACATCTGGCGTAAAGTGTCTAAATTACAACTTCCATTTTCATGTTTGGAAAATCAAGTCTAAAAATAACTTTGTGTCTTCCTTTTGTGTCACTTTGCCTTAATTATTTTCTGACATAATTGTGTTCGAGAGAGGAGTATTTTTACTATTACTGTAGCCAATTTAAGCCTGGTTTATATTCATGCATAAGGGTGTCATTTTACCAACACCCAGATATCTGATACATCTCTGTAAATACACAGAGGGCTAAAAATGTAATCACAGGTATTAGCCACGCATACATGGCAAAAACTAAGAGCTTTTTTTTGCTTGCATTGAACAGTGAAAAACACTTATACGCCTCAAATATGCTGACTACAAATATTTACTCTGGAGTCATTCCGGTGATCTAAATCTGGTAAAATCAAAAGTTGTGATTCCTAAATGAAACGCTTTTTTACCATTTTGCTGAAGATTTGTTGTGGTCTGTCTGTGTTCGTCTGTTATATTGCTACTAAACTGAGAGCAAATCTCGATTAGGAAATAGATATAGCCTGGAGAGTAGCTGTGAACAAACACCACTCAGAGCTGTCTGAGTACTGTTTGCTCTCGAAGGTAAAAATTGGAAACATGACCATATCTGACACACACTAAAGATTTCGGTGCGTTCTTTGGCATGCATTCATATTTATACTCTTCTATATACATTTACACCAGAAACATGTGTGAACATGTGAAATGTGAGTCTGAAGTGTGTATCTGTTTTCATTGAATAAATATTTTAATTTTAACCCATTAAAGATAACCAATAAAAGTCAGTAGTGAACTATGGCTTATTAACTGGTAACTAATATTGTTTTTAATTACATTTTGCTCGTGTTACAAATTTTAGACATGTTTTCAACTGTTAAAGCATGTTTGACTGTAACAGGATGAAGCTTGTTCACGTTTTCGATGAGACCAACTTCAAATAATTCAACAAATTTTGTGACAGCTGTAGAAAGCACTAAAGAACGTGCATGCTTCAATGTGCAGTAAATTACGATGGAGGCCGCTAATCTGTGTCTAACATTACCATCAATGATAAAATAGATCAGAAAGAGTTTTATATTTCTGTTTGCCCCTTTCCCCTAATTAATCTAAAAAGAATTTGACACTCAGCAGTTCATTAATTCTTCATAAACAGTATCCTCCTCCAGTGATATGTGATCATCTCCTCCACAGTGCCAGTTGTAATAAGGAGCAGATATTCAATATGGGACTCAGGACTGGAAGATACTGTTTCAGTTGGCAGAACTCAGCTGTTATTCCCGCTTTGCCTTGTAGACCAATGATTTGCTTTCAAGGGCTTGTTTAAAGCATTTTCTTTTTTTGGAGACCCTCAAGTGTAAAACTAGACAAAGGAGACCTGCTGGTGAGCTGTTTGGTTCTTTACTACAGCAAATAATACGTTCTGTGTCATGTCTGTGCCTTGTTCTATAACATTTTCACCACTTTCAAAGTGACACATCTTCCCACACAGGACACACAGTCACCTCAGCTGTGGTTTAAACATATGGAAAGTTACAGTGTGGACTGAAGCAGACCAAAAAAGGGAAGTGGTTATTACAATAAATCCTTGGATATTGGGCGAGCCTGCACATGCCCCTATTCACTCATCTTCTTAAGAAACACAATACTACAACTACAATAATACAATACAGAGATGGTGAGTTACGGGCTTAATCAGACATCACTTTTTAAAATGCAGTGCTCTAAGAAAGCTTAGTGATTTGAATGACCGTCATGACATCATTCACATCAAGAAAGTTCAAGCTAAAATCTGAATTACAGTGTAAATGAGTCAGCAGCAAATAAAACGTCAGTGCACTTTTTTCAAACCTTTTTTATCCCTCGCTAGCTGCTCATTGGTTGAGTGTAAAAAAACGTTTTATGGTCTGTTGGCACGCTGCTCTCTCCCCCTCCAATCCTCCAATTACTCTACCAGGAATTATGAAATCATGCGTCACTGTTGTTCACAACAATCTGTACGTGCACAAACACACACACATTCTCAATCACAGCTTTTTTTTCTAAAAACACCCAAACACATTGTTAAGCGGTTTCACGAGACACCACACATGTACCCACTCTTACACAAACTGTATGCATACACGCAAGGGTTTTTAGCTGAAAGGGAATTAGTTGTGAAATGCCATGAATCACAGTCTGTCAATGCTCTGGAGGAAGTGGCTTAAGCCAATCACTTACCCGCCCACATGCTGCCATGAAGGAAATGGATATGATTGATGTTGGCGGTGGAGGCAGCAATTGCAGATTGTTGATTAATCTCTGTTTCTGACAGACAGTGTGAGTTGTGAGTGGGAGACCAGACAGTGTGCAGTGGTTTTCATTTCAAAACTTCCAGCTGTCCAGTTTGTACTTGTTATGAAATGATGGAAGGACTGATGTAATGAACATAATCTGATGGGTTGGCTCTCAAATTGTCACCACCATTGGATTTTCTAGTAATACTCCAGCTACTACTAATTACACAGTAACCACCCTGCAACAATGATCACAGGTGGAAAGTAATAAAGTAAAATTATGAGGTAGTAGAGTTACTAAATACTATAGGCTACTTTTAGTCTGTTACATTCATCAGATAGCTGTAGTTATTGTGCAGATTAAATTAACTTTACAACATACAACAAACCACCTCCAACCTTTTTTACTTGTGAGCCCTTTAAAAGAAGCAATGTTTACATGCGACCCTTCGTCACTGCTTGCAGATATCTACTGCTTGTGACCACCGGATAGGTTTCATTTTTCTTGTTTAGAGGCCTGAGGACATGAAATTATTCAGTCAAGGAGAAGAAAGAAACCACACTTGTGTAGAAGAAACCAGAAAGATTAGAGGAAATCCTTTAATGACCTTGTGATTGCTATTTCTACTCCAAATATGGGCTCACAAAGCATTGAGGCTTGTCAGAAGGTCATTTACTCATAAACTCATGTAACCTGAGGATAAAAATATGGGCTTAGCTCACAAGGTCCTGGACTAAAAGTCTGGTGTTGACAGGTTTCAAGGTTACTGCTTCACTGAGATGTTTGAAATATTGATGGTGTAAATCAAACAAAACTGATTGCTTGCGCCCTCTGGTGGAGGATTTCTGTTTGTCTTTCTGCTGTATCTTTGTGAACACTTGATCACACATTAATCACATGGCACTTGAAAAATATTAATTTGCGACTTTTTCTATAGTTAGTAACTGGTTTGGTACTCGTGATATGTGCTACATTTTGTGCAGTAACATCCATAAAAATTAAGTCAGTTTAAATGCATACAGACATATGGCTGGAAGCTCAAAATGACCTTTTACTATCACATTCAATGGTCCATACATCATCACTCTTGTTGATTTTGATTCAGTTATTATATTAATGTTATCAAAGTTAAACCTCCTTCATGTCTCTCCTTGTCTCTCCTGCAGAATGTGAAGATGCCACATTCTGTCGACTACTTCCCTACAGAAGCTCTCGTCTCGAAACCCTTTTCCTTGGACTTCTTCTCTACCAGCAACCACACCACAGAGCCATACACAGCAGACGGATTACTCCCCAGGATCAGCAACATCAGCGGGCATGGTGTCCTTCGCTGCACCTACAAGGAGGACTTCAAACGTATTTTACTCCCTGCTGTGTACAGCATTGTCTTCCTGCTTGGCCTTCCTCTCAATGCTGTTGTCATACTGAAGATATGGAGGACGCGACCCAATCTGTCCCGCACCAACATCTATATGCTAAACTTGGCCATAGCCGACTTCCTGTATGTGATGTCACTTCCCTTGCTCATCTACAACTATGCCAGCCATGACTACTGGCCCTTTGGAGAGTTTGCCTGTAAACTGGTCAGGTTTCAGTTCTACAGGTGAGGTTGACTGTCTGTTGGCTAATTATTTCTGTAAGCACCTGTGCACCTTGTAACTTTTTAGTGAAATTGGAAAACTTTCTTAAGGTCTCAGTATGTTTCAAAGGAAGCTTTTAGACAAGCTCATCCGGCATGTCATCAGACCATGTTTAAAGGCAAAACATTTATATTTTTTTTGAAGGGCTGCTACTATAAATAGCACAAATTTGGAAAACAGTGCACACCTTTGGACAGTCTCCTCAAAGGCATTTGTTGTGTTGCCATCACTTGTACATGCAAAAAGTTCAAACCTCGCCTGCTTTCTTGCCTCCACATACCTGGTCAGTGCATGAAGTGGGTGATTATTTTCAGTTTGCAAAGTTTACAAGAATCCTGCCGTGGGAAAGATGTGGGAATAAGGAGTTCAGATGCTGTTAGATGATCCGACAAGCACTTTGTTTGAAGCATACTGAAGCTTTGAAGTTTTTCACTTTTTCCCAAATTAGTTACCTCCAAATATTCTCCATTTGTGACAATGTTTTAGTGGAAGAATCTTATACATCTTAACTGTTATTTTATTGAGCAAAAAGTATGACTTAATTTCAACTTTTGCCTGCTGTTTGATAGATCATCATATCTGAAATGTGATATCTACAATACAGTGCGGTACAAGAGAATACAGAGTAATAAGATATAATTTAACAGTGTTTTCTTTCTTGTTTTAGTAATCTTCACGGCAGTATCCTCTTCCTCACCTGCATCAGTGTGCAGCGCTATTTGGGTATTTGCCATCCTCTCGCAATGTGGCACAAGCAAGGTGGGCGGAGGATGGCGTGGTCTATCTGCGGAGGGGTATGGCTGGTGGTCGCCATCCTCTGTGCTCCAACGTTTCACTTTGCTGCAACGGGAATCCAGCGAAACCGCACGGTGTGTTATGATTTAAGTACACCGAAGCATTCTGTGGACTACTACCCCTATGGCATGGCTCTGACCTGCCTCGGCTTCTTGTTGCCTTTTATGGGTGTGATGGTGTGCTACTGCCGGATGGCCCACATCCTCTGCCGCCCGGTGTCCTACCAGGGTGTCTCCATAGCTACCGGGGAGAAACGAGACAAGGCGGTGAAGATGATCATCGTGGTGGCGACAGTTTTCTGCATAAGCTTTCTGCCATTTCACCTCACCAAGACCATGTACCTGGTGGTGCGCACGCTGCCGAACGCACCCTGCGAGATGAGAAATATGTTCTCAATCATCTATAAGAGCACCAGGCCGTTTGCCAGTATGAACAGCTTTCTGGATCCTATTCTGTTCTACTTCACCCAGCCACGCTACCGGAGGAACACCCGAAGGTTTGTGCTCAGAGTCACCACCCTTAGGAGCAAAGGCACCAGTGTGTGACCCAACAAGCAATCATACATGGCAACAGTATATCTTAAAACCTTGTTGCAGAACCAGTGGTGGATCCCATGATGCTGCAAAGTGATACAAGAGCTGGTTTCTGATGTCTTTCAGGTTTATACCTACTATTTGCTGCAAAAAGTTAAAAAATTGAGAGGCATTGGCAAATCAAAAGGCCTTCTGAAATGCTGTGTGAAGGCTGTAATCTTGTATATGAAAGGTAAACATAGACTGCAAAAACAAGGAGAAATACCGCAAAATTAAATGAAAATCTGTATTCTCCTACGTGCATTTTCTTGAGTTGCTGTTAACCATCACAGCCATCACAGACTATGGGTGTAATTTTATCAGGGGAAGTCAGGCATTTTTGGCAGAATAATTTGTGTTGTCTTGATCACATAATTATCGTGGCGATTAACACTGTAAATGCTGATGATTCCGTCAGAAGACCAGGGCACTCTGACTCATCCTGCATTGTCACTGTTATCTGGCAAATGTTTGCTTTCAGTCCAAGTTGTGCACTAGGTCATAAGGTAGAAGCTTTTTTTTTTTTTTTAATATGTTTGTTTTTTTCTATATTTTTTCTCTGTCACTAAGCACTGTGAACTGTACAGTAAAATGTAATGTATAATAAGGTGACCATATGTGTGATATGGAAGTGGAGACATTCAGAAGTGAAAGAGAGAACACAATAATTTTTGGGATAAAATCCACTATGGCAGTCATGAAAGTCATGAAAAATGCTCAATGCAATGTTATATGTTAATGACTCCATGTTAAAATTACATGAAGTTCTTGTAAAAGGAGTTTTTGTTTGGGGTTAAAATGTCCCACAAAACAGAATTGCAAAAACATATATGAATATAGTGAGAGCAAGACTGAGACTGAAAAAATATGTGACTTTTTATATTACACTTTCATCACATGAAGGTTTTTACTGATTTTTTTTCTTTCCCCCCTCTAAATAAGTCAGACTATATATTTTAACTTCCTTTCTCAGTTGCAGGGCTTGTTGTTGCATGTTTTCACCACCGGGTGGTGTGTGCACACCACTGCTTTAACCTCACTGCACTGACATGCAGCTCTTTTCTAAAAAAAAAATACAAAAACAAACTTAAAAATTTTTTTTTTATTAAAACAGTATCCAGAAAGGATTACAACTCAACCACTACAATTAAAGACAAACAGATGCCAGCAAAATTGATAAGTAATCCTGCTCTTGCCATGGAAAAATAGGCCATAAATTTCCTCCCACATGTCTGTAAAATCTTCATTGAAAAGTTTGTGCCAACATTAATATATTTTTTTATATCAAAATCCTTATCAGATGCATTAGGTGAGTAGAAGGAAGGAGAAATGCAATTTGTAGACTTTGGAGCGGGGTCTAAATTAAGGCTCCACTTCCTGTGAGTGTGTGAACCTTTCCCAAGAAATTTCTGATTTTTTTTTTCCCCCCAAGAAATCACATCTGCTGATACAAGTGTAGTGTTACAGAAATAGAAAATACTGTAAACAATAGAGAGTAGAGACAGCCATGAGAAGGAACTGTGTACTTGTAGAGAGGTACTCTATGAACTGTACATGTGTAATGTGGTACTTTGTATCATGTGGTACTTTGTATCATGGCCTCCACTTGATAAAAATTTTAATTTTGTCTGATGAAGAGACAGAACTTTTAATGTTAGAATATTTAAAATGAAACAAAAGGGTGTGAATATCTTTAAATAACAGATAGTTTTGAAAGCCTGCTGAAAGTAAAAAGTGAAAACAAAAACTTTGATACAAATTTAAATAAAGCCAGGCAATGGCTCTTAACCTTATCCTAAAGACAGTCTATACAGTGGAGATTTCTCTATTTCTCATTGAGTTATACCAAGTAACTGAGTTACTGAGTTTTTGATTTTGTACATGTAAAGTTCATGAAATGAACACCAAAGCAGACTGCATTGTAAATGGGCTTCATGACGTGTTGTAATGTTAATTTAACAAAATTCACACTTGAATGTTGTTCTAGCATCAATGTTTAGTTTTGCACGCTATCTTTCTGACACAGTTTTAAAAAAATTCTGTTATGATTTTTTTAAATATCACTGCCTCTCATGTCCAGATTGAACTTTCTTTGATCCCCTTCTCTTCGCCTTTCATCCTGACCTTCTCCAGTACTTTAAGATTTCTATCTTTTCATCATTGCTTCCGTATTGCTCTTTGAACTGTGCCTTATGATGTCTTGACACTGCTGCAGAAGTCTTATTAGTAGATCTCTGATGTAGGCATTGAAATATACAGGTAATTATGTCATTTAGCTGATACACAACATAAATTAATTCTGATTGTAATGTGTTTCTGAGATGGTTAGTTTAATGCCAAATATAATAACTAACAGACTATAGTGTCTCTCAGTCCATAACTTAGACCAGAGTCTAATGTTAAAATTTAACATCCAAATCATACTGAAATGACAAAATGAATCCTTAATTCAGATTATTTTTAAATTAATTCAACTCACCAACAGCCTTTTGAAATCTGGTCATTGAAAAGCTTGCAACAATAATGAGTTCTGCACCTACAAGAGGGAAAACATTGTGTATATTAGTTTAATGTGAATACAATTTTCACCTCAATATGAGGTCATGTGCTTAAAAATGTTAGGAACTTCTTAATGTGTGTGTGTGTGTGTGTGTGTGTGTCTGTGCAATATACATAATAAGTAATGTAGTGATGTACTGTATGTTGTGCTTTAAGCTTCAGCTAAAACAAGAGTTTACATGTTTTTTCCCCACATCTGTCTGGAGAGTCATACGTGTGTGTGGTCACTTTAGAGAATTCAGACGTCTGTGCATTGTGCCAACATATTTGTGTCAACCAGTATTATTTAGAAGAATTCTTTTGTAAAATACTGTAACATGGAGTAGAATCAGGTATAGAATTATATTTTTGTTACATAATTATTTTAATGAAAAAGTAACATTTATGTTCTTTATATTTTTGTTATTTTAAATTATGCAGCCATCTTGCATTGCCTGTGAAAATGATGTCATAATGTAAAATTAATGGTGATTAAAAAATATCATGAATGCTTTCACTTCATTCAGACAAAGATCATTTTGTATATTATATTTCTGGTGGTTCAAACTGGTGGTTTCTGGTGGCTCCATGTCCTCTCCTCTCTGTCAGAACTAGGGCAGCAACTAATGATTATTTTCATTATTGATTCATCTGGTGATTATTTTCTCGATTAATCGATTAGTTGTTTGGTCCATAAAATGTCAGAAAATGTTGAAAAATGTCCACAATCCAAAGATATTCAGTTTACTATCATAGAGGACTAAAGAAAATGGAAAAATTCACATTTGAGTAGCTGGAACCAGACAATTTGGACATTTTTTTCCTTAAAAAATGACTCAAAACAATGAAGCGATTAATTTAATAGTTGGCAGCCAATTGATTAATCGACTTATCATTGCAGCCCTGATCAGAAACCACTCTGAGGCTTTATTATCAGAACTTTTTAAAAGCCAAATGAACAGTCAGAAGCAATTGAAAGGAAACAAACAGTATTTTGTGCTTGTTGATGCAGGAGATTGTGTTGCTTTCTCTCTTTACCTACTCACATTTTCCTGGACTGCAACCTGCAACTTTCCTGACACGAGCTACTTTTCCAACTTACAGGTTAACAATTTCACCTGGCAACATGACAGTGTCTGCTTCAGATTTCCTTGGAAATTATTGGACTAAAATAATAATATCGTAAGATTTAAACACACAAGTAAAACGGTCAGACTTTGGCTTGAGCAAGTATCAAGATGAACCCGAGCTTCCATTCCAAATGCATTAAAATAAATTTTTTTTTTGTTCACATTTAGCCCTCCAAACTGAATCCTGCTCCAGTGATACACAATTAAAGACAGATTCTGTGAGCTCATTACATTTACCCTCCTCAGAAGTACCAGCTACAGAGAGCTATGAGATATATCCATAATCTACCACCTGACATTTCACAGGTCGGGCCTGTGGAGGGCGCTGCAGTCAACATCTGCTCTCCTCTGAGGGAATGTAACACAGAATTCCCCTTTGGAACAAAAGGACCTGTTAACCAGACAGCCACATGGGAAGCACCACAGAGGGGTTATTGTGCATGGGTGAAAACTTTTTTTCTTTGTTTTTTTTTTGTTTTGTTTTGTTTTTTTCTCCACTCTCTGAATGCTGACACTCTAATTCAGCAACACCATCATGTCAACACACTGTGGTGATAAAGATGCTGCAGAATAAACCAAAATAGTGTGAGGCAAGAGGATAAAATCAAACTGAAGCCTTTTTGGGTTTCTATGTGAGAAAAAGATAAATATAACTGTAAGAATTCAGCTGCACCTGTGGAGATCAAATCTTTCCTACTGATATATTTTTTTAACTATTACAAAAATGCTGCAGGTACAAAGTTTTGCTGGAAAATGTGTGGTTTTGAGTCTAAAACTCCTCACAGAGCTGCTGTCTTTTTCGTACGGGAAAGGGCTATAATTACACCCAGTTTGTCCACAGTATCTGTCTTCTCCTATCAAAAAAGAAAAAGCTTTTCCTCTCAATCCCCTAGGGAGCTATGACAGCCCCTATACCCCCAGTCCCGCCCACCCCCCTCTGCCCTATCTCAGGCATTAACATGCAAAAAAAACAACATAAGTCACGGAAAACCAAATCGTGCCAAAATAAGGAATCCACAAACAGTTTGGGAATTAACGGTGACTGATGCGTCGGGCCCGTGCAGGCGTGCTGACCTGGCGATGGGCAGAAGTTTGGCAACAGGAGGGGACAACAATGGAAAAGTTGTGTTTGTGAACAGGTTGGGAACGTTTTGGCCAAAAAGAAAAACTTGTGGCGCTTTCTTTGCGCGGATGCGTTTCGTGGATCGACAGCATGTAAGTTTTGATAACAGAGGAGCACTCACCTACTTACTATAACACTTTAATGCCTAATCTTTACTGTTTGAGGCTTTGCCAACAAATTTAAAAAAGAGTGATTTTTGGGTTTTCATGCCTTTAGGCTGCGAAGGGGGGGAAATGGACCACAATTCAAAAAGGTGCTTGGATCTGTGATACCCGTGAGGTTAAAAATGTGTGTGCATGAAATCTAACAAAGAAAGACATGGCAGAAAGAGAGAAGAAGAATGCGAATCGCAGCGTCTCTTTCAGAAAGTTGGGGTCTTGGAGCAACAGGAGTGAAGACCAACAACACAAATCAGAGGATTTGGAGGCAGCTGGCGTCGCCCTTCCCCCGGAGCCCAGCAAAGCAGAACAGCCCTTGGCGACGCGTAATGTCAGTGTGTCAAGAAAAGTTTCCAAAATCTCTGCCACCACCACCACCACCACCACCACCACCGCCGGCCTCCCAACCGCAGATTCAAAGAGAGGCTCCTCCACTCCTCTCTCCTCTATTTCTCCATCCATCCGCCAGCTCACTGAGAAGTTTAGCAGCAGCAGCAGCAGCAGTAACAACAACAACAGCAGCGGTGGCTCCGACAGGACGCATAGAGCCTCGCCGGGAGACGGTGCACCAGTGACGCGGGGGAGCAGCACTCTTCCCCGGGCCAGAAGCTCCAGGAGAGAAGGGTCGCCTTCTCGTAAATCATTTCATGAGGACAGCGGTGGTGGATATTTCCAGGATAGTAATACTACTACTGCAGAGTCTCTCACGGACAAAGTGCAAAAGTTTCACTCTGGCACTGACTCTGTGTCAGGGTCGGACTCGGAGAAGAGAAGTGAAAGGCGGATTTTTGCACAGTTAGCCGACAGCAGCAATTCTGGTAAGAGAGATTACTCGCAGATCAATGCATGTACCTCTGATCCCAAAAAGACTTTGACTACAGATGAGGAAGAGGATGTTACTAGTAGAGGGGTTCCTCCGCCCTGTAAATCTCACAGAAGTTATATCTCCCCACACCACAGTGACTTTATTCCCCCGCACTCTGACAAGTGGCCCAGCGTTACCAAAATTAGACAAATTTTTGATGAGAGACAAAGCAAAGCTACACAGCAGCACAAGACTGACACTTATGAGAATTTAAAACAGGTCGGCAGAGGTCATCCAGACCAGCTCAGCCCCTGTGAGAGTGCCCCTCTGTCGGATAGAAGTGACAAGCTTGCACCTTGCAGCTCTGTTACTGAAGCCAGTAACCTTCCTTTGCAGGAGAGATGCATAGTTGGAGCACAAAGCAGAGAAAGTGGTACTGCTAAAGAGACATTTTATTATGGTATGGACTTTAATTCCAAAGCTGACCACCAGCAGTACTCAAATGATGAGGAGGCAGACACAGAGTCACTCAGTTTGAGTAACAACAAAGTTTCTGGCAGAAATACTTTTCAAAGCAGCAGTAGCATTCAAAGTTGTACTCGGGGTAGTCACTACCATAGGATTAACTCATCTCCATACAGATCTCACTGTCCCAGCACTGAGGCAGAGGCTGCCTGTAAGACCCCCAGGACGACAGGGTTGACATCTGACCCCAACCCTGACCTTCAGCCCCCTGCTACTTCTTCTTTGAGCAGTTCGTTGAGCCTAGACACCTCCTCCTGCTCCTCCTCTCTTCAGCAGCCGACAGTGAGGGAGAGAAGGGATAGACAGGGGGTCGGGCTGCCCAGGGATAGTTTACATTCCTCACATAGCTCCTCTAGAGTGCAGGCCCCCACCTCCTCCTCCCCCTTCTCTGCTCCAGCTCCAGATAAAGCCATTACCTCCTCCTCCTCTACTGTAGCTCCCTCCACTGAGCTAAGAGCCCCAGCAAGAGTTGCCTCTTCCGTCAGTTCCCGATGGAGGTTTAGCTCTGGAGACGAAGAGGAGGAGCACATCAGGAGAAGAAGAGGAGGTGGAGGAGGGGGTTGGAGTGTTCCCTCTGGCCCTGCTTCTTCCATCTCCTACAGAGGAGGAGAGAGGGGTGTCACAGAGCGAGGAGGCAGTTATTTATCACGCAGTAAAAATGGCTGGTGGGGTGCTAAGGGCATTGGCAGGTCTTCAGGCAGTGAGGAGGACAGTCCTGGTTATTTAGGGCCCCCCAGTCGAGAGGCAGTGCGCCGCCGCTCGCTAAGAAAGAAGAAGAAGGTCAGTGGTGTTGCTCTAGCAACAGGCCGTGATGATTACGATGATCATGATGGCGAATCAGAAGACAGTGACAGTGATACGGCCTTGACCATGGAGCACTTAGACAGGCACCACCAGCAGAACACGGGAGGAGAATTTGTAGGTACAGCATCTCGGAGCCATTCAGCAAGAGAACCCAGCAGTCATAGAGCCAGGGTGCAGCAATGGGAGCGCATCTCCTCACCTGTGGCGTCCACGACACTTCCTGGTGTATCACGTGTGTCAAAAGTTAACATCCCCCCTTTTGTTTCCAGTCCTGGTGGTTCCCGTTGTAGCAGCCGATACTCCAGCACTGAGACACTGAAGGAGGAGGACCAGACTGGCTGTGGCAACCGTTCAGCAAATGTGTTTTTCAACACTAGCGGAGCGGGAGGCAGCACCAGCAGAAATGCATCCTCGTCCATGCTGAGTAAAACATACCATGGTAATTTTACCATGTACCGCTCCCCTAGCTTTGGTCATGGAGACAACTTCTCCCGTAACCCTGTGCGGGTGCGCCCCAGGATTGTTCCCGCAGTTACTTCCTCCTCCAGTGTACTTCCCAGAGAAGGAGGAGTATCTGCAGGTGTTAGGGGTGGTGACACCATGGCATTAAGGAGGACAACAGGTGGGCAGAGGGTAGATGATAAAGATAAGAATCGGATATCCATGTCCAACCCTGATATCACATCAGAAACAATGACACTCTTGAGCTTCCTAAAATCTGACCTGTCAGAGCTCAGGGTGCGGAAAACAAATGAGGGGGACAGATCCGGGGCTGTGGAGGGGTCATCAGTGTACAGGATGGGCTCACGGAGTCATGGTGGGACCCTCCTGCCTTCTGGTCGACGTCCGTCACTGAAAGACTTGACTGCCACACTGCGGCGTGCAAAATCCTTCACTTATTCAGACAAACCCACAACAGCTGTGAGGTGTTACTTAACAGCTGGCCCCACCAAGAGAAGTTCCTCTGAGCAACAGCTTGACTTGGATGGAGAGAGGGATGGAGGGAGGGTGTCTGTGTCAGACAGGGAAGTAGAAAGTGATGGAGGTGACTCTAGGGTCAGAAGAGGACAAAGGGTGAGGGGTTATGGCTATGATGATGATGAGGTGATGCCAACTCCACTGCAGGAGAGGTATGTGCAGGAAGCCAGGCAGGTTATTCGAGATATCTGCCAGATGAGCACTAGAGAAGATGATGATGATGATGTTGATATAAGGAGAACTGTGGATGACTTGGAGAATGAATGTTTCCAGGTCAAGAAAACAAATGAGGAGAGGGAGAAAGCAGGAGTGAGAGTTAAGGATGAGGTAAAGACAGATCAAGAGGCTGAGTTTAAGAACACAAAGGATAGGGATAAACATGAGAAGGAGAGAGAGAACAGAGAGAGGGAGAGGAGCGAGAGGGATGGACAAAGTATGCAGCTGGAGAAGCTAAACAGCAGGGGCACAGAGTACAGGGAGAACGCAAAGAGGCAGAGCAGAGAGACTGAGAGAGCCTTACTGAAGGGTGACTCGGAGGAAAGCATGTTCTACGACCGCTCTGTGGATGAACTTTCAGGCCATGAGTCTAGCTTAACAGATGAAGGGATTGTGACAGAGCCAGAGACTGGCCCCAGTGACCCCTCCGAAAGGTCCTTTTTGGGGTCAGCAGGGGTTAATTTGGGGTCACGAATTGCTAGGGATGTGCTAGGGCAGCCTGTCACCGTATGGAAGCAATCGGCTCTCCATGAGGTGGAAGGGTTTAAGCAGGAAAGAGAGGAGATGACAGAGAACAGCATGAGTTGTACAAATCGTCTGAATGAAGCCAGCGTACCTCCCTCCTTGCCTCACGCTGCCTGTATGGCTGAGAGTGACAGCATTATCATGGACTTGAGTACCACCGCTGGTATGAACAATGTCAACACTACCAATGAGGAGATCAACACCAACAATGCTGTGTCTCAGGGGTCAACTGGCACTGCAGGAGGAGCTGAAGCCCCTGCGACCCCCAGTGCTATCCGTCGAAGGCGCAAGTTCTCTCCCTCTGGTAATAACAACACAGGCTCTGATTCCAGTAATGGCAGTAATGCAGAGTCAACAATGGCAGCTGTTGGAAATGGGGAGTCTACAGTCTACCGCTCTCTCAGTGACCCCATGCCTCAGCGGCGGTGTTCTGTAGCAGAGGAAGGGAACAACAATTTTTCCTCTGTGGACAGCAACTTGTTAGGATCTCTATCTGTCAAAGGAGGAGGAGGAGGTGCCCCAGAGTCCTCTGCTGTGGCCACCTTGTCAGAATACAAAGGTAGTGTGGCCAGTGACTTGTCAGTATACAGTGATGGTGGACTCCGTGATGATGCTGTTAGTGACTACAGTGGGGTGATCAGGAGCATTGTAGCTGAGCCAGGTGCAATGGACAGACTGATGACTGATGACCATGGCAACGGCAAAGCTCCCAAGAAGAAATCATTCAGTGACCCCAGTCGCCGTAGTGATGCCCCTTTACTTTCCCAGAATGACCCTCAGTTTAAAGGTCAGTCCGGCAGCGCTGAGCCAATCAGTGAGCTGGATCAGCTTGGCCAGATCCCACCTTCCAGCAGTGAACCAATCCTGAGCGAGCAGAGAGAGGAACTTTGGAAGGTGGAAAGTCAGCCGAAACATGCATTGCCGACACAGCCAGATCACTATCACTATGGAAACAGCAATACTAAAGTCAAGAAGCCTCGCTCCAAATCAGAATGCACCCCTAACTCTGATAATCATGATGATGATGATGTAATAGACCAAGGTGGAGAACAGAAAGACGAAGAGGTGAACAAGTTTAACTTTGACCTTAAGCTCGCTGAGGTTCTGTCCCCCAGAATGGTTCGTCGACCCTCCAGAAAGCGTCCAAATAGGTTGGCTCAGTTTTCCCCTCTTGAGGACCCATTTGAACCCCCAGAACCAGGTTCAGACAAGCAAGGGGATCACAGGGTGTCAACTGACCTCACACCTCCTCTTCCTCCTCTCCAATCCCCATCCAAACCCAAACCCAGATCCAAGCATGTCCGCCATGCCAGCGAACCTGCCACCTTTATACCCATCTCCCCACCTCCACAACTACAGCCACTGAAGGAAGGAGACTGCCTCGCGATCCAACCCTCAGCAGATCCTCCATGTAAGACTCCAGCAGACGAGGCCCCATCTCTAGAGGATGTGACTCAGAAATATATTCTGGAACGGAGCGCCCTTGAGAGAGACACTGAGGGCCCAGGGCCTCTGCCAGGTACCAGGGATGGAACTGAGGGTTCAGTGTTGGAGGGACCCAGCGAGACTGGCACCAGTGGAATTACAGAAGCTGGGCCTCAAAAGAAGGGTACAGAGGATATTCCATCAACGCCTATCCCGCAGAGGACCAAGCCTAGAGTGGTGAGTTCATATTTTTTCTGTTTCTGTTCTTTTAGTCATTTTAAAAATGGTTTTCAAAGCCATGTATGCTAGTCCAAAGCTCTGCTGGTCAGTTCAATACTCTATTGCTGCATCATGTCTGTGATTTCTGATGACTTGGATTGAACTTTTATGTGTAGTCTGTCATTGATGGGTAACACAAAGAAGTACTGAAGATATTGTAGTATTAACACCACACACAGTACTACACGCATTTTGAATTTGGTTGGTGTGGAGTTGAAAGGATGTTGCTCTCAAGGTGAAGTTTAGAGTCAAAGCTTTTCCCTCATGTATTAGTGGGAGACAGTGAAAGAATGGTTTTATTACGAAAGGGTCGTTTTACAAAAGGTTTTAAATCTGGTTTCTATTTGAGGAGGAGAGAATGAGTTGTGACTTTACTGTCTTTATTCAGATGTCACATTATGGTGAAACTGGCTTTTTGTTATCATGATGGAAGATGGATAGGGTTTGAGGTAAGCTACAAGTTGTCCTAAATAGCCTTTAATGTAGTCTTGTACAGTTGGCTCGTTCCTTTGGTTTCATTCCTACATCCAAAAGTGCACATGTGCGTCTGTGCTTTTACGAAGTGCTGTGAATCAGAACTCATATAGTTATTTTTCAGAGTGCATTTGCGAGTGCGACTACAGTACAGAAGCCATTAAAGTCTGAGCAGTGTTAAACAAACATCAGAGGATGTTATTAGTTTGATTAAACAAATCTCAGACAAAGGGCATTAAGGAGTGGACCAAGGCCCGCTGCGTGTGTGTTTCTGTTTCCATTTATTTGTTTCATCCAATATCGATTGTCTTGGTGCCAGAGTTATAGAGTCATAGAGAGTGGATGTAATAAACAGTTCACCCAAACACAGATAGGGTGAGAGTGTGTCAATGTGTCTGTGTTACCGAAGCTACAGCAGTGTCTAAACATTAGGATACTGTTTTTCACTTATTATATTACAGCCATTCAAAAGGCTAACTGATTGGACTGAATGATATAACCAAAAATCAATATCAGCTAATTAAACAGAACAATAAATTGACAGTAAATTAATGTATTTTTTAACTGTCACCAGCATTTTATGACTTAATCTTAAACTGAAACTTGTGTTATAGCCCATTGTGAGGTTTAACATGTATAATACTGGAGATCTGACAGAGCCAAAGTCAAAGTTATTAGACAGTCATTGATGTGGCTCTGAACAGGCATGGAGAAAGTAAAAACAACACAGGGATTACCATTCTCACTGAGTTCAGGACAGAAGGTTGTAGACACAACATCCAGGGCTTTGCTTTCACAACATCATAACTATTTTTTTTAATTGCAGTTACCATTTTGCAGCCCTGGAATCACTCAGTTTTGGTCGGGAGGCCAAATGGTGCCTGTGGTTGCTTGTGATTTGTCACTGTGTGTAGTTCAGTAATCTGGACCATATTGTTTTTATTTGTTAAAAATTATCCCAATACGAAAATTTACTTATTTCTCTCAACTTTGAAGTTCTCTCACAAAGCTGCTCTGCTGACTTTTGATGGTATTTACCTATATTGCTCTGGCCTTCAGTAGTTGTCGATTGTTTCAGTCCCTTGTCCATTCATTGTCTTTTGTTGTTGCTATAGTGACAGTAGCAGTAGCTGGCGAGTGACCTCACCAGGCAGGAAATAGGTTTAGGGAAACGGGAAGTTGTTGTGGTTACTGAAGTGTTTGATGATATCCAGCACCACCGGCTGGCGTGTGCGAAAGTGCGCTTCATTGTGTGTAGTGTGTTTTTGTGACTAGCCTACATATGTATGTTTGTGTGTGTGAGAGTGTGTGTGTGTGTGTGTGTGTGTGTATTATAAACTGGTTTCCTCTTTCTTTTTCTTTCTGTGAGTGTGTGTGTGTGTGTGTGTGTGCGCATATTGTTTGTCTGGAATATATCAATGCCTTGTTTCTATGTTTGGAGCCCAGAGTTTTGCCAACATGCTGTGTTTAGAGCACTGCCCTGCAGCTCTGGTGCACCGTGACAGTGTGTGTGATTTGGACTGAATGTAACAATAACTGTGCCAGGCCAAAATGGGGCACAGACAAGTTCTGAGAAGGGAGAAAGAAAGGAAGAAAGAAGGCGAAAGAGGGAGAAAAGGAGTTTTTCCTTTTCTGGAGAGTGGAGTGTGGCAGGCTCTGCACCCATAGTGCATTGCCTGCTGTCTCACACCAAAATGTGTCATTAATTTCACTTTTTTCTATATTTCTGATGTACTTTCTTCTCTTTTTTCCCTTTTCTCATCTCCATCAGTCCCTCATTCCTCATCCAGATGTGTCGGTTATAGTCTGTGTCTGTAGTGTGCAAGCATGTTGCATTTTCTCTGTCTTTTTTATAACAAATTCTCCAACATGTCGTCTTATTCTTCTTTTTTGCTGTCTCTCTCCTCTCTCTGTGTCTCTGGAACATTGCAGTGAAGTGAGGTCATAACGTTTGTCTTGGTGTAAGGCAGACGAAGCCAAATATCAGGTAGAGAGAAAGAAAGACGAAGACAAAAAAAGACGAGAGCTGGAAGGAACGACTTGCTGGCTGAAAAAAAGTTGCGGGATTAAAATAGAACTGAGAGAGAGCTGAAGAATGAAACAGTGACAGAGGGAGGGGGAGGTGATGGGAGAGGATGGTAGAAAAAGGCTAGATTTGTACTTGAACCAGAGGTGGGTCATCTGTACTAAATTAGTATGTGCATACATTTTGATATATTGCTTTGTTGTGAATTACTGAAGTATCCAAAACCATAGATACAGATTTACAACAACATACTGATGTAGGTAACAAACTGTCTCAGTTTGTTACCTACATCAGTATGTTGTTTGTTTTTCATTTAGACATGGAAACTTTGATCTCAGGCATCTATATATGAGAATATTGTCAGAATATGATTATATGGAGACACAGTAATTGTTAATACAACATTATTGCACTAATTTGAACAGAAAATCAGTGAAAGAAAAAGAGCACTATTGGCTTTATTCAGCTTTCTGTGCACTTTTCATGAGTGTATTCTCAAGTTCTCAATGAACACATCTCAGGTACAGAACAGCTCTTCCTTCACAGCAGCTGAACAGACAGGTTCAAAGTGATAGTAATGTAACGTATTACAGAAAACAACAGTTGTTTGTTGAAAGAAGTTACTGTTTTGTTTTTTCCACTTGATGGATTACGATTCCTCTTGAATAATTGTGTGTGCACTTCCTCTGTTTAAGTAGTTTTCACTTTAGCAGGCAGCAGGAATGCAGCCCATCTTCCCTTCTCCTGTTGCATAACAGTCTTCTCAACTCCCCAAAAGAACTGAAGACTGCCAGAGATTCATGTGTGTCATGCATTAGTGGCTGTATTGGGTAATGTTCAAAGTTTCAATATTGATACCATAAAAACATGTTTGATATTTCACTTTGTTTTTTCTGTCTTAACACAAACATTTGTACAAGAACTTTGCTTCAATAAAACGGTCTAAAATTAGTAACACTATGAGTTAAATCAGGAAATATCTGATGAAGGAATAAGTAAACAAGACTAAGAATGTGACGAAGCATTTGATGCCAACTTTAAGTACTTGTACTTTGTGTTTTGGACACATTTGGACAGTTGGTGCTCACAAGGATTTCCATCCCTATTAATATGTGTACTTCTTGTATAACCCTGGCATAAACAAAGGACAGCTTGGTGTCCTGCAAAGTTCTCAAATTGACTTACAGTCATACTAACAAATTTCTCAAAACAGCTTGACTCATCTTACACTAATGGTGATGTATTGCCTTTCATCCTATTGATGAGGCCAGTACAGGTATAAAGAAGATGCTGGTTGCAGTGTTAATGGGTGAAAGAGCAACGAAAGGAGAAAGCCAAAAGAGAAGAAAGACACACATGCTCCACTCTGCATGGATTAGGTCTAAAAGCACAGTGTTTATAGCTTTAGATTTATGACTGACTTTGTTTTATCAGGCCACCCACATGGAATCAAATACTTTCCCTCTGCCTATTATTTTTTCTTTCACTCCCCTGTTGCAATTCCCATTCTTCCCCGAATGTAGTTGTGCTGTAAAGGAATAGTAAAGGTACCAGTTTGCTGTTGACTCATAGGTTTAACTTGAAATTATGATAAAGAGGGAAAAGGCAAAAATAGGCTTTAGTTATTCTAATGGTATATTTGATACATTATTGGAAACTCTGTAGAGAGAAAAAATGGATTTGCAACTCTGTGTTACCACAGATTGTGTGGGAGTTTGTGAATAAATGTTTGGATGTTTTAAAGGGTCAGTCGACAATTCTAAGGCAGCAACTTTGAACAGAAAAACACATACATCTTTGTACAGCTTGTAATTTTCAAGCAGGTTTAACTTCTGGCCACATCTCAGTCAGCGATGTCACAGCAGGATTTATCATCAGCGTCAAGGGCGAGGTGGTTTTGTGACATCACTGTTTGGGGTGTGGCTACAGGGGCAATAGAGTTGCGAAGTGGGAGGGGCTATTCTGGGTGCCCTTGGTTCTGGAAATAAAAGTTCCATTCATTTTTCCCATTGACAACATTATGTTACTCACAGTTAGAGCACTTCTACGGCTTCGATTGGCATGAATTCCTCATGGTTAAATCAGTACAAAAGAAAAAGAACAACTGTATTTGGAAATATCTGGTTCTACAACCCCCAAGGTGCATTTTGGCAATAAATATCTAAACACCAAGCTTAAAATTCTGTGACGTGCGCTGCTAACAGTGGGTGAATGCTAAAGATTACGATGATGAGAAAACTGAAAACACAAACTCAATTCACTTTTAAATTTTGGTTAAATTGTGTTTTAATTCACCAACTGTAGCATTGTGTTTTGTTCTCAACTGCAACAACATAGACTGGCCTCCTCTCCATAGCAATGGCGCCGAGGCTCATGGGTATTATAGTATTTTGAGCCATCCAACATGCCAAAATGACAAGACATGATTTCTCAGAAACAAAGGTGAAATGATTAAAACTCATGGCCATAACTTAAACCACATTATCCAGTAGAGTCCCGTGTTTCTATGTTAAGTAACACTGAGGATATCTTTGAAAGAAAAACTTGAAATGGGACCACAGAATGGGGATAAAACACTTCCGAAACCAGCTGCCTCTCCCACTTTGCATCTGTTTATACTATAAACAAATCCCATTGATATCAATGCAGCAACCATTTTTAGCCATAAATGGCTGTTATTTCATGAGTTGGTTGTTAAGGATGAAATGTCAATGATTGTTGAGAAGTAATTGATTCAGCAGTAAATAAAGTGATATCACATAGGTCGGCATGTACAGAAAAGAAAAGTAGAGGCTAGATATTCTGAACACAAAGTAATCAAAAGCAGCTTTCACCGTAAATGATAAATCTGCCAAATATGTCATGCATGTTAAATTGAATATATTTTCTTTCAAAATGCGCCAGTTTATCCTGATTGTGGTATTTACATGAGGCGTTTACAGTCTGATTAGGCCATTATTCTCATTATTAGTGGAAAAAAGGTCATAGAAATTCTGTCCAGCACAACTAATATAGTAGTTCTGTGATGCAATCAAGAACACTGCGGTAGAAAATTTTACCCTCAAACCAGTAAACATCCTGTTCCTTTGAAAGCAGACTTTAAAGTGAAAGGTCACTATACACACACACATACAGGATACCGTGTGGGTGCGAGGGATTCTTTTTAACATATAAAGGTCAACACAGGTTTAGTGAAGTCCAAAAAGTGAAGGATGCTGAGAGAGGTAAAAGGGAAAGAGAGATAAAAGGATGAGGATGTGGTTTGTTCTTCGTTTATGTCTCCAGCGGATGAGAGGGAAGAGGTGGGATGAATCAGAAGATCAAAAGGTCGCAGTGCAGATACCTGTGGGGTTGGTGACATACAGGCAGTCTCTAATGATAGACATTTTGAGTTTACTTATGCTGGTGGAGGTGGAAAAAGTGTTGTAACTGCGCCTTAGGAGGCTTGATCACTGTACTGAGATACTGACATGACCATGTTGTGGTTCTGTTTAGAGAAAGTGATGGTGTCTATGTAGATTTGACTGATTTAGTAGATTTAATATAACATGCAATTCACTTAAAAGAAATAACAGAAATAACTGAGGGGCTAAACTGGTTCCTTAATGTTTGCTGTGGTTTCTGTTCCTATGTAGTTAAGGTCCCAAGAGAGCAGAGAATTATGGAGCAAGAATGTCCCCTACCTCCGGCCATCCTGTCCCCTTTTCATTATATTAACTTACATTCATTTCCTGAAAACTTATACTAACCCTAACCCTAACCCTAACCTTAACCTTAATATCACTCTAAACTTACCTTAACTTTAAACCAAGTCTTCACCCTAAAATTAATGATTTACATTAAGGGGACTTGCTTTTTGTCCACATAAGGGAGGCGAGTTCCCACAACACGAGGAATACCTGGTCCACACACACACACACAAACACACAAACTTGTCTGCCTGACGCTCTCATGCACACACAGCCTGGTGTGTTTCTTTTGGAACAGGCACAACAAAAATGTTTTTTTGTTCCACTGAGTAAGATTGAATGGGGAGGGGGGTGATTTAATGAAGGACATATTTAGTTTAAAAGGGAGCTGATTTTAGAAATACTGCTGTAATTTTAAAGGTAACTAACTTTAGATAAATGTGTGTTCGGACATCAAAGTCCACTATCATGTTTCTTCTGATCTAAATATATTACCAAGACAAGCACAAGAATGTACAGCAGCCTGTTAGCTTAGCATGGCATAAAAACTGGAAACAGGAGGAAACAGTTCTCTGTCCAAAGGTATCAAAATCTGCCTACCAGCACCTCTGAAGGTGTATTCAGACAGGACGTGAATGCCAGTCTCTGACTGGACTCACCGGAGACTTCAGTTCTTTCTGTTATTTCCATCCAGTCTCCTTTTTCCTCTAGTCTCTAAACATTTATGAAGTAAGATATGCACGTGAATTTCGCTCAAGTTGAAACATTTTCAACTCACACAGACAGGTATATAAACGCAGTAAAACTCTTTAATTAGCACAGTGTATCTATTTTCTTTGTTTAATCCACACCAAAATGTCAAACTATGCTTGTAACTTTCCTCAGTCCTGTTTTCTACTTTTTAGCAGCCCTACATATCACAGCATCTTGACTTCATACTGAAATTCTTAGAGAAATTTACAATGTAGTACAAAGTCATAAAGTTGTGATATGTAGCACAACATGCTAGAAAACCAGTGTTAACAGAATCGCATTCTTGCACATGCTCAGTGGCGTCTGCCGTACAAGGAACTGCTCTCCTGAGAGTGAAAATGTGATCGCTGTTATTGGTGGGCGCAATTGGTGGAGGTGGAGTGGGGGACAGAGGAGGACGGGTGCCTGCTGTCCTCCACAGGGTGGGATCTCTTACATTGGACTTAATGTATTTCATTTTTTTTCATGCTAATCCATGACACGTAAAATGACGCTCCAAGGGAGGCTGTCCTCCCTTACCAATCAACAACCAGAATGCAATATTGACATTGAGTTGGTCCGATGATAGTTTCCAGATTTCATCGTCAATTCTCTCCACTGTAAGGCAGAGTAGCAGCAGTAGATAGCTCCTTGCGTTAGCCAACGCAACAGTTAGCTTGTTGTAACAGCCTGAAGGACCCTTTATACATCCATGGAAGGACTGTAAAGGACTGTTGTTAAGCTAATGGGAGAAATGATCTGGACTGGGCAGCGCAGCAGCTGCAGGACGCTGCCGGGGAGGCTGGAGAGAGAAGCAACCAGAGAAACAACCAGGAGAGTTAGCTCGTTTGTCATTGTTGCTAATGATATCAGACTGATTAACCAGCAGCCATAAAGTTCTTGTTAACTAACAAACAAGATGACCAACAGTCACAAATGGACGTTATGACATGAATACTTCATCTCCATGATAGAAAGAGGAAGACGTCAGACAATGTGAGTCAGATACAGCTTCTCTCTCTGTCTCTTTGGTCGCTAATTTCATCTCTGATGGTTAAATGTCTCTCTGTGTAGCTTTTTTGTGTTTTTTATCTCCTTAACAAGAATGCAGCAGAGATCATATAATGTGTTGTGGGTAGTTTGCTTGTTGAAGTTACAGTGAGCTGTCTGGACTCACTCATTCATTCATTTTTTAATTGAGAGGTTGTTCAGTCACCTGTTGATGTGTGATTAGTGAATGAGTGCAGGAGGTCTGGCTGCTTGCTTCTGACAGTTTCTTTAGTTTGTTTTAAGCTGAGCTGTATATTGTGTAATAAGCTTAAGGTAACTAGAATAACAAGTGTTAACTAGTGGTGTAACGGATTGTAGTTGATCCGTGATCCGTATGGATCACCCCCCCTCAATCTTTCTTGTATTCAGCACTGATCTGAACCTGTATCACATTATAAGCTACTTAATATATTTCTGTATACTAAGAAAATAAATAGGAAACACTTGTGAATCATGTGATATCTTGTCTGTTTTTGATAAGAACATAAATTTGTTGTCACAATAGAACAATACTATAAATTTGAATTTCACTTTATTGGTAAAATGACACATTTGAACCACTCCATGGCTAAAATGAGCACTTCTTTGTTTAGAGACATTATGTATATGCTAAATGTCTTTAAAGAAGCAGCCTTTTCACCACTCAAGCAAATTGTTTTATTGGCATACAAAATTGCCCCCCACCCCTCCAATTTCATCAGGTGGGACAATGATATAGTTTGATGCAGTTTGTTGTAAGATTCCATGTTGGTTTTCCTCCTGTCCTCCCCAATTTTTTGAGTCACCAGCCGCCACTGTAATGTATCTATGAGAGCTTGTGAGCATTTTTGAAAAAAGAAATACATGTAAACCCGACTGACGTGTAGGGTCACTGCAAACAAATCACAACATGAGGCTCCATCTGGTTTCTCACAGCGAGGAAAAAACATCTGTGGGAAAACCGTTCTGGATGTCCTTGCCCCTTGCTTGGTGACAGTTGCAATATGCTTTGAAAATCTTTAACTTTCCCTTTTAAGGATAGTCCCTTGATTTTTTTTTTTCATGTACTCCAGCTCACCAGTGGAAAGTCATGACTGTTAAGACCTGAACAGTGGCTATTCGGGTTCTTGTTCTTTGTTCTTTTCCTCTTTGTTATCCTCATTTCTGTCTGTCCCAGTAGCTTTCCTCCTGACTCTCTCCTCTCAGTCTGTGTGGATCCACCCAGTGTAATTACAGAGCACTTTGCTTATGTAAGGAAAGCCTCCTCTGAAACAGCACTTTCTAGCAGAGCTGCTATTTCAGCTTTTTTGTGAGCACAAGCAGATTTCTACTAAAATGTGTGTTTGTGTGTGTGCGTGAAGTAAATTCCAGTTTCACCTGGTTCTTAAACTTCAGGAAAATGGGGTCATCTGTCAAGGACTGTGTGTTTGTGCCTTAGACATATGGTATATCTCTGGCAGGGTTTCCCTCAGACATGTTAGTCTCCCCTGTAGTTTTCTGTCTGACTCATACATCTGCAGTCCACGTGGCCACAAAGAGGTGAGCATGTAGGTTCACAGTTTGTTGATGATTCACCTAATTTATTTCAACTGCTGTAGTGCCGCTTCATGTCGGGCTGCACTGTTTGCTGCCAGGTCCCAGGCGGAATCACCTAAAATTTACGTTACAGCTACATGCCACACATGCCACAAAAATCCATTCCAGATACAGAGGAGAGGAGATCATAACATGCAGGTCTTACTTGTACAGCGGCAAACAACAATGAACAATGCACTTGATAGCCAGTAGCTCAGTCATTGTGTTGATTTTTTTTTTTTTTTTTGCTGCACAGCATGGCTTAGCACGACACATTACTTTGAATGTCAAATAATAGCAATATATACCTAACTGGACATTTCATCATTATCTTACAGGGAAAATTCTCAAAGTGTTGAAACAATTTGTCTATTCATCAATTCGCTGATCACAAAGAAAACTAATTAACAACATGATTAACTGGTTAAAGTCATTTCTTAAGCAAAATCAGTGCCAAACATTTGCTGGCTCCTTTGTCTTACAGTAAATATGAAAAATTGCTGCTTTTTTCTGTATTTATTATTGTAAATTAACTCAATAGTTTTAGATGAAAAGGGAAAGTTGTCACTCTCAGGTTGTGGAAAAAAAATTAAAAGATCCAATGAAAAATTATATCTGGAGGTTAATTGATAATATAAAAATAAATAGCTCCAGTCCTAGAATGGTTGTTGACATAAGGCCATATAAGTTAATTATTTGTAGTGATATCACATCAACATTAGCATTAGCACACAACATTTTGTGTTTGGCAGGACACCAACAGCCTAGGAGGTCTCTAATCACAGAACTTGTAGTCTCAGATCATTCCAAAGAATTAATGCCATTTACATGAGTAACCCCCTTATGTTTAAAAAGAACAACAATTAGCCAATGTAGGGCCCAGGGCTGCCAACTTTTAACTTCAGCTTGGAGTGAGGTTTGTTCCGTGGGGGTATTTTTGCAGTACTTAGTTCTTGGTTATAATAAAATGAGCATTATTCATAGGGCTGTAGTCAACCAAAGAAAATCTTGGTCAACTAAAATTGTACATAATCTTCAACTAATTGATTAGTCGCGCGGGGGGGAGCTAACCTCCTTCACTTTTCCAGCATTTGGGGAAACAACAGACGTGACTTTTTTAGCATTTATTAACTGACACACTGTAGTCTGTACTGTACATTTACTGCCAGACTGACAACTTACTACTGACCTTTTCCTCTGCCCCGCTCATATCCACCGTCACTTCTCTGCCCCACACTCTTTCCCACTCGCTACGCAAACATACTCCTTAACATAGCCACGCTACCAGTGGTTTCCCAGGCAACGACAGAGGTTGACTCACGTACTGGATCAGTGCTGCACAGAGACTACCAAATGCTATCGATTCGGATATCAAATATTAAAAAAAAATTTTTTTTGGCCTGGCGGGGGTTCTCGTTGTGTCATTATGGAGAAATATAGATTCAGTAAACGCTCAGTACGTTCAGTAAACGTTGAGTATAGTTAGACCCAGCAGTCTACATTAGGTTGGGCGAGTTCAAAGTTGTGAAAACAACAAGGGTGTTTTGAATACAGATAATTTGTTAGTCTGTCCCTCCCGCCGCAGGAAATAATGGTTTACCCCTGGAAAGCTATTGACGTAGCACTTTTCTCCTTATGAAAATAACACGGAGATTATTCGACCAATGAGAATTTAGTCAGACGAGAGCATATCGACCAACTAATCGACCAGCAGACTACAGCCCTAATTATTCATGGTAATGGAATTGATCCATTCGACCTCTCTCTGGCCTTATGGACCAACACCTTTTTCATAAGACTTTCTTTCTGCTTTCTTTTTGCTAATTTGTGATAATTGGGTAGCATTTTTGATGTACTCATATTTTTCTACAAAACATCGGTTAAGAAATAGCTATGCTCCTCACCAGGTCACTCCCACCATCCAACCCTCCCCACTTTAGTCTCGCAGGTCTATCCAATAGAGGTAATATCTGAATAAATTATCATCTTAATACAGACCGAGAACCAGAGAAAATAACGGTAGAAAAACGAATACAGTGTACAATATGACTAAGAACAAACTCAGCAGGGATAAATCTGGAAGTCAGATTGTATAATTACTTTGATACCCACAACCTCACCACTCTCTCTGCTGAAGAGATACAATACAAATACAATACTGATGAAGGTGCTTACCCACCAAATATTGAACCATCGTTAACTAATATTAGTATACAGTAACTGTAATGCAGACGTAGTGAGCTGCACAGTGTGAACAACGCAAACACCACAGTCTCTCCAGCCTTGCTCCACTCATGCTCAGTGGGTTGGATGCTCAACTACAAATCATTGTTATTGGCAAACAGATGATGATCATTGTGTTCATGGACAATCCGTGGAAAGTGCTGCCTTAACCTTGTTTCGCTCTGTGCCTCAGCCCGTTTGAACTTGGAAAAAAAAAAATCACAAATTTTATATTGGAGGAAGCGAAGATGAAAAGTTAGCTTGAGAAAAGACGTGTGGCGTGAGATCGGTGTCAATGGTGTGAGTCTCACGCTCAGTGTGTGAGAGTTGGCAGCCCCCCAGCTAACAAGCTAGTTGCTAGTTGTTAGCCAGTGAAGGATGTCTAGCTGTGCAAAAATGCATATCTCAAATTTCTTAGCGTTTGTGTCATTTTCTTCTGAGATTGTGACTTTTTAGCCCATGAAAAGCCATCACTCTTGTCAGCAACAACAAGTTTTGCTTTGTTTTTTCAAGTAGTTTGGCAGCAAATAGGCTGTGTCTGTGTGTTCATTCCAGTGTTCATTCCAGTGCCTTTGTTAGATGCAAAAAATGTAATTATACAACAACACATCTGTCAGTAATGGCGCAAAATGATGATTCAAGCATCTGAAATCTCAATTTACTGCTCACCACAGAGTAAAAAATTGAGTGTTTATAATTTAGAGCCAAATTCTTCCTTTTAAAACCACCCACCTGGCAACCAGTTAGCTGCAGTGCATATTGTTGTTCAGCCAGGGCATACACTATATAGTATTTTGAATAGTTCATTATGGAAAAGAAATACTGTATTGAATATTCAAAGATTTTTGAGAACCAAAGAAGAATGGTTAATCAAATTATTCATACTGTACATATACTCAAGAAGTAGAGAATGTGGACAGTGTTTGGTTACAGTATTATGCATCTATATACAAGTATGTGTTTGTGCATATCTATCTGTGAACTTCGACTGATTGTCATAGATTGATTGTTGCCTGCATCTCCCCCAGTCACTCACACAATGGTACAATTGTGTCACCCGTGTAGCATAGCATAGTTTACAGCGTGGTCGGACACACGCACGCACGTACACATACTCACACATGCAGGGTTTAGGCTTCAGTCTGACTGTGGGTTGACTGGGCCATTCAGTCCTATTCTTTCACTTGTCTTTTGTCATCTAGTGAAACATGACAGTAGAAATATTCTGCTTCTTCCCTCCTTCCCTGTACATCTGCCCTTATCTTCCTCTCACCCTCTCCTTCGTCCATCTTATGGCATCGGTCCGCCGGTTTGGATCATGCTCTAGCTGCCAGTTGAGAAACGCTCGTCAAAATGGGAATGGGAGGCGCTGGAAATCTCGGAGCGCTGCTCCTGAATGGCTGCTGGGGTCTCGGATTAAGGCGCAGGGAGAGGAGGAGGATGATTGGAAAAGAGAGACAGGCGCAGCTAAGGCCAAAGCAGCCTCACAGGCAGGTGGTGTCTGTCCTCTGTGTGCTTGTGTGTGTGTGAGATTTCAAAGTTCTCAAGTGAAGAGTGACATTCATTTTTTCTGAAGCTAGTGTTGATTTAGTCAAATGCATGCATGAGTTTATGACAAAAAGAGACTCACAAGACTCACTAAAAAGTAGAATTTTGAAGTGAAAACCTGTTTTATTGTATATGTAGTATGTATTTTTCTCTTCACATTTGTTTCTCATTCATATGCTAGAGAATTATTTCACTATTGGCTCTTTTCTGCTGTCATCATATTAATGACATCACCCCTGTCATGTGGATTTCGTCCAAAAGAGTGACTTGTTACTTTTCCCTGCCCCCTCTCAGGTGAGAGGCTTGATCTTTCTGGCCGCTGCCAACCTTTGTACTTAAGTAAAACATTTTGTCCCAAGATGAGTTTTCACAAAACTCTGAGTCAGCCTGAAAGTATGTTGACCTTACCTCAACCGAGAAAACTTGGACGTGTGTGTGTGTGCATGTGTGTGTGTGTGTGTGTTACAGTGTGAATGAGAGAGAATGAGGTATGGGGGTAGTGTGTGTGTATCTGTGTTTCAACAACTTTAGCCAAATAATACTTCTTCTAGTATGTCTGTCTTCTCCCTCTGTCTGTCTTTTTCCTGTTTCTCTCTCCTCCTCTGTCTCACTGTCTCTTACTTTTCCTTTTCCCTCATCACTCCTCGTGGCTGTGTTGTGGCTTGCTAATTGATATGGATCTAGGAATTTGATGCTAATTGCAAGTTTTAAGCACAACAAGCTCATGCAGACATACAACTATCAGCATCCATATCAGAATAGTCAGTGGTTCCTCATGAGTTGCGAGAGATTCAGCCAAGGAGTGATGTTGATGTTCCCTTCCTGGATTATTTCATTTCAAGTAGTTACAGAGGCCTGAGAAGCTAAAAGAAAAAAATGGAGAAAAGCAAGAAAAGTGACAATATGTTTGTTTTTTTTTCTTATCCTATCAGTTTAGCCCTCAGATTTATCTTCTGAACTCAGTTGGGAACCACTAGTTGAAGTATACAATACAACATTATACAACAGAATGGAAGAAATGAGGAGAGATAAATCACTGCGTGTGTGAACTGAACTGTGTGTTTCAGTGATTGTGAGAAAATCAGTTTTCCAAGCGATAACACGTCATTAAACTTCACTTCAGTCACAATGCCACACAAATTAGTTCCCCACATTTCTCTGCGATTGCTGAGTATTGTTTGCATGTGGTAAAGAGCAAGCTAGTGTAACAAAGGCTTAATGGAGTGTTTATAGGTATGTCATTTGAGTTAAACAGGGTGTGTCTTTAAAGGTGTTGCTCTGATAGGGGTTGAAAAGACAATCAAATATAACCTTTGGTTAAGGTTATTGAACACATTGTAAATTAAAGGAATGTATTCTGCTCCAGATTGTGTTTTCTAAGGTCACATCTTGTCAGTCAGTGGCTTCCAACCTGGGTTTTGGGACTTTCCAAGCAGTCACAAGATAAATCTGAGGGAGTCGCGAGATTGATAACAAGACAGGAATAAAAGAAATTGTTTGACATTTTGTGACTTATTCCCCTTTTTGCCGAGAATTAGATGAGAAGATCAATACCATACTCATATCTGTCTGTTCAATATGTAACTGGAGCCAGCAGCTGGTTAGCTTAGCTTAGCATAAAGACTGGGAACTGGAAATAGCCTGGCTCTGTCCAAAAGAGACAGCATCCGCCCATCAGCACCTCTAAAGTTCACTTATGCTGGGATCAGACTCCACGATTTCAGCCCAATTTTGACATGATTTTGTTGTCGTTGATACATTTCCAGCATCGGGCCTGATTATGAACGTCGGGAACGACGAATGGGCGTATAATGTGACATAATCAAAGAACAACGATGTGGCATCTGGGACACCCCATGACCTATGAAATTGTCCAAGGTCATGAATGATGATTGGTCAGGGTGATACTTATAGTGTTGCCAGTCTCCCAACCAAGAAACAGCAAGAATTTCTGGGACTATGATTACCTAATCTGACATGGTCACCATTGTGAAAGACAAAAATATCATGTAGTCTGATCCCGGCATTATAGGGTTTTTCCTCGGTGGTGAGGTTAGTTGTGCTGAGCCACACTGTGAACAGCCTTGAGTGTGGCGTAAGTGTTATTTCACTGCACAGCATGGCAAGGTAAAAGATGTGATGACGTGTTGGAGGTGTGCTGGTCTGCTGAAAATGCAGTAAGAGTTTGGCAGTATTCAGACCAAATCAGGTGGAGTGGTGAAAAACGCCAGTCCTCTTATTCATTTGAATGGGGATAGTGCGTTTCGCAGCGGCAGTGTTGAGCCAGAGTCAACTTTTGGAGAAATGCAACCCAACGTCACTGCGGCTAAAGGCCAATTACAGCCAGAGATCAGGCTGATCAGAGCTGTAAACCCTGCCATTAGGGAGTATAAAGATGTTACTAGGAGGAGGGGAGGACATTTCTCTTCATTTGATAACGTTAAAAGTAAACTTTGCTGTCAGCTTCCTGACTCATTTTAAAAAAGACGAAAGAAAGAGAGAGAGAGCAGCTGTGGTCGAGCGAGCTTGAGAGTGAATGAAGAGAGGGAGTGCCGGTAGTGAGCGGAGAATCAGATCCACAAAACGTTTTCTGATTGTTTTACAGTGGTTACGTTCTGGAGCACAAATAAACACGCCCACACCCCCACACACCTCCGCTCAACCCTGCGGCGGTGGGCCTCTCTGCTTGTACCATTCCTCACTGCAACGTTTAAAACTGATCCACGGACCAGATGGTGTGAAAAATCTCCGGATCTTGTTGTCTAGACCTGTTTTTACTAAACTAAACTACAAAATACAGAGATTCAATTAGAAGGTACTGTGAGCTGAAAACAGCAAGACTTTTAAACAAAACGACCACAAATTGTCGGTTTTGTTTTTTGTACGGACAAACAAGATATAACTTTTAAATCAGTGAGCTCTGTTGAAGTGAGCGTCATATTTACTGTACAGACACGAGTTGTATTGATCTTCTCACTGTATTTCCCAAAATGTTGAATATTCCTTTAAGAAAAAAAAAATCAGCTTCACAAATTGTCTATTTCTTCAAACTTTTCTTTAATATTTGCTTGGATAGTTTTACCTCTTCATGCCTCTAAAAGCTGTCCAAAACAGGAACTTTGGTTCAACAGCAGACTCCTACAACCTGTGGTAAAGAGGTCAAAGGTCACAAGCCATATTTGTCTTGTCAAGCTTTACCTTTTGAACTAGTGTCCAGTTAGTCCAGTGTGTGTGTGTGTCTGTGCACACTGACCTGCTGTCCCTTGGCTGTCTCTCTCACATTCATCCAGCGATGTGGAAATTTCGCCAAATAAAACAGCGGTAATGATCGCCATGGCAGTGATGATGGTTAATGATGATGACTGCCATTTATCTGCAGATTTGTGTGTGTGTGTATGTCCAAAGGTATGTTTGAAGGGCTCACACAAAGCTCCCATCATCCAGTGACAGCAAGGGGGTTGTGGGTAATCGGGTCAGTCTTTACTGAAACAATGTAGTCCTTCTTCACTCCTCAATGGGCTTCTTATTTTCAACCAGGCCTTGACTTTTTTCTCCATCAAACATTTTATTCACCGGTTGGCATTTCAATTGTGCGGTTCTGAAATGTTATTGTGAAAGGAGGAGAGAACTTATTTAGGGTTCACACAGTGTGCTACAGAGATGCCATTCACATCAAACATCCCCAAAAATGTCGGGACAGGATTCGATCCATGAATCCATTTGATTCGGCCATGTAGGGACCTAAAATAATACGCCTGTATTGTATATGGTATGATTGGGATCCGAACCTTTAGTTCAGCAACTACAGGTGAACTGGGAACAAATATCAGTGGGTCTGAAACCTTTGACACACTCATTGCATTCGGTCATTTTGTTGCATTCATATCTTGGTCACATGTCCTGCTGTATCATGTTGTTGTCTAGCAGATGTTTAGCATGTCAGTGCAGATACAACTTTCACTGAAAAGCTACAATGTTGTGAATGAAGGCTGAGCAGACAAAACATCCATGATAAGAAGGTGCCAATTTCCTAAAAATAGCCAGCAATCTGACCTTGAAGTGCAAAATAATTTCTCGTGATTTGAAGGAAGCAGATCATCCTTAGAGCCACTGGATGAGTGTTCTTTTTTTTTTTAAGTAAGCAAATGAGCTGTGCCTTTTATACTTTTTTTTTAACCTCATTTGTTTCCAGCTCACTTTGTTCTGCCTTTCATAACTTGTTTGCCTCCAACTTTTTTTTTTCCATTCATGCCAACCTAAATACAGAAGGATTTTGTGGTTAACCATAGTTTTCAGAAGCTTGCACAAGAACTGCTGTGCCAACCTCCCAAATCTCACCAATGTGTTATGCTGACCTGCATCTCAGGCAAGTTGATTGTTTGATCTACAAGTATAAAGAAATAGCTACATGAACATCACACGATCCCGGAGAAGCATGTTTTAGCCTTTAACCATTCCCTATTTGGGAGGTGTTGTTACTTTAACCTAACCAATTAATAGCGAGTGATGTATCTCTTCCACCAATGTCATCTTTGGTCGACATGGAAACTGCAGCAGTGGTTGTTAGGAGCAGGTAATGTTTGTTATATCGGTCAAAGAATTCAAAATCAATCCATAGTCAGATGTCAAATTCAGGTTTTCTGTTGCTACTTTTCTGGCTCGTCACAAGAAGATGACAATTTCATTGTTAAACCCACCCACAAAGCTCTGATTGGCTTGGTTGTTTGGCGGAAACACCCCTCTCTTTCCTTCTTTTTCCCAAATGACCTCACTCTCTCTAAACCCTGAAAACCCCTGACATCCTCAGACATTGATTAGTTCTTTTGAAGTTAAGGGATCTGTTTTGTGATGGGAATTACAGCCATGCCAACTACCAGGTATACAGTATGTGACAAAAAGGCTGTTGGACCATAACTGTGTCCAAGTAGAAAGCTGTATTATTAGCCTTTTAAATCAAGCCTGTGATCTTAATGGCAGGCAGCTCTGCCGTCACTGTCCACTTTCTAATAAAGCCAAACTGCCATAAAGATAATAAATGGCTCTGCACACCTTCATACAGACTTGAAAAAACATATTCTTTATATTTGGAAAAACATGCGGTATTGGCTTTAATGTGAAAAATGTGCGCAGAGGTGAAAACAACATGGATCCTGCCTTTTAAGGAGCTATTTCTTCTGTGTTATCCTTCTTGCAGGAGCCATAATTGTCTTCATTGAGAGGGCAGGGCAGGAAGTGGGTTTGGGGGAGGCATTTTTGACCATCGCGCACACACACATGCACACACACACACACACACACACACACAAAACGTCTCTTAATGTGTTCGTCAGAGCAAAAAGACAGAAAAGACAGCGGGTGCCGCACTACTTAACACGAACAGAACACTTTTTTTAGCAGCTTACACTGTACTTAGTATCAACAGTGATGGAGATGTGGACTTTTTTTTTTTTTTTTTTTTAGACTCGAAAGATGACGGCCGCCCTTATGTGTTCGCTTGGTCGTCCGTGGCAACCGTGTGTGTGGGACGGGTGTGTGTGCGTATGTTGCTGTAGGAATGTGGTGACATCAGAGCGGCTAGTGTTTCTGTTTGAGAGGAGAAACATGAAGAAGGAGGAGGAGGAGGAAGAAGTTTGGGACAATAAAACAAACTTGCATGTCTTCCACACCTTTCTGTTCGGCCCATCAGTCTGTCTGCCCTCGGACGTCTATCCCCCACCTTTGCCCACTGAGATCATTGTTTCTTCGTCCATCTGCGCTCCTTCGTCCCTCTCTTGCTTTCTTTCTGACGCTGTCTCCTTCCTTCTCTTTCTGTCTCCCTCACCTCTCTTGCTATTTTTATCCCCTCTCCCACTGAGCTCACATCTGGATCTTATTGACAGAGCGAACAGCCCTTCAACCATAAAAGACTCTCTGGACTCTGTGTGTGTACTTGTGTGCTGGTTTGTGCAAAGCATGGCAGACCTAAATATAAACACCCAGCAGTTAAAAGGAGACTTCAACAAACCATACAAGCATTCACACACAGTGTACAGACATTCATCAGCAGCTGTAACACTGTAAGGCTTTAACAGTGTCTCTGGTTTGTTTTTTATTTGTAGACTTTTCTTTTTTAAAGATGTATGATGCAGATATGAAAAGGTAAATGTGATGCAATAACTGTATGAAAACCATTTTAGCATGCAATAACATTTATCATGAATAGGTTTGAAAAAAATAAACAGTTAATGTAATAACAGCTGTATAGAATGAATATTAAATGTTTATACGCCATGATTACAGTAAAAGATGTGATAATAGTATTGACAGTGATTTAATAACCTGACTCACTATATTTTAATGATCTTTATGAGTTATTAGATTAGCAGTCCACTTATTAATTTCCCCATTGGCTACAAATTTCAACTTAATTCAAGTAATAATGAGATTTTTATTACAACATCTGTGAGTTTTCAGTCACTTTACAGGAGCATAGGAGCTACATGGACTAGCAGTTTTGATATACTGTGCATCAATGATGTATTTTAGGGTGAGTTGTATGTCTTAAAGTTTATTTTCTCTGGTTACTTTATTACAAGCAGTGTATTTCTCTCAAAATTATGCATGTTTCATCAATAGTGTGCAACAGCTAAATATATACACAGGTTTCACTGTGGTTGTTTTATGTTTGATGCTTGTATGTTGTCTGCCAAACATAAAATGCACAGTTTGAGATAGATACCATTGATTATACATAAAGCTAATATTGTGAAGCCTATGATCAATTCTATGACTGTAGGGAAAAAATGACAGTTTTTTTTGTTATTGTTGACTTATGATCTTGTAGTGCGTTGACGCTTGCAGTTACAGTAACTGTCTTCATAGAAAGCTTTTCTTGAGAACTAATCATGCATTCAGGGGAAAAAAGATTACACAATGAACCCTGCTCTTCTAGCTACTTAACTAAGTATTTATATGGCATAATATGTTCCATCCTTTGCACTTATGACCATATACAGTAGATTTCCCCATTTTCTGTCTAATACAGAAAGACTTGCCAACAGCCTTTGCCTCTATCATCACTTTGTCACCCTTTGGTGTAAACTCATACTGAATGACTGGATTGGTATAAATAGGTATTACAGTTCAGTTTTTTCACTTTTGCCTGCTGTCATTTGGAGCTGCCATCATGTTAAGATTTGACTGTAATTTTCGATCTATATTAGGGAATGTTCAGTTGTTTGTTTTTTTTAGACTCAGCAGTCTATGAAATCCACTTCTACTTTGGGACTTTGTGACATTAAACACATTACTCCCATCATGTAGAGACTCACAGTTAACTATAAATCTGACAACCACCTCCGTTGCTGAACAGAGCTCTGAAAAACTCCTTGTTGCTGTCGGAGGTGAGCAGCCTCCAGGGTCGACAGCAGACCTTTTGACCTCTCATCCCTCACCTCTGTCTCAACTCTGTGGCAGCTAAACACTACACGCATTAACCCAACAGAGAGTTAACAGCTAGTTACATGACAGCAGTTCTGTGCCTCTTATCTTCCTAATGATAGGCTGCAGTCTTGGTAAAAAAAAGGAAAAAAGAAAGTTTAACAGTGGAGGAGGGGCAGAAGCTTTCTGGCCAACTGACTTGTTGGGTGTCACACTGACTCTTTTACAGTTGGTGAGCCAGAAAATACGTGAGTTGACTGTCAGTGTGAAAGGGTCAACATGGGCAAGCCAAGCACAAAAAATAAATCAGGCTTGAGGCCCAAGTTAACACTGATAATGAGTCATAATGATGAATCTCTGTCTCTTTTCTCTTAAAATCTTGTCACAGCTCAACTTAAGTGGCTGTTGCTGTTGTTGGAGACTACGACATAAAGAAATGGAACTTGGCTTGTGTTTTTTGTGAAGCTGGTGTTTGGCTTGTGTGTGTGTGTGTGTGTGTGTGTGTGTGTGTGTGTGTGTGTGCTCTATTAATAGGGAGAGGAATGGTTCAGGCCTGGGAATGTTGTCCGCTCCGGAAAAACAAACTTTTCTTTCCCGTCTCTGTCTCTGTCTCTCTTTCTCTTTCTCTCTCTCTCTCTCTCTCTCTCTCTCTCTCTCTCTCTCTCTCTCTCTCTCTCTCTCTCTCTCTCTCTCTCTCTCTCCATGTGAGATGGGAATGACTTGATGTGGAGGGAAAGAAAAATGACAAGATAAGGGGAAGAGGGATGGTATGAGAGAGGAGGAGAGGAGAGAAGGGGGAGGTGGTCTTTTCTAGAGCCCGACTGATACTGGATTTTTGGGGCCGATACTGATATGAGGGAGTAAAAAATTCTGATATCGATATATCGGCTGATATATATGTGTATGTATGTATATATTTATATATATATGTATATGTAAACACACATTTTTTGCAATGATCCCCCAGATGTGCTTATCAAACACCCATTTTGTTGTTTACCTTCTTTTTTAGTCTTTTTCGTTTTTCCCGCTGTTTTGTAGTGATGTTAACACCTCATCCATTCAAGGGCAGTCTTCATCATGACGCACGAGAAAAGAACATATACGCAGTTACATTTTTTTTGTGATTAAATGATTAACTTGATGACGGCATGACATCAAAAATCACATCATCCTTTTGCTCTTTGTTTTCTTCTTCTTTCTGTCTGCTCCACCTGTTCAAGGGCGCTTCTAGTGCTTCTAAGTGTTCTACATTACATAATAATGATTCGTGGAAACTGACACACTTAGACATACACAAGCGCACAATTTCGACTTGGAATAGGAAGAACATGCCCCCTCACTTTTCAAAATACTACATTTGTCCCCCCTCCCCCAGTTTTACAGTTTAAATGTTTTAGAGAAATAACAAAGACTTATTTTGCCCTGGGTTCTGCCTCTCAGGCTACATATATGTTGCCCTACCTTATTGGTGGAGGGTGTTGGGATTGCACATAATTTTAGGAAAACTGGAGGCACTACTCAGCTGAAAAAAATACTTATATCAGGTTAAAAAATGTAATCTATGTTTTTATTTGCAGTTGAATTTCTCCTAAAGAAATGCTGGAGCTAAACATCAATGTAAGATAGTAAAGTACAGTGCTCTTTCTAGTAATGATGAAAATACAATATTATTTATAATAAAGTATCGTCTCTCTCAAGGAAACTAGTGGAAGGAAACTAAATGTGATTTTAAGTAGAGTTAATGCACTAATGATGTAGCAATAGCATCAAAAAGAATGATAACACATGTCATCATAATATGAAATTTCCTAGATTTATATAAACATAGATAAATGCAGGAAATAGAATTTACTTCTTTTGTTTTTTTTCCCTTGGTTAAAGGATACACACACACAAACACACACATGCACGCACACCGTCAGTGTTGGTGCCAGTGAGCTCAAAATATTTAGAAGCATAGTTGTGGAATCACCTTAAGGTCACATGTTTCGCTGAAAGTTTATGTCTGCACTGATATGTGTATATTTACATGTACAGTATACATTCCTCCTTGTACAGTATGTGTGGATGGATGCATTGTGTATGTGTGTGTGTGTGTGCGCACACACATACATGCAGACTTTCCACCTGGATTCCTGCATTCCAGTAATTTGGGCTCAGGCCAGAACATTCTGGGAAACAGACCGGTGCAAGGAGGAGGGCAGGAAAGATGAAATGAAAAGAAAAATCAACAAAAGAGGAAAAGAAAGAATGAGAGGATTCTGGCTTCCATTCTGAGGCAGAGATCCCAGGGGTTATTTTTGTCCCCTGTGAGGCTCCGTAGCCATAAACAGGCTGATTTGTGATGTAATCTCTTGTCTTTTTTTTTTTCTTCTTCTGCTCTCTACTTGCCTCTTCCTCTTCACTTTTTTCACCGCTGTTCAGAGATTAAAATGTTTTTTTTTTTCTTAAATGATACTAAATTATGGCTTACAACCAAAAAAGTTCATTTGTCACCCGAGGGACTGAAACTAAAATGTGTTTTTGCTGCCATGCTTGAAAACTTAGGACTTTTATAGAGCTGTTTTTGAATGAAAAAGTCCACAGCATTAACGAGTTCCTGGCAATTTACATTAATTGTAACATAAAGTTCTTTTTACGAAGTCTGTATTAAATGCCATAGACATTTTTTGGGACTTTTGGAGAACTGTAAAACAGGGCGGCGGAGTCAAAATGGCATGGAAAAGAACCTTGAGTTTAGTCAGCGTGCGTTCGCTGATCTAATCGCTCCCTCTGAGAGCAACACTGGGATTGAGCCCCACACACACACACACCACACACACACACACACACCACACACACACACATATACTCACACACACACCACACACACGTACACACGCAACACTGCCATATAAGGAGAGAGCGAGAGGGAATCGGGTAGGGTTGAAACAGGGGGTCTCTTTTCTTCTCTCCCTTTTTTTTTTCCCATTTTCTCTCGCTATCCTGAAAGTTCATTGGCAGCTCGCTCTTTCTTTATTCATCATCTTCCGTTTTAGTTTGTTCTCTTATCCCGCTCCTTGTACCCCCCCCCCCCCCTAGTCCGAAGCTAACTGTCTCTGCCTCTCAGTAGACAGTACACACCCAGTTTTTGGAAAGCTCTCTCTGTACCATTTATAAATTGTAAACCTTTTCTTTCCTCTCCGGCTTTACTCATGAGTACACATTAACTAAATGTCCCACTGCTCACCAGCCCCTGTTCAAATAGACCGCTGATATTAGCCCAGTACAAACACATGGTTCACGGCGGTGTAAGGCCATTTAGGAAATAAGTAAGTTTTAATCTGAAGTGTAAGCAAATAAAGGAACACTTCCACTACGACATTACGGTGTGACAAAGTCTGTTATTTTCTGCTCGGCTATTTGTTGATTTCATTGTTTCATTGTTTTCATTGTTATTGAATGTTTTCTGCAGACTGAGCCCTGCAAGCGACCCCATGTGTATTTGACATTTTATAATGTGTTTTCAGTGGTTTGGCTTGACCCGTGAGTTGTAAACCACTTTGTGCTTTTTAGCAGCTGATATCAATATTTGGCAATACGAGGTTCTTGCGGGAAACCGACAATACTTGGGACTGAATAGTTGAATCTTTTACTGTGAATTTCCTCCAAAAGGCTTGTTTTTGCACATGTGCTTTAATGTAGAGATGTTTGCATTATTGATCCTTTGTGTTGGTTTTGATGGTTTAACCTTGATCTGTATCCCACAGTTATGACAAAAGTGAGTTTGCTTTATTTGCTTGCCTCTTACTAGTTTCCTGACATCAAATCAAGCCTTTTGGACCTACGGTGTCTTTATGTGGAGTCACAAAGTTCAACGTGACGCTGTGAATATAATGACATAGTGAATATTTTGACAAAGCAGTGGTTAATGTGTACAGTAAGACGACAGAGAAACACCCCCTGTGGTTTGTGTGTTTTTTGTATGTGTAGAGGAATGTGAGTGTTTCATGTGAGCAGTTATAAACGGATTCGTTTTCCTGGGAGTATCCGGTATCGGCATGAGTGTGTGTGTGTGTGTGTCTGTACTGAAGATAAAGAAACTGTTTCCCTTTTTTAGTTCTGTCCCACTGGGACAACACATTGGAGGGTGGTCCTCAATCAGGTCTTCTTCTGTTCACATGGATGACAAGCGCGAAGGAGCTCTTATGTTTGCTCTTTCAGTACAAAGGCTTATGTAAGCTTATGTGCTTGTTTAACATGTGACAGTTGCCATTGGTGTGGCTAGAATGTTAGCTTTGCTCAAGTGGTCTAAGATGTCTATCCAATTAAAAAGACATGTTTCATTTCAGATGTTCAGAGAAGCGATTATTTTGACATTGATACATCTTCGGTCAACTTGTGCTAATGTAAAATCAGCTCATGAATAACTAACCACAGTATTTCATCAGCTAAACATTACTCTCTTGCTAAATGGCTTATGCATGTCATTTATGCACTACAGATGCTGTTAAGTAACAAGTTGTCCTATGTTATCATTCATATGAGCTGCATTGCAAGTTTAGCCTTCTGGATAGTTATCTGATGCTAAAAAAGCAGCATATAAATTAACATTAGCAAGAAATTTGTCAAAAAGAAGTGTAGACCTGATGGACATTTGGACACATGAAACCTTGTAATGAGGATGATGATTGCATGGCGTCCACCACTTTGGTCCAGAATGAAATATCTCAACAACCATTGGATGGATTTCCATGAAATTTCATACAGACATTGATTACCAGAAAATAACATTTCCTGACTTTTCCTCCAACACCACTGTCAGGTTAACATTTGAAATATCTCAACAACTATTGGATGGATTACCATAAATAGTAGAGACATTTCATTCTAGCTTCATCATTACGTCAAAATATTAATTTATGCAATACTGCACTTTTTGTTTAGTGCTAATTAGCAAATGTTAGCATGCCAGCATGCTAAACTAAGATGGCGAACATGGTAAACATTATACCTGCTCAATTATATGCTTAACAGCTCAAACCAGCTGCTGTGAGACAAGAAACCAGAAGAGACCACCACTCAACGATACCACAACTATGATATCAATGATAACAACTTCCTGCAATACTCACAGCTGAAATACTGTCTTAAGTGTAAAATCAACCTATCAAACAACACTCTTAAACCACCTCCAATGATTGATCAACTTTGACAACTAACGTTTCACAAAAAAACCCTCTTAAAAATCTATAAGATTCTGTTAAAATCTGATGCCAACTTCACCTTTCTGACTCAAGACTGGGAAAAAGACCTAGCTGTTACCACCGATATCAACCATTGGAAACAAATCTGCAATAACACTTTTTCAGTGTCCTCAAACACTAAAATACAACTCATTCAGTGTAAAATCCTGCACAGAGTACACTACACACAACAGAAAATGTTCAAAGTGGGATTCGCAGACAACCACACTTGCACACACTGCACACTAAACACCACAGGCGACTACTATTATGCCACCTGGCTCTGCCCACCCATTCAAACATTCTGGGCAACTGTTACTCATAAATTATCCTCCATTCTGGGTTGCAGCATTCCAGTTTCCCCATCCGTATGTCTCTTGGGAGAACTCTCCTTAGTTGAACCACCGCTCAGCAATGAACAGCCAACTTGGATCACTTTAACAATTGCCAAGAATACAATTCTACTCAATTGGAAAAATAGACACAACCTCTCAGCATCCCAGTGGCTTCACCTACTATCTGAACAAATCACAATGGAAAGCAATATATAAAAAAACCAAGTTGACCAGTTTAATTACTATTGGGCCCCATTCACCCCACTCATCAGTTCTATAGACCTACCAGTGTAAGTAACCCTACTAGCATACAAACATATACAGTGCAATCACTCACTCAGTCACATATAATCATGCCTCAAATACCAACCTCCCCCCTTTGCTGTTGAAGCCAGTAACTCCACACACACCAACTTCACACCATATCTACTTCCTATACAAAACGAACTTAATTCTGATTGGAAAGAAAAAAAAAGAAGAAGAAGAAACAAATATCCACATCCTTGCAAGATGATCCTCCACTACACACGGTACCTTTACATACAATTACCACTGCCGTGTAAACCTTCACCCATTATACCCATACTGTTTCCTCCTATCTACACGTGTGTGTGTGTGTGTGTGTGTGTGTAATATATATATATATATATATATATATATATAATATATGAATTTTTTTTTTTTTTTTGTCTTTTCAAAGAAAAAAGAAACAGCACACAAACAAAAATAGAAACCAGAAGAGACCGTGTTAACAGACACAGCAGTTATCTGTATCATACTAACCTTATCTAATTTGTGTGGCCCATTTTCCTGCTGCATTATTAAGTTGACCTACATCCTTGACCATAAATCTTTTTTCAGGTATCTCTTTTTAGCCTCCCTGTTACATGTGTGAGTGCTTCACAGCCAGTTATCCAGTCAGAGCTCCATGATGGTACCAGATGTGGTCGCTAGGAGATGTGTGACGTCTGCAGTGTAACACTGCAGGGTTAATGTTTGTGTGTGTGTAGGTGCTAATCGTGAGGTGCTCTGTGCCTGGTTTCTCTTTCTCCCCTGCTTGCTCATTCATGCTTTCTCTTCCATTCAGATGTTTCTGTGGCAACCAGTGTTACATAGCAACTGACCAGCCAATAACAGAGCTTGATCTCGCTCTCTGCTTCTCTCTTGCTCCATCTCTCCTGCAACTAACCTGCCTTCCTGTCCAAACTGAAAGAATCTCAAAACAATTGCTCTTCACCCTTCTCAGTAGCCTCCTATCAGGCATACATTCATTCATTGAGCTGAGTAGAGTTGACAACCTGCATCTTTCTTATCTATAAAGGCCTTTAGACCTTCAGACACTGATATCAAATCATTACTCACTAAGCATTTCCTCTTCTGATGCTTTACATGAGTCAGTTTATGAAAGGATTGAGTTTCTTGACTAGACACAAGAAATCTGTGTGAACTCTTTCAATAACTGCACTCCGAATTCACTTTCATACAGCATTGGGGAAGATGCTCTGTGGGGCAGCTGCTGCCCTGCACAGCCTCCAGGTGTGCAAGAGTGCAAATGTTCGTGGAGCAGAGGTTTGCCCGTTTAGAGATTCTCAAGACACACTGAAGACACCAGGAGCATCATGAGAGGATGATACAGAGAGAGTTGTGAATGAAAAAGAAGGCAGACATATGGAGAGGTTTCCCAGATCCCAGCAATAATTGTGAAAACACTCTTGTGTACTTCTGTCGGACCTTCTTTTTACAATTACATTAAGAAAAGTACAAATTTTCAAACCAAAATTGGTGGTTGATTAGTCACAGGGGAATCAAACCAGATCCCTTGCCCCTCATTGGTTGCTAGTTGCAGTTTGACAGGTGATCCATGCTTCATCTGCTTACAACTATTTTCAACTTTCTTTATGTCGTGCTCTGTAAAAAAACAAAAACAAAATTAACATAGACCCCTCCTGGCAGCACTGCCCAAAGAGTAACTGCACCCGATCTAACACCATGTCTACACAGAAAGAGTTTCAGCTGCATCATCGGTCCCACACGTGAACAACAGAACAAATACACCTCTATTTTAATCGATACAGCTGTCTACACAGCCCGCATAATGGCTCACGTTTCATTCTCACTATACCCGAAGCGTATTTTTAGGCTTCAGGTCTATTTTTCTCTGTTTTACGTGCCTGACTACAGTCATGTGTTGGGCACTGAGTGCCTTCAAAACACAGGTGACCTACACTCAACACTGTGCCTGAATGCCTCCAGGGTAGACACACAAACGGAGCACTGCCTGCTCTGCTAAACGTGCTGCTCATGCTACGCTTTCTGTGTAGACATGCTCTAATAACGCTGCTTGTCCTGCCAACTACTGTAGTGGTGACAACGTGCCTTTTTCACAGCCTGTGCAGCTCTGATGCACTCTAGTACCACAATACATCACAGCAGGGTGTGGTCACCCAGTACAACAGACCACACCTGACCACAGCCGGCTGTGAAGTTCAGTGCTTTAAGTGGTTTGAGAGACTTATAGAGGCCAGTGCAGCCATGTTTCTGCCTCCTTCTAAAACAGTTGCTCTTTAAGAGTTTTAAACTATCAGTGAAATAGAAGTTTCACAAGGATTTCTACTTTTTAGAGTCTTGTCTCTGTCTGAACATGAACCGAGTAATCTGTAAAACACCCATGGGTTAAATAAGGATACAACAATATCTCTTTTCTGTGTTTCATTACCTTTTCCCCACTCTGTCATATCCTCTCATGAGATCTTCCTTTGTTCTGGTGCATTATGTCACTCCTTTGTTTGTGTGTGTGTGTGTGTGTGTCTGTGTCTGTGTGTGTGTGTGTGTGTGTGTGTGTGTGTGTGTGTGTGTTTGTTGTTCTCTGATCTCACCATTTGACTGGCTCTGTAGCTGCCTGTGGTGAACTAACACATGCAGAAATGTCCCAATGTTTGTGGTGTTGGAGCATTTTCATTATTGCGAATCACAAAGCTGCTGCTGCTATATTCTCTGACACCATCTTCCTCAAAATGTTATTGGTCCGTTCAACCCTTGAATGATCATGCTACAAGTCTCGATGGCTTAGAGCCGTAATAAGACGCTTCATTTATTGTAGCTTTACTAGTAAAACCTCTACACACACACACACAAATACACACATACAAGGACTTTTAGGCCGTGAGGGGTCAGGAATGTCGAGGAAAGAAGGATAAAGAGGGGAAATGGAGAGAAAGAGGGATAAAGGGGGGAAGAGGGACAAGCAAGGGGGAGAAACAAAGTGAACTATGAAGTGGAGGGGAAAAAGAGAGAGATTGGCTTAATCTGCAGTATAGTGTTAAGTCTCAGCTAAGCTGTAGTATTATAACAGTACAATCTGCTGGGAGCAATGCTGACTAACTATCTAACTAACCCCTCTAACCCCCTTTTTCTATCAATGCTTTCACTTCATCCCTGTTCCTCTGTTCGCCTCCTACCACCTTTTCCCTTTTTCCCATTCTCAATCTCAAACTACTATACATATCACTGCACTTTGGAGTGAGTGTGTGAGAGCATGCTGAAGAGCCAACTATAGCATCTTTTTATGTGACGCAGTTTCTTGGGAAATGCAGCTGACGGCTTCCCCCGTATTACATCTCCTTGAAATAACATTGTTGTTTTAAAAGAAAGACAGATAGGATTTATTTTTCTTATAATTTGTGGGGGAGGCAGTGTGAGAGACATGAGAGGAATTCTAGAAATTAACGGAGAGAGAGAGAAAAAGAGATGGCAGAGGGCGGCAGAAAGGACAAACTGGGTGGGAGAGACAGAGACACAGAGAAGGTATTTCCGGAGTGGTGTCGGGGTGAAGGCTAGTCTCTGTGGCTGATGGCTATCTCGGGAGCCCAGTGCATTGTGGGATAGGTTGCTGGACAGGAAGCCGAGGGGATGTCAGATTACAGGCTGCGGTAGGACTGGAAATCAAGGATGTAGAGTGGATCGAAGGCTCCTCCTGGTGTGTCACTGTAATGCTGTCTGGCTGGATGTCTTCTTGTGAAGATGACGCTAAACTCACGGTCATGTCTGATGTAAATGTATGACAACAAGGCCATAAACTGTAAAGGCACTGAGTACTAGTATACTAATTTTGAGACCTTTAAACGAGTGCTAGAAGGTCATTGAGAAATCCTTTACTGGCTTATATCAAGTATTGATGTGAATGCAGTGTGGATACAAATCCTTTTGTCTCTTCTAAACTTATTATTAAACATATTTTTATTTCTGGTTTTACTCCACACTGGAGATTGCAAATCAAATGTGCCTTCCTTGAGGCAAGCCCAGTATATTTGTAGAGCCCAATATTACGCAAAGGTAGTTCAAAGCCTTGAATGTATAATGCATTAAAACATTAAAATGCTTAATGAAACATTTCAGACCGACCTAAAAGAAATTAAAGCTGTAAAACAAAGAAATAAATACTAGATAGGTAAAGATGTAAGTGCAGGTTATAATAATGATGAGTGCCTCAGTTAAAGGTGGTGGAAAACATAAAAGTATTTAATCTGAATTTAATGGTAGCAAAAGTCAGGGGGGGGGGGGGGAGTCATGTATCTCCTGGAAGTTTGCTTCAGCTCTGAAGTGCACAAAGTAACTAATGCTGCTCCTCAGTGTGGAGTGTGGGAACAGTTAGCAGACCTCTACCTGATGACCTGCAGTAACAGGCTGAGAGTGTTCATGGATTATTTTGATCCTTGGCCAGAGAGGGATTTTTTGATATTTGAGGAGAGTTTTTATTATACAGTATACAGAGAGCAGAGAGATTTTTTTTTCCCTTGAATGTCTCAGCTTGCATTAGGCAATCATTGCAAATCAATGATTGGAAATGCTTTATGACAATATTTATCAAATTTTTGCATCAATATGATGAAGTACTTTGATAATATTGAAGTATTTAATTCACTGGAATAGCCAAAAGCGGTCATTCTCATCTGGTTATTTAATCTGTGGTTGAAAATGCACTACATCATATATATTGATAGTGTGATATAAAAGTACTTATAATAACAGAAGAACATTTTGTTCAAAATCTGACTTAATAAGCATGCAGGTCATTAAGAGGTGTTGGATTTTAATTGCATCTCTAAATCTTGTTTGTTTTCTTCTTCACATGTGTGTATCCATGTGTGTCAGAGAGTGAAGGAATATTCTTCTTGGGTCCCTCCAGAGAGAGAGTGTGTGTGTTTGTGTGTGTGTGTGTGTGTATGTGTGTGTGTGTGTGTGTGTGTGTTAGCCCAAGTGTCTATCCTGTCCTTGCCTCAGCCTCACCTATCAGGGACAAAGGCTCTTTTCACAGCACATGTATCTCTCTTTCTGTCTCTCTCTCTTACATACACACACACACACACACACACACACACACACACACACACACACACACACACACACACACACACACACACACACACACCACCCCATAAGGGCGTATTTGGAGCACAAGTGTATCTGGTTACCTGTGCGTTCTCTCTCTCTCTCTCTCTCTCGTACACACATGCTGCAGTTTTGACAACAATCACAGCTCAGTTTGATACCATGCATTGTTTACTTTGTTAATTAAACTCTTAATGACTGTTGTCTCTGACTTGAACACAAATTAGAAATACCTCAGACAAAGAATTGTAATGACATGTCATTTTCTATCAAAGCAAACAGGATCTCAAGAGTTATTCTAGTGTATACTAGTGTATATATTTGACGTCACATGGCTTCTGAACAGTTTAAACTGTAATTACACCTTGACCTTGTGACAGGAAGAAAAACATTGACACACTGTGTAATTATTTTTCAGTATGAATACTGCCCCCTTGTGGATGCTGTGTATGCATGTGCTGCTGTCAGGTACATTGATGTAGATATAAATCACAAACTTTAGTAACCTTTAAATCCTGAGCCTTTCTAACCCCCAGTCTCTTGTATGAGGCTGTGGTTAGAAATTGATAGTTATTATCAATCGCACAGTACTTAATCATATTTCTACAATATTTAAGAGATAAATATACATCTGTTGTTTTAAGGAGACAGACATATGGAGAGAAGGTGAGACGGGGTATGACAGGAATCGATAAAATGGACTGAATATGGACAGACAGAGAACTTTATGTAGACCTCCTGTGTTGTAGGCAGCAGTGGGAATCATCTTTTTCCTGGAATCGTCTGTCATTATCTTGTTACCCAGCACTGACACACACACACACACACACACACACACACACACACACACCTGCTGCACACACCTGAATGACACGTGGTGTTAGTGCATTAAAACATCTTTTTTTGTCCTACTTTGTTTATTTTGCCTTTCAATGTCGTAACTTTATAAGGGTTGTTGTGATAAACGCCAGATGGATAACTGGACACACACACACACACACACACACACACACACACACACACACACACACACATACTCACACACATACACACACCACACACAAAGACTTGAATGGTACAAGCTGTCTGCATGCACAGGTGTGCGATGAGAAATCTGTTTTGATCTGTTTGGGCAGTCATGCGTCCACTACTCCTAAGGTTACTCTCTCTTTCTCACACACACCTGTGGACCAGTGGGTATGCTGACAGGTGTCATCAGCCCTCCTACATGTTTATCTATAGACTGACTCTGTGTTTCGTGGGCCGATGATGGCTCAGGGGCTGTGATGCAGATGTCACATCAGCTGTCATTTAGCAGCACTTAGTAGCACTGGGTGACCCGGCCAGGCGGGGCGGCTGAGCAGGAATTAAACCACACGCACATTTCTTTGCAGGGTGGGGAGGAAATAAGAGGTTGAATCACATCTACAGATGCAGCCCACTCATGATCAGCCACATATGTGTATCTGGCATGATGTTCTGGTGTGTTTATGTATAAATGCTGTTGACTGCACCAACTGTATATTTTGATATATACACAAATATTGAATAATCAGATTAGGACAGTTTTTACTTGATTGAAGGTGATTAGCAGGCTGCAGAATGTAATATTTTTTTTAATTTGGCTCATGGTCATTGTTGTGTTCAGTTCACTCCCTGTTTCATCATAAGTCATTGTTTTTGCCAGTCCACAATTTGAACATAAAAAACACTAATAATTCCAAGAAAAGGAGGCAGATATCTTGAGCAGACCATGTAGTTAGAGCCCATGTGGAAGGGTGTGTGTGTGTGTGTGTGTGTGTGTGTGTGTTTCTATGTCTATGAATGCACACCACTTGGAAATCTGGGTCAGCCAGCTATGAGCCGGTAACTCATTCAGGGAGAACACTCCATCCCCAGGTTGGCCACGTTTTCTGAATGCACACATGCAGAAACACACACAGACACACTTAATGGCTTTTTTTTTTCTTCACTACCTAGCAACTGCATTAGTCCAAAACCAAACAGGAAATGCTGAGGATGTGAGCTCTCTGAAGTTGCTATGGAAACAACATGCTATTGATGCTGGTATAACTGGTCAGGTGTCAAAAAATCCAGTGAAAAGAGCAAAACCAACAATGAATTGATCACACTAAGCCTGTGTAGCCAAAGCCTGATAAATCCGATTCCTCTGTGAAGAATCAGATTTATTCCTCTGTGACAGACAGTAGGCCTCCACTGTGGTCTAAAAACCAATTAAAACTCATCAAAGAGCAACATAGTTGAACTGACACGTTTCTTCATTACGGTAAACATGGGCACTGTAGTTTTGTTTCCCGTCAATCCCACAAATATCATCCTTCTGCTGTAAATACTCACTAGAACACCAAATAGAAATACAGAACAAAAGCAAAAAGCATTTCTGGCAATCAGCTAGGCTAAAAACAAGGCTTACCTAGTCTGTTGCAGGCCATATTTTGGCCTTTGACGTGGCTCAAAAACTGACATCCATAGAAAAGTTTGGTCTCATCTTGAACAGGAGCATCTGCAGTTTAATTCTATACCTGATATGTTATGATCTGCTAAAGTTAGGCATGATACGAGATGAATACATCCCCATTTCTGTTATCTTTGCCACCATTTTGACTGTGCACACCTGGTAGAGATCTGCATTTTACTGAGTGCACTCTTCTAGTTGATATTCAAAAATAATATTCAAATGTATTAATTTTCAATAGGAAAGATTGGGCTTGAGAGACGGATTAACACATAGTTGGTTTTGGCCTTTTGATTGGATTTGTTTTGGCAAAAAAAAAAAAAAAAAATTGAGTAACACGAGCCTCATCCTTTAATGCAGACATGCTGACTTTGACACTCATAATAGTTAAAGGTCTCATCCCCTCAGTGGTCACCTTACCTATTATCTGATGATTGTTGTAGTAAAAGTGGTGCACTAATTGTTATTTTTTTGTAAGTTAATGGGTAGCAAACTCAGTAACACTTATTACCAATGGAAAGATGTTCAAGAATGAAAACAGTAAGAAAATGCGAGCATTGTATTAAATGTAGTCTTGAGTACATGAAGGTAGAAACATGCTGATGCAGACTTAAACAAAGACTTAAATATCTCCAGTGTTCTTAATTTACAAAGTGCAAAATTACTACCTGGGTAGATTTTTGAATAAGTAAAATTGACATTTTTGTTTTGTTTTTCTTTGCAAGCTACTTGTTGTTTTGTGTAAAAGGTACTCTATTGATAGAGTAAAGTAAAAGAAAGTAAATGCATGGCAGGCGTACAGAGAGTATATGTATTAAAAATGTCTGTGCTGCAGCTCCAAACATGCCTGAGATTGTCATCTCTGATCTCTGTCACCAGACCTTCAAAACCGTCTATTGTTTCTATGGCAACAAGGATTAAAGGCCAATTTCCTGCCACGAGCTTGACCTTTAAATGTCCTTTTGTGACCTTTCCTCTTGTCACCATCTGATCTCTGTTGGAGAGAAAGAGCCTGAAATCTGTTTTGGTTTATTCCTGTGCTGAGCCACCTCACACCATGCTCAACTTTATGAAGCTCAACATGTTTCCATTGAGGGCAGTTTTTTATGAAATTATATTCTCAGTTTTTACCTATAAAAATCTGCAATATAGAAGTGCCCTGTACTATGCGGGTAGCCATCAAATCATTTATTTGTATTAATATTGCATAGTTTGCTGTATTTTCAAAGCGACTGTTGTTCTTTTAGTTTACTTGGAACTAGTTCTTGAGTTTAACTTGCAGCCCACATCCCGTGCTGTCTTCCAATTCTTTAACTTTTCATTAAAACTACATTTTGAATTTCTGCACTCATGGAAACTCTTTAGCATTTCATGCCATCTGGCTGATATGCAGATGCACACAATCCTTCTCTTGTCTTGCTAAATTTGCAGTTTTACTGTCTTTATGCTCTTCATTTTTGGGGGGGGGGGGGGTCTGTGAGTGTTACGAAACTATTGATTTTTTCCTTACTGCACAAATTAGCGGAGTTATTCAAACCACTGCGGTAACTTCCATAAAAAAAATAGTTTAAACCTCAAATGTTATAAAAAAAAATTGGTTTCTAAATACTGTATTGGCCCGAATATAAGGCGACCCTGATTATAAGACAACTCCACTTTTTCAGATGTATTTCCAGGGAAATACATTTTTTAAACAGTTTGAACTGTTTGGAAAGCTGCCGCCAGTGTAGTGTGTTCAAGTCGATGGAAAAGTTTCCTTTTTGTAACTATCAATCCAAGGAGAAGAGAGTCATCATCATAAGTGTGTATATTGAAATATAGTGAAATACTTCCATTAAAGCAGAATGTAAATCCCACATTTATGTAGCTTGTCTATCAGTCACACACTCACATTCTCTCTTGTCAGGCTCTTGGAAGCGGTCAAACTTATTTACTCCGACAGCTGGCATTTTTCTGTCTGTGAAAGCAGTAATTCTTGGCTGTACGACAGATGATTCGTACCCCGGTCCGTTACTACAGTAGATGTTGTTTTCACTCGTCATGAATTTATTTCCCCTACAGCAGAAAAATGCGTTACATGACCTTCAGAAGCTCCTGCAAGTTTACCTGAGCTAATGAAACACTTTCAGGGCTAACTAACCCTAAAAGACTCACTATAAACAGATTTGAATACACTTGCTAGCCTAGCAACATAAATGCTACAAACAACCCATAATGCAACACTCTTTGTTGGAGCCGATGTTACTCTGGTACTTGTTTCCACTCAAACATTTCTGATCTTGTGATCCAAACTCATTACTCCTGGAATATAAAACAACCACCACTTTTTCAAATGCAATACGGAATTTTTAAACTTTGTAAAGCTCCTCCACAGTCATTCTTCATGTGTAAAATGATGGAGTTCCCCTTTAACTGATTAATAAAAAGTAGACTGATCAATATATGATGAAAATAATAAAGTTTCAGTCATAGAGCAGAAAGCAGATGAGAAATCCTTTTATAAAGTTACAGTATGCTTAAAAAAATAAAATTGTCGACAGTTTAAGTGATTTGTAGTTTATGGGCAAAAACACTCCAAACACAGGTATGGTCCTTTTAAAATTACATCCTTGCTCACTGTTGTCATGGTTATTTCTGGGTCTCCCTGCATAGAAACAGAAGTGGCAGAAAGAGCATTTCTATTCAAATCTGTGTTTCTCAATAGCGCATGTAGCTGCAATGGGAGGAGGGGAACTTTGGACAGTGTTGCCATAAAATAATTTGTGCTATGTGTGAGATGAAGAAAGCAGAGGTTGCCATGGCAGAGGGTCAGCTGATAGATAGATAGAGGGGATGGACGTATGGATGGATGGACAGCTCGGTCAGCCTCCCCCCCTGCTCATCCCTCAGATGCCTCACTCGATTATTTGTGGGGGGATTGGTCGAGTCTGGCTGAGCGGAGTGGAGCTGAGCGCTGCGAGCATCTGCCCTGCCTGCTGCCTCTCATTATACACACCCAGGGGGAGGGCCATGACACATTCACACACACCCACACACACTCTTTCTATCTGCACACCTCGACATGCGCTCAGATCTTGCTTACATCATCCATGCAGTAGAAACAGATCAGACACCCATGCATACACGCCGAAGTGTGTTCATTTGCCTTTCACATACTCACTGCGAGTGCGCTGTATGACACACACATAAGAGCTGCGCAGCCGAGCCTACCTGCTACAAAACAGTGACACACTTTGACACACTTGAAGATGCAAGACTGAATGTGTGGAAGAGCAGAACATTTGCAGAAAAGGTTGCTTTCTGAAGGCTTGAATTATTCAGAGCGTTTGTTGCCAGAAGAAGAAAGGACAGAAAAAACATCTGGAAGGAAGGATGTTTATTTTCTGTTGTGAATAGGAGGAAAGGTGGTGATTCCCTCTCTCTGTATCGACCCTCAGGTGTGTCTGTTTTTTTTTTTCTTTATTCTGTGGAGATGAAGACCGAGTTCGTGTGAGTAAACCTCCCATTAAAAAAAAAAAACCCAAAACAAAACAAACACTGCAGGTGTTCTCAGGTTGTTTCGTGTCTATGTGCCAAACCGAGTGTGCGTACAGGCACACGGACCGCTTCGCATGCTGCAGATGGTTCGAACCCTAGCCCAGTTCAGCATCGCTCTGGAGGAAATGAATGAAAGTGGAGAGAACACTGGAGATGAAGGAGGAGGTGGAGGAGAGAGAGATGGTGGTGGTGGTGGTGGAGGAGGAGAAGAAGTGGCAGACAGAGATGCTGTGGATCAGTTCAGAAACAACAACGGGCACTCCGGCGGGAATTTGAACGGGAATGGACTTTGTGCTGGAAGCCCCCAGTCTAACGGAGAGGTAGACTAGTGTTTCTCTCATTTGCAGAGAAGTGTGTGTGTGTGTGTGTGTCTGCGTGGTTAGTCACTGTCTTGCACCTCTGTTGCGGATCTAGGACGTTATCACCTGCCTGTCCAAGTTGATTTAGATTTCACTCCCTCCAGCCTCCTTCTGCGATTAAATCTACTTTTTCCTCCTCTCTCGCTTCTCCCTTTTGAACTCTCTCTTCCTCTCTTTTGCTTGTTCTCCTGCAGCTCATTCCTTGTTTTAATATGTGTGTCTCTCATAGACAATGTCTCTTTCTTCCTCTCTCTCTCTCTCATGCCTGTCTATAATAGAATTAGAGCTGAGTGAATCACACGATAAGCTCCAACACCTACTGTCACAAACAGTCACACACTCTGTAGTCCCTCTGTCTGTCCATCTGTATTCTTTCATGAATCTGCACACTCGCTGTCTAATGTTTGGATGATCTTAACACCTTCTTGGTAGATGTATAATTAAGTGTGTTTAATTTAAGTTGCACAGTAATCGTAGCTCTACTGCAGCAGCATTGTCTTTTTGCATGTGAATTGCTTACTTCATGTGTGAGTTACGTGTGCTTGAGTGGGAGCAGAATTAACAAACACGCTCACATGTAGTATATGCACACACAAAGTCACACATAGACATAACACAGCTACTGTAGTTCTGCTAATCTAAACACCCAGCCTGTTAATCTGCACCAAGGATTGCAGTGTGTTTGTATGTGTGAGGGAGTTAAGTAAATCTCTGCAAGAGATTTATAGAAGTGTCTGTTCATTTATTTAGTAATCAGTTCCCACATTAAGTCCCTAGAAATTTCAAAAATCAAGCTAACCACACCAAGTACACAAGCCTTTATTTAGTCTTACATTATGAAGCTTTTTAAATACTGTTTCAGTTTTCTAAAAATCTTCAAAAGGAATTGTACATATGACTTCAACTAACTACTAGTCTCATTGTCGATTAATCTCCTGAGTCATTTTGATTCATTTTTGTGGCCCAGAAAATGTTAGAAAATGTCCATCACAGTTTCCCACAGCCCAAGTATGAAATATGCAAACAGCTTGTTTTGTGTGACCAACAGAAAACCCCCAAATATTTTGTTTGATATCATAAAGACGAAGAAAACCAGCAAATATTAATATTCGAGGACAGGGAAAAAAAGCACATTCTTAGCATTTTTGCTTAAGAAATAACTTAAACAATGAATCAGTTATCAATCGTCATCTAATTTAATCATCTAGTAGATTAATCATTTCAGCTCTAATTTTATCCAATACTCCTATTCTTCTGCTGTATTGAAGTAAAGTAGGACTAATTACTCACCTTAATATGGATTACTTTGTTGATTGATTGCGTGAACGTGAGGCGACACAGATGTGAAGAGCTATAGAAATGAAAGGGTAGGATAAGAGCCTAGATAGGACAGGAATGGAAGAGATGATAATGATGATGATGATGATGATGGAGGTTTTGAGTTGGAAGGAGTTGGGAGATGGATCAATAGTGTGTGCGTGCGTGCATGTGCATGAAAAAGAGAGAAAGTTATTGATCAGTACAGAGTAGGTCAGAGCAGTCTGTGGCCTGCAAATGACAATTAGGGAGACATACACTCACATATACACACACACACACACAGACACACACACACACACGCTCTTGCATATTGATAATTCTTCTTGATAAAGCTCAAGAAGAAGTAAAGGAAGAGACTCCTCCACTCTCAGGGCTTTTACCTCTTAAAACCAACAAAATTTGAAACCCTGTGATCAATCTTTTTCAGATAAATGATGAATGAATAGAGGAAGAGATAGGTGATGAAGATGCTCTCTCTTTGGCCTTAGAGGTTGCCTGTTGCTGCTTTGGCCAGGCTGTTGCCAGGGGATACAGTCGTCCGGGAGGGGAGGGGAGCAGAGAGGAGGGGGGATGGAGGCGGCAGGGGTGGGAGAGGTGTGACGACAGCGATGAGATGAGAAGAAAGAGAAAGTATCCCTGTCGCTGCTGTTTTCACTGTAATAACTTCAACTCACACTTCAAACGGTGTTGCCTTTGATCTTTATAATTAAGATGCCTATATGTTGTAATTTGACCACATGCATACCTGATAAGTATCAAAAAATGACAATTACATAACATATTCAGTATTTCCCCCTTAGTTTATTATCCCCCTTATTATATTTCATTCTTTGAGAGGTGAAAATTGCATTTACAGCACAAAAAAGTGTCATTAATTTGGCTCCTACAGCAGACTTTTAGCATTTTAGCATACCAGCTACACAGTCCTTGATAGTAGTAATATTATTTTAATAATAAAAAAGGAAACAATTCTTTCTTTTTTTCCATTAAAATAATGATGGTGATAAATATTTTTATTTCCATTCAAGTAAGATCTAGACATGGAGAATATGGTCCAAAGGTTATAAAGTCAGTCCTTAATGTGCATGAAAAACAATCTTGTTTCCAACAAATTCCCTTTAGAGGCCGTGCACAGCTGTGGTGAACATACATAGTTGATTTTAATTATTTTGGATTATCAGACATCTTAGGACTCAGTCGATGTGTACAGACAGCTTGATTGACATCTCCCTCACTGTCCTGGCAGCTCTTCACTGTCCTGGCTCCAATCACATCTTTATCATTCTGATTAGGAGTCTGTTGTAGTTGAAAACACTTGTGGATTTGCATGACCTTAAAATCTGTTTACACATAAGACAACAGACAGACAAACAAAGCCTAAATAGGATGGAAAGCTTACCCATGTTGGCAAATAAATTATTTGTGTGAAGTCTGAAGTGATGCAGCTGCAGTCTTGGCAGCTGTGTCTCATAAAGGCACGTGCAGCTTTTAAGTCCCATTTTTTTTGTGTGTTGTTGTTGTTGGCGGATAAGGTCACAGAAAAAAAAAGAAAAGAAAGTGACATTACAAAATATTTATAACACAAAATTAAAAGCAGCTGCAGTACATTGAAAGAATAATTGGGAATTTCATTCACTCATTTTTTTCAACAATAATGAGTACATAAACAGAATCGAAGGATTTGTTTTTGTAACATTTTGTACAAGAAGGTGAGCAGCAACAAAAAATCTCAACATAAAAGAGAGTAGACAAGAAAGAAATACTGATCTTTGCTTTCGTCTGGTACTTCAGATACATGTGACGGTGTACAGAACAGCGCAACATTGCTAACAAAGACAGAAATACAGCACATACATAGTTGATTAACATCATGACCTTTGCTGTATGAAACCGCAGCTAAAATCATGTCACGTTAAACAGAATGACATGAGATCTGAGCTGCCTGTTCTCTGACTCTGGTGTGTGTTGTCTTTACTGTTGCGCTGTAATATTTGGCTGCAGTTGTGAGGAATAACTTAGTTTATGGATCCCCTGTGTCCGCACCATTATTAAGACACCAGAGCTCGCAGAGGGACACATGAGAACATGCTGTACTCTCACACACACACACACACACACATACACATACACGCCCGTGCAGACGTTTCTCGCTCACACACACTTGAAAGCTCCCTCTCAGATCCCCCTCCAGTGTTAATAAGTGAGGGCCGAATCCTGTGAGCCGCCCGTCCAATCACATTTATCAGCGCGCCACAGGCTGTGACCCTGACTTTCTATGAACTGTTTGAGACTGTTAATGTGTGAAAAGAAAAACCTCACACTTGCTGTACTACATAGCCTGGCATACTTTTTTTACTTTGGGTGTGAATTCCATCTCAAATGAACAGACTGAGATGACAAACCGGTCTCTCTAAACAGAACTTAGCTGGGCCATTTTGGGCTGATTAAATTACACAAACACAGACTATTTCTCTTTCATCATTCCTAAGATCCAGGTTTTTAAAAGGATTAAAGTTTTCAGATTACAAATAATTTGAAGCTGTGATTCAAAGATTTCCAAAAAATAACCCTAACCCTAACTCATATTTTATGAAATTCTGTCACATCCTCTCATCTTTCCTACTTTTCACTATTCCCTGCAAATGAGCGGCAAATTGACCGAAATTGTTTACGATTAAAACAGTCCAGACTGGACCAGGTGCAGCGCTAATTGCTTTGTTTTGTACAAGCAATATCTATGAAATACAGGCAGACCATTATCTGAACATGTTAAATACAAGTACATTAAGACAACAACATCTTTGTTTCCGTGAGACCGAACTGAGATGGGCTGACAATAGGCCTTTTTCACAGCAGACATCTTGACGTATCATAGTAGTAAAAGGACACGTGTTACTAATAACATCAATGATGGCTCTGTTCCAATCTAGTTTCCCAGTAAGCTGTGACAGTGAGCCTGGTGATACATCCACTCCTGCCGCTTAACCCCCGACTGATGTGGAGGATGTTTGGATGCTGCTCAGGGGAAGTGAAGCTCTTTCATCTTGAAGCAGCATTGTGTGCCTCTGTCAAAAAAAAAAAAAAGTCCCTCTTCCTGGCAAGGATACAGATTCATGTGTCTGGGCTTTCTGTGTTGAAGTTCTTCTTTTTTCTATTGGATATTCATGTTGTCAGTGGTGACTTAACAACCAAACAATATTGTTGTGGCTAAAGCCTTAATTATATTCCCTGCATCCACGTGGCTACTAGAATCTACGAGGGTCTGCATGAGGTAAATTTTGTCATCTGCCATGTCTGTGTGGATCATGAAATATTCCATGTATACAGAGACATAATGTAGAATAAACAGAGCTGCGTGCACAGGCAAGATCTGTCACCTTCATCAGCTGAGGGGTTCAATTTTCTGCACAGCAGGACAGATGAATAGGCCATTTTCACAGCAGAGATTTTTGATTTGACATAGAAAGAAAAGCACAAGTGTCATTTTAGCATTAATAATGGCTGCTTCACTTCAATTTGAAATCCCACCTGTGTCCGACACGTCTCTCTGAGCGTGACAGCCCTCCGGTGCTAAGACACAGAAGATCATGTCGGTGCTTCTCCTCAACACGGTGAGAGGAAAAAAGAAAGCAACTTCAAACAGCATCTTCCTGTCTTCAGCTTCCTGAGGCTGTCTCTCTTTTACAGAAGACCGAGCCACAGTCTCAGCTGTGCCAACGTCACTCCCTCCCGTCACCTCTCCCGTCTCAAGATAATGAAAGGCAATTTCAGTTTATTACAACACAAATCTTATTATTATAGTTTTGGCAATGCTTTGTATTGGTTACAATAAAATGTTACTCACCAAGTTAATTGCTGAGATCTGGGAATGTGGCGACATCTCTAAAAAAAAGCCAATCAGACAGGTTGTAAGCAAACCACTAGATTATCTAAACTGCTTAATTTAGAGGTAAAATTGAAAGTGAGCACAGCCGTGTCGGTAATAATCCCCCATTCAACAGGAAAATTGTAGCACTGTAGGTCACATTTGAACCAGGGCATCGGTCTGTAAACTGTGATGGATGTTTACAACAGACAGGTCTAGTAATAAATGTATCATTTGCCTTTTTTTCTACTACTACTTTCTTTCTACTTTTCTACTTTTCTACTAACCTGCGACATTATCTAAAACTTGTCTGACTGTTCATGTTTTTTGCCTCATAGGAAATCTTTTTAGATCTCAGCAATTAGTAAAATGTTGAAATGATTATTTTACCCAGCAGCACCCTCAGCAGTGAAAAACACAGTCATCTTCCTGTGTCATCATAGTACCACAGTTACAGTACAGAGCATAACATTCATTTTATTGCTCTGGATTCAGTTGAACTTTCTGCTCTCAGACTGGACTTGAGCTCTAGTGGTGGCTTTGCAGTGTGAGTGCAGGCTGTCCTGTGACCATTCAGCCTCTCAGCTGGGGTTACTATGGCAACCCTGCTATTAAAATGAAACTAGCATTCCTAGCATTATTTCACCATGTTCTGATGTGTGTGTGTGTGTGTGTGTGTGTGTGTGTGTGTGTGTGTGTGCGTAATCTAATAAAGACGACCAGCGCAGAACAGAGGAACATTCCTGTCTTGATGGAAGTTCCCTTCTTGTTTTATCTCATTGTCACACACAGACACACACACACTGTCAGGGTGTATGATCAGCATCTTTATTGATATTCACCACAATCATTTCTACGGCGTGCAAGTGTTTATTTATTTACCAGCATTGTAGTGACAGACGTCGATCCCCCACATTTGCGTGTTTGTTTTCGTAAGGTTGTCTTGAAAATAATGATTCCAATTAAGCAGTCGTGAGAAAAAGAAAGTGGATCTGCATTCGTTAATTTGATCAACTTTAATGAGGTTTAATATGACAGAGACATTCATGCAGAGGCAGCTGTGTTCTGGTGTGGAGTGAGGTGTGTGTGCAGAACCTTCGCAGGAAATGCTAACAGAAACAGCATCTTATCACTGCAGTTTTAGCTTCTGGAGCAATTCAGCACCAGCCCAAGAGAAAAATATATTCTCTCTTGCTAACTCCCTTATATAAGACTGATATTCACCTTTTAACTTTAACACAAAAAATATGTAATGGTGGCATCATCGCTACACTACTTCGAACATATCTGACATTTACACCAATGCAGTATATCATCAATAAGTATCTGCTCATACAGTATATCGGCCATGCAGATTTGTCATTTGGCGGGATAAACACCAGCTAAAAACAGCTGAAGCTGAGGTTCATGGATTTGTGGGTGCACCTTTCACATCTATCACCCTTTCTAAGCATGACATCAAGAAGGCTTTCAAGTGTGTGAACACCAAGAAAGCGGCAAGACCAGACGGTATCAGTGGGTGAGTCCTCAAACTATGTGCTGACCAACTAGCACCGGTGTTCACAATGATGAATCTGTCCCTGGCTCAGTCTGTCCTACCCACGTGCTTCAAGAAGTCCACCATCATTCCTGTGCCCAAGAAAACAAGACCAGCCTGTCTGAATGACTACCGCCCAGTGGCACTCACCTCTGTAGTGATGAAGTGGACCCACTACAGTTTACCATCCCAACCAATCAATGGAAGTCACCATAGCACACATCTCACCTGCGATTACTGTTCGTTGACTTAAGTTCAGCGTTTAACACCATAGTTTCCTTCAGGCTTGTCACAAAGCTTAAAGACCTGGGATCAAACACCTCACTGTGAATGTGGATCCTTGACTTCCTGATGGTCAGACCCCAGGTGGTGAGGGTAGGCGAACATACCTCTTCTACCCTCATCCTTAACACCAGAGCAATCCAGGGCAGCGTTTTGGCCTGTTTTACTCCTTGTACACACAACAACTGTGTAGCTACTTTTGACTCCCAACACCATTTTCAAGTTTGCTGATGGCACAGCTGTGGTGGGCCTGATCACAGATAACAATGAAAAGGCCTACCTGTAGGAAGTAGAGGAGCTGACCCGCTGGTGTCAGGAAAACAACCTACTCCTGAACGTCAGACTAAGGGGCTGATAGTGGACTTTTAGAAGAAGCAGGGAAGCAACCCCCCCCCCCCCCCTAAGATCAACATGTCCTCAGTGGAGAGGGTGGACAGCTTCAAATACCTTAGTGTCCAAATCACTAAGGGCCTGATCTGGGCGCTGCATACTGACTCAGTGGTGAGAAAGGCAAGGCAGTTACTGCTTCATCTCAGACGCTTGAGGAAATTCTGGATATCCCCTCAAATGCTGAGGAATTTCTACTCTTGCACCATCGAGAGCTTCCTGACCGGCAACATCATTAAAGATCCCAACCACCCAGACAGCAGCCTTTTCTCCCTGCTGTGGTCAGAAAGAAGGTACCGGATACACCCGGCCACCACTGAGAGGCTCAGGAAGAGCTTCTACCCTCAGGCCACCAGGATCCTGAATGAGGTCACTGCCTAAGACTGCCTCCTATTCTATTTAAGCTCTTTTTAATGCACAAATTGAAAGGACTGGCAGGATTACGTCACACTGTGATTGTACCTTATATGATTACATGTGACAAATAAACTTGATTGATTGATCATAGGGTTTTGCCCGTGGCTCCGTCTCCACCATGTTTGGGACCAGAATATTTTGGGAGTGTCCCCTGGGACCCTTGAGATAATACGTCTGACTTGTTCCATGATCGTTATACTCCTCGTTATGCCACACACACGCACACACAGCTTGTCTCAAATGATAGGACAGAGTTTATCACATTTTCCTCATTTGCGGCATCAGTTGCAGAGAAATCAACTTAGCGTTTATGATTGGGTTTTTTTTTCCTCCCTCTGGTTGTTCACGGTATAATGTTTTGTTTCTGGGTCTCTGTCTTGCCCTTTCCTCTTTCACTTTCATTCTGTCTGTTTTCCCTCCGGGGCTTAATGTGTTGGATTTGTGTCCAATGTGTGTTTGAGCAGCTCATTCACTTATCAAAGATTATGAGTCATTGTTAGGGCGAACTGCTGAGTCATGCTTTGCTTCTGTGGACTTCTTGGCCTCCGTGACTTCTAATCCCGTGTGTGTGTTTGTGTGTGTTAGATGTTTGTGAATGTTCAAATATTTAATATCACTGCAGTCTTGTCCGTTTTTGCCTCTTGTATGATAATATTGATAATATAGCACACTGACATTTCCATCAGATAGTTTCAGGAACTAAAAATGCAGGAACTACTCTCAAAAACCTTAAAGATTAGGCAAATTACATTGATAATGGATTACAAAACAACCACGTGGTTTCAGACGTAATTCTTGCATGCAATCAGACAACAGCAGTAATGGTGATGCTCTTCGATATTCAGCGTTATGTGACTGATGTTGGAAAGGAGAGTTGCAGCGGTAGTAAGAAAAGTACAGAAGTTATTTAGCCATCTGTATATCAGCAGTGAAACATCAAATAAAGTTAAGTTACAGTGATGCTTCTCTTAGATTCACTCTCTGTCTCATAATCTTTTCTTTATAGACTGCAGGAAGTCTGCTGCGCATCTGTTGCTCAAACGTCAACAACATCCCTCCTCAAAATATTGATGCTAGGAACAACCAGTGCTGTTTGGGCAAACACAAGCCTCAAAATTGCAGCAACATGTGTACACAGTGCAGCACACTTAGTGCTCTTGGGTTGTAGGAAAGCTGGGAGCAGAGACTTTAAAGGGGTCAGGGACTACAACCCGGGAACTAAAACCAGAACTACTGTAGGTTCTTGCACTTTAATACAAGTGTGTGTTCGTGTACAATATGTGTTAAAAAAAAAAACCAGGCTGATCTAAACATCTGTGACTTTTTAGAGTCAGTCTGCTTCATTATGATGCATCTCTCCACTATCTTTGAGATATTTCACATTTTGCTGTCATGTAGACTAATAGAGCAGAATCAGACATTATTGCAGCTATTTCAACTTAAATAATTTTTATTTGTCCCCAGATGATTATTTGTCCCATTTCTGTCGTTGTGTATTGTAACCATAAAGAGTTTCGACACCTTTTGAGTGGAAAGAAGTTTAGAAATTAAAATCCAAATGGCAACAAATATTATTAAATAGTTCAAATTTTCTTTTGTTTCCCGTCTTTTTTGGGGTATTTTTGCCTTGACAGAAACCTTTTCATGGTGAAGTTACAGACAAGTAACAGGGAGAGAAAGAGAGAGAATGTATGACATGCAACAAAGGTCCTTAGCCAGAAAATAACCAGAGATGTTGCATTTACAGTACCAGTCAAAAGTTTAGACACACTTTCTCATTCAAATGAATGGGAAGGTGTGCCCTTCTGCTTTTGACTGGGACTGTATGTGATATGCATCTTAACCACTAGGCCACTAATATATAATTCACGACTGCAGAATAAATCCAGTAAGACCTTTGTCTTGTCAGAGACACATAGAGTTGATATCTGACCTTGGTTCTTGCAAATGTAAATTGGACTGAACTTAATTAAATCTCTCAGACCTTACAAGGTTTTTCAAGGTCACAGTGTATTACAAAAAGTTAGATTGTGGATTTTTGAAATACATATATTTGAGATATATATACTCTTTTTTTTGCCAAGCCTAAAAACATTTAGAGCATTACATTTCAGCAGGAATTGATGTTATTTTCATGTTTTGTATCCCTAGTAGGATATTGTTATAGATATATGAGATAACTCAGTTAGTGAGAAAGATAAATCTATATGAAGAAACGATTGACCTTCTTCTCCTGTCTTCACAGGACATGAGGAGACATGTGATGATGACCCTCCTGGATACAGAACAGTCATATGTGGAGTCACTACGCACTCTCATACAGGTAAACACACACACATCCACAGTGTTACAAGTAACACAAAAACAAACACACCACTGTGGATTCATATATTGCTGAGGACATGAATAACAAATATAGGTAACCAAGGTGTTATGTAATCCACTTATTGTCATTCATCTTGTCAGGCTAATCTGCTAACCTCATCACATCTCACTGTCATCAGCATTATCTGCCCACACACACACACACACACACACACACACAGTCTCTCTCTCTCTCTCTCTCTCTCTCTCTCTCTCTCTTCTATACCCTACACCCATCTCTATTCCAAGAGCTCACTAACCTTTACCCCAAATCTTAGCTGCGTCCCTCTTTCACACACACACACACATACACACACACACGACCCTCTCTTTTTCTACCTGTGATCACCCTGCAATGTGTAACCTGTCACCATTGGCTGTGTGTGTGGGCAGACAATGTGTGTTTGCAAGTGTGCACATACAGACTGACTTTGCAGTGCTTTTCCCTATGCATGTGTTTCTGTGTGTGTGTGTGTGTGTGTGTGTGGCCACAAAGTGAATAATCCTGGGCTGCGTTCCCATGGTGACACAGGGAAAGAAGTAAGTGTTACCACGGTGACAGCAGTGAAAGTGCATATCCCTGAAGGAGGAGGGTGTCAGATGTGGTTCAGCTGAGACAGCTCTACAGCAGCGCTGTCCAAAGTTGAGATCTAGGTTTGAAAACTAACTCTATGCACTTTTGTTGGACTTGGGAAGGTTTCTGTGAATAACTATATGCGACTTTTGCTATGCAGCTAAGTCTGCTGAGGTTGGACATGCATAAAGATCCAAATAAAACATCAGCCAGTATCAGGTCAGGTACAGTAAAAACATATCTGTCAAAAGATGGGCACCACATGAAACTAGACCTGTTACAAATGTGCATTTGTGAATCTTCAAGTCACACAGTATGAGGCTCATGACCTACATGGATATTACACATCTTCCACTCTCTCTCTCACCTACCTGACACTCTCCTCTCTGTGCTCTAGAAAAGAGCAACTGTACTATAGAATACTTTCACAAATAAGCAGCAATACATGTTAGTGCACAATTAATGCCAGTAGAAGCTTTAAAATTTCCACTAAACTCCCAACCTACCTGCACCATTCGATTCAGGAAGAGAACTTTTTTCGAGCCAAAAAAGCCAAAAAATGACTGGAACACTCCTGCAATAGATTTTTTTAAAAAGAGCTGCCCTGCCGTAGCTGATTGTTCGAACAATCAGTAATTAGGCTCGTTGTCCACTAAGAAATTTCCAGTTTTTTTCTTTTCAGTCATTCAGTATATTTTTTTTAGTGAATGAGCAAGTAATCTTTTATCATTACAATTATAGTCACATCATTGGCATCTCGATGATGCTGCTGTCTTTAATAAGCATTTGCTGATGAATTATACTTTTTACAGATTGTCAAACAAATCATATGGTGATTGGCTAATTAAAAATGTGTTAATTCACTTGATCATGCTCTATATGGGTCCATCTGAATAAAAAGTAGAAACTGAAGCTTCCTCATTTGATAAAGTTAGCAGTTCCAGTTCTAGGTCTCTTATGTAAAATGCTGTATTTCCAAGCGTAAATTAGTTGAAGGACACACAACATTAATTACGATAGCTTTAAAAAGATCCTAAAAACCCTTCTTTGTTCCAACTCTCTTCAGTTCAGGTATTTTAACCAACAGATTGGTTTAGTCATCAAATTAAATGTGTCACGAAGTCAGGCACAGCTGACTGGACTTTATAGCTCCTGAGGCATCAGGGTCACATCTGTTATGCTCTATTTTAGAGAGCAAATTGAGTCTCCAAATTTTCCCTCAAGTTTAATGGATTGATGGGGGAGGGTGTCAGAGTCACCCCCCCCCCCCCCCCCCCCCCCCCACCTTGAGATCCAAGTCAAAAGGCAGAAAAAGAAATGGAAATAGATTTAGGAGAAGAAGAAAATAAAGGAGAAGGGTAATGGAATATAATTATATGCAGTCAAATTTTTAAATGTTAACTACTCTGAATCCAGTTTGGTTTGTCATGACAGTTACATCAACATGGCTAATGCTGCATTCATGTCATATCATTCAAAGCAGCTGAGAGGAAAAAAACACTCACGTCAGCTTCAGACTTGTAGTTCTGAGTCAGAGATATCACAGCTATGATATCTCCCACCTGGTGAAAATCACTACAGCAATATCACCAAACTGCTGGCAACATGGCTGCAAGGCCTCCATCGCTGCAATTACATCTAATTAAAATCAACTATCAACATTAGTATAACTGATTCAGCTCATTTCAAAGGAGCTATACACTGTTTGTTTGTGTCTGGCTTCACCTTTTAATGAACCACTACAAATACATAACACAACAAAAATAGCTAATTAAGGCTACTTTATCTGGCTATTACTGTCATATCATCAGCTTATGCCAGAATCATATGTTCAATATTGGGAAAAAAATAAACATAGCCAATTAAAATGTTGATCCCTAAACAGCTATATGAGTTGCCAGAGTGCCTCTTTATATCACTAATATTAAAAAGCAGAGACAGATCCAGAAACAAGGCGCAGCTGCACTCACCACAATCTTTTGAGATCAGTGAATAGAAAACGACCTTCTCTTTAACGGAGGGAGAATAACCAGATCCTGCATCTGTCGAGCTGCTCGGTGTGCATGCAGTATATCTCAGTCTATGAGACAACAAGAAAACTTCTTCTGATTGATTTAAAATAAAGTGTCACCAGAGATTATAATTTGAATCAACATTTGATTTATCGAATCAACATCGAAGCCTCTTTGTTTTTAGCATCATTTTTTAGTATTGTTGACATTGAATTAGAGGGAGAGAGGGTGATGGATGGATACATAGATGGATGATTGAGGACATGTACCACCCAATACTCACCCAATATGACCTCATGGTGGTTTATGGGTGGACGTGTGTGATGAAATATGGATTAAAGAAACCCGAGGTGCCAAGTGAACTCCTAACACAGCCCATGGAGCGCCATGTGGGTGTGTGTTTATGTCAAATCGAGAGACGGACACACACAAACACAGAGAGTTGGATAGACTACATTCAAAAGAGTTGAACAGCTTTTTTTTTTTTTTTTTTCAGCACAAGCAACGTTTGCTGCCAGAACTCACACCTGTAGCACACACAAACTAACCACCACTGCTGGTCAATTACATGTGTTAGTGTGTGCAACACATCTGACATACTGTGGGCTGACGGTCAGGAATTAGGGTGACACTAACTGAAGTATAAACACTTTGTCGAGTGTGTGTGTGTGTGTGTGTCTGTGTTTGTGTGTTGGGAGGATGCTTAGCAACAAAATATTTAAAGACATTTTCTAACAATATTAACATTCTTGTAGACTTGGAGTGCTGGAGAAGCAGTGGATGGAAAAAGGACAGCGTCCCTCCTTCCATCTTTGCACTCATTCACTCATTAACAGGCACTATCATTGAATATATTAAGAGTATGGTGCTAGTTTGTTTCTGCTTCTCCTTCCTGCCTATAAAATATTAATTAAGAAACATGCTTATGACATACTCATGTGGAGAAATACTAAAGATGTTTGTTAAGGCTGTTGTTTCCAGGATAATGTTGCAAAAAGGAGGGAAAGTTATGTTTAGTTTTGCTGTATTATTATTATTAGTATTAAAATCGTTATAGATTACTCTGAGTATCAGGAATATCAGTTGTTAGAAGAGGAAAATGAAAGTGGGAGTATGAATATATAAACAGAGTTTTGAGGAAAATATGAAATGGAGCTAACTACAAATTTGAGCATGAAAGTTGATTATTAACCTTGGAATCAATCAAAAAACAAAACAAGCAAACAAAGAACACCTAACTTGAGGTACACTTACAACTTTTAGTAAAAACTGAATCCTAAATTATTTTTAATTGGTTAATCCATCCATCCATCCACTTTCAGCTGCTTATATAGTTCATTGATGACATTCAGTCATCAATGTCAGGAATTACTCTTGTATTTCTGGGAAGTGCTGAAAAAATGTGACCTATCAATAAATAATAATATAATATCTCAAGGTGGTGAAACAAGTATTAAATACCATTCTCTGTGGTATTAAAAAGGTCTGATCTTTCGCATAATTAATGGTGTATGGTGTCTGTTATTAAGTGGTTGTTCTCTTCCCTCAGGGCTACATGCGTCCTCTCAAACAGCCGGACAGCGGCTCCATAGTGGACCCACTGCTGGTGGACGAGATGTTCTACCAGATCCCTGAGATCCTGGAGCACCACGAGCACTTCCTGGAGCAGGTTGCTGGCTGCGTCAGCCAATGGCACGACCGGCAGACCGTTGGACACCTCCTCATCCAATCGGTGAGTAGAGCTGACAATAAAAATGATATCCGTCCACTTCTGCTGTCTCTCTTAACAGACATGAAGCTCATGCTCATACGCAGTTAAATCATAAGAAGAAGATTTAAAAGCTTGGTTACCCGCATGTATGACCAAAATAAATTACTACAAGGGAAATCAGGCTTCTCTAATCCCCTACACTGATAACAGATACCTCTCGTTTATATGACGCTTACAATTTACTGCAGAAAGCCAACTGTAACCAGGTCACTTGAATGCATGTAAACGCACATCCTGGCTGAAGAGATTTCATTCAGATCTCCTGTTTGTGCTGTGAGCATGTATTCAGCATATGTTAGTATTATTAGCCTCTGTATGTGACATGTAGGCTGAGAGTGTGAGATAGTTAACCTCTCTGAACCGCCTTTGTCAAGGAAACAATAAGACTGTGATGAGTGAGAGATACGTGGGCATATGCTAACATCTGTGTTATGTGACGACAGTATGGAGCACAGCAGAACATCCTCAAGTGAGAATCAACCAGTAACTGGAAAAACCCTTACTTAAAATAAGGGCTCTGCACTTCCTAATCCTTGACAGCAGCAAACCATAAAAGCCTTTAAGACCCTGAGCCCATTTTATTGTGCTTATTTTTTATTACACCTGCAAATAATTGCCCGGATGAAGACAATGTAATGTCCAGAAGTTCTGATAGTTTTTAATAGCACTCTTTTTCATGCTTTCAAAGTTTTTTTCTCTAAATGCTTTACGGCAATCTAATTTCTAAAACACCTTTACAATCTACTGTGCTGCAGCAGTGAAGAAACTTGCACAGATGCCATGACATGCAATATATTTCACTGTAGACTTGAGCTTGAATGAATAAACAATCTTTAAAAAGCATTATTGACTGCAGGGCCAAGTGAGGGGAATATGTTTTATTGAGAGATGCTCTATAGTTGGCAGCGCTAGTTTAATATTTTGTTTTCCCGGTGACCCTGTGTCAACCCATCTAAAATTTCCCATGACCCAAGGGTGGCTTGCAACCTAGACGTTGAAAAACATGTGCTCTTGAAACGTCAGTGGTGGGCTAAATGTCAGGTTTTGAAAGAGAAAAGAGCTGCAATCCTGGCTGACGGTTTCAAACAGACTTTGAACAAACATACAGGCAGAAATTCATGGCAGAAGACACCAGTTTCTTCATAGACGAGACCAATAGACCAGAAAGCGGTTTGGAAACAGGTTTTGTATCTCACTGACTGGAAGACCTTTCATTCTCTTGCTATGCTAATGCCATTGTTATCACTCTCAGCCCCCCACTGCTGAATGAAACTGTCTCAAAAACTCTCGCTGCAGTTTGTCAAAAGACGAGGAAATCTCTTGCTGAATCTAGGTCGAGGCAAAGAAGATCACCCAAAAAAATTACATAACAAAATTGAATTACCTCATTTATAACACTTCATACCTCCAGAGATTTCACAGTTTCATAATACTGTATAATGCAATATGTTGCTATATGTGGATTATCCTTTTAAAGAGAAAATAAGAATATACAAATAGTAGAACATAACTGTAAATATTTACATGCAAAACTTGAGAATGCAGAGTTTTTCTCCTGTTGCAGTCAGACCTCCACAGTGTTCAGACTGAGCCACCCTCCCCCACTCCTCTCCCCCCTCCCCCTTCTTTCCTCCCGCTGCAGCTCTTAAAGCTGCAGCAGCTGCAGTGTGCTTCAGGCCTCGTTGGCGCAGTAGGCAGCGCGTCAGTCTCATAATCTGAAGGTCGTGAGTTCGAGCCTCACACGGGGCAGAGTGTTTTTGTTCAGGTCTGGTCTGTGTAAAGTGGCGGATGATTTAGCTGTCTTGCTGTGTCACTGCTGCACAGTTTGTGGGAAACGTCTCTGTGTCTGTGCTGATCGCAGCTTTCTCTCACAAGCAGCTCTAAATCTCTGGAAAATATCATAATAGAAGGATTTGATAACACTGATTCAATGCTTGTTTGTTTTTGTTTTTTTGACATTTTCATAATTCTGTCCTCTTTTGTTGCACTCTGTGCTGTTATGAGACATGGTTTTAAGATGTCTCAGATTCCCTCCCTCTCAAACAGATATATGTAATCTTATTTGCACGTCTTAATGCATCCAGGAAAAGACTGACAGTATTTTATATTTTAATAGAGCCTTGACTGTAAGGCATATTATCCAGAGGATTTAACAGAATATATGTCGCAGGGCTGTTTTTGATGTAATACGACGATTTTAGACTCTACTGGCATGCTTCATTAAGTCTCTTTCCCAGACTAGGATGCAATTTTCTAAATTTAGCTTGGACACTTTTGAAAACATGTCCCTGATTTTGATACACAGATACAGACTGTACAATATTCCCGTCAGTCAAAAATACTTACTGTATTTAAGTAGTTTCAATAGGTCTGGTTTATTGACAATTTTCGAATCTATTTATAATATACAACTTATAGACTTCAATAGACTTTGTTAGGGGTAGCACTGTTAAGTCTTAGACTTGTTTCTGATGTTTTCACAATCCAGCAACCTTTATCAAGATGGAGACAGGCGTCCAAAGTTCAACGTTCACTTTATTCATCTGTAAATCATGGAAAGTGCAGTGCTCCGGGTCTAATCAACCAACAATAACATTAGAAAACAGCAAAATCAAATTCTTTTATGTCTGGTTTAAGAAATATTGGAAACTAAGAAATAAAAACTGTCAAATTCACATGCAAGCAGACATTCGTTTTCTTCAAGAATCAGACAAAGTAGAGGGTTTCAGAGACACCAAACAATATAAAATAAATAAATGAAAAATTTAAAAATATAAATCGGAGCATTAAGTTATTCACATGCTATTTGGGATTGCTATCTAGCAATGTTTTTCTTTAAAGGTAATTAAGGTTAAGGAGTAGATTACTCACCGTCATGATTCGTTTGACAACAATATATATTATTGTCAGAAAAATCCTTATCAGAGCTTCTGATAAAGAGCATTTAAGTTCTTTCCCAGACATTATTGTGCTGTTTTCTGTCGCTGCTCAAAGACTGGGGAGAGGGAGAATAAAGACAGGAGAATTCACTGGGAGATGGATGATAAGAAAAGGGAAAGAGAAAGACAGGGAGGAGGAACAGAAAAGGGTCAGTTCATTTTTTGAAAGGGTAGAAAGCCGTTGACTGTCAGATGTTAAAGAAGGCGCCACATTGTGCGTTTTGTCTGTTAACACTCTCTCTTTCTGTTCATCTTCTTTTTTTTGAGCTCTCTTTTTGTGAGAAGAAAGCAGGTCAGGGTGATTCATCTGTATGTATGCGTGTAGTTGTGTTTGTTTGAGAGAAAGAAAACCAGACCGATAGAAAAACTGAACACCACTAACACCAAAAGTTCTTTGATAATCTCTCCGATTACAGCTCTTTTTTGCAGGTATGATTTAATTACACAGCGACACAAACAAGTGCTGAATGGTAGCTCCTGAGCACACATAATTAGCTTAAGGTTAACCAAAAATAGAGATGCAGCTCTAGCTTTTTATTATTTGTAATATTTGTTTTTCCTGATGGTTTACCCAAATGCAACAATGTACCTGAAGAATATCCATCCTGGAGCAGGTGAGATATATTATGATGTGTTGGTAGAATGTGATATTCATACTTCTTCAGCTCTCTTCTTAACCAAGTTTTATCTGGATTGGTTCATTTTTCTTTAAACAGAAACCTTAAAGATAATTATACACATAATAACTTTAATACCCTCTTGTCCTTCTTTTCTCCAGTTCTCCAAAGAGACTCTTGCCAATATGTATTCAGCGTACATTGACAACTTTCTCAACGCCAAAGATGCTGTGAGGATTGCCAAGGAGGCCAAACCAGCGTTTCACAAGTTTCTGGAGGTGAGTGTCCGTGTGAGTCACAGGATGTGCTGTAACCTCCGAGCAGCTGTTCTGATGTGTTTGTTTGAAAAGGTGTAAACCAGTCTATAGTGTTTTCCTGATCTAGTGGAAAGGCATTTTAACCAGCTTTTTACAGCCTGAAACTCTCAAAAGAAACACATAAACATAACATTTCCTAAGAGGAATTTATCCACTGTATACCCACTGTGGTTGTGTTCCTCCTGTTTGTTCATGCTGGTATTCCCAGAAGTTTTTGTCTTTCAAAGATAGATATTTGATTGTTCTACACTTACAGGATTTTGGGATCAGTCTTATGAATCCAGAGTTATGTGCTTGGTTATAAATGAATGAATCAAAATGGAAATACACCAACCTATTAAAATCAAATCAAGATTTCCACTTAATAATGTAATTCCTGATCCAAACGGTATCAGATTTTATCTAAGAAACATGTTTTCTTCCTCTGCTTTTTAGCTCTGGAGGATCTCAATTGTTCTCACGATGCCAGAGACAAAGATTTTATATTTCAGTACTTAGTTTTTTGTATTTATCTGGGTCGCTCCTGTTTCTGGAGCTGTATGTAAGTACAAATTATTGTCCATGAAATGTTCTACAAGTCCTCTCATTAAACCAACTCAACCGGATAATTCCACTTAAAAACCTGGGGATGTTTTGGCACTATGTCCAGTTAAATTTGGTAGACCACTGTTGTATACTTTGATACTGCGGTGTGCCACCAGAAATACATGTATGGGAAAAACTGCACAAGCTGGCTGCAGAGGCAAGAGTTCAGATGCAGAAATGTAATCAGGCACCACAAAAACCCGTCATGTCCTGGTCCTGCTCTCAGTTTACCACCACAAAGAACTTAACGCCAGGCAGGGTTTTGACAGTGAAACTGCTGCGCCATCTTGTGCTGGGGAAATGAAGCGCAACACTGACCTGATTTCATCAATCATCTGGGGCTCACTTCAGTCTCAGTTATTTTCTCTCACTCTCTCATATCCACGCCCTATCTCCATCTTTCTTTTATCTTTTGTTTCAACAGCAAAACATGCGTGAGAACAAGGAGAAGCAGGCTCTGGGTGATCTGATGATTAAGCCGGTTCAGAGGATCCCTCGATATGAGCTGCTGGTTAAGGTGAATTATCTCAAAAGATAACAGTCTTTTTTCTGTATACTGTAAGAAGCTTGTGTAAAAGAGCCTGAATATGTTTGTGTTGTGTGTAGGACCTGCTCAAGCACACTCAAGAGGACCACCCGGACCACTCTTTCCTGCTGGACGCCCAGAGGGACATCAAACGACTGGCTGAGAAGATCAATAAGGGCCGTCGCTCCGCTGAGGAGGCGGAGAGGGAGGCCAGAGTCATCCAGGAGATCGAGGCGCATATAGAGGGTGTCGAACATGTGAGATATTTATTATACAGTATATTTATGAGGATAAACATCTGTTTATAGCAGCTGTTCACTCATCTGAATTGTGCTGTAAGTTTCAAGTGATTGTGGGGCAGAAGAAAGTCTCCTGTTTCCCAATGGTTGTAGCTTTTACACAGCTATGATAGTTGATTTCCTTCAAAAAGAGTGGGATGTGGCACAGTTTACACACATATTTATGGACTTAAGTGATGATTACCCTTCCCTGTGTTTATTTATGTTAGATTCTGAACCCCCAGAGGAAGTTTCTGAGACAGGAAATTGTCATGGAGGCGGTAAGAAATCATTTTTGAATTGACAGATGAAATAAATACACTGGTGTCATCATTTTGAGATTCATCCTTTGGAAAATATAGAACAATACCATGATATAATACCTTGTGCACTTTTTCGCAAACTTTAACTTTTGCTGATACTGTATTGTAACTTTGATTGTTACCAAGTTAAGACTTGCTTCCTCTCTCTCTCTGTCTGTCTGTAGAAGACAGTGGGCGGGAAGAAGGACCGTTCTCTCTTCCTCTTCAGTGATCTAATCATCTGCACCACTCTCAAGAGGAAGTCTGGCTCGTTAAGACGCAGCTCCATGAGCCTGTATGCAGTCCACTGACACACAAACATAAACACACTTACAGGGGCGTGGGGGGACATGCACAAACACAGACATTGTCAAAATAGTTTCCTAACCACGCTGCCCCCTGGTGTTTAACAATGGATATACAGATTTTTTGACAATCTTTTTTTTTTTTTTGTCCTCATCTGTCTCTTTCACTCTCAGATACTCTGCTGCGAGTGTGATTGATACGTCCAGTAAATACAAGTTCCTGTGGAAGCTTCCTCTAGAGGACGTGGAGGTGGTGAAAAGTAAGGCTTCTTGTTAAGATCACATTTTTGTTTTATTTTCTTTCCTTTGTTTTAGTACGAGTCTTATTACCCTGTGTAATTTCAAATATCTTTTATCTAAAAAAATTTTCATTGGTGGAGACCCCAAGTCTGAAATTAGTTAATCAGATTTGATCTATCAAGTCAACCTCACTGTCAACTCATTCATCAGCATAAATATTAGATATAGAAATATGCTGGTTAACTTACAGATGTTTAGTTTTTATCATTATAGTTTGCAGTTCTTTAACCGTTTAATTGAAATATGGGGGGGGGGGGGAGTTTAAGGAAACTATTTCTCTGACTGTTTGTGCTTTTCTGTGCCAGGCTCCGCTCAGGCAACAAACAAGGAGAGCATCCAGAAGATGATTAGCCGATTAGACGAGGATCTTAGTACACTGGGTCAGATCAGCAAACTGTCTGAAACCATCAGCTTCCCACACCAGGTACTGCATACTGACACATACACACACACACACACACACACACACACACACACACACACAGACTGAAGGTACATGTTTATTTTTACCTCAACCCATCCTTTCTTCTTCTATTCTTTATCTTGTCTGTAATTTAATAAACCAACTTTGTGAGAGTCGCATAAATTGTTTTAATTTGATGATCAACAGTGAGGTACACAAGGAGAAATTGTGTTGCATTACTTCCTTTATTTTTAAATTTTGGTTTCTTCAAATCAATATGTTATTAATATGTTCAATATGTTATATTATAATTTTGTTGATCCTCCTGCAGATTGGTCAGTTGTTAATGCTCCTTCCCAGTACAGGTGTAACATGAGCCATTAGAGAAACTGGACGTTTAGTAATTTTTTTTTTTTATCTGTTCTTTTTCTCTTCTTCTCCATACCTCCGTCTTTCTCAGTCCCTAGATGAGGCGATAAAGGATCTGATGGCCTCGGTGCACAGGGAGCTGTCAGAGAAACAGTCTTTGGCCTTCAGTATGACGTTCCTGCCCACCAAGCTGGAGTTTACCACAGTCTCCGCTGAGAACACCTTCATCTTTGAGTTCACCTCACCTGACGCTCGCTCCAACTTTGAACAGGCCTTTGAGGAAGCCAAGAAGAAGCTAGGTCTGTGAAAAAGATTTATAGTCAGACACAACATTATTTACTGTGGCTTGCTAATAAGATGGCAGAAGTAGTAGCAGCCTGGGGATGCAATGGTGTCATTTTAACATCTGTGCACCGTTGCATTTTTCCTTGTGTGTTTTAGCTATGAATAAGGACCAGTGGGACCCTGAGTTCCTGAAGGCCATTCCCATTATGAAGACACGTAGTGGAATGCAGGTGAGAGCATTAACTCTATATAAAGTGTGTATATGTGAAGGTAAAAGACTGTTCCTTACAGAGATATTAAAGTCATCTCCACTCATGTATTGTTTTTTTGTCTCCAGTTTTCATGTGCCTCTCCCAGTCACAGCTGCCCTGACAGTGGCTGTGAGGTGTGGGTGTGTAACAGTGATGGATATGTGGGACAGGTGAGAAAATATAAAATATATGTACCAATAATCGACAAATCAGTCAGTATGTAAATGAGAGGCTAGCAGATTGTTCCATGTGCTCTCTGCTGGAGGTAAAAGCTTGAATTTTGAAGCAGTTTGATTGATGTGGTGACGTTTTTTTCTCCAGGTGTGTCTGTTGAACATCAAAGATGAGCCTACAGTGGAGGCCTGCATCGCTGTCTGCTCAGCGAGGATCATCTGTATTGCTGCTGTACCAGGACTGAAGGGGAGGTCAGTGCACACTCACACACACACACACACACAAAACTTAAGTTGTTTACGAAGCTTTAAAGTCAAACTGCAGTTATAACTCAAAATTGTTGGATTCATTCTCCCCACTCATGTGCTACATTGAGTTGTAAAGTAATTTAAAACTAATTATTGCACATCTCAAGTCTGAGATGAAATGAAAACAGAGCTTGAACAGAAATAGTTTTAGACTATAGACTACAAGTGGAGTGGCTACCTTGACAAATAATAATTTTCACCTTGGGGAAAAAGATCCTAGGCAGTCCACAATAGGTTAAGCCTTATTTCTCTTTGTCTGTTTATGTCTTTGTCTGATTATGAAAAGTGAAACAAGAATATGTCCCATTGCTTTCATCACTATATCTTTGAACCTAATTTGGAGTGTCCTCAATCTCCTTTTCCTCATCAATGGAAGATTGTTTTTCCTTTTTTAAGCATCCAAACCTACCATCTTTCACAAGTCAGTCAGGAAATTAGCTTAGAGTGTTTGTTTCTAATTCTTGTAATGTAAATGAACAGCTTGCATTTAACTCTACAGTCAGTATGTGATTTATAGTGTGCTGAGCTCAAACATTAGTTTCTTTAAGCAGATGCTTTAATATCACCCTGTAGTGCCACCTGGTGGTTCATTGACTATGTTCCTGACCTCACCGATGTGCCATTAATCAATCTCTCTTCACCTCTTAGGGAGCGTGGATCCGAGTCTGCCCCTCCCCCCGCAGCACCTGGCCACACCCAGCAGCAGCTGCATATATCTATCTCTCACTCATCGCTAGAGCTGACGGAGCAACCCACAGGTTTGTTTTTTTTTAAAAGAAGTCTGCTTGTAATCTGCTAAACAAACGTGTTTCTCAATTCAATTATTCGGATTCTACCTGTATGTACTGCAGTTTTCCGTCATACATGAAAATCACAGCATGTATGTAGACTGATCAATTGATCATTTCCAGGACCAGGGGCGGAGCTTGTCCCATTTGACAGCGATGACACTGATGATGAGGATTCACCCAGCCCTTCTTCTACCCTACAGAGTCAGGCCAGTCACTCCACCATATCATCCAGCTATGGCAGTGAGTAAAAACAGTCGTATAATGTTTACCCCAGTCCCACACTCAAATATACACCCTCGCTGTCTCTTTCAAGCTCTCACACCCTCTTTCATCTCCCCCCAAAGATGACGAGGGTCCAGGCTCCAAAGACATGGCTACAGAGACCACCAGCAGTGAGGAGGAACAGGAGTTCCCGGTGGCAAGTTCCTATGGAGCTCCAGGGATGTTAGGAGTTGGTGGAGGAGGCCGTGCTCACACAGAGAGCCCCATGGACGGCCGCGCCATGCGCCGCTCCTCCCGGGGCTCGTTTACCAGAGCAAGCCTGGAGGACCTGCTCAGCATCGACCCAGAGGCCTACCAGAGCTCCGTGTGGCTCGGCACAGAAGATGGATGGTGTGTGGTTTTATAAATTAAACCTACATAATCACACTCACAACTTCCTTGTTTGTTGGTGCACTGATTTCATCACCTAATTTTCTCTGTTTCTGTTAGCATCCATGTGTACCAGTCCTCAGACAACATCCGCAACCGTAAAAACAGCATGAAGATACAACACTCAGCTTCCATCCTATGTATACTGTGAGTCTGCCTTCTTGGACACAACTTTGTCTTCAAAGGCAAAATTACTACTGCAATTTATCCTGTATTATACTCAGATAGGGCAGTTGGGAGAGAAAAGGGGATGGATATCCATTTGATGCGACCGGTTTTAAATGTGTCTTATTAGGTTTGTCTGCTGTTGAGCTCTGTCTCTACTTCTTCTCTCTGCTATCTGTATATTTTCTTGTGAAACATACATGAGGATTTTGCAAAAAATGTGTTATATATTGTACGTTATGTCGTTCTTTGTATGCTTTGCTTCAATCCTCTCTTTTCTTTATCATTTCCACATTACTCCTTTTTTGCCTCCTTCAGGTATTTGGACAACAAAGTGTTTGTGTCGTTGGCCAATGGAGAGGTGATAGTCTATCAGAGAGAAGCAGGTGAGTTGGTAGGAAGGACAGATATATGGCTGTTTTTTGCTCATTTAAATAAAATCATTGCAGTGCTAGCTGAAGTGTAAAGCTTTTGTTGATTTTTTTTTTCCTCTGCGACAGTTTTCAAACTGCTGCTAGCATATAGCCTTGCTAGTCTGCACCCACTGGGAGTCAAGGTTCCAAATACTGACAAAAGTGCATTCAGCTCAAGATTTTGCTCTGTTAATGTAGATGAAGAAAGTTGAAAACCACTTAAAAATGTGTCTGTTTTTTCTTCCTTTTCCCTCCATATAATCCCTGTCAATCTCAATCTGCAGGAAGTTTCTGGGACCCTCAGTCTTCTCAGACATTAGTTCTGGGCACACCCAGCAGTCCTGTCACCAAAATGGTTCCTGTGGGAGGGAAGCTTTGGTGTGGCTCACAGAACAGAATCCTAATTATCAACACAACTACACTGGTACAAGAGGTAGGTGGAGGGATGGATGGTGTGTACATATGGAGAGAAGTTGGAGGGATGGATGAGCTGTGAAGATGTGGATCACAGAATCTGACCTCTTTCCTCCATCTCAGCACTGGTTCCAGGTGGGCACAGACAGCAGCCGGTGCGTGACGTGCATGGTGGCGTACGGTCAGGGTGTGTGGTTGGCGTTGCAGGGCAGTGCGCATGTCAAATTGTACCACGCTCAAACCTGGGAGAGCCTGACAGAGGTGGATGTGGCACCGGCTGTACACAAGATGCTTGCAGGTAAACATGTATTGACTTTATATGAGCATAAATACTGCATACAGACAAGAATTAATACAAAAAATGCCTGTATAGAGAAAATTCTTGACATTATATAAACTAGATGTCAGCAGCAACTTATATACAGAAGCTTTTTTCTTATTTTTTCTGTCTTTAACTTAATTCTCCAAACTGTCCATTTCCTCTCAGTGCTCCTTAAATTTTAAACTTCACCTTTTTTCCCCTCTTTGCACTGTCCTCCCAACCCAACCCTCTTTTCCCTCTCATCATTCTCCCCTGATCACCATCCCATTCTCCATTTTCTTTTTCTCCATTCAGGTGCAGATGCGATCATCAGACAGCACAAGGCCGCCTGTCTGAGAATCACAGCTCTGCTGGCCTGTAAAGATCTGCTGTGGATCGGCACCAGTGCAGGTAAAAACATAATTTTAGTGTAAAGAAATCAAAATAAATCAAAGTAATATGTGCATACAAAATAGTTAATTATTTTTAGTTTTCATCAAAAAAAAGTGAATTGTGGTGTTAATTATGATTTTAAATAAAGGAATAAAATCAATTAGAAAGAAAATGCAAATCAGATTTTAAAAATACTATTTGCAGTGCAAACCTTCTACATATAGAGAGGGACTTAATCACATCTTATTTATGCTTTCATCTGGTTTCATGTAAACTGGGATCATCACTATCTTCTTGCCATGTTCTCCATATTTTTCCTTGGTCTCAAAAAGCACATTTTAAGCTAGTTTTTCTCCACAGGGGTGGTTCTCACACTGGCGATCCCGGCAGTGACCTCAGGAACTGGAGCTGGCACACTGAAATCCCCCTTGGTGCCAATGGGCTCTGCTCACGGACACACGGGCCACGTTCGGTTCCTCACGTCAATCGAACTACCGGAAGGTTTTGACATGAACTTCCCTCCTCCTACACCTGACTCCACAGGTAGTTATTGTTGTTTTTATGTGCGCTCTACTTATGCAGCAGAAAAACACCTGAACTGAATCAAAGTTTCAAGTCTGAAGTGTTAACTTCTCTTGTGCCTCCCCTCCTCTGTTTCCTAGGCAACCAGTCCCAGAGCAGCAGCACAGTTGACGGGAGCCTCCAAAGGCGTGACTCCGCTCGCCGCAGAGCCTCCGCCCACCTCCCTCCAAAAAACAATCATCTAGTCATATCCGGCGGCGATGGCTATGAGGACTTCAGACTGACCAATAGCAGTGAAACAGTCGGACGGGACGACAGTACCAACCATCTTTTGCTTTGGAGGGTCTGAGACAATCGTCCCCAGTTTGAACAACCTGACGCAACCTCCCTCTTGCTGAGAACAGTGCGCAAGTCCTGTAATTTCCCCCCAATCGGACAGTTTTTGGTGTTGTTTTAGTCTTCTGCTCGGTCCACCAGTCTCTATGTGCATATGGCTGTCAACTCCCTCTTGGACTTACTAATGAATATGATCACTTCGGACCTAGTTTTCTTGTGTTAATGTTCCTGGTGGCGTGCGTTGTTCCACACTGAGTGGTGTTAGTGCGTGTGTGTTTTTGCTTTTTTGGCATTGGATGTATTCTACGTTTGGTCATTACACTCAAGCCCTCACTGAAAGAGACAGAAGAAGACAGAGAAGGGAAAAAAATGTATTGAGCACATCTTCAAGCTTGACAGATGGACGTGAGGTGAGAACAAGTGAAGAAAAGATGGACGGAAGAGGATTTGGACTCTGCAGGATGCCATTGCACAGGAAGTTGAAAGACATTTAAGTGAAATGAGACATGAGTAAAGCATGTTTCTCTGTTTTTGTTTTTGTTTTTTTGGACTTGGACATCAACCCTTTACTGCCTCATCACTTCATCTTAACCTGAACTGAAAACAAAAAGCCTCCAGCTAATCACATGTCATAACAAAATATATCTAATGAATGGAAATTAAGTGAAACATACCAACACAGACTGAAGTTTGATGGATTTCTGAATTTGGAATTTGTGTTGATTTTAAGCTTAGCAGAAAGATTCAGTTAACGTCTACAAGCTTTTAAAGGAGTAAAAGAGGAACTGGTTTGGCTCCTTAAACCTGATTGGCCAGCCACATGCCTGGGTAACAAACCCTAATGGCAGATCTGAGATCAGACCTTTCTGGGCAAAGTAGGGATGTAAAAACATCGACTCTTCAATCAGTGCTTATAGATGCAAGACTGCTAAAATCATCCTTTCCCTTGATCACGTAGAAAGAGAGTGAATATGATTTAAGTGCAATATGTGGCAAGGCTATCTAACAAGACTATAAACACATGGATACACTCACACACATTCATTTCACAACCTTTCATTCGATAAATCAGTAGTCATTTGTGAAAAACATATCCTATGTGTTTTTTCCACAGATAATCATGTCATATCTGTTTTTCTTATTTAATTTTTTCAGCCAGTTTTAAGATGACACAATCGTAGATGATGCATTGTCCCATTGTCTGGTAGGAAAAAAGTGCATTGGAGACATTCCTCCTTAACATGACTATGCCAAAGCTTTTTATGTGTTAAAGTTTTTGACATTAAGGGATCTGAAAGGATTTCTTTTGCCATGGAATTTCAATTTGTTGAGCGTTCCTCTAGTCAAGAAGGAAATCAGGACGGATGTTGCTGATTTCTATAGCAGGCTCTGTTAACTCCGATGGTTATGTACAGTATTTATGGTTTTTGATTTTAGCGCCTTCTTTTACAGCACTTAATTTATAGAAGATGTAGCTTTCACTTTTTTTTTTTTTTTGAGTTGAAGAACAAGGAGGCCCCTGCTTGATTACCAGAATAGATAGATAGGCGTTGTTGGGCTCAGGCAAACAGAAACTAGGGGAATAATGATACAGTCCACTCATGGTAAGATTTGCTTGATATTTCAATAATTTTTCAACTCCACAATGCATATTGTAGCATTTTTGACAAGTAAAAGTATCGTTTCGCCACTAATGCACTAACACATACACACAAACACTGATTTCAATATTGATTGTCATTGGAAACAAGACAGATGTGTGTTTGTGAGGAAAAGGAGTGCACAAGATACAGAGTAGGTCAGAAGGACAAATGTTGAGCACCTGCATGTGCCTTCAGAAGGCTAAAAGTTAAGCCATTTTACACACACACACACACAAGCACACACACATACAGCGAAAAGTCAGCTCTCCATCTGTCCTACAGCAGATGTCTGTGGAAGTGAAGGATGACTCTGACTTGTCCTTGCGCACACCTTAGCCTCAGTCTTTGGGGTTAAGCGGTGATTGTTTTTGATCCCTTCAAGCCTAGAAAGCCTCACTCCACCTTGCCAGCCATCTGGGCACTTCACCTCAGCTTTCCCACATCTTAATGCATCAACATTCGGTTAACTCTTCCACTGTGAGAAGGGCTAACAGTTAAGAGGATTAGCTTGCCGTTATGATAGCCGCTTACTAGCTAAGTGAGCTTTTTGCCTCTGTAAAATGGAAAGGCCTGTGTGTGCGAGCCCTCCGCAAGTGCTCTGTTATTTGGAGCTTGTTTGTGATTTTCTGCCAACAATTGAAGCGAAATTCCAGTTAGCTTTTGGTAGCCTGTGAAGAGTACAATGGGGGAAAGTTCGGAAGTTTTAACAAACGTTATAGGAATAGTTTGACATTTTGGGAAATATGCTTGTCGAGTGTTAAATGAGAAGATTGATACAACTCTCTTGTCAGTACAGTAAATATCAAGCTATAGCTAGAAACAAATTAGCTTAGCTTAGCATAAAGACTGGAAATGGGGAAACAGCAAGCCTGCTCTGTCTAAAGGTAACCAACTCTGCCTAGTAGCACCTCTAAAATCACTATTTAACATGTTGCATCTCGTTTGCTTAATTCACACAGAAACAGAAGTGTTGAAATTACATGTTAATTTAGACAGACAGAGAGTGGTATCAATTTTTTCATATAACTCTCAGAAGGAAAACTTCTGAGACATTTAATTTCTCAATATGTCAAATTATTCCTTTAATGTTTTCTAACATAAACTTAGCTGACATGTTCTGATGTGTTTGTTTTTTTATGTTCTGTATGATTCACAACAACTCTTACATTATGTTCTCAGTGCCAAAAGCTGTCGGTTCACCCTATGAAAATGCTGTATACCCATGCTGGCTGTAGGGCCTGAGGGAGTGAATGCCCTGCCGAATGGAAATAGTCTGTTTTCTGTGAACAATGAAAGAAAAAATTGTGGGTGTTTAGAGCAACATCTGTGTGCAATCTGTGCTTGTACCTGCACTTTTGGAGCAGTGTTTCTCAAACTGTGAGGGTCATGACCTCTCAATGGTCAATAATGTGTTTTCTGGGTGTCACAAAATTTCTTTGTGTCCTAGGCTGAAAACAGTATGACAAGTATGTTTGATGACCCATACTCATGTTTTCCTACAACAAATCACTAACATAGTTTGAATAAATAACTTTCAATTCAGCTGATTCAGGAAGTTTAGTAGATTTTCTTTAAAATCAGAAAAAATATTTGCCTTAAGAATATATTTTTACATTTCTGGTGTTGAATCCAGTGAAATTAAACTGACTCCTCATTTTATACACACATACACACTCTTAGATATGAAGTAAAACTGATCCCCATGCTCATTTGACTATTTGATTGAGAGAAATAAGCATGTTGTGTGCCAGTTAAAGGAACAGAAGATTTATACTTCACTCTCACCATCACATGAAACTCATTCTATCATCACTGTAACTCTAAGCAACTTGTAACTAACCTCCTCATGCCCATATGTGGACGAAGTCTTTATTGTTGTAAATATTGGTATATATTGCCTTTTTTCTGTAAATAGTGCACCCACGGCCCTCAATTGTTGATATGAATCTAATGGCATATTTTTATATATTTGTGTAAGGTTTGTTTGTATTTTTTTTTCTCCTTCTGGCATGCGCTGTCAGTCACATTTAAATTATAACTGTCATCTTTCCAAAAGGAGACAAGATGGCCTCTGTTGTCACCAGAGCGACTGAATAGATAGCTGGCTGTTTTCACCGGTAGCCATGTTGGCTCCAAAACTTTATGTTTGCCTTGTTGCGGATGTCTACGAGAGGGAAAACAACGTGGCAGACCCACATGCTGCCACCTGGTCATAACTCTGTTTATCTCCGGGTCTGGTTGACATCCTGCTCAGTTGTCACAGTTTCAGTCTGAGAGTTACTTCCTGTATGTAGCTGTTCTTGTTTTGTCACTGTGGGTTCCTCTTTGTAATTAAATCAGTTCACTGGTGTCAGTTTGTGCCTGTCCCTCTTTTCTTCAGCTGCTGAGGAGTGGGTCTGGGTTGAAAATTTGCAACATTTTACAAGTGTACATGCACATTAATACTTGTAACAGGAGGGACAAAAAAGCCCTATAGTTAGAAGAAGACTAGAAGTCCCTATGGTAACCCATTATGTCCAATAAATAATCTATATTGCAGGACATATAGATCACTCCTTCCAGGTTATCATGACAACTCAGATGTTGTATTCATTATCAGATAAAGTCCAGAAGCAGCAATACAAAGTTCACGGAAAATGATCATTCTCCCCTTTAGACACCATTTACAGGTACAATGTCCATACAGTAAATCTCACATTTTATCAGTATATATCTACAGTACAGTGAGGAAAGAAACAGGCCTCATACTGAGTTAAAAATATTTTCCTTCCCAGACAGTCTACACAATATGTAAACTTCTACAACCACAAACCAACCACATCATTTTTTTTTATCAATTTTACATGATCTTGCTGATAAGATCTGTTTGGCCCTTGATTATTCTCTTCATATTTTATCAATTTTAACATTAGTTTGTTGTTTATGTTTTTTCGCTATGTTTTTTGTAAACTATGTTTTATATTCTGTGTGCTTTCGCTGTCTTGGCCAGGACACTCCTGTAAAAGAGACTCTTAATCTCTATGAGCAACTTCTCCTAGATAAATTAAGTTATAACTAAGAATTTCATAATGATTATATTTGGTAATCATCCAAATATAAAGGATTGGCTTGAGTACATTCCTAGCACCTTTTTTTAAAAAAAAAAAATCTCTTTCCATAATATTTTCGGCTTTTTCACAAAAATATAACAAATGCACAAGAGTCCCTGCCTCTATACCACATCTTTAGCATGTGTCAGTGTCTCTTAGCTTTAATTTTGCCAGCTTACAGGGAGTCCAGAAACTTCTATTGACTATCTTTTAAAGTATTAGCTGAGATTGTGCTTCATGTGAATAAGTACACCGAAAAGCTATGAGGTTCTTCTAACAGCCACCAGAGAGTTTTCTCTCACTAATTCTTAGCCCTGTCAACCAAGGCGACTAGAAACAACATATTTTATGAATCTCTTATGTACAACAATATTAGTAAGCACAAAATTGTACAGTAGACTGATTCCCCTTTGCTTCCTCTCTCTCATATATGAAAGCTATACATCTTATTCAAATGATGTACTTCCTGCCTCCTGCGGACCATAACACAAAGTTACCCTTGTGGTTTTCTACCAGCATGCTTCAGTGTCACTCCACCATTCATTATACTTTAACCCACTGACCCACAATGAAGTGTATTGTGATATGATCGCCCTGCAGTATATAGAAACTGTATTAATGCCAGCCATTCACGACATACACACAAACACGCACACACACAAGTTACAGCCCACTTGCATGTATCTACACGTAGTATACAGATGCACTAAACAGTGAAGATCTGTGCGATGAATGAAAGGGCAGTAAAGACAGCAGCACAGAGATTCATCTGTGTCTCACTAGAATGACTGATTGATATTGTGACTCATTGACTCGCACTGACTCACTGGTCCAACTCAGCGGAAGAACGTGAGCCAGTGGAAATCTCCATCTACTGATTTCTACATTCATAATATTTTTGCGTGATAATCGTATGTATTTGGATAGGCCATGTCTTTTTTTATCTTCTATGTCAAGTGTCAAATGCCTGATCCACTCTTAAATCACTCTTTTCGTTTGCTAGGCTGCCTTGAAAGTCAGGTTACTGTATAAGGATTAAAAATGTATTCTGTATACTGTATATACACCTAGATAGCATATGGGTGTGGGCCACTATAGGCAATGATGCAGTACTGCTGGCCTTCTTCTGGGCTGGACAAAATGGATGTGAGCCTGAAATGGCCCACATGTAAAATAGCAAATATGGCCCAAATATCCCAAATCAAATGTGGGCCTTTTTTGGTAAAGATGCAGTGCTCTCAGGTATGTGTATTCTGGATGTGGGCCAGTTCTGGTTTATCCGGTTTGTTCTTGGTTGACATATGGCTTGCTAGTGGCCCAGATCTGGGAAACAGGAGCCCAAGTGCCATCGTTCCACACGGTATGTGGGCCAGATGAAAGTGCCGCAAGTGTCGGGTGTGGGCTGGATCTTGGCCACAGCAAATTTGCTATCTGGGCAGTATACTCTGCCCTCAAAGAGGACCAACATTCACTAAAATTTACAACTTTAGTATGACTAACTTTTTTAAAACTTAAGTAATAATTGAACTACATTTATTCAGAAAACCTCATAAAGACACATTATTTAAAAAAACATTAAAAACTAAATTTATATACATACATGTATGCACAATCATATTTTTTTCTCTCTTCTTAACATACATCGCTCTTATGTTTAGGTTTGTTTAATTAGTGTCAAATCTCAATGACTATTAGAGTCGTCAAGAGGCCACCTGTAAATATGACTTTCATACAGTTTCAATGCACAACAATAGGCCACATAAGACATTTTGTCATGTCACAGTATGAAAAGCACAGCTGTAAATACTAAAATTAATGATGGCTGAATTCCATTTAGCTGCTACATGTTCAGGGACCTTGTATTGTGCATGCTGGCTCACACACTGTCACACTGTCATGGCTTGTAGGACACTTGAACAGAGCAGAGCCATCGTTAATGTTATTAGTAACACCTGTGCGTTTCCTACTGCCACAAGCCAGAATGTCTGCTGTGAAAAGGCCTGTCCTAGTTGTGCAGCTGTGCAGTTTTTCTACACACAATTACTCCTGTCATCAAATGGTAGTTGTTGGAGAAATGCACCATGATGATGACAACACCTATAACTGCAAAAATCTATTTAATGCTCCATAAATACATGATGAATCTTTTTTTTTATTGTGCATTTTTAAAATCTAGACTCTAGAGTGGATGGAAATACATTTAGAACAGGAAATTGTTAAACAAATTTATGGGTTTTTATGGACAGTAATGTGATTGGCTGTCAGCCCATTTAGACCAAAGGAACAGCCAACCACATAAATGAACCTGCCACATTTGTCTTGATTGACAGCAGAAAGACATTGCTATGAAATAAAATGATAGGCTATTGGGATAAATGGATTTGTGAAAAAGGACATTCCAAAATAAACTCTCCTGTGTTTAAAAAAAAAGACCTGCAATAAAGGAAGCAGGATTAAGTAACATTTCATTATATGTATCTGTATGTATTCATATGATTATTATTTCATATGGTCTTTTTTTATGTTGGCACTAAAAAGTTTCCATACACTCAGTCTTTATATTGAGTCTCCATATAAGGAGACCTATAGCTAAAGCCTACTTAACCACCAGTGTCTGCTGGGGAAAGACAACGACCGACAGAGGGGGTTTATGCGCGCGCACACACACACACGCACGGGGGTTTCAGCTTGCAGCGGTGACGCACTGTGAGGTCACAGAGACAGCTCAGTGTTTATGTCTTTTTTTTCACACACTCTGACACACAGAGGAGCGAGAGAGGGGGAACCTCTTTTACCGGCATTGTGGTTTCCATCCATTTCCAAGCGTCTTTTTTAATTACACCTATCAAGCTCAGTCCTCTACTGCTGATGATGCTCGTGTCGGAACACTGATTTCAACCACATTTATTCACCAAACCGGTAAGATCGACAACTTTTTACATGGTATTCACAATCTAAATGGTTGTTGAAGCCGGTAGTTTACTTTTGTCCGTCATTGTCGAGTCGTGTGCGGCTTTTCTCACCGCAAAGCTTGTCCGGCCATAATGACCACTTTTATGCACGCCGGTAATTGACCTGTCTGTAATTTTGGGAATCATTATGCACTTCATGATAACATTGATGATACCGGCAATGTGATGAGGTGACAAAAGTTTGTACTGTTTGTTTCAACGGGCTTTGTGGCAGTCAGTATGTAGTTTAAGCTATATAAATGAACATACATATCTCTCTATATATTGTCTGCCTATATCTGTTCAAGCTTTGCGAGTATTTGATTTATCTGCCATACTAAGCTTTTACTATAGGCTTATAATTTTGCTGTGGTGTTCGTAAAGTGACTAAAATTTAGCATTTATGGATAATTTAAGTTTACAAACTCCTTGCTTTGGTCATTTAACTGATTTTTCTGGTTATTCTGCTACAGGCAAAAGAATACCTGTAATTCTCTCGATTTAATAGGTTTATAAGTATGGGAGCCACTGTGTGTGCGCTGTAATGACAGAGTAGAAGCGCGTGCTTGACGCTCTGCCATGGGTACGTGATGACCTCACTGCCATGGTAGTATGATCCTCCTTCTCTTTCTTTCTCTGTAATTTTAAAGAAGTGAACAGTCCTGGTACTCCAGGAACGAGTCGCCTCCGCATGTAAGGCTGGCTTTTACACTGCCTGATTTTAAATCCCATCTTATAACACATCTGCTTTTAATTCAGTATGAGAGTTGCCTTTCTTTGTCTGTTTGTCTGTTAAAGTGGTCTTTGTGCTTTCATTGTGTTGTTTTATGGCTTTTGCTACTTTGATTGTACAGCACTTTGGTCAACTGTTGTTTTTAAATGTGATTTATAAATAAATTTGACTTGACTTATTTTCAGTTACACTGGCAGACTCGGGGTGGAGGGGTGCAAAAGTGGCCTCTAAGGTGCCTCCACAGTAGAGCAAACATCATATAGTGCCCTCTAAGGTGCCCACACAAAGGAGAAAACATACCAAATTTGTATAATTAATGTCTTAGTTATGGGTAAATCAGGCTGAACTAGAGTGCCTCTATATGAGACAATCTGGAATGACGTGCCCTCATGGGTACCCTTTCAGTGGAAGAAAATTTGATAGTGCCCTCTAAAATACCCCTACAAGATGTAATGCAGTGCCCTGTGAGTTGCCTTTGTAATGGGGTGAGCTGTATGGGTGCCTTTCTAGTAAAAAAAAAAAAGTGGAAATGTGCCATTTAGAGTTCTCCTAAGTCTAACATGCAGAAGTGAAGGTGAGAGTTTCAATGAGAGAAAAAAACATGGAGAAGTCCCATGTAGGTGCCCAGTATGGGAGAGAAAACATGGTGAAGTGCCCTTCCAGTGAAGAACATGAAATATTGTGCCCTATAAGATAGAGTAAACTGGCCATTATGGTAGAAATGAATGTATCCTTTATGTGGGCTGACCATTAGGAAAATAAAGCATCCTTAAAAATATGTTGTAGTTGTTGTAGCTGACATTATTCCATTCAGTTGATTTTACTAATCACTAGTTTGCTCAGTCACACCTCTTTGGATTGTTTTTGTCAGTACAGTCTGAGCTGTAACCTTGATGCTACTACAATTTGTGATATATAGGTAATATAGCAATACATAGGCCTGTCTAAAGCTGTATAACATGCTAAACAATATGCTAGATGGACAGTAGCTAGCTAGCTAGATATGTACTTAGCCATCTCTATACTAAATATTTGGTACAAATTGGAAATCAACCTTGTGGTGTGGTGAAATCTTAAAAGGAAATCAGAATGCGTTTACTACCCTTTAGCTTGCATTAACTTGCGCTTGTAGAGAGGGCAATTAGCATTGGATTACTTTATGATTACAAATTGCCAAGAGGTGATAGAAGATTGAAGACAATACAAAGGGATCTGCAAAGTGCAGCTGGAGGCAGCGAGGGAGGAGATGAGAGAGATAATGCTACATTTGCATTAGCAATTAGGGGGATACCCAGTAGAACCTAAACCTCCGCCTACACATGTTTAAGTTCTAAAACTGTATCCTGTCATGAAACTGTTATGAAATCTGGAAGGGAATTTTCTGAGTAAGCCTGCTAACAGACAAAACTCTTCACAATTAATGCTACATTGCCAGTGACAACTGCGTCAGTCAACAAGCATTCTCCAAACTGAAGCTGATCAAGAACCAGCTTAGAAACGGAGGCTCTCAGATCTTCGGCTGTTGTCCATTCAGAGGGACATCCCAACTGACCACAACAAAATCATTAACATTTACTAACTCATAACCAAAAGAGTTCTCCTTTGATTTCACAAATCTCGCTCCTTGCTTCCCCAACACTTCTCCCTTCCCTGACAAGACCGCTCAAAATGGCTGATTCTCAAAATTTTAATAGTTCCATGTTTTTACTACAGATGTGATAGGAGAAATAAACAGCTAAAACCTTACCCTTTCCTTGTAAATTGTATTAAAGAGATGACTGCAAAATAAATGTTTAAAAAGTAAATCCTTTTTAATACAGAGGTGTTGTTTCCTTATATTCTAAATCACCCTAGTAAATGTTCTTAATTGGGGATGTAGCCTTTTTACCAAACATGCATCATTGTTCTCTGCTGATGGGGCCCGTTGAATGTATCAGGTGCCCTTTATATTTTTTTGCCCCTGCCCCTCAGACGGCCTGAGTCCACCACTGTTATGCATGTAGGAGAACACAATTATCACCAGAATATGCTACATAGAGATAAACTTAGAGAAATAATAATATTATGAAGTGTGAGCCTCACACCCTTGCCTGTCGATTAATCGAGCAGTAATTTTGATAAATAATTAATTGTTTAAGTCATTTTCTCAAGCAAAAATGCCAAACAATTCCTGCTTCCAGTTTGTAAACTGAATATCTTTGGGTTTTAGACAAATCTGAAGACATCACCTTGGTTGGGCATTTTATTCCCTCACAATTTATTCATAAAATTACTACTAAAAGAGACAAGCCTGACACCATACTGCTATAATCCTGCAAGGTTGTACTGCTGCATAATGAGCCCACCACACTGAGCAATATGGGTAGGCACCCTGGGTATACACACACACACTCTTGCATAAGCATCAAGATGAGACTGTCGTTTTTGGCCGAGGGCTTCCATTGTCCGAGACCAAATTCCTGCACGCTTGTATCAATAAGAGGCTCTCGGCTTCTATCTCACACAACTATACGCACGCACACGCATACACACACACTTCCACCAGAAGAGGGCCATGTACGGCTTCACTGGCTCGTCCCTAAATTCCTGTCATATTATGATGAAGACATTTTATTGAAGAGGGAGTTTATTCAGAAGTACCTTCGTACTCACAGCTGGAGTGAGCAAACAGAGAATGTGATGTGTGTCCTAAGAAAAGCATATTAAATATTTGATATCACCTCTCTTGGTTTGGCCAGTTTTATTCACTTTTGAGCTGGACATTGGCTCTGTGAAGATATAATTTCCTCTTTTACCACAAATGTGGAGTTGGAAGAGAGGCAAAGTGGAGAGGGTTTCATACAAAAGTCTTTCTAAGTTCACAAACTCATTTAAAACCCACTAGTGAACACTTATGCTTTAACTTAGCAGTCAGCAAAGATATTTTTAGTGGATTGTAGCCTGTTTCCTGCAAAGAATGCAATAATAACCCCGTATTTCCTGTATGATAGCACTATAGATACAAAATACAGATATAAGACCAACATATCTAGGTCTTTCTTGAAAACGACATATTTGTAAGTGGACAATGACGTCCCATAAGCCTTAGCAAATCATTAAATAGACAATTTGTCTATGAAATAAAATGACTATTGGAAAGCTTTTTTGAATAGTTGTGTGTGTGATAGTTGAATAAGCTGCCCAACAGGATCTGTGTGACATTGTATTTGCACAATATCGTCATTGCATTAATAAAGTGAGGTTTAAAGTCCACCGTGCTGTACAAGTGTGTAGATTTTTCTTTTTGGCAGCAAGTAAGAAGACTGACATCTATAATTATACCGCACACACAAACACACACGCCTCAATTAGGTTAGTGCAATAAGAGTGCATGGGTGGATTTACCCTGAGCCATATTTAACCCACATTTTACACTCTGCCCCACCCAAGAAATTTTACTGTACTCTACAAATTCAACATTTTGGAAAGAAGGACTGATGATAAGATGAGAACGGGCTGTAAAGAGAAGAAGAGACAGGCAATGGCGAAAAGATAGCGTGAGGAAGACCGAGGCAGAAGGGATGATGACAGGAAGACCGAGTCAGCTGTCTTTACAGAAGTGACCATATAGGATTGAATAAGTGTGTATGTTGTAACAGACTAACACACATAAACCTGCTTCACAGCATGCATCAGTGGAGGGATTATCAGGGTAATTTAACAGAGACAGATAACTTAACAGAGACAGATGCACTGCATCAACTCTATTCGAGTGTGTGTGTGTGTGTGTATTGAAGGCAAAGCCACAGCTGTGCTTTAATTAGGCCATCAATCCCGCCGTCTGTCTGTCCGTCCGTCTGTCCAACCAGGGTGGTTGGGAAGGCCTCCAGACGGGCCTCCGTCCCCGTGCCACAGCGACCGGCCTGCCTGCTTCCACCAATGTCAGCCAGGAAACTCTGTGCCAAAGAAATTCCCACTGCACTGACCGCAGCTCCTGATCAAAGCTGGCTCAGCTCTCTGCACTCACAGATTGGTGAAGGATCAGATAATTACAGGGGGACCTAGACACAAAAACCCGGAAAGACGTTGGCACAAGCATGCGAACACGCGCACCACTTACTAACACTTTAACATACAGTATATACTTGCACAATCTTAATTATGTGTTGTCTTTCAATGAGAAATCTGCATGAGCAGTGGCAGCACTCCTTGTATATCAGCACTGGACTGAAGTGTAAAGTCTCCTTCTGAGTTTGAGACTTTGCTCCTGTCTTTCTCATATTTTCCTGCTTATCTGTTGCACTCTCTCATGATTTTACAGCATGTGAGCAAACTGCAAGTCATGCTGAAAAGGGTTTCCATCGTTTGAGTTCATTCTTTTGAAAGTCAGGATGTCGAAGAGAGTCACTTCCCGGATATCTCAACTCTTTTGTATCTGAACTTTTCAGAGGTCATACATGTTGAAGTGTCATGTTTTATCCCCAGCTATTATTTTCATGAGAAAAAAATTCTTTTGGTGTATAAACTACATTTTTGTGTGATATATTACTCCTTGCCTGTGACCAAAGTAGTACCCAGAAAAGAAAGACTATATAATAAGTGAAATATAACAATCTTCATCATACTCAGTGGTGGAATGTACAGTACATTTACTCTGTACTGCACTCACTTTTACTTAACTTGAGTGTTTCCATTTTATGCTACTTTATACTTCTACTCCACTGTAATCTAAATTATTTAATTTACTTTAAACTGATTAAAGTACAGGTAACTACATATTAATGTATCAGTAATAAAGATACAATAATACACTAATATAATACTGACAGGGGCCATTCTTTCTAATGAGTAGTTTTACTTTTGATACTGTAAGTACATTTTCATTATAATAATTGTTGAATGCAGGACTTTTACATTTATCGGAGTATTCTGGTATTGCTTCTTTGACCTTACTTTCCCCACAGATTACAAATAGTACTGAGTAACTGTATTTGTAACATGGTTTGTACCTCAAGTTTTACTTTTCCTGATATTTGGTTCATTCGGGTCAAAAGCCAGACAGTGGAAATCTTGCCCTGCTCAGCCAGAGTTCATGACCTTTCCCCCTCTGCCCTGTCACTCCCTACTGTGTGCCGTTTAATGACACAAACTTAAAATTAGTAAAAGTTGAAAAAGAGATTGCAGACGTTGGCTTCCCGACGTGCCCAACAGGAAAGACAAATCTGAAAGCGACCACAATCTGCTAGCTGAACTCGCCAGTAACCGATCACTGCTGGCTTTTAGTTGCCAGAGCAAATCACACACCAGCTTGTCCCGGGTCGATCTCTTTGTGACGAGGCACAAGTGAGTGACTGTGCGTGTGTGTGTGTGTGTGTGTGTGTGTGTGTGTGTGTGTGTGTGTGTGGGTGTGTGTGTGTGTGTCTGTGTGTGTCTGTGTGTGTTTGTGTGTGTGTGTCATGTTTTGGAGGGGATCCACACAATCCCTCATGTGAGGAGTGCTACAGACGTTCAAAACAACCGCTGAGTAATGACAATGTAGCCAACAAAGCAGGAAATTGAACCTCTCTCGTCTGTAGCAGCACTTTTATAGAGTTATTGAATACAACTCAAAACACAGCATATTTAGACCCATAAATATATGTGTATGTGAGTGTGCGTGTCTGTGGTTGGGGGCAAACTGCAGGGCTGCAAACTACAAACTTGGTTTCTTACTTATCTCCTGATATTACAGTATTATAATCTTTTTTCCCCTCATTCATAGATAGTTGCATTTTCACAGATGTACAAATGATTACAGTGTAGCCAGGGAGATGTAGATGCACATAGCACACATGGATTTGTTTAACATGTTTCCCCAAGGCCTGGTTAAAATTCCCACCGCCTGTTTTGACCTCCACCTCTGCAAGAAGAAAAATGCCTCTTGGTTTTGGATTTACTGACCCAGTCGTTCATTAAAATACAGTTTTACATCCCTCTGCTGAGCTGAAATAGGCAACGCTGCTCTTTTTTATCAAAGGAAGCCACAAATCTCTAGAGCTTTCGACACCGGCTAGCCTCAGTTAAGGAAAAACAAAAATACTGGCAGGTCCCCACATAGAAACAGGCCATCTACAATTTAGTCTCATGTCAAACAGGTCTTTTCAATACTTTTAATTAAAGTGTTGAAAGTATGTATGAATACAAAAACTCTGTATGAGTCAGAGATGGAAATCATGTTTTCCCTCTCTACTAGACTTTCCAATGACTAAAACAGTAATTAACTAAATCCTTTGCATTTGTTCGACAAATAGAGATGAAATGTTGTGCATGAGTGCTGTTGTTTTTATATGTGTGTGCTTACTTTTATATAGACCTGGCATGTGTGTACAAGCTGTTAATTAACGGTGTTTTAGCATAAGGAGTTGATTTATATCCTCTGTTATGAACGTTGTAATGTGAATGAACATACCAGACTCTCAAAAACACCTTTCGCAATATGGATTTTCCCAGGTTCTGTTTTGGCTGCCTCAAACCCTTGAAAATGAATAAAATTCAAGCAGCCCTTGGGCTCTTGAAGTGGTTTTGTATCCAGCATTGGTTTGTGGTTGACTTCTGGTGGGTTAAAATTATTGCTAATTGTCCTGAAAGGCAGACATCAAAAGGTAAATGAATGAAAAACAAAATGGTCTTAAACTCCTTCACATTTTTTTTCAAGGTAACTAAATGACATCTTGAAAAGCAGAGACAGACATACAAGGTCAAGCTTTCATGTCTGCCTCTTATGCAGTTTGACTTTAGAGGGGGAGAGAAGGACGGACAGAGTGGTTGGAAAACATTTTTTTTTGTGGGGATTCTGCCTACACTAAAGTATTTGAGAATTTATGGCTTCCCATAAGATTTGGCATCTGTCTTTGATTAACAAAAGGAAAGTTGCAGTATGATGACCGAGTTGCTGCAGAGACACTGTATTACTGTGGTGCTATCACAGAGCTGTAAACACACCTGAACACCTTGCTGTGACTGTCATCTCTCTCCACTCTCTCTGGTCAGTCCATCCCTTGCTCGTTCCAACTGTTTGACGGACAGTAGAGACACAGGAGAGGCCTGTTAGGTTTCTGCTGGTGTACAGTTCCACTGGAAAACGTGACGGCTGACATCACACTGACCCAAGGACGGAGAGGAGGAATGACGGAGGGCACGCTGACACAAAGAGACAGTGAGAGAAATGCGTCCGCAGACGTGTGGAGAGGCGACACCTGCCCAGCTATCAGACACACTCCCCATAATGATATTGTCTGAGCACTAACGTAGAAAGTGTTGGCGTAAATCAGCATTTCATTTGCTGATAATGGGCACTTCCATTAAGTCAAACAGAGGGTATGGTTGTCCTAATCACGTCGTTGTCCTACACATGCACATTACCTCTTGGTCCATGGAGTGTCTGATGGATAATGGAGTATAATTACCTTAAACCTTTTTTTCGCCTGCTCAGTTCTTTTCTATTGTTTTTCACTCCAAGGGCCGTAAGATAATCTTCATGTGCATCACAACGAGGTGTTCCCCACGCTACGTGGCCCTCTGGGCTTAATAGGTAGCCATTATCGACATGGGAATTTGGTGGTTGACTTTTTTGGTCAGGCCTTTCTACCTCATGACAGAGAGGGCAATCCACGTCTTTTGAAGCGCTTAAATACCGCAGATCTAGCTTGTTTTTTTATGAAAGTACACCAGTAACGTTAGCGATACTCATAGTCAAGAATTAAGCAGGAGCAAGCCATGTGGCGTAACTGAATAGAAAAGAAAATTTGTACAGCTGGAAAGGAAACCAAGGCCATAAGTACCCAACAGATGATTTGCTTTATATGCAGAAGAGGTTTTGTTAAATCTGCAAAAGGGATAAAATCACATTGAACCTACTGTATGTTGTCACTGCCCACTGAAAACTATGTAAAGTTTTGACATAACAGCCTTGTTTAAGCGATGGTGACAATGCATTTTTGAAATAATCCAAAAAGGTTAAAAGGATGAGTCAAAGACAGCAGGATTTAGCAGCTGGTAGAGGAGCAAGATGATGCACAGCTACACCCGCCGAGCAAACAGAAATCTGAAGATTTTTAAACTTAGTAATTGGTTAGAAAAAGGTGATGACTCTATGAACTGTCATCATAATTTATCCCAGTCAAATATTTCAGTGTGAACAACAAGTAAGCAAAATAAAGCTGACATGCTCTGTGGTCAGTCCTTACCCTGCCAAAATATAGTTATCTGCATCAGAACTTACATAAATTTTAAAGTGGAGTTTTACTGCGGCTTTGGTAATTGATGGAACAAAATCTGTAAGCGATTTCAGGAAGACAATGTACTGTAAATTATGCTGCTAACATGACATGGCTCTGGACATTTCAACAAACATCCAGTGACAGTAAATATAAAACCATAACTATACTCTAACCCCTCAACAAACCTCATTGAACCACATGACCAACTAGCTCCCCAAAGTCACAGTCTTTCATCATACACCCAACAACATCCCAGCATCCACCTATAGCCACAGATTCCAGGTTTATTATAGTGACTCCCAAATCTCTGCTGTGTTGAGCTCAGTGTAAGCTTGCAGCGATTGATGAAAAAGCCTTATATCAGTTGTTCCAAACTGGTCTAACCTTAGGGTCCAGAGCTGAACACTCAACTGGTTTTACTTAACAAAACGAAGCATAATCGGCTCTGAAATCGCAACTTTTGACAAAGTGGAACAACACGTTTACGTCCAGTAACAACAAAAAAGAACTGTTTGGCGCTGAAAGCTCATTTTTGGAAATAGCCTCGATTTGAAAAACTACTCACCTGGAATAGGCTTCTTTGAGGTGTTTGAATGTTACCTCAAATTTACTGGGCTAGGTACCTAGCTTTGTAGCTAAGCTATTGATGTTTTATACTACCTGGACAGAAAACAAAACACAAGTCTCAAGTGCAACTGTTAATGTGAGAATATTGTTTCAAGACACATCCAATCATCGTGACTCAGCAAATGGCTCATTGTCTGCCATAATATGGCACTAGGATTTGTTTACAGAGCTATGGCTAGTCTTCCAGCTTAAATATGGCAGTAAACATGACTAAAATGTATCTTTGTGCTTGTACATTTGACACAATTAATGCATCATGGCATTAAGAATAAAACATGTCATCTCATGTCCAACCAGAATCCCTGTCTACATGACAAACACGTCTCATTGTTTGGAAGCTAATAAGGTGGGGGCTTGACCCCCCTTTACCCTTGATATCGACTGCCGCTCAGTCACCTCAAACTGGAAGGCATGGAGTTCCACTCATTCTTGTGTTTCCTCTTTTGTGGTTCCTTCCTTCCTTCACAGCTTCATCCAGAAGGATTTCTCAGCTCAGTTGCAGCATGACATCAAGGAGCCAGAAAAAGCTCTCAAACACATAACCTGTGACTCCAGTCCTCGCCCCAAAAACCACTACAGAATAGAATAATGTCCATGTTTTTGTCATGCCATTGCCATTACTTCTTTATTATTGCTATTTTAGGTCCCCTGAACAAAACAGAAAATGTGACTGGTCATCTGATGTTGTCGCCACATGTTATTTGTATGTGACAAACAACAGCACACAGGGTTTTGGGTAATTGCTGTTTTACACGGTTAGGATAAGTCGTCACACTCCTCTTCCCTTCTTTTGAGGTGTTTTTGAGTGTTCATCCTGTTCTGTTGTTTTCCTCCATCCACATAAAATGACGAAGGCATTGCAGATGTCTGTGTCTTTTGGCTTCTTTGTTGTGTATGCTGAGATATTCTGAGAAGTGTTAATATTCAGTTATATCCTGCCATTGCTCCACTGTCTGTCTTTCTTTCTTTCTCTCTCCTTTTCACCCACACATCCATCCAGCACATGGCAGACACAGGCATGAAGCAAAGGAAACATGCAGACAATAGAAAGCAGTTACAGGATTGACAGCTCGGGAGCTGAGCAAACAAGGATAGAAAGAGCACATGGAAGAAAAGAAAGAGGTCAAGGATGTGAGACGGAAATCTTTTTTTTGTGTGTGTGTCTATTCTGTCTGTGTTGAAAGACGTTTTAAAGCAGTGGTTCCCAACATTTCTAACTTGTGACCCCTTAAAATGAAGTTATGTCTCCATGTGAACCCTCATTACAGCTTACATGTGTTGGAATGTGAGCTAATTAATCAGAAAAGAGTGGGCTCATCGGGAGGGGGTCCTTAAAGAGACAGGAGCTAAAACAACCTGTTTCAGACAGAGGCTGAACCAACGGGCTGCATGAAGAACCAGTATAAGATAAATTATTACTGTAAATCATGCAAAGATATTCCAGAAGAGCCTCAGAATATAAATATGGACTTGTAAATGTGCATGACATGTACCCATAAGGACTAATGTGGACTGCACTATATGCTCCAAGTGACACTTCAGGGAAAACATTTAGATGCCTGTGTTATTATAAAACTTATCCTAATAATAACACATAACTTCCTCATGAGCTAGATGAAACTTATTGTTTCTATCAGAGGACTGATTAGTTAATCAGTTAATCAGGTTAGTAAAAGGCCTGAGGACCAGATTGCAAATAAACATCAAAGGCTTTTGTATCTGGAGAAAGTAGACTTCAATACTCTTTTTCTCAGGTTCAATGAGTTTCACTTCTACTTCATATAGCAGCTGTCGGTATGTGAGCAGTAGTTCATACAATGCAGTCGCTGACTCCGCTGACTCTAGAGAAACATCAAGGAAGCTTACAAGAAAGGGCCATGATGGAGTAAAATAGGATTTGAAGAGATGGATGGGTTTTTGAAGGACAAGTGTGGGCACGGGGGTGGTCACGTGCCCGCAGGGCCATTGGAAGTCCCACGTGTGGCGGTCGCTTCTGCTGTGGGTTTGTGGGGAAAACCACAGACAAACTGGATTTAAATCACACGCAGAGAATGCTGGCTTGGATGGCCTGGCTGTGAACGGTTGACTTCTGAGGGCAGTGGTCAGGCAGCAGGCACATCTCCAGCGTCTTTTTTGGACATGCTTTCATATGCATTTTATATTTCAAAGACTTTTTAACTATGAGCTGCTGTTGCTTTACACGTGCTGATCTTTACCTCAATGGTCATTGAGTTAAAAGAGTTAAAGAACAGTGCTAGTTGCGCGTTTCAAGAATGATTTGTGAATTTTGCAGACTGTACGTCGATAATTAGTTCAATAATAATCCATCCAAAAAGGAAAGACAGAGCAACCATTTAATAATACATGGTGGGGAAATAAAGGTCAAATGTGAAATCTGTGATATGTCATTGGTTTTCAAGACGTTGCGTGCGCATCAAATCTTGTTTTACTGTAACTCACACTGACTTACTGTCCTGTGTTAAACTCTTAATCCAATCAACATTGCGTTTTTGTACAAAGATGAGATGAGATGAGATGAGATGGGATTTTAAGCACTCGACCCTCGATGCACCAGCCTCACCTTGCTCTCCACTTACAGTATGCAACAGTTTGATTCATGGACGCTGGTTTCAGTGGCTGCACTTCTAGAGGTCAACTGAGGTTCTGTGCGGAAAGCCAACATTCCTCAACCCCTCTAACCACGTCCAATTTGTTACTTGACACTTTCCAAAATAAGAAATAGTTAATTGTAGGTCCCATTTTTGTTTTGCTCTCTCTATCATTGTCGTTTTATTGATAGTTTTTTCCTTTTTTTTTTCTCCAGCTGTGTGTGATTGCACGTGCGTGTATGTGCGCGAGGGTGTGTGTGTGTGTCTTTAAGTGTATATGGATGTGCATGTGTGTGACTTGTAATTAGCCTCCTACACTGGTCTGTATGGCATTTTAACAAATGCTTCTATATATATCATGCTATCAGGCTGAAGTTTTTAGCAATCTCACTCCCTGCCACTTTCTCCTCTTCCCAGCCCTCCCTCTCTCTCTCTTCCTCCTCCACAGTTTCATCGCCCCCATGTTGTTTTTTCAAACTAGTGGTTTTTCTGTCCTTGCTCTATCGTTCGCTTCCTCCCTGAAATTATACTTCAGAAGCCTGTCATTGGCATCAGGGCCTTGCCGGACCAAAATCATAAACTCGTTACATTTTTTATTTTCTTGTTTGTATAAGGCACAGCTTGGTGTTGGCTGGATGTGACGGCATTCCAGATGTATTTGTGTGTGTGTGTGTGTGTGTGTGTGTGTGTATGTCCTTCACAAACGTATACCTGTATAAAGTAATGTACACAAGACCGTGTTAAGGGCACGCTATCTCACTCACACACACTGCACTGACATGCCACAGATATGCTGAATAGGTGTATGTGCTGTGTGTCTATGTGTGTGTGTGCTTACCACACATAGCAAGAGAATGAATGGGTTTGAGTGGAGAAGTGTCACTTTGCTGGCTAACTAATGTTTAAAACATTATGTTTAGCTGCGTGGTCAAAGGTGAAGAGGTGCCTTAAAAGTGGCCAACTGGCCTCACCCTTCACAGACATATACCACACACACACACACACAAACACACAAACACACAAACACACACACACACACACACACACACACACACACACACACACACACACACACACACTGTTTTAGTGATAGAAGGGGCATGTCCTAAAGACGTCAGGGGTGTGTCTGTGGTCAGAATGACAGTATAAGACACAGGCAGGTACACTCAATTCTCCCATTCTGCTACACAGACTTGTGAGTTTTGTCTCACTTCTCTGACTTTTTGAGTTGAATTTTAACTCAAACTCATACTTCTATATAGAATTTCTGATTTTTAATCTTAATTTTCTAGTTGTTAAGTCCCGGTCCTACAGTTGAGCTGAGTTGACTAGTTGAACTACTTCTCCAAGTAGCGTCAAAAACAACTTTTATCAAGTGTTTGTGTTGTTCTGAAACAGTTGTAAGAAAGTTAGAACATATTAGAGTTTGGTCCCGACTCAGCATTTGTCGCAGTACACGCAGCATCCTCGCTGAGTTGCCACGGCAACTGCGTCAGTCAGCTACAAATCTGGGGTAAGAATGCTACTCACTCTTTCCTCTCTTTTCACGGTTGGTCTCTCTCCAACCTTTTCCCCTCTTCCCTTCTTCCCTTTTCCTCTCTTTTCCTCTACTTCTTCTCGTCAACTATTCTATTTGCACTTCTCACTTCTCCTTAGTCTTGTTTTTTAAACTTTCCTCAGCTGTCTCAATACTCCACTGCATTCTCTTAGCGTCTCATTCTCTCGAGAGATCTATTTTCTCTTCTTCCTTTAATCCTTCTTTAATTTATGTCATTTCATTCCTTCTCCCCTCTTCTGTATTGTTTAACATACTCAAAATGCCACTTATATATTTTTGTTTTGGTCAGTGGCTGTTTTATAATCCTATTTGGGGTGAACCAATCTGTCAGTTACATTCTTGTCTCCTGAGAGAATAGTACACAAAAGGAAGAAAGAACAGTCTCAACATCATGTTGTCAATCTTTGGCATACTCAGCAGCCCTCAGTCATTACTCGGCACAGTGTGAGAAGTGCTGCTAACATGATGTTATTTAAGATTTTGGGTAGTCTATTTCAGGTAATGCATTTATTTCTCTCAAATATTCTAAGGTTCAATTGATGTGTCATCCTTTAGAACTGCTGTCATGTGTTTAATTCAGCTACAGATCTGCAGCTGGAGCAAATGAATAAGGTCAGCGTAAAGGTTCAGATTGGTGGAATTATGTGTTATTCAGTGTCACTGCGGTGGATGATTTCTGTCACTGGAATTAAATCTTAGTCCTCTGTTTGTTGTGTGGCCACCATGCTGACTGCTGTGCTCTGCTGCCTATTTAATATGAAAAAATATGATATTAATCATGTTGATACAACATAACTTCAACATAACTGTAGCCTCTAGAAGCTAAATGTCTCAAAAGTCATGTTGGTCCATCAAGTTATAAAGACACATTAAGAAAAGGCAGCAATGAATGGCCTGCCAGCCTTGTGTGTGCATGAATATGCATGCATCTGTGTGTGTGTGTCTAGGGAGAGATGTTGTTCTAATTTAGCTGTTGTCAAAAATTTTCTATCTGCACATTGCTAAGTTTAGAAATGACAACACTGTTTTGCTGTTGTAGAATATAATAACTTGTGGCACACAGATCTTAACATATTGGCGTATGACCCATCAATGTAGACAGTAGTTCTGGTTGAGCTTTTAGCTTGTATTCGATTTCCGATCAAATCGAAGAATCAAACAAAAACACATTGTTCATGATTTTTGTCCTCTCTTTCTTGGTGTCACATGCCAAGTGTTGAGAAAGTCAGCATGTGTTGGCAAACGAATGCGTTGCAGCATGAATAATTGCTTTAAATGTGTATGTGTGCGTCCCCGAAATCTCAAAAATAGCCGAAGAAAAGCCCTCGTTCATTCTCTCGTGTCCATAAAAAGAACTTGTTTCATGTTAAATGTTATTTACAGCACGTACAAATGCTCCTTACCTCCCTGTCACTCCGGTCACTGTGCTCTGGATAAGTCGCAAAAAATGAGTCAGGTGTTTTTTGGCCATATGAGTGTGTGTGTGAGTGTGCATGCTTATGAGCATATCTGTGACAGACTGTTGGCTTTTCATATGTTATAATGTCATCAGTGATGTTGTGTTATGCTGTTATGATGTCTCATCTGTTGACCTGACTAGAAAGAAAAAGTTTCATGGCACTTCAGTGAAGAAATTGTGTTAAGGAAAAGTGTCAAAAAGGCAGAGTTGCTGTAACTGAAGTGATAATATTAAATATTAATGTATATAACATTAATAAATCCTTATGTGTATGTGGGCCTGACCATATTTTTAAACTCTCCTCTCTCCTGCAGATCATATGTACATAGAAGAATACATTGAAGAAGATGAGGAACCACCTTTGCTGCTCAGCTCTCGTCCTTCTCACGGTAAATATGTGCATATGTATGTGTGTGTTTATGCTAGGTGTGTTCCTCTCTGAGCATAACATTCAATTTTGCTCTTTATAAATGGCATGTACATTATGATTTAGAAAGACAATTTCAGCGCAACCTCCAGTGACTCATAAACTTGTGTGTGTGTGTGTATGTCTGTGTGTGTGTGTCTGTGTGTATGTGTATGTGTGTGTGTATTTGTGTCTTCCAGGTGTTTGGCTGTGGTGGGACTGCAGCAGTGCAGTGTCGGTGGGGAAAAGGGTGTGTGTGTCTGCAATGCCCTGCTGGCCAGGAGCCCTCCAAGGTGAGACAGAGGACCAGAGAGTCAGTTGCATAAACTGATGGTTAATGTTAGGGATGCACAATATTGAATTTTTTGCCGATATCCGATATGTTGATATTTCCAACTCACTGTGGCCGATTGCCGATGCCAATACTGATATATGCACCGATACCGATATATGTACATATTTTTTTCCAGAAGGCTGAGGAGACTATTATGCATGCAAGCATAGATTGTACTAAGTATGATCAAGAAAGACAATATATGAAGGAACAATTTAGGAAGCCTTAAAACTTTAATGAACCTGCCAGGTGGATGGAGCAGTAGAGTTCAGTAGACAGACAGGATTAATGTGTAGGATTTAATCTCTGGTCCACCCTCCAGAGCAGAAGGTGGCGGTAATGCACCTAATAAGCTGATTGCCAACCGCTGTTATAAACCAAAAAGTTTTTTTTTCCAAACAGAGTGGTACATCCTATCAGCCGAGGTGTTTCCTATCTGTGCAGCCGAACGTAGCAGCTGCCATGGATGTATAATAAGAGCTCTTATAATACATCCCTGGCAGCTCCTTGACAGACTGTTTCTCCCTGATGGTCCCGGTGCTTCCTCCGCAGGCTCCACTTCACTCAAGCTGCCCGTCAGACCCATTGCTTCTTCCCACTTTAACCTGAATAACAAAATGGGGCTCGGTGCTCTGGTTGGATCCACATGGAGAGCCAGGGCTAACGTTAGCTGAGAGGCTAGCGGAGCGTTAGCTGCAGCATGGCCGGAGGGAAGCACAGCCAGCTAGCTTCTGCTAGCCTCCCAGCTAACGTTAGCCCCGGCTCTCCATGTGGATCAAACCAGAGCACTGAGCCGAGTTTGTTATTCAAGTTAAAGTGGGAAGAAGCAGCGGGTTTAACAGGCAGTTTGAGTTAAGTGGAGCCTGCGGAGGAAGCACCGGGACCGTCAGGAAGAAACAGTCTGTGGAGGGAAGAACAGTCAGATGGTGGAGGTGATGGCAACAAATCGGCCTCTCATAATTGGCAGAAATGGTCGATGCCGATATTTCATTTTAGAGCTTTTATCGGCCGATACCGATGACGTGCCGATAATATCGTGCATCCCTAGTTAATGTGATGAAGTTCTCTCTGAATGTGATACTGTTAAATGTAATTAAAATCTGTTGAAATTAAAGATTATCACGTGTCTTAAAGATGTTTTTTCCCCTCATTACATGCTTTTACTGCACATACTGTACTTAAGTTGCTAGTTTTCTTCAGTACTCTTCAAGATATACAAAAAACTAGAGGAGCACTGGTATTTGCATTGACCAAATCCTTTGCTGTACACTCCCTGTTTTTTATCACCTAGAACCCAAAATCTTTTTCCCACGACTCTATGTATGTGTACAAATATTTAATTTTAGCTACTTTCCAAAGATCTAGGGTATATTTTTGAGTGTCATCTTGAATGGAACTCTTCTGTTAACGTATAATTTATGTGTTGGGTCACCACAGATAACATAAATCAAGTTATTTACTTCCATAAATCACTGTTTAATATTGGCAAACATGTTTAACATTGCTTTTTATCCAAGGGGAATTTTTCTCAAGGTGTGTTACACTTTTCTTTGTTGGAGGTTATATTTATACAGTTGTGGTAGATCACCTGCTGTTACTGATAAAACACAACTACTGTATATCAGTATAATTTACCTCTCTTTAACAGTCAGTTATTTTTGTGAAGATAAAAAGATTATATCATTGTTTTGATGCCAGTTAACAAAGAGCCTCGGGACTTCTAATTAAAAGCTGTTTGTTCTTTGACTCTTAACTCTTTGGCAACATCAGAGGGATGATTCCTTTTGTGCTTGAGATTATAAGTGTTTTCCGTCTTTCCAGTCCTGTGGGCAGATCCAAAGTCCAGCAGAGGAAGTGCAATGCCGGTCGTGTCCGACAGGAACCTTTTCCGATTCATTCAACTCTGAACTTTGCCGCCCGCACGCCTCCTGCAAGATCCTCAGCAGAAATGTAGCAACCCCTGGCACTGTGACCTCTGACGCTGTCTGTGGAGACTGTCTGCCTGGGTAAGAAGTACCCGTCTCACTATCTTTCTTACTTTGTTGACAGTCCACCTGTCTGTCTGTTCATCCGCTGACAGTTCATTCAGACTGTAGGTTTGACATTTAAAAGTGCTTTGCTTGAACTTGTACCTCGTGAACTTTTATTTGTTTTAAATTAAGTTCTGTCGTTTCCTCTGTGTCGAGAAAACACCCGGACTCACATGCAGATGCATGCATACAAACACACACGCACGAACACACAATACGTCATTCACCACAATGGGCAGGCAGCATCAAGCACCATAATATGCCCAAGGCTAAAACCGCCTAGTCATTCTTTTATTGTACAAAGGTCACTTTTCTCTCTCTGTCCATCTCTCTAATTATGCTTTTTTCTCATATTTCTTTTTCCATTTGCAGGTTTCACTTCACTGCCACAGGAGATATTTCTACCCAAAATCCCTGTGTGAAAAGTAAGCATGCTGCATGTTTCTGTATTTCTTGAAAATGTGGTTGCCCTCATATGATGCACATCCATCATTCAATGCCCAGTCTCATGATTTGTTCTTTCTGGACATAAGACCATGATTGTGCTCTCTCTGTAATCTAATTTTCCTCCTTTTTCTTTTTTCTTAGCATCTTCGCACGTCAGAACAGTCCGCACGGTGGGTAAAGGTCCATCTAGCGGTGCAGGAGGACCAGTCAACGGCACAGTCGTGCGCAGCGCTGAGGAGAAGACGGCAGAGTACGCTGTATTTGCTTTGGTGCCCATCTTCTGCGTGATGGGCCTGCTGGGTATCCTCATCTGCAACATCCTGAAGAAGAAGGGATACCGCTGCAGTGCTGACAAGGAGGGAGGAGATGAAGAGACCGCCACACCACAGAAAGAAGGTGAGAGAGAGATGAGATGACTGAAATTGGGGGAAAAAGACAAAGGTACAGATAAAAGGAATAAAAAAGGAAATGAAAGGAGAGAAGAAAAAGTTAGAAAAGACAGCAAAATATGAAAAGTGGCATGGAGAGTGATTTCTTAAACTAGCATTTATGCTCACGTTGTTGTTACGTTCTGTATACAAGCGTCTATAAAAACGCCAAATTAGCACACGCACATGCACATGATGTGGTCAAGTGTCATGAGTCGGTGCAAAGCCAAGCCGAACCCAGAGGGCAGTGTCTTTGTGTGCAGCCACAGTCCATATATCTCTGTGATGTGACTGCACACAATCTTACATGGGAGGCTTTTTTTAAAAAAAAAAAATCTCTGCTGTTTTGAACTTTGACCCTCACTAGGGTCATTACATGTCACGCCTGCTGTGTTTTTCTAAGCACACACTGTTATTCTTGTAATTGTCCTATTTGAAAATGGGGGGGGGGGGGGAACGCATTCCCATCAACTCATTTGCCTTACTGATGTCAGAACGAAACTGACTCAGGTCAACACAGAAAGAAGTATAAAGGGAGATGGAGAGGGCAGAAGAAGAAAGAGAGACAGAGTGAAGGGGGTGGTGTTGACTGAAAGAGAGAAATAGAAAACCAAAGAGAGTTTAGAAAGACATACACAGAGGGATCAAGCAATAACACAAGCGTTGATTTACCACACCCGTTCTCTGTGGTTTGCACAGTCCGAGTAATATGAGTGGTCTTTGTAACAGTGTTAGCAAGATTGAGAACTCAGAGAACTCCTCATAGACCCAAAGTACTTATTATTTTTTCACCCTGTGACCTGAAAGGAAAATATTTTTCTCTCTTTGAGAGCAGAAATCTGTTCTTGTAAGGTGACAACTCACCAGTGGCAATCCTAACACCTGGTTTGATCTAGATGGTGAAGGAGAAACAATAGATTGTGTTTGTATAGACCAACATTGACATTTACATAATGAGAGGGGTACACCCATATTTCTTTTATGCTGCTATTGTACTTGATGTACCGTGCCTGTCTGGTTCTCAGGCTTGTTTAGCAGGTGCAGTAAAAACCCTCAGGTCACATGAGGTTCATTATCTACTGTAGCATTTATTAGAAATGTTTTTTTTAAAACTGAGACACAATGAAGAGCTGAAGACCCAGTCAATTTCCACATAAAACATGCATGAATTTACAGCTGTATAAAGTGTAAAAAAAAAGAAAAAAAGTGCTTGTTTGTTTCTGCTACACTCTACAAATACACGTACTGTTTTAACCAGGTATTACCTCACTGTTGCACACTTTTATGCAGGGGGTCTGTGTGTTAATCAGCTTCGCTCCACAGTAGCAGACAGGCAGCGTACATGACTGGCAGTTACTGTCATTTAGTGCGTAAGCATAAACAGATTTAAAGGCTAAGCTGGCTTTTCCCTCACTCACCTGATGGTGCAAGGCTCAGAGGAAAGCTGTGTGACATCTGTACGTGCTGCCAGGCTTTTCTACAAAGACATCAAGAGCGTCAGAGCACAGCTGCTACCTCAGCAGACCTTTCAACAGCATGTCAAGAAACTGTTTATGTTGGAAAACCTGCTGCCTAGTACAGCTCACTGTATCTGAAATTAAAATTGTTGTGACTTTTTTGCAGAAGCGAGCATCAAATTATCTATCAAATTATATATTATAGTAACTAAGCAAAAAGATACTATTTATGGCATCTAAAAGTGTCAGTCTTACTGTTCTACTTGGAATTGGTCTATATGATAAAATCACAAAAAGGTCAGTTGCACTAACAGTTTAATTTTCAGTACTGCAAGAAACAAGAACTTACAAACAAATGTCCCATTAAACATACCTGCAGCTTCAAATGATTGCATAGAACACTATGAAACCTAATGTGAGGTCTTGTTTTATCTTTATTTACTTTCAATTTCAATTAAACTCAATTACACTTAAGTTACATACTATTCGTATAGGTTTCTTGGTACCATGGACTAACTGAGGACCTCCACAGTGATTTGGTCAGTGTTGTTGATTACAGGGAGAGCAGGACTCAGCATCCATACCTTACATCTCAGCTTCAACCACCAGTTTAATTTTTGTCTTTTATAATTCTTGGTGCATAAGCCAAACATGAGAGCTTTATTTTTGTGTCATCAAGCCCTAAAAGATCCAGGACAAACAGATATGTGTGCATGCATGTATTTATGAAGATTTCATGCACCTGTGATGACAGACAGAAGTCATAGCAGCAGTCTCTCTGCCAAAGATCTCTGTTGCCGTGGTCTCTTCCTCTCCAAGAGCTTTGTTGTGAAACTTAACCTGTCCCCGTACCAAAGGGAAACTCCCTGAGCCCCCATCCCCCTTCAGCTCTCTTTATCTGTCCTTCTACTCTCCATTCATACGATTTCTTGGCTCTCTAACTCCCCTCCCCTTCTCATTTGAACATGACACTATCCATCCATCTCTCCTTTCCCAGCCAGATCAATAATTCAATTAGGTTCTCACTTCATGGTTTTTGGTTCCTCTTTCTCTGACTCCTCTCCTTTTCTCTGTTGTGGTCTGTTATCAGTCCTCTTTTCTTCTACTCTCATCTCTTCCTCTCTCTTCACCTCTGCTCTGGCAGTTTCTAGAGCATGTTAATGTTTTCTGTGGTACAAATTCCTTTCCATATAACTCATCTACTTATAAACTGTCCATTCAAAGCAGGCAACTGCAAGTGGAGTGATTCAAGGACATCTTATCACTTTCTTCACTCTCACCCCCTCTCTGTCTCTCTTCCTGCATAGCTCTGAGGACAAATCATGTAGTGCGGCAGAGATAAGCAGCAAGTATGTACGTGTGAGTGAGACAGATAAAGGACAAGAGAGGAGACCATAAGCAGGATGTGAGAAGTTAGTAAAGAAGATGGAAAAGTGGATTAAGTGAGGAAGTAAAATAAAGAATAAAATAATGATGAGGTGGTAGTAGAAGGATTTGGATGCTGCACTGGAAAACTTGATCTCTCTCCCTCTCCTGTTGTTATGTAACTATCCTTGTTGCAGTGGACTATCTGTCCGCTGTAAGGGGTAAGGTTAGGTGTAAAATTCTGACTCCAGCACTTTCCTCATCATCTCCAGTCAGGGGGAACACCCGTGGGGATGAATTACAACGAGGCCAGGCTTAGCTTGACAAGGCAAAAATAAGACTCCGCACTGGTAACTTTGACTCAGACAGTGCGGAGCTGCAGAGAGGGAATATTTTTGACTTACTGAAAAGCATAGTAACAAGAAAGCTGAAGGAACAAAACAGAAAGGGTGAACCCGAGGTTGATACACGATAAATGTGGTGAGCTGCAGTCAGATCTGCAACTTTCTGTTTATGCAGCGTTAAGCTCAGCATGCGCAACCACAAGGGCGCCACAAAGGTAGTTATGTTGCTGCAGTTTTCAGTTTAAGCCTCGTTGGCTCCACAGTACTGCTGCATTTAAACTTTGGGGGCCACTAATTTTTAAATTCTGAGGCTCAAACCTCAAAGCTCAAACAAAAACACATGTGAAAACAGGATGACGGATCAGTGACTTGAAGTGGACGATACTTAAACATTAAACAAAATGCGTCTGGCTTGGGTGAAGAAGAGAATGAGCGCCACACCGTGAAATGGATGCCATTACCCTCACATAGCAACAGCCACTGTGGAGACAGAGCTATTGTTATGGCCTAACAACAGCCTAACACCACTTATGCAAGAAAGACAGAAATACACATACATACACACATATAGACACGAATGTAGCTGCACAGTCACATTTTGCTCTTTAACACATAGATACACCACAGTCACCTGACATTGGAGGTCTGGTACATCACACCACACACATATACACACATACACAGAGCCCTGTGCGCTTCAACAGTGCTGAATGGATCGCTGAGTGAGCTATTCTGGACCCCCCTCGCCCTCATCGCTCCCCTCTCTGCTGCCTCACTCTGCTATTATGGGATGGTCTGGGGGGGTAGAGGGCGGGGGTAGGGGCGGTTGCTATGGAGGCACATCTATTCTATGCTGTTCAGTCATTCACGTCCATCCTTATCAGTACCATCGTGCACTGAGGCGCAATATCCCAGCGGTGACATGCACCGTGTGAACTGTGCTAGCTCTGGAAGTTGGACAATGTATCTGCTTATTTAGTCTCTATATGACAGCGGTGAATGAAGCTGTTGTGATTTAAAGTGAACTCATCAGGATGAACATACACTGAAATATAAAATTAGTATAGTGTACATTAACGGTTGTGTTTGAATTTATGCACATTCAGTGGAAATACAAGCCAATATATTGACGTTTTTCTTCAAGTATATATATTCCAAAATATGATGACACAACATTTTCTACCATTAAGATATGGTGACAAAACAATGTTAACTCAAAGTCCTCTTACTAGCTTTCCTGCTGATTGCAACTACATCCCATGGTCTTCATCAGTATCTCAGTTTATATGGATAATACAAATCCTTTTTACAGTACGTAAAAATTGGTATACTGTATAATATCCTGCAAGTATATGTAATACATATTAAGATGACACTACTCTGGTATTTTGTTATTTGTATGTAATTACACAAAATACTATATATCAGGTGATAAACAGTATTATAAACTGTCTGTCTGCTGATAAATGGTCATTTTCTCTATCTCTGTCTCTTATGCTTGCTTTAGGTAACGGTTGTCCCTACATATCTGACGACCTGAATGAAGACACCATCAGTGTTCTGGTCCGCCTCATTACAGAGAAGAAAGGTAGGTGTTAAGCAAATGCTAGCAGTGATGTCACTTACAAGTGAGTGGTCAGAGCCACTTCATCTCTTGTGGCATTATAGGGAAACATGAGAACACAGTGTCATCGCTGTACGTCACACGCAGCCAAAGACATGTCTGCAAAACTCAGACTGTCCTTTTCCTTATTTCCATCTCAGATTGATAGCTTTTATTAGAAATGGGGATGTGGAGGGAAAGGTGAACCATAGTGAGTTCAACCTCCCACCTGCTAACACTGCAAAATGTTTCCAATTTGTCTTCATGTATCACAAAGCAATGCCTGTGCACATAATGATCTCAATGTATCTTAAACTTTCCCTGAGGAAGTTTACCTTTCCACTCAATCACCAGTAAGCACAAAGATGAATGTTATATATAAACTTCTATATGGTCTAAAACCACATTCTTGTAGGCAGGAGATGCTTTATTATTACAATTTAAAGTATTGACTGAGACAAAAATTTCATTGACTTTCACTGTGGCCAACATTTATTGATTTAGTCTAAACAGAACTGTGTGCATTTGTACGTGTTTCAGAAAATGCTGCTGCACTGGAGGAACTGCTGCTGGAGTACGAGAGCAAACAGATGGCCCTGAGCAAAGGCTCGTCAATCAAGTATGAGACCCCCCCACACACACACACTCCCATAAACCGTCATATATATTTTGCTCAGTCATGCTGCTCAAGGTCAAGCTGAACCCAGAGGCAAGGAGAGTACAGGAGAGAGCAAGTCAGTGAAGAGTGACTCTTATGTGATTGAGTGTGTGTGCAAAAGCAGAAGGGAGTTTCTTGTTGCAGGAAGAATAATAATATAAACTTTGATTTGTTGTACCAACTTTACTATTACACACCATATTACTGTAATGTGAATCTAAGAGACAATAACATGACTTGACTCATGCTCCTAGTAGAGCTGCTTGATATGAAAGAGCAGAACAGAAGCTTCATATTTACCTCTTAGCTCCGTAACTAACTGTTTTCTTTCTTTGTTTATCTTAAATAGAACATATTTAGGAAGCAGCAGTGTATGCATAATCAACTTTTCATGTAAAAGGAAGGAAAAACACACTTTACTGTAGCTCTACATCATATCAATGTGGTTGACATTTACATCGCACTTAATTATTGTATTTTGACAATTTTAGACTTAAGAGACAATTTAGTTCACAATTAAATTTGATTCATGTCACCCTTGTGCTAAAAACAGTGGAAATGAAATACTAAATGGTAATTTGAATCATTAAAGTATGACAGAATACAGCATAGGGTGTAAAAATTCACTTTCCATTGACAATGTGTATATCTTGAAAGTAAAAATGAAAGTTGGTCTACACAAGATTAAAATTCCATACTAATTTATGTCTCTACATAAATGGTTGGCTGCTCAACTCTGACACATTACAACAATATAATGCAGCTTGCAGCGTATTGTTTTGTCTTTTATTTCTACAAAAACTCAACTCAAGGTGACACACATCAGGCCTTGTATGTACCCTCAGTGGAGCTGATACATAGCAGTGACTCACCGCCACATGTCTGAAGTGAACGTCTCATGCCGTTGTAACCGCAGTCTATTGAGTCATGAGGTCTAAACACCTTGTCTGTTACAAATCTCAATGGCTGTCACATAGCTTGAAGTCACACGATTTACATGACCAAGTGTAGTTGAGGTCTGAACTTGGGGTTACAAGTTGCAGCCAGGTAGTCAGACATTAATCTAACAAGTCCAGCAACATGCTGCTTTATACCACAGTCTACACCACTGTGCTTTGACTTTTGCTTGACTATCATTTTCTATCTGACTATCTTTATTCTGTATTCTCCAATCAGCCCTTCATTCTTTACTGCTGCACTGACCCAGCTTCTTCTACGGAATCACTAAAGTTCATCTTATCTCACAGTATTATATACGGTGGTAATGGGATCTAGTTCACTTCAGTATGTGTGCCACATCTACAATAGCGAGAGGTCTCAGGGGCCTCTGGCAATGTGCTGCTGCTCAATGGGCTGTGCAACATGTGAGCTTTAGATTCGAGCACATTCTGACACTATCTTGGGTCACTGCAGGTCACCCACAAGTTGGTATAACACAGGCACACACAGCAGCATTCATCTCTCTCTCTCTGTCTGCCTCTCTCTGCACAATAGAACAAAGCAGAGCCAAAAAGCTACAGAACACTGGGCTGATGTGGGCAGCCTAACGTGGCTGGAACATTAAGAGATTAAAAACTCTACATTTGAATTTTCCTTTTGTTTTCCATTTATACATTCAAACTGAATTAAGGCAGATTTAAGGACAATGTTTGTGAGCTTTTCTGAACCTTAAGGGATTCACTTATCCTTCTGGCACTATGGTCTGTTGCTTAGCAACACAGACAAATTGCCGAACTTGCACTAAGATGGCAAAAACGTTTATGAAATAATTGACATACTTTTGGTGATAGCTTGCTCCTCTATTCTTTTATTCTCTTACTGAGACATTAAACTGCACAATTGGCTTTTAGTTATTTTAATTATTTAGGTTTAATAAATCATTTTAGAGTAGAATCAAAGTAGTTAGAGGAATTAGGAAGATATAGTTTTTAAACTAGTTTTAAATTTGAGGGGAAATCCACCACATGTGTTGACTAAACTGAATATATCTATGACTAAAAAATATCAAATGTTTAACTGATCTCCTGCTCTCCCTCCCAGGTTCCCGATACTGTCTCCTCTGTCCACGTTCCGCTCCCTCCCTAGGCTCTGTCCCCATCAGTCCCACCTACACACCATCTCCGGCCTCTCTGGCTTGGCCCCCAAACATGGCTACCGGTGCTCCCGCTGCGCCCAGAGAAAATGGCCCCCTGTCCTCATACCACCTCTGGATTCCTTAAAAGATCCCCTGAAGCCCCCGCAGAGCCTCATCCTGCCCTCCCTGGACCAGCAGAAGAGCCCCCTGCTGGAAGCAATGTTTGTCGACATGCACCGTACGCAAGCTGTTGTGCCAAATACTGTACAGGAAAAAGTGGAGGGGAGCGAAGTGAAGGAGAAGAAGGAGGGAGAGCTGACAGTGCTTTCTGTGGGGAGGTGAGACTCGTCTATATTGTGTCTTTTTAGACAGAGGTAAAATCACTGGTGTAAATTAATTAGATTAGTTATGAGTAGCTCAACTAAATACACTCAAGTGATGCAATGTAACTAAATACATTTACTCAAGTACAGTTTTGAGGTACTTGTAGTTTACTTGAGTTTTTCCATTTTCTTCTACTTTTTTTTTTTACTCTACTTCACTACATTTCAGAGGCAAATATTGCACTTTTTACCCAACCACATTTATTTGAGAGCTGCAATATAGATAGTTGTTACTCTGCAGATTAAGATTATACATACAAACCATATGATCATTTTATGAAATATGATGCACTGTCACAGATTAAATTACCCAGCAATGTAAAAATTATTCAAAATTAGCCTTCTTCGGTCAGATTTAGCAATGACGTGCTGCTTACAAGTCATTTTATATATAATATGATATATAATAATGTAATTTTGGATGGGGCCATTCTGTATTATGAATATTTATACTTTTTTATACTTTAAATACATTTTTCTGACATCACTTCTGTACTTTTACCTACAGAAAATTTTGAATGCAAGACTTTTACTACAGCACCACAGTACTTATTTAAAGATCTGACCACTGACACACTCACAGTAAAAAGTCATAAGCGATATTGCTAAGAAAAAAAATAAAAACAAAAAAACATTTGATGAGATATTTTCCATGTAAAAAGCTCACACTAAATGCTTTTCCACATTATTTTATCACTGTCCAGTTAGGTTATAGAAAGGATAGAACCATCTGTAGACTGTAGGGGGTTTTTAATGTAGCAAGTACAGCTCTACAATACAATTACCTGATTTCAAGTAATTCTCAGAGTGTAGCAGAAAAGCTGATATAATGATTACCATATTACCTAAATGTATCAGTGATCATATCTCTTGCTCAACAGATTTCAAGTCGCTCAGATCCCCGAGCAGAAGCCCATCGCTGTGGAAACCAAGACATCATCCCAGGAGCAGCGTAATTCCCTCTTTGGTGGAAAGCCCTTCTCTTCCTCTTCATCATCAGGCATCAGGAGGTATGACCTCAGACAGTTACACACTTCTTCCTCTCTGTCTTACTACCACTTCCTACTATCCCTCTCTCTCAGTCTCTCTCTAGCCGCCTGACTCATTCCCTGTTTTTCTCTCTGTCTTCCTCACTGCACATTGCTGATGTTTATAACAGCATAAGTGCTGTGAAGTGGCTGACACAAAGAGACTGTCAACTCACATTCTTCTAGCCAACACTGAATTATATAGTCTGTTTCGGTGGGAAAGGAAATTATACATAATATGATCAGTTCAGCAGAGGAGGATTCTGTAAAATGATTTGGGGAAATGAGCCACTTCTGTTTCCAATTGACTAGACATGAACATGCAGCTGAGTCAGCCTTATTGCAGGGGTCATGTGGTCCTGTCTATTGTCAAAATGAACTGTCCATTTCATCATTTCCTACACTGAAAAAACCTCTTGAGTGGACAGTTATGCTTCAAAATGAGCCCAAATGAGGAATAATGAGAACAGTATGCTATTAAATAGCTTAAATTTGATTACTTTCACAGTCCCTGATCATAATAACTTGGAAATATGGTGTATTTGCTTCACTCTTTCTTCTGTTCTGTCCTTCATGTTGTCACACTCACATAGTTACTCTCTCTTTCAGGTGAAGAGACAGAGAGATGCTCTACGATAACACTACCTCGCTGAAGATGACCTCATCATCCACTGACGACTTGACAGCCGGCATGGAGGGTGTTTATAGACAACTGACACCAAGAAATTACAAGAACCACCTCCTGCTGGAAGAAGTTGTTTCCAGTTATGCGATAAGAGGAAGATAACTGTATTTATCATTACATTAATAATTATTGTACTTTGCAGAAGGAGCCACTAAATTAATAGCTGGTACAGATTGGCTCCACTGTCCCAATCCAAAGACAAACTGTTCTAAAAAGCCTGTTGGATACACACTCGGAAAGTATGGAGAAGTTTCTAGTATAACTTTGGATTAATTATCAATATCCGACACTAGAGGGAAGGATGAGAGGGATAAAACAAAGGAAAGAAGTTTGGATGATACACAAATGCACTCTCAGCCCCTGTATTTGTGCTTCCTACAAAAATAGACACGGGGTACGACACACACATCTGCATGCACTCACTCATGATATAAAAAATACACGCTTAGTCTTCCCTGCATGCAGTGAAGAGGACAAATAAAACTGAGGGAAAAAAACTGTGGAATACATTACTGAGAAAAAACACAACTCAAACAGAAGTGAGACTCATACTTATAAGTGTGTACTTTTAAAAAAAAAGGGGAATACATTCTTCTTCTAAGCGAGGTAGTCTGCAACACAGTGCCACATGATCCATAGTATGACTGTCACGTGACACTGGGTTAAAGACTACAGTAGCACTACAATAAGTATTACTTATTAAGGAAAAATGTTCAATATAATTTTGATGTTTCAAATCTATTTTTTTAGAAGTTTAGTGATTTTGATGATTTCTGTTGCTTCTGCTCACGTAAGTGAGTTGAGGTTTTAGACCTTTAAAAATGTTGAATGTAGTCTTAATAAAGGTAGCTCACTGAGTTCACTTGAACTTATTTTGACAGTTTGAGAAATATGAACTCAGTAATGTACGCCTGCCCACAGTCAGCATTAATTACATTTGTAACTTTTAAGCTCTAGATCCAAGTAGGTGATCTGGGACCAAAATTCGTTCTTAGAGGGGGCTCCATATCACAGCATTTTTTTAATGACACTGCATCCCAATGGCAGTTATATGGGTCCTGGGGTGAGAAAGTAGATAGGTAGATTTCACTTTTGTAGAAAAAAAACCTGTAAATAAATGTACATATGTAAATATGGGTGGGTATAGAGAAACAGATACCTGGCTTTTATAATTTGAGCGCACTGGATGTATGAGGTGATATATTAGATCTCCACTAAAGGTAAAGACAATTGCACTGCAGCACTGTGTGACATCTCTAATCCATCAATCAATTTTCACATTCAAATCATAAACTTAAAAAACCTGAAGTTCCACAGACACACACACACACACACACACACACACACACACACACACTGTTTTCACAGTTTAATTAAATAAACCATCCAGTGGCTGCAGAGGATTAGTGGTCGAGATGCCTCAAAGTCATGCAGCTCACTTGGCTTTAGTTTACATCCTCATGGGTTTTAAAGAGTGTACTATAATCATAGAGGTTTTTAGCTAGTCATTTTCATATTTCTTATTATGTTAGTTACAAGGAATATGACAACATGTCTAGAGGATGGGATATTTATTGGTTGAAGCAGTTATATGTTTTCTTTTGATCTGTTTTTATTGCTATGATTAGGATTATTATTGTTTTCAAGCTGAGGTGTTGCTGGTAGAAAAGAAGGACAAAGAAAGAACATTCATCTCATCAACTTTGTAGATTGCATTTATAATATTACATTTTTCTGTATGATGTTTTTACTCTTGAAATAAAGAAGAGTTGTATTTTAAATCCTGTGTTGTTTGCTGTTCTTGCTGGTAACATGGTAGGGTTTTGTTTTAGTAATGTGGCATTTTAGTGTTATTATTGTCTGTGAATGATTTATGGATATGCATAACTGGTGAACTATAAAAGTTAAAAATTTAGTCTCATCTTATTAAGTCTTGTCAGCAGCAGCTTTGTTAGTTAGGCAGTATCACCCTCTAGTGGTGATTTAAATCAAATGTAGCCAATACCAATGAGATGAGTGTCTATGTCTCACCATATGACCGCAACACTTGACCAACCTATGCTCAGCTACACTCCAACTAGGGTTATACTCCCCACAAATGACAGTTAAAACTGGCCAAACTTAATAAACTTATGTGACCTCTAACTATTCTGATTTCAAATAACCTCAGCAGAAGTTGTACTGTTCCAGACTTGTAGCAAGGCTGGATCACCAACCACGCAATATGGACAACTGCTTCAAGGCCCCAGTCCTTCATGCTCCCCAAAAGGCTTATTTCACTGCAAATTTCAATTCACTAATAAATAAGGTGGGTTCTGCTTTATTACCTAATCTTGTGGCAGTGTGTTGTAGAGGGGCTTTGTGTCAAAATAGTGGTTTGAGAACATAATCATTTTAATTTATATTATATTCACATGTTTCATATTCCCTAAATAATCAAATTACCTTTAACATGCATTAACTGATTTTTTGGTCACCTGTTTGCAGCAGAAACAAGCTGTAAACACAACACTGAAGCTGATATGAGGAACGTTTTAGCAAACAGTTGCTTATTTTACACATCCAGCAAATATGGAGCAACATTAGCATTCATTTGGAGTCATGTTTGTGTCCAATATTCACTTTAACCAATATTCCACTTTAATCACTTGCTAGTTGCTAACTTTGTCTGTTAGGTGCTGGGAAGGTAGCATACACACAGTGGGTTTTTTTTAAAAAGCTTTTTTGCTGAAGGAAAGGCAAGACAAGGCAAGTTTATTTATATAGCACATGTCAGAAACAAGGCATTTCAAGGTGCTTTAGATAAAACATTAAAAGCATCGAGACAGAGTGCAAAAGAAATACACAATAAAAGGACACTTAAATACAATTAAAAACAGTCATTAAAAAGCCAAGAGAATAGAAAACAAAAACAAGCTAAAATAGAATGAAACAGGTATAAAATACAAGACTAAAAGTTACAGTGCAGTGTAAGAAATGAATAATTATTTAATTTAATAAAAGGCAGCTGCAAACAGAAAAGTCTTCAGCCTAGATTTAAAAGAACTCAGAGTTACAGCAGACCTGCAGTTTTCTTGGAGTTTGTTCCAGATATGTGGTGCATAAAAACTGAAAGCTGCTTCTCCATGTTTAGTTTTGACTCTGGGAACAGAAAGCAGACCTGTCCCAGACGACCTGAGAGGTTTGGGTGGTTTATAACGTAGCAGCAGATCAGAAATGTATTTTGGCCCTAAACTATTCAGTGCTTTATAAACCAATAGTAATATTTTAAAATCAATACTTTGACAGACAGGAAGCCAGCGTAAAGATCTGAGAACTGGAGTGATGTGATGATGTGAAATCAGGGTCTGATTCGATGACTACACCAAGATATCTGGCTTGGTTTGTGGTTTTTAACTTTACTGATTGAAGCTGAGCACTGACTTTTAATCATTCTTCCTTGGTTTGGTCTTTGTTTAATTGAAGGAAATTCTGGTATATCCAATCATTGATTTGTTCAATGCACTTACTGCACTTCATCTGCATAATTATGGTGATATATGTTGTTGTTTTCCATAATCTGAGCCAGTGGGAGCATGCAGATGTTGAACAGAAGAGGCCCCAGAAAGGAGCCTTGGGGAACTCCGCATGCTGAAAACAGCTACCTGCTGTGTGTGGAATGACAGTGATGAGTGAACAGTAAACGTGAGCCAAAACAGTAAAGCTGCAGATCGTACCAAGAAGACAAAAAGATACTAGAATGACTGTGGAGTCAATAACAATCTTTTGCCCGGGAGCATGCTAACAGGTTAATCCAGCCTGACAAACAGAATAAAGATAAACAAAAGCTACATTACACCTGCTTTCTTAAGGAAGTGTCTTGAAGAATGATAGTCAGGCTTTCTTTCATTCAGACAGCCATCATGCAAGAAATATACCTTATGAATCTAATTCTTGACACAGATTATGGCATTTAAACTAAGAAAATCATGCATGGTATATGAAAATAGTATCATCACTGTTATATTTTCAGAATGTGCACATTTATTATAACATCATTTTTACTTCCTTCACATTTTGGGACACAATTTGACACACAGACACACACACAAACTCCAGGACATTCAAAACAAGCCTAAACAAGACATAAAATTCAGAGGAAGGTGAGCTGATGAAAACTTCCTATCAGATCGTCAGAATAAAAACATACAAACATCAGACGCTTGTCCAGTTGAATCACTGATGAAGCTGTAGAGCACTGTGTAGTTTATTTCTTTCAATACATTCTAGCTTTTCAAACATAACAAAATATTTTTGATTTGTAGAAATCATTTAAATGCCTTAAGTCAGTAATCTACATGATTTAGCCACTGTGTATGACTGAAGGTTTGTTTGAGTGTGAGTCTTACATCTGGTCAAACCTGTATGTGCACTTGAACTGGTTAATGATGGAAATCTGAATGCAGTGACTGTACTTGACACAACTCAGCCCTTCAGGAGATTTTGCAGTGTGACTCTGGTCACACTGCACTGGAAATTTCTAAATAAAGACTACAAACTGCTGTCACTGAAATATGTAAGGTTTAAGTCTTACTTATTAACACATTCGCTTCTTCAAAGAGAGACTCCAACCCTCAGAAGTTTTGTGCTTTCCAAACACACAACTGGCGAACATTTAACATTTAAAAGTGAACTCTTAAAGCAGATGTTGCATCTGCTGGACACAACTGGCACTAATGCTCCCACAACCTTGTGCCTTTTTACCAAGATCGTTTTAAGGATTGGTTCAAAGTTCTGTTGTCAAGGATTTGGTCACACTTTTAGCTTTCTTGGTGATGGTGAACTTGGTGATGTTACTGCGGGCTTCCTGCCCAGCCAGGAAGTAAAGGATGGGGTCCAGACAGCTGTTGGCACTGGCCAATGGACGGGTCACCTTGTAGGCCACACTGGAGGCCTCTAGCAAACTACAGCTGATCTAGTGAACATATACAAATCTGATTAACTGACTTTTGAAGACATTATAACACATTAATAATTTAAAAAATGTATTTTAGCCTTACCTGTGCTGGATTGATCTGCCTTAGGTATCTAAAAGAGTAGTAAAGACTCCTGGTGAGGTGGAAAGGCAGGAAACATAGCATGAACGTTGCCAGCACGATGATGATCATCTTCACTGACTTCTGCTTGGAACGGTGGGCTGACAGTCGTCCTCTCTCACCCTCAGCGCCCCCTTCAGACCCCCAGCCAGGCTCAAGAAGCTTCCTCACCATGAGGCCATAGCACACCATCACCACCATGAAGGGAAGGGCAAACATGAGCACTGACACGATTGAGCTATATACCAGGAAATCGTCAAAGTGCTCTGGGCTGGTGGTGTCGTAGCAAATCCTCTCTGTGGCCACATCCCTTGTGAGGAGATAACAAATGACATTTGGTTAGGATTATTAAATGGCACTACTGCTTTATTTGATATTGAGCCACAGAGAAGGAGATAGGAGCGATGAAAGGGAAGTGATAAAATGTAACTTTGTTAGCTAGACGGCTGGTTGTCCAGTTAAGTGTGTCCCATTAAGACAGCTAAGATAAGGTACTTACACAAAAAAATCAATAGTCCACAGTTTAACACATTTAGAAAAACTTCCAAAACAATGAAAAGGGATATTAAGAAAGAAGACAGAATGAATGAAAGAAACAAACAAATATAAAGAAGAAAGAAGAAGACAATTGCACAAATTTCAGTTACTTCGTTCTTGAGAAGTAGAGAACAGGTGCCTGGCAGAGTAAAACACAGGACCACACTGCCACAGAAACCAGCCTGGCCCGGCGAGCACTGACCCAGCTGAGGGAGCGGACTGGATAGCAGATGCCAACAAACCGATGCAGACTGATACAGGACAGGAACAGAATGGACCCTACCAGAATGAAGTGAATGAGAGAAACTGAATACATTTTTTTTTCATCCTGTGTTGACTCATGGCCCTATCCTATTTAATCCATAGTATTTCATATTTTTACATCAGTATGATTTTTTTTTTGTATATTCACCTAATACTGTAATATGGTATATTGTATCATGTTGAAAAATGTTGGATTGTGTCATGTCACCTTGTGTCTTATTGCGGTGTTTAAAGTCAGGTCATTTTACACCATTTTGTTTAATTTTGTGTTATATTGTCTATATATTCATATTTATATATAGTATATTTATATTCTATATCTGTGATTTTTTTGTCATGCTAGTTGTTTGTTTGGGAATGATGCAATTACTAAATTTGTTGCTTTGATCAAAAGCGTTGGCCAAATGAATATAATGTAATTGTCATATTGCACATTATTATACTTCATTGTATCACAGTGTATCTTATTGCAATATGAATTATTGTATCATATTGCATCAGAATGTCCTCGTATTTTATGATGCCCCATGATTCTATTTCTGTATATATCATAAAATTTTGTATTGTAACGTTTCATATACTATATGTATTGTATATTGTATCATGTCATGTCACTGTCACTTGTGTTGCTTTGAATGGTTTCAAGTCATTTTACATCATACAATTGTATTCTATTCCATTATTGTGTCTTCATATTGTATTGTTTTTTACTGTATGATATTACACCATACTATCACTGTGTATGTATCATATGATTTTATATTATATTCTGTATCAAATTGTAACATGTTTCATAGTATAGCATTATTTGTATTGTATTATATCATAATGTATTGTCACATATTGTGTTTTGCTGTCAACTTATGTCTCATTGTGTTACTGTAAATCAGATTATATTACACCATATTTCATCATTTTGTATCGTATTGTGCATCATAAATTGTAAACGTGTTTAATCTTGGACTCTGTTTGAGAATGATGAACTTATAATTTTTGATTACATTGTGTATCAATTAATTATTTCGCTTCATATTATAGTTATTTTAATATATCACATTATACTATATTGCATCATATTGTGTTGTATCATATAGTTTCATATCGTATCGCAGTGTAAAATACTGGGTTGTGTCATGTCACCTTGCAACACATATTACATCATATCTTATCATACTGAATGGCATCATAATATCTTCATATTATTATCTTATCATACCATAGTATAACTGGATGTATTATATAATTTCATAGTGTATTGTGTATGTTAAATTATATATTTCATATCACATCATACTGTATCATACCGTATTGTATCATGTTGGTATAACATATTAATTACGATAATTGTAACATATCAAACTCTGTTGTTTGCTGTATTGTGTGTGTCTGTGCCATAACAAAACAATACCATATAAGTTGGAATAAAACAGGAAGCGTATAATCTTGCAGAACGGTTCACTGAAGGGCCAGTCATTCTCATCGGCATAGTAATAGATGAGGAAGGGCAGAGTGAGGATGTAGAGTGTGTCACACATCGTCAGGTTGAACATGTAGATCGTGGAGGGATTCCAGCGCTTAGTGCGGAACACAATCACAAACAGCGCTGTGGCGTTCAGCCCCAGACCCATCACAAAGACCAGGGCATAGCTGACAGGAAGCAGAATATATTTAAAATCTTCATTAAATTGACAGTAGAAGGCACTGACATTGGTTGGGTTGGTCTTGTTGTTGTCAAAGCTGGCCATCTTGGTTTCAAGAACACCTGAGGTAAAGATAAATACAAAGGAACAGATCATGAAACTAAACACGCTATACACCCTATATATTATAATGTGCAGCATTTGAAGAAGCCTTTTACCAAGTAACAGTATAACAGACACAGGAAATGGGTATGATCATGAGAAAGTGATATCAACCTAGATAAACTTTACAAGTCATTCACTTGGGCATGTCTCAGCAGTACAGTCCTGTATATGTCATGCCATTCTCAGGCATCATCGACTAATCCCTTGTGATTTTGCAATCAATTTTATGCAATCCAGTACATAGCTTGGGTCCCATTTTAAAGTCATTATACATTCCACAGAAAGTGAATCATTTTAATGCTGATTTCTCTTAATCTCCTTTTTCATTCTGAATGGGAGGTTGACTAAATGAGAGAAAAATCGAGAGATTGAGAGAAGAGAAGAGGACACTTAAATAGTGCCATCTGTATTAAATCATATGCTATTCTGGCTGAATAAATGACTCAGTGTGTGAGTAAGCATGCAAATAAAGGCGTGTGAGACACGTGTTTTATGGCTATGATGTAGAGTAATGCATGGTGTGTACTATATGGTATGTCAGTAGGTATGTTTAACAAGGTATACTGTTCCCCCACCCGGTCCAGCAGGGTTACCTAATGAGATATAACAGGGTCTTTAGAACCTCAGTGCCTTTTCTTTCTCCTCCCCCAAGAGAAAAAACTCAAAATCTATAAACACATCTTTGTTGTCTGAATCTTTTTCTGAAGATTCAACAGCCAACAGCCTTGTGTGGCAACAACCTTTTTCAAAACATTTAGTGCAGCTGTGTTCTCACAGAGCATAACAGCTCTCATTCTGGCGCTTTGCATGTCAAAGTTTTCCAGAACCTCGTGGCTCTGAGAGAGGGAGAGGGAGCGACAGAGGAATAACTTTTTAACTCAAACCAGACCCTGTTTTGAGACCCTGTTCAAGCTTTTCTTTCTGTTTAACTCGCTGGCCATTTTCTTCTCCTATTTCATTCTTTTAGTTTTAGTCTCGGCCTCTTAAAATTCTGCCTGTTTATCTGGCGACCAGTTCAAACCAGTCATGTAATAGCACATAAATTACATCTTCACAACTTCAGAAGCAAACAAGACAGCAGATGCCAAACTTACTTGTTTCTCAGTTCACTGATGAGTTAACCTATGGCGATCTCTTTTCTCCTCTCTTTGACATTGTTTTTCTGTTTGTCAAAAACATTGCGTCTCGGTAGCCCTTTCCCCCTCTCTGTCTCCTTTTCTTTCTTCAAAACAGCTGCAAGTTGAATTTAATAGATAACAGACCAGAAACAGAGCGGCCCCTTCTGTAGTCCCCCGAGTTCCTCTAACCTGCTGTGTGCATGCCATATCAAACTGTGCACCGTGTTACTAACAATTCAGCAGTAATGTAATCTGTGCTAGAGGCAAACCTCTAAAACGTATGAAATTACTCACAATTTCGCAGTCTGCATGAACGCTATCGCCCTTTATAGACTGTCCTGTGCTGACCATCCTGTGCAATGTATCCTCATTCTTATGAGTAGATTCGGTATGTGCATGTAAGTATGTTGTCTAAGGCTGAATGTGTACTTAGGTACATGAGTGGGTGAAAAACCTGTTGAGGTGTGTGCCTGTCTGACAAGCTGTAGCCTGCAAGCAATGCACAAGCAGTTGGGCCTGAGGCTCTGATGTAGATCAAAGATGTTAGAGACGGACAGAGACAAGAGAGTCATAGCCTTTAACTGTTCAAATATTTAGTTTTTCAGTCTAGCATACTAGCTCAGACAAACATTATTTTAAAAGTTTAAAATAGGAAAACAGACACAATTCTTAAGACCTATTAAGACGAATTCATTGTATTTTTACTAGCATTGCTATGATAAGAAAAGACCTATATAAATGTTAACAACTAGATTTTCTTCTTCTTGGTAACCTAGCTTTTAATAGGGAATGAGAATTCAAACTAATTCTCATTACAAATAATTATTTCTTTAATTTTTTTTCACCACAAAGGCAAAAAGGCTTTCTAGAAGGGTCAGATCTTAATACAAACAACACACAGCTATGGGCACAGTGATTTGGCATGCAAGGAATGTTAAAAATCTCCTGCAATGCAAACAAAAATATAAATATATGGTCCTTTGTTAGAACATTTTTTCTGCCTCCACGAAAATACTGTGAGCCTGACAGCCATAGTGTGTCACAGTGTGAATTTTAAAACACCAATATCCATTTCAGGCAAATATTATGAAGTGTGAATCGAAGCAAACCATCTATGCAGCATTTTGTACTTTTACTACACGAACTTCACTGTTTTTATGGTAAAATTTCTTACCTTGGTATGCCCAAATGTAATATAGCTGCTCCTAAGCAAAATCATAAGAAAAATCCTAAACCAAAAGCATCCTGGCAGGATCCTAACAAAAACAATATGATCCAACAATGAATATCAGCCATTTTCCTCAGTGCCACTGGCAGAAAGTTATATGTGTGTGGGTGTTGAGAGATGCATTTTTGTGGGCAACACTTTGAGTGTTATACTGAGAGGAAAGGTGAGAAAGAGCACTTAATGTCTTACCTGCCCCAGAAACTGTGCGTATTAATGATTACAAGGCCCTTAACCTTAACCTTGGCCATGGCACGTAGTGTGGGAGGCATGAAGTAAAATACAGGACCTCCCAGTCTTCTCTTAAACTTTGCTAAAATTTATGCCTCCAGGGACTCCTATGTTATTTCCACTCATTATATTTTAGCAGACATTATTACCCAAAATCTGGCCAACCATGTAACAATCTGCTGTAGTTTGGCATTAATGGCATCAGCAATGTGAGTAGAAGTGCAGAAGTATTTCTGGGCAACAATAACAGAGGTTGCATGTCTCCCCATCAGTTACTAGTATGTCTTAACCTGGAAATCTTTTCAATTTCCATTTCACACAGGCCACTCCGGAAGGCAGATGGAGGTCAGAAGTGGTGTGAATTTCACAGAGAAAGACAGGGACACAATTATGTATGAATGTATGTATTTACATTTTGAGTTTCACTTGCAATATTAATTGCAAATATAGGCCTACACATGCATGCTGCACATACGCATGTAGACAGTGTATCAAACCAGCTGCTGCGGGTGCCCATTCATTATAAGGGTTTCGGACACCCTCCGTTGTAATGCATTCCTTTAATAGTTCACTCAGCACCCACTTCAAAATGAACCCAGTAACTCTCTTTTACCCTTTCTACTCCCTGATATCCCATAGTTTCCTGAAAAGTGGGCACTACGAAATAACACCACAAAATATTACAAATATTAAATATAAACGTTCTGAATATTAATTTACTATTTTTGGTATCAATCTTTATTTTGATTAATATCTGTGATTTTATATAATTTTAGTAATTCAGTCTACTATATATGTGTGTTTTGAAATAATTAATTTAAGCGTGTAAAATTGGTGATATGTCGGATTTTTTCCCCATATCTTCTAAAAAAATGTATATATATATATATATATATATATATATATATATATATATATATATATATATATATATATATATATATATATATATATAGTATGTATTGTCTTGATCGATTTTTCCTTGATCGACTGCGGTTTCTTGTTGCTATGCAGGTCTGAGAGACGCAGCCTCCTGTCAGTATCAGCCTTGTCTTGTTCTCCTGAAGCAGCTGAACTAGTGGATAAATGATCCCGTTTTGTAGTTCGCATCCTTTTTGTTCCCCTAATTTGGTTTAAAACACCTTTGCATGAGCGCTAATCGATGTTAATGTTGACGCCGGGCGAAAAGGCAGAACAAAAAAGATGCCTCTCTGCTCCCGGTGTTTTTCATCAGACACGGGCTATCCCATTCATGGCCACGTTGAGGAGCCATCGAGCTGAAGTTGCGGAAGGGGTTCCCCGTTAATACCCCCAACCCCCCCACTCCCCCCCCACCATACCTTCCCTCTGCTTTTTCTTCTCCGCCTGTCTGCTGCCCCTGCTTTCACAACACAGTACAGTACACACTAGTCATCCAGTAGTGGCAGCAACCAACACAGAAGTGTGTTCAGTCTCTCCTCGTAGCCTCAGTTTCTGCTTTGTATAAACTGGCCATTTATCATCAATCATGGCCGCCGGAGTACAAATTTAACTCCCGTCTTGCCTCCCTGTCGTCTGGAGGGGAGGATTTTTGTTTGAGGAAGCAAAAGAAATATTAGTCCCACACTGATTTGGATTTCCTTTTGGAATTACAATACATTTCACAAGGGAAATACCATTCATGTCAATACTCCAAAATGCAGCCGCCGCCGAGGAAGGTGAGTGATTTCCAGAGTCCGTTATTTTTTTTTTTTTTTTTTTTTTAGCTCGTCTGTACAGACAATGACAGACAGATAACAGTGTAGTAACCTTAGTGCTTCACTAACCACTCAAAAAAGCGACTGGTGCTGCAGAGTAACACAATTAAAAGGGGTTGAGACGTTTTCTAGCCAACATTAGCAGCGTTTGCTAGCTAGGTTAGTTGGTAACCTAGTGACATTAAAATGCATCTGTCCAGCCGTTAGCGTCAACCATCAAACGTCAAAATACGTAGCTACTACAAAACGCTAGGTGGGCTAACATGAGACATTTTATACAAAGCAGCAGACCTTTTAAGTAAGTAAATATGATACATTGTCTGTCCTTTCAAGCACATCCTGTAACGTTAGTAAAATAACTTTAATTGTGAAATGTACAATAGCAGCTACACTACTCAACGTTACAGTACGTTCATCTGTGGCTGTTAACGTTATAACGTTAAGTTAGCTAGTACAACAATTAATACACAGCTCACTGTGTAGCCACGTATTTTACTGAATTCATATTAGTACATATTGTAAAATTGTGACCACAGTCACTCTATTACTCGTTGTGATGCTTCTTGTCTTGAGACAAGACCTTCTAGTCGGTCCAGGGTCACACACATCATTTGATCAAAGCCAGGCTGAGCTGACAAAAGCTAAAAAGACACAGACACACACACACACACACACACACACACACACAGAGGAGACATGCTGGCAGAGCCATGTCTAATACTGACTTATTGATTCTGTATGGGCTGAGAAAAAGAACATAGTCCCCTATAGCATGGTACCCAGTGCGTGTGAGAGTGTGTGTGTACATGGTGTGTTGAACTTGCTTGTCTATAGCTTTCTATGAGTGTGTGTGTTGTCCTGAAATAGATGCATGAGAGGCAATTACCCTGCTGTGAACCTCTGTGCACAGTTTTCTCTTAATTATCACATATTCCCCCAGTGCCATTTATGCTCTGGGTTTCTACACACTGACTGGCCTAGAACATGTCATATCATGTCTGTGAAGCACACACACACACACACACACACACACACGCACACACACTTGCACACAGGTCTTTTCATCACAGAGGCTATAGAGACCCCTATGGTTGTCTTGTGTTAGCCTGTGAATGATCAAGTGCACCATTATGGTCATATTAATTTTGTAAGAACTCATTCGTCAGCTGTCACCATCTTTAGCATTCATTTTGATTTATTTTTATTCCAGTGAAAATACTTCCAAGAATAAAATTAGCAAAATAACGATACATTACCCCCTGCCAACATGGCTGGCACACTCAGTACACTCAGCCCACAGAACCACACCACAGAGTGTTATCAGTATTTGGCTGTTGGATACTAATCATTTCTTTCCCAGTGTGACACATATAGCCCCTTAAATATTTTGTCTGTGTCTCAGCACATCTGTTTACAGACTGAGCTCATCTGATTGTCATATATTAGTTTTATGTGGCTTAGATTAAAAGATGGCTGCTGGCAGTTAATGAGGTTGAGAAAGACAGTACAATGACACACAACATTGTTTTGTGATGTGATAAGCTAATAACATGCAGCACATCTATCTATCTATCTATCTATCTATCTATCTATCTATCTATCTATCTATCTATCTATCTATCTATCTATCTGTCTATCTATCCATCTATTTACCTATCTATCTATCTATCTATCTGTCTATCTGTTAATTTTTAAGACCATTCTTAGTGGATCTGTTATATTGAAAGGAATTATTGTACCTGAACAACAATTTTTACAATTTTGCATCTTTTACTGACCCAACATTTACTCAGTCAACCTACTAATCAGCCAACAGCCCAGTATCTTTAACTTCTCATACTGAAGAAACAAATATACCACACATGAGCCGACATGAAAGAGGAAGTTCATGTACCGATGTAAATTCGTCATCCTTGAGGTAAATCTGATAATGTATTTTGATATAGATTTAAGGTCATATTGTTAGACTCTAGTTCCCCTCATGCAGTACAGGTGGGGGATGTGTGTATGAGAGGCTTCATAAAATAATCAGTTTTTTGGTTACAAAACAGGAAGTACTCTCTTAGCAGTATAGCCCTACCTGCTACTGTACATCAGCTCACGCTACACCAGCTGAGCTCTTTTCCTTTAACTTGACCTTTAATACGTTGTTCATTTTATACATCTTTCACTGTGCCTCATAATTAATGTCTCCATATCTCCTCTTTTTCACTGTTGCTTTCACCTTCTTCTTTCTTCTCGTTGACCGTCTCCCTTTCTCATTCTCGCGATCTTCTTCTCTCTCACCTTTCATATTCTTCTCCCCTCATGCACGACCTCCCCTTCAGCTACTCTTCCTCTCGCTTTTCCTCTCCATCTCCCTCTGTCACCCTTTGCCCTTCCCCTTCTCCCTGTGGTTCCCTATGAGGGATAGAAGGTGAAATCAAGTCAAGTCATTTTAGCCCTGATAATGTAATGAACCACTCCCCTCTTATCTTCAAAGACAGCGCATGAAAGAAAGGGGCTCTGCAGTGTGTGTCCGTGCGCGCGTGCGTGTATGTGTGTGTGTGTGCCAGTATAGTGTGTGTTATGTTGTTGATTGTTTTGTCCAGAACAGTCATGAATTTGTCCACTGTTACTCTGGTGAATAGCCGATGGAATTCACCCGACAATACACAATGACCTTCACAGTGACTCTCTATGTGTTGGCAGGAGTGTGTGTTTGTGTGTGTGTGTGTGTGTGTGTGTGTGTTATGTGCTTGTTTGTGTGCATATTAAGGGTGGGCTTTCTTTCTGTCTGTTGTTTCACAAGACTGTGAGACTGATTGCAGGTTAAACCCCCCCCCCGGTCTGACCACCCAAATGAATTTGTGTATGAGGTCATGCTATTAGCATCTTTTCCGTATGTACACGGACTCTGTTCCCAAATGTGTGTGTGTGTATGTGTGTGTTGGTGTGTGTATGTGTTCTTTCCAGGTGACTCTAGAGCTGTGCATGCTTAAATAGATGGCATCTGATTGACAGACATTGATGGTGGATGAATTATTTGAATGTGTGTTTGTAATCATAGTGACTTGGGAGCCACATTATTTCATACTGAGAAATACACAAAAAGTACATCCCCTCTGCACAACCCACATCTCAGAGCTAAAAAAAAAACTAACAAAAAAACGATAATCTGTCATGATGTTTTTTAAATCAACAAACCAATATTGGTGATAATAGAGCTGAAACAGTCAATGAATTGACAGAAATTAATGAACATCTGTCAATTGTTTAAGTCGTTTAATCAGGCGTGAGTTTTGTACTGTTTGGCTTTTGAAGATGTCACTTTGCATTTTTTTTTGGACATTTTATAGGCTTAACAAATCATTCCTTTATCAAAAAGATAAAAGACAGATGAATACATAATAGAAATAATCAATAGTTGTGGCCCTAATTGGTAATGTTTAAATATTTGTCACATTGTTGTATGACTTTTGTGATGTGGTTATGCAACTACTGAGAAAACAAATCATTAATAATCATTCATTTGGATATAATAATCTGGCAGGAAGAGGGATTGGACATTATCTCAACTCTTTTGAGTGCAGGGAATAACAATATTTAAGCTCTGCTCCCAAATCATGCATGATGTCTAATCTCATATCACATTATTGGTATTTTCTTAATATTTCAGTATACAAGGACAGATGATTTGTTGTAGAGTTGGGTGATGTTAAGGTGAATGTGAGCCATGAGGTAAATAACAAGCGGACAGGCCGATAGAAAAAAAATGACAAATCAGTTGCTTGATGTGTCTTTTTGTTTCCCCCAGGTCAAAGTGACACAGGAGCTGAAAAACACACACACAGATCAGATGACAAGACTGCACTTTAAACACCAGACCGAATGTGACCTGCTAGAAGACATGAGGTATGAACACGTCTCTGTCACACGCATTAACACAGTCTTGCTCTCATCCACTGCAAAAGAACCGAGGAACACACTCATCTGCTGCCAGATAATTTTAAATCTAGTCATCATTGCTGACCGTGACACGGCTGTGCACAGAAAGAGAGAAGGGAGTCTAATGAGTGAAGGAGGAGTGGCATGAGAAAGAAAAAGAGGAGGAGGAGGAGTATTGTCATATTCCAGTTTTTTGAGAAGGACAAAGGGTCGGGAAAATGACGAAGGAATTTCCTGCTGCCCTCTTCCTGTTCTCTGACTCTGTTTCTTTCTTCCTCTCTTTCTTAACTTCCAAATTTCCCTCTGTGTCTCTGTCATCCACTCTTTCGTCACTGGGTCTTTATTGCTTTGACAATCTTTTTTTGTCTGTCTCCATATCTCTCTTTCATTTTGGCTCCGCTCTGTTTACTCATGACGTTTGTATGTCTGGCAGTTTTCCCTTTTGGATTTGGCAATGGGAGGAAACCCTGGTTCCTTCACACGCTCTCATTTTCTGTGTTGACTAACCATTGATTATTTATGACAGCAAACTCTCTAATACGCTCTGCCTCTCTGCTTCCATCCCTGTCTTTCTCTCTGTTTCTCATTTTCATGCTTTCACTATATCTCTTCTCTTCTCTGAGACTTTTCTCTCTTTCTCCCTCTTTCACTCCTGGGGGCAGCTCCAGCTGTTTGAGAACAGATTGGCTTGTTGCTGCTGTTTTTTTTTTTTTAAGATTTTTTTTTGTTGGTATTTTTGCCTTTATTGGACAGTGGGCAGTGAAAAGGCAGACAGGAAACAAGGGGAGAGAGAAATGGGTATGACATGCAACAATGGTCCCTGGCTGGAATTGAACCAGTGATGTTGTGGTTATATGACATGCGCAGTAACCATTCAGCTACTGGGGTGCTCTGTTGCTGCTGGGTTTTGGAAAGTGAACAAAGCCCCGGTCCCACTTGTGGGAGAGAAAGAGAGCCAGTTTAACATATGCAACCACAATGTGTTAGTTCTTTCAATGACTGAGGGATGGAGCTACATGCCACTGGGTAAAGATCTCCAAAATTGGCTTTGTCATCCTCATGGCTGAAAGACCCTGCCTGCAGTGTTTTCTCAGTGAGTTCCTCTAGCCTTTAATGTTTTGTAATTATTTCTGATGACACATTCTCATGGTGGTAAAATCAGGAGCAGCAGGGCGGTGCAGTGATTAGGGAGACTGGCATTCGATTGGGAGGCCTAGACTCAAGCCCCTGCAGCAACAAGCATCTGCTTTGTCGTTGTGTCCTTGAGCAAGACACTGAGGCCCTGTTAGTTTTTCTTTAGCTGATGTAGCACTCATCCATGGGGAGGATCTTTTTTATAAGATTATCATAAAAGATCAGAAGGGTCAGGGTTATCTGAAATTCACACCAGAAGCAAGATGTCAGCAGTGTGCAGTTGCTACGAAAGTGTCCATCGATTCAATCCACGCTGACTCCTACCGCTGTTACTGTTGTCCGAAGCAGCTGTCTTTTTCAGCAGCACTGCACCTAAAGTGCTAAAAAGAAAGTGGCCGGCCAAACTGTCAACTGTCTTCACCAGTACCATGAAAATGTTCAGTGGACAAAAAATATTTTCAAGTAGCTTACATGAGAAGCACACAGGGAGAAAATGGGCATTTTTTCAAGATTTTCATCTCTCAGAGTTTTTGTGCTTTTAAGGAAAGAGAAATGTCTCTATTTCTTGAAAAGGATGAGTGAAGGCTGCCCAGAAAAACACTGGAGGGATGGATGGCCCTTTAGACTATAGTGCATGAGTTCAACTGGAATTTCTATTTTCACTGATCCGTTAACACCACATGTGACATAGTTAACTAACCTTATAGGTTATTGACATATCATACTCTTTTAGATGTACCTAACTGTCCAAACTGTAATGCTAATTCTGCAGCAGTCATTTCCATATGAGAAAGCACTTAATGCTCCATCCCCATCTAGGGTCAGAATGCAGACTTTATGACTGTGATGCTGCTCACAAACAGCCAGTCAGTTCACTACAGTAGGCATCTAACCAGTTGGCTAACACTAGGACATTTACAGTAATGATAATTAATGTACATTGTCCTTTTAAAAATACATTTCTTAAAGAAATAGGTCAAGGGAACTGTGGCCATATAATCACACACATACATGGTTATCAGACACACATTTTACCTGTGTAAAGCCTACAGTAGATTTGAACTCTTACATCCCAAAAGCTGCTATGAGGTCATTTACCCAAATTAATCCACAAGCTGGCTTTATTAACATAAACACACACACATATTGCTACCTATATGGTATTAAGTCTCTTTACCAATGGTAAAGGGTGAAAAAATGAAAGATAAAGAAAGTATGAAAGAGAGAAAGACAGACAAAAAGAAAGAAAGAACAAGAAAGGGCCATGCATTTAATCCTCAGGGACTGCATTTTAGCTTGAGTAGTCTTATGAGAGAGGATGAGAGCGAGAGAGAGAGAGAGAGAGCGAGAGAGAGAGAGAGAGAGAGAGAGAGAGAGAGAGAGAGAGAGAGAGAGAGAGAGAGAGAGAGAGAGAGAGAGAGAGAGAGAGAGAAGAAAACGATGACAAGTTGGTGGACTCAGGGAGTCAACTTGGTGTCCTCAATCCAACTAAATCCCTATACCCTTATGTCTGCCTCAACAGCAACACACACACACACATCATCCAGTGCTGACCATAAAAGTAGCCAAGTCTCATACACACTTGTATCCTCCTCACATACAGTTGGTAACGGTGGCCTAGCTTCCTCTTGCTGATTTGGCTAAGGAGATATTTTCACCCTAAAAGTGTTTAAGTTAGTAGATTTTATATGCTATTTTTTTTTAGCTGAAGCCTTCTTCACATCAGGCTAGAATTGGTATGCTGATGCGATTTGGGAATTTACCCTGCGTGTCTGTGTTTTGTGTGTGTATGTGTGTGTGTGTGTTATCACATTCAAATGGGCCAAATGAAATTTGGGTTTCGCCCAGATTTATTGACCAAATCACAGAGGCTTATCTGCAGATATCATTGAGACATAATGGGTCTCCATGCTGAGTAGCTAGATGAGCCTCCTAAATTTGAAACCCGAAATGCTATTAAAGTTCTCATTAATGATTTTCACCGCAGCCTCCATAATCCTCGATGAGGAAGAGGAGGAACAGAAAATCAAAGACTCATTGGGGGGAAAAAAAAGACCGAAAATGAATGTGATGCTGATTCACTTGCTGCTAAGATAAGGCTAAGATGACTGGATTCTGTTTCAAAATGAAGCAAAAGTGATCCTTCAACCACAACCATATGAATCTTTATTTATTTATTTAAGAGGATATATTAATATATTTAAACATGAGTCACATCCTAAGCAGATAGCTGAGGCACCATTTGCCTCGTATAGTAAGCACTGGCTATGACTTGGATAACTGTAAACTGTGTGATTGAAATGATAATAGCGATTTACTGTTAAAATATGTTTCAGTTTGAATAATAAGGGGGTCTGGTAGGTACAAGGTAGTCAGATAATAAATATTACTAAGAAGAATCAAACCAAACTACCTAATCTGTTACACAAATGTCCCACAAAACAATTTATTTTACAGTACCTGGTTCACTGAAATACCAGAATACTGTAATAACACTTTTGTAGCAGTCCTGCAATAAATCCTTCCTTTGTGAAGATTATTATATTGAGTGTTTATTGTAAAATAGTTGAGAAGCACTAAGAGCAAAAGCAACCCGACATTACGTGTTCCAGCAGCGATGCATTTTTATGCAGTGCTCTTGCAAAAGGTTATGGAATAAAAACACTGTGCAACAGACCTGTGCAACAAGGTATCTCTGTATTAAACATGTGTATTTCAGTTTTTTTTAGCTTACCAACATAGCAAAGCAGCATTTTCAGGGTGTGAAAAATAGAAAACAGAGTGTTCTATTAACTGTCAGAGCAATGGCAAAAAATACAAATGTCCGATTAATCAACAATGGCAGCAAACTAAACAGTCAGGCGTTGTGGAAGCTTTATTGTGTGACAGATTCAAGTGTTGCACTTCAAATTATCCTGAAGTGTGACAAAGTGACTTCCACCAACTTTCACTGAAAATTGTTTTTTTTGTTTGAGGGCTGGCTTAATGTTTAAACCGAAAATTCTTTGACATCTCGTACTTCAGCAATCACACCTGAACAATAATCTGCAATAATGTTATGGCCACACTCCTTCAGTTAGAGGGATCAGTTGCTGGTGTACCTCGGTCACCAACTGGTCCCATTTCCATTTCACAACACTATAAAAATAATCTGATACTGTATTTTTTCTTTTGAGAATAATAGGACAGTGTTAGTTATAGCACAAGACCTTTGATTAAGGTATGAATTTGGTATCTTGCTAGTTGAATTTCTGTCTTTTCTTTTTTGTTGCTTCTAGGGCTAACTAATGACTATCGATTAATATGTTGATTATTTTCTTGATTAATTGATTAGTTATTTGGTCTTTCAAGTATCAGGAAATGGTGAAAAATGTTGATCACTGTTTCCCAAAGCCAAAGATGACTTCCTCAAATTTATAGTTTTGTCACAGATGACTAAAAAAGCAAATATTCACATTTGGACATTTTTTTCCTTAAAAATGGACTCAAATGATTAATTGATCACCAAAATATTTAGTGATTCATTTTATAGTTGGCAACTAATTGTTTAATCGACTAATCATTGCAGCTCTAGTTGCTTTCAACTTATCTTTCTAATTTGCGTTTTAAAATCAGGTAAAATTGTGAGCGTTTTTGCCCAAATGCCAAATCTGCTAAGTCCATCTTGCTCCTACAGTGGAAAAGCTGCAGAGAATCTGCTCTATTATGTCTTGTGGTGATCAAGCGGTGTGAAAACATGACCACCCTCCTCCGCCTCTGTCTCTGTCTGTGACTCATGTTGCTTATCCTGTTGTCACTGATCTCAGCCTGTGTCCTGTAAACCATTGATTTCAGCTGTTTTCCCACGTTTGATCATTCCCTCTCTCTGCTTTTCAACACACTGCCCCCTTTGCCCTCAACACACACACACACACACAGACACACATACACACACACAGACAGCACATACACTTAATGTCCACTCTCAAGCACTTAAGTATTTCCTGGCAGACGCACATTCATCTGCAAGTCTGGGCATTTTCTTTTTTTCCTTTCTTCTTCATGCACAGCTGATGCTGACACTGCTTCTTGACTCATGCACCACGCACTTACAAACATACACACGATGGACAGACCGAGTGGTGGGATAGAGGGAGAGAGAGATGAGGAAGGAGACAAGGAGGAGGGAAGTGGTGAAGAAAGCAAGTGTTAAAATGACAGAGGCAATGCAGTTTATTTTTGCTACACTAATATGATAGATGTGTAGTCGCACACACACTGTATGACACAGTTTTTATTTTTATTATTATTAAAATTATTATACAACATGATCAAACTCTCTGCCAGTGATCTGCCTGTTCTGTTCATTTTCATTCTCTGTTAAGAATCACACTGTGTCAGACAGTGGGTGTGAGATATTTCCAGCTGATAATTGGGTATCCATGTTTACGTATGAGGTCTCCGCCGCAGTGTAACCATGGCAGCATGAAAAGCCTAGACATGTCCAAAGATCCCAGTGAGGATGTGTGTTTGGTGTGTTTCTATGTGTTTACCAGGGTTGACTTTGCTTGTATGTTCCAGAGGCATCACTAGTACACAAGTATGCTGCAGTATTCAGATACCAGAGCAGAAAATGCTCACTTTGAGGTTATGCATGAATGTGTCAGAGAGCCAGCATTCATATTTGCATATGTACTATATGTATGTGTTTTGGTGATGAAACCAGTGATTGGAAAGTTGAACCTGCGTGTGTATGTAGGTGTGAAATAAACTGACATAAAAAGTTTTTTTTAGAGATGTCGCCACCCAATTTCAAAGATCAGTATCAGGGCTGATCAAAGTATTTTTTACCTGATTGGTATCAGCTATATTGAGCATGAACCATAGAACTATATATACGAAACTAAGCCCGATGTAAAGGGAGAGCACAATTTGTGCAGAAATGCACGACAGATGCAGAAATGTACTCTGTGTACCTGCAGCTAAAATGTCTGCAGTGTGGAAATATTTTAAATTGGAAAACGAAAGCAGTCCAACATCTACTTGTAATTTCTGCAATGTGAGCATTTCATGAGGTGGTAGTAACAGAGCTCCATTAACTACTACCAGTTTGATACAGCACCTAAAAAATAAACCCTCAATGGAACACAGCAAGTTCACTTGTGTAACTTGCACTTAAGCAACAAACACTGGAGGATGCTTTTAAAAGGAGAGAGGAATTTATTTGAGACAGCGACAAGGCAAGAGATTACAGAGAGGGTAATTGAATCGTTTTGGATGACCAACCCATCACTGTGGTAGAGAATGCAGGTTTTTGCTGTTTTCTGGAGCTTTTGGGCCATGGTATGCCCTGCCCTCTCGACACTACATTTCAGACACTGCCCTACCGGAGCTTTACAACAATTTCATGACCACCTACAATGTCCTTTAGCAGATATGACTGCTATTGGCTTTTACCACAGACATTTGGAGTTCTGATGTTTGCCCAATGTCATTGCTTAGCCTCACTGCACACTGGAGTGACTCCACTTTTGATTTGAAGCGTGAGGCATTGCATCCTCATCAGTTTCGTGGGTCTCATACAGCAGAGCATGTAAAGCAGGCAATCAAGGAGATGCTGAACACTTGGGAAATAGACGAGCAACGGGTCCATGTCGTTTTGCAAGACAACGCAGGAAATATGAAAAAAGCAATGGATGATATGGGGGTACCAAACGTGGGCTGCATTGCACATGCTTCAGCACACTTCAGCTGGTTGTACACGAGGGTCTGCTTTCTCAGTGCAGCATCACAGACGCACTCCCTAACGCAAGGAAGATTGTAGGGCATTTTAAGTATTCGCCACAGGCCTACGCACGTTTGGAAGATATCCAGATTGATATGAAAATGCCACCCAAGCACCTACAGCAAGATGTGCAAGTAAGATGGAACAGCAATCGCTACATGATACAGAGCCCTCTGGAGCAAAACCGGCCTCCCAGTGTCTATGCAGGTGACCACAACCTTCCAGCTACACTGACAGCGAACCAGTGGACACTAATGCAGAAGACTGTCGAGGTTTTAGCTCCCTTTGAAGAAATGATGAGGGGAGTGAGTGCTGAGGCTGCAGCTGTAGCTGATGTGATCCCTGCCATAATGGTGCTTAAACATATTCTTTCTCGAGAGCATAGCACTGACCAGGGAAACAAGATGATGAAAAGCACACTCCTAGAGGCAGTGGATAGATGCTTCAGCCAGGTTGAGACTGAGCCACTTTGGTGAATCCTAGATACAAAGACAGGCAAGTCCAGTAAATGTAACATTTGAATACTATGATAAAGTCTAATTTGATTTATAATCAATCAAATGTAAGTCCACCAATATCAATCATTTAAGACAATTTATTTTTTTCTTTTTAGTTATTTTTTAATGTAGATTTAGTTCTGTTAATGGTTAGATGCTTTTTTATTAAAGTACACATCATTTATCTATTTTCAGATACTTCACAAATTCAAAACAACCTGAGGCATGCTAAGGGTGCTCTCATTCAAGGGGTGGAGAACATAGAAGTAAGAAGGGCCACCAGTGTGTCAGAGGCAGGGCCTGTTGAAAAGGCATCACATCAATACTCAGCAAGCAGCAGCCTTGGCAGTGTGTGACACAGAGACAAGGTCTGTGAGTCCCTCATCAGCAGTTGTTCAGGTGCAAATTTACCTTGCAGAGCAAACCATCCCAAGGTCAGACAATCCACCACAGTACTAGAGGACACATGCTATACAATTTCCCTCACTGGCTGCTACTGTAGCCAATAACATTATGAAGGTAGATTAACTTTGTAAATTAACTTCACATAAATTAACTAAGTAAACAAAAATAAATAGATAGGTAGAATAGATAGATAAATAAATCAATTTTGCTGAGGACCAGTCTACATATAATGTAAGTAAACAAAATTACTGTATTTCCTCTAGGGGGCCGAGGGCTTTATTTACCTCAACTGCAGAGGGTACCAGGAATTTATTGGAAGCAGGTTTATATTGATGAGGGGACTTCATTTCAAATTCCCTCTGTTTTCTGATCTGCTCCCGTTTGCTCTGTTAATTTTTTGTTACTGCATTATCAGTAATACAGTAATTTGCACCAGAGACATCCACTGGCCGAGCCGGCTAACTTCTGGTTAGCTCTCTGCTAATTTGAATGGGGATAAAATAATTTAATTGCGCAGCTCTTCTAGACTTTCCAAATGTTATCGGAACAAATGGATCAAATTCTGATTGGGGGTTGTGTGAGTTTTGTTACATTAGTAATGTAATGAGAACTCAACAGGCTACACCTGCAATGGTGGCAGTGGGTGGATAGAGGTTCCACTGAAGAGAGAACCATGTCTCGAGACAGTGGACATTTGTGTCGCAGTTTTGGTTTGGTTTGGTCTCGGTCTCGGTTTCAGAAGCGTTACACCCCTACTCAAATATCATTGATGAGAAGAGGAACCAGCTCTAACAGTGCACAGATGCTGATTTTCCTCAAAAAGAACCTTCACTTCATTTTGAAGTGAGAGTAAGAGTACAGATAACTGAATGAGAGAGAGGAAACACTCCTGTAGCAGCTCCAGTAAAAGCACTTTAAGAACTGGCCTTCCTTGATTGTAAAAGAGTTCCTTGCAATTTTATTATGTTGAAATCCAGGTTTTACTGTAATGCTGCTACTCCAATAAGTAGAAACTGACTTATTTTTTTCCATGTTCAAGTTAAGCTGTGAAACCACGTTAAAGTGGAATTGAGATTTCTGTTGTTTACTTTAAGTATACTAGTTTTACCATAATGCTGCACTAAGAAGGATTGTGATTTTTATTTGTTGTGACTGTGAATGTTAAAGTTAAGCACCACTTAGAAGTGGAATTGTGTATTCATTTTGAGTGTTCTAGTTTTACTACAGTGCTGCACTAAGTGGAATTGTGATGAGAACCATTTAAAAATATTTTTAGTTTGTTTACTTTATTATTTTGTAAAAATGTAAAAACATTGAGGAACAGCTTGGATGCAGGTGATTTTTCTTCTTAATGCACTGCAGAACTATTCAATTAGGAGAATACAAGCAGGGCTTGACTAACTTTTTGAGGCAGTTGTCCTCTGGACAAGTAAAGTTACAATTAACTTGTCCAGGCACAAAAGTCAGTTGTCTGGATAAAAATGACACAGTACAGAAGCTAAAGACGCTCTAACCTCCGTTTCACTGGGACTTCAATGCTGTTGTTCAACATCTGTGATGTGAAAAGATCAGATTTCCACACAGTAGAGGAGGTTGTACCAGCGTCTGGTTCAAAAGTAGTTTAGTGTGCTATTTTATTGTTATATTATATTATATTATATTATTGTTAGTCATTCACATCTACATTGATCAACATTAAACATGAAATATAAGTATGATGATGTTACAGTGATGTTTCTTATATCCATGGATTGAAAAAAAATGGAAATGTAATAAGCTATTATTTATTGGTCAAAGCAAATTTTATAAAATGTGCATCTGCAGTACTTATTGACTGTCAGGTTTTGAAAGGGAATGGGCAGTCTGGTTGCATGACGGGTTCTATTGATAAACGTGTGCTAGACTCACTTACAGTTACAATGACTGGAGGAATAAATGCAGTGTAGGGTGCTGAGCAGGGTGCTTAGCAAAACTGGGGAGAGATTCAGCAGCCAAACATTTCTCCATTTCTCTGTTTAGGAGCAGCTGAGATTGTCACTAAAATGAGAATTGCTGGTCCACCATGGAGGTCAATCCACCTTAAGTGAGCCTGGTCAGGTTAGGCTAACCCATTGTCACTAACTTCAGGGCTTGCCCCCTTTACTTTAATCAGTAGGTGGTAAGCAAGACACAGGAACTTGGTTTGAATCTTGAGGAGTTGTAGCATTTATTCACTGACAAATAGTCAAGACTATACGCATTACACTGCTACGTTCAAAGCTATACTGTTCATTTCATACTCTCTGCTCTGGTCGCCAGCCATCTCTCTCACTCTCTCAACCACACACTCGCTATACACACAACCTACGCACTGAGCTATCCCAGTCTGAGTTGAATGTATTGTGGGGAAAAAAAAGCATTTGTTTCAAATCAGTATTCTGAATGTATTAATTTAACTAAATAGCTGGATAATGAGTTGCACATAATGTGAAGACACATGGTATTTTATTTTTTTATGACTTTTAACTTGTCTGGTAGAGTAAGTAAATTTCTCTTCCACTTGCCCTCATCATGCATATGAAATCAAACATTAGTTTTCTACAGTTCAAGAAAAAGGCTGTTAGGCTGCTGGACAGGGAAGACCTGCATAATGTTTTCTCCTGGCACTATCTGTGTTTCAGCAGGCGCTGTGGCTTAGTTGGTTAAAGCGCCTGTCTAGTAAACAGGAGATCCTGGGTTCGAATCCCAGCAGTGCCTTTTCTACAGCCAATGTCAGTTCTGCCAAATTAATGACAGAGCTCTGTTGCAATTGAGCACTAGAGGGTATACATTGTTACCACAAAACCACTGCATAACAAACCAAAAGGTTACGATAATTTAGAGGAAACCCAATATCCTCAAAAAAGTAAAGGCCACACTAATCAGCAATGATCTGTGTAATGTAATAGACATTCAGTCATGTAGAAATGTGGCCAGATACAAATGTTCCTGGCACTAGCTTGACATTTTTGAAGTGACACTTAACGAAGCTTGAAGACATATAGATGCCGGGTCCTGTAACACATCTTTTGTTAGTGAAATTTAAATCAAGAGGACTTGAATATTCTGATTGTCTGAGGAGAGGTTTGTAAAAAAATTTTATTTTTTTCCCTGTTCCATTCAGAAAACCACGTGCTTGGTTAGTTACTGTTAGACAGCCCCACAGAAAAACATTGCTTCATGTTGCTTTTCTTGTCTTTACCAGTTGGTACTCTGTAAAAACATAATGCCTTAAATCTGTCTGAATCTCTGTTGGCACGCATTTGCACAAAGGTTCTTTATGCTTAATGTCTTTATGCAATGTGTTCTAAGTGCTGTGTGGCTTAGTTGGTTAAAGTGCCTGTCTAGTAAACAGGAGATCCTGAGTTTGAATCCCACAAATGCCTTTCATTTTATTTCACCTAATGTCTCTCTAGAAAGTATTTGAGTCATGGCAAAACATATGCATCATCATACTGTAAGTGCTAACTCCACACAACAGATAGAGCTTGTAGATCTTCTATGAACATTCATCTGATCTCCTAAAAAGGTGTGTTTATGTCTATATACAGTCACTGTAACAAGAGGATACAGTGGATAGGAGCTGTTGACCTTGACAAATAAACAAAACAGCTCTCTAGGAGAATAAAACCCATCCCAACCTTTTTGAAACAACTGACACAATGATCTAGTTTAGTCAAAATTAGTGTACTTAATTTAACAATGTTATTACCTAAACTAAATCTGAGCATCACAAAACAATCACATGGTTAAACTGTGACGCTTCAATATACTTTTTTTTAAGACAGAGTTAATAATATATTACCATTTTGTTAATGAATTCATGAAAATATCAGTTACTTATGAATAGTGAATGAATGAATATTTTTATTTTTGCGTCTTGCCATTTACATGACCCATCCCTCATGAATTATTCAGATACATTAATCAACAACAAACCAGACATTCTGGCATGTAAACCTGCCAGCATCTAACAGCACAACACATTAATGTCATCCAAACATGAATAGCCTTCACATAATGTCCCAGGAGATTTCTAACAATGGAAGTTAAACAAATATATTGACACAGCCCCAAAAGCACAAATATAATATACATATTAAACAAACACAACCCAAACAAAACAAAATCTAAAAACTCTGTATTTCATTTATGGCAATTATAACATTGTATATCTGATCCAGTTCTTAAATGGTCTGTAATCCATATTAAGTATGAGGATTTTAAAATTCTACAACTTTTAGTTAAAGGTACCCAAGATAAACCTATCCTTTAGGACTAATAAAAATAAAGATACTTCCCTCTTCTTCTCCTTTGCAGTTGTGTCACAATACTAACAACACTAGATTTCTATTGTAATCTAGGCTGATCGTGCCATGACACCACTCCCTCACATTAACCACTACCCTCACCTAACTTAAGATCCACTCTCATTTTCATGTTCCTGATTTTTATCATGTTGGATGATATCACAAGCCAGATATTTCTTTGTTTTTTTTTTAATGCATCAGGCACATAAACAGGACATGATAAAGGCTCAGAAGTCCAAATGAGGTTCATGAGGTTGAGGTGTTTGGGAGTGAGATTGGCCCACCTTGTGTGGCGCTGTGGCTTAGTTGGTTAAAGCGCCTGTCTAGTAAACAGGAGATCCTGGGTTCGAATCCCAGCAGTGCCTTTTCTACAGTTATACTTGGATGAAAAGTTGTGAGATGAAAGCTCCAATGGTGGATTAGGTACAGGAACGTTTCTGAGATTCCAGTCATAAGCAGTCAATTACAAACTCTGTGAAAGTATCGTCAATATAGGATGTTACCATGCTAAACTGAAAGAGATTTCATGTGTCAAGCAAAAATGTCATCTCATTGACTAAATCATTAATTGAGCTATTAAAAAATAATTGACACATTCATAAATAATAAAAGTAACTGTTGATCTACTTACTGCCACGCATTCATTCACTGGGGTTGCCTCGCTAAAGATTACCTTATCCAAATGTGTTGGCATGGCGCTGTGGCTTAGTTGGTTAAAGTGCCTGTCTAGTAAACAGGAGATCCTGGGTTCGAATCCCAGCAGGACCTTTTCTACAGTCCACCACAATTGTACTTGTATCTGCATTAGAATATGATTTGTTTGGTTACAGTTGTAAGTGGTTACTTACAGTCGTTTCTGAAGCCAAATCTATGGTTCATGCAAGGTACTTTTAATCAGTGTCCTGCCATATGTTCCTGTAGCATATGTTGGCATTTGGAATAAAAGGATGTATCGTACATGATTGTGCCATATCCTGCTTTAATTATATTCCCCACACTAATGTTTCACCTCACTTTTTCATATAGAGTGACGCTGGGCTACAAATATACTTCTATAACTTGAGTTACACCCATGTAACTTTGATTTTGCCTTGTTACATTCCTTACTGAATAGTAGGCACTATTAACAATCTCTACTGGTATCAGCAACCTGTAGGAGAAAATACAAGAAGCCAGTCATAGTTCTTGTGGGCCCCCTGAGGTATCCTCATAGTCTTTGTAGCCCCGACGGGTAGCGAAATGTTTTAGGAGACGCACATCAGCTTAAGGCGTCTTCAATCTGGATATTGCCATGCTAACCTAAGAGGAAATGAAGGTAGACTTCTTTGCCCTTAAGGTGTTGAAGGTTTAACATTTCCTACTAATTTTTAAATCATTTATAACCATTTAGTATACTTGTGTTGATGTTGTGTTTAACATTCTTCCCACACATCAATTCACAGTGATTGCAAACCTGTAACTTTCTCATTAACATGAGGGTGCAGGTGGCGCTGTGGCTTAGTTGGTTAAAGCGCCTGTCTAGTAAACAGGAGATCCTGGGTTCGAATCCCAGCAGTGCCTTTTCTACAGTTATACTTGGATGAAAAGTTGTAAGACGAAAGCTCCAATGGTGGATTAGGTACAGGGACATTTATGAGATTCCAATCATACGTGGTCAATTACAAACACTGTGAAAGTATCTTCAATATGGGATATTACCATGCTAAGCTTAAAAGGATTTCATGCATCAAGCAAGAATGTGCTGGTTCCAAATTCTGAAATGAAAGTATTTGCTGCTTTGTTACTGTTTGATATCAGTATGAATTGAATAGCTATATTTGGGTTTTGGAAGGTATTGTTAAATATCAGCAACTCCAAGACATTACCTTGGCCTCTGGGGAATTGTTTCAGGTATTTTTCACTTTTTCTGACATCTCATTGACTAAGTGATTAATTGATTTATTGAAAATTAGTTGACAGATTCATAAATAAGAAAAATAACTGTAGCTCTGCTTACCTGCACACATTAACTCACTGGGGTTGCCTCGCTAGAGATTACCCTATCTATAAGCATTGGCAGATATTCAATATTAAATTACTCGGATTGGTATCGGGGGCAAAAAAACTTGATTGGGTTATCCCTCTTTTTTTGCATGTTTCATCATGCATATGAAATCAAACATTAGTTTTCTACAGTTCAAGAAAAAGGCTGTTAGGCTGCTGGACAGGGAAGACCTGCATAATGTTTTCTCCTGGCACTATCTGTATTTCAGCAGGCGCTGTGACTTAGTTGATTAAAGCACCTGTCTAGTAAACAGGTTATCCAGGGTTCGAATCCCAGCAGTACCTTTTCTACAGTCCATCACAGTTGGACTTGTATCTGCGTTGGAACAACATTTATGTGGTTACAGTTGTAAGTGGTCACTTATAATCGTCGCTGAAGCCAAATCTATGCTTGATGCAAGAGTTTTAATCGGCATCCTGCCATATGTTCCTGCAGCATATGTTTTGATTATGGATAAAAGGATGTATCATATGTGATTGTGACATGTCCTGCTTTAATTATATTCCCCACACTAATGTTTCACTTCACTTTGTCATATAGAGTGACGCTGGGCTACAAATATACTTCTATAACTTGAGTTGCACCCAGGTAACTTTGATTTTGCCTTGTTACATTCCTTACTGAATAGTAGGCACTATTATCAATCTCTACTGGCATCAGCAACCTGTAGGAGAAAATACAAGAAGCCAGTCTTAGTTCTTGTGGGCCCCCTGAGGTATCTCCATAGTCTCCACAGCCCTGATGGGTAGCAAAATGTTTTAGGAGATGCACATCAGCTTAAGGCATCTTCAATATGGATATTGCCAAACTAACCTAAAAGGAAATGAAGGTAGACTTCTTTGCCCTTAAGGTGTTGAAGGTTTAACATTTCCTACTAAATTTAAGCTGATTTTTAACAAGTTGGCATACTTGTGTTGATAAATGCTTTTCTTAAAATGAAATCCACTTTTTAAACATTCTTCCCACACATCAATTCACAGTGGTTGCAAACCTGTAACTTTCTCATTAACATGAGGTTGCAGGTGGCGCTGTGGCTTAGTTGGTTAAAGCGCCTGTCTAGTAAACAGGAGATCCTGGGTTCGAATCCCAGCAGTGCCTTTTCTACAGTCCACCACAGTTGTACTTGTATCCGCATCAGAAGAACATTTATGTGGTTACAGTTGTAAGCGGTCACTTACAATCGTTGCCGAAGCCGAATCTATGCTTGATGCAAGAGTTTTAATCGGCATCCTGCCATATGTTCCTGCAGCATATGTTTTGATTATGAATAAAAGGATGTATCATATGTGATTGTGACATGTCCTGCTTTAATTATATTCCCCACACTAATGTTTCACTTCACTTTGTCATATAGAGTGACGCTGGGCTGCAAATATACTTCTATAACTTGAGTTGCACCCAGGTAACTTTGATTTTGCCTTGTTACATTCCTTACTGAATAGTAGGCACTATTAACAATCTCTACCGGCATCAGCAACCTGTAGGAGAAAATACAAGAAGCCAGTCATAGTTCTTGTGGGCCCCCTGAGGTATCCTCATAGTCTCCGTAGCCCTGACGGGGTAGTAAATGTTTTAGGACATCAGCTTAAGGCATCTTCAATCTGGATATTGCCAAGCTAACCTAAGAGGAAATGAAGGTAGACTTCTTTGCCCTTAAGGTGTTGAAGGTTTAACATTTCCTACTAATTTTTTAAATCACTTTTAACCATTTGGTATACTTGTGTTGATTAATGCTTTTTGTAAAAATGAAATCCACCTTATTAACATTCTTCCCACACATCAATTCACAGTGGTTGCAAACCTGTAACTTTCTCATTAACATGAGGTTGCAGGTGGCGCTGTGGCTTAGTTGGTTAAAGCGCCTGTCTAGTAAACAGGAGATCCTGGGTTCGAATCCCAGCAGTGCCTTTTCTGCAGTTATACTTGGATGAAAGGTTGTAAGAAGAAAGCTCCAATGGTGGATTAGGTACAGGAACGTTTCTGAGATTCCAATCATACGTGGTCAATTACAAACACTGTGAAAGTATCTTCAATATGGGATGTTACCATGCTAAGCCTAAAAGGATTTCATGCATCACGGAAGAATGTGCTGATTCCAAATTCTGAAATGAGAGTATTTGCTGCTTTGTTACTGTTTGATATCAGTATGAATTGAATATATTTGTGTTTTGGAAGGGGTTGTTAAACAAATCAGCGACTCAAAGACATCACCTTGGCCTCTGGGGAATTGTTGCAGGTATTTTTCACTTTTTCTGACATCTAGTTGACTAAGTGATTAATTGATTTAGCTGTAGCTCTGCTTACCTGCACACATTAATTCACTGAGGTTGCCTCAGTAAAGATTACCATATCTATAGGCTTTGGCATGGCGCTGTGGCTTAGTTGGTTAAAGCGCCTGTCTAGTAAACAGGAGATCCTGGGTTCGAATCCCAGCAGTGCCTTTTCTACAGTCCACCACAGTTGTACTTGTATCAACATCAGAGCAACATTTATGTTATTTATGTTATTTTATGTGGTCAATTACAAACACTGTGAAAGTATCTTCAATATAGGATATTACCATGCTAAGCTAAAAGAGAGTTCATGTATCAAACAAAAATGGGCCTCTTCCAAATTCTGAGATTAGAATATTTGCTGCTTTGTTCCTGTTTGATATCATTATAAATTGAATATATTTGGGTTTTGGAAGGGGTTGTTAAAAAAATCAGCAACTCCAAGACATCACCTTGGCCTCTGGGGAATTGTTGCAGATATTTATCACTTTTACTGACATCTCGTTGACTAAATGATGAATTGATTTATTGAAAATTTAAATATTCTACCCACACATTAAATCACAGTGGTTGCAAACCTGTAACTTTCTCATTAACATAAGTGCACAGGTGGCGCTGTGGCTTAGTTGGTTAAAGCGCCTGTCTAGTAAACAGGAGATCCTGGGTTCGAATCCCAGCAGTGCCTTTTTACCTGAAAGGCAAAGTGACATTGTGAGATGTCATTCTGAAGTTATTGTAGAAGTGCTTTTAGAAAAGCAATACTCCCTTTATTTGTTGCAGCATACTGTAGTAAAGATCTCTTTACAAGACATGATTTTTACAACCACAATACATGACCTTCAGTTATCCTTAGGATGAGACTACTTGCAGGTGTGACTTGGGAATAATGCTGTGGTTTTAGTAGATCTATTTTTAGAACAAGAAATTATCATTTTCAGTATTTTTTAGATACAAGAGTTACCATAATTTATTCAGAGAGCTAGGCCTGAAAGTCCAATAAACCCCTCTCTCTTTCATCTCGCTGATCAGGTACAGATGTTGCATAGATGAGCTGCTCATTAGTCCTAGTAGCTGTACGCATGTCATTTTTTATTTGTTGTTGGAAAAAGTGGACATTGGAGGCTCAGGAAGGCTGATTATACCTGAAACAGTGGATCAGTTTAGATTTCTTTTTATTTATTAAATGTGTCTACACACATGAATCAATGATAATTAACCGCAGTGTATAGTCTTCCAGTTGCACACATGAGGCTCCATACATAGACACACGGCTTTGTGTTGCAGCACATTGATACTGACATGAAGAATAAAAACTGCTGTCTAGTTTAGTTTGGGACTGAGCACACACATGTCCAACAAGAAGAAGAAGGAGAGCTTTAATGCTCTGAGTCACGAGACAGTTTCAACATGCACGCTAATGTCTGTGATCATCAAGTATTGTAAAGTAAGTTGACTTTGTTCAGCTCATTCTGATATGAGAGATTAGAGCATTCAGAATTGTTCCTATGTAGAATACGTCTCTGTCATGGTAATTTCACTGATATGGTAACGAAATGGTATTCAGTTGCTTACTGTTGAGTTCTTTTCTTTTCGGTGTTTGTGCTGTTTTGTGGAGCCAATAGAGTGATACTGTGTGTTTGGTAAATTGGTGTTCAGTGCATTTCAAAAGACCTGCCCCGTGTGAGGCTCGAACTCACGACCTTCAGATTATGAGACTGACGCGCTGCCTACTGCGCCAACGAGGCCTGCAGGATTTGCAGAGCATGTGTGCTTTAGAGTGCAGACACAATGCCTGAAGGGCAGGGGTGGAAGTTTCTCTCTTTCTGAGCAGGGGAGGGAGCGTGTCGTATTTCAAATGACATGCATGGGGGTGGAGTTAAACACTAAACATGTGCTCCAGCCTCTTGCAGTAGATCATTGACGTCTGGGAATACTGCAGTAATGCCTCTGTGTCTCTGTGTCGGATTTAAATGAATGGCTCAGTCATTAAGATTTTCTCGTGTCTCTTTTCAGCCATTAAAGCCAGAAATTTAAAGCAGCCTCTGTCTGGAAAACAGACAGAACACATGCAGCTTTAACACAAAATGATGCCTTGGGAAAATTTTGACAAGGAGCACTGCCCTATTTGTTTGGGCTGTAATTAGCATAGAGAGAATTGGCAGTAATTATGCTGTCTATGCTTACAGTAAGTGTTGTCTTCCTGTCCTGTGTCTTCCCTCACAGTTTCCCTTCCCGGTTGCTGCTTGTAGCTGTTAAGTTCCCTCACACAGTCTGTTCTATTGAGTTTATTGTAGACAGCATTGTTTTAATGAGTTGCAGTTACAATAAAATGTTGTACTGCAATAAAAGTTATGAATTTATGATTACATTCCCACAGAATATATCCTTGGGCTACATACAGTATACATGCTGTTTTAATACATTACTAAAGCTGCACTTAGCAAAAGGCCTACAGTGATCCAAACAGCCAGACGAAAGAGATGTTCAAATTCTATAAGCCATTTTAATTTAACACCCATCTCAACAAATACTCATCTGTACATTCCTCTTTTATTTGGTAAATTTTAATTGGTGCTCTGTAATTCAATCACCTGAACAAATATTGACTTCATTTCTTCATGATAAGTGCTGAAAAAGTCATTGAAGTGGGAGCTCCCAAGTGGGTTAGCTAAGAAGGTGTTCTTAACATCTACATGTGAATAAACAACAGAGAATGCTAATGATAAGGTTATGTCTGAGACCACCTCCACGATAATTTCATTTACATGTGAAAGCGACTTGCACGCACACTAACATTGTCAGGTCGTCTTTGTAAAGATCTGCGTTCACACCAAAACAAACAGAACAATAGGTAGGGCTGAATCTTGTCTTCTGCCCACTCTCTCAGTTAGCAAACAACTGCTCTCTATGATTAGCCTACTTACCGTATGTTGTATTTGAATATACTGCACCCAAGACACAAGTTGTCCATATTGATACATGTTCCTGTTCTGTCATCAAAATGAGCGATTTTAACACTGCTCATAAATGGTGCCTTTGTTGATATGCTGAGATATTTATCAAATTACTATTTTATGCTTCTAATAATTTGACAGCATTAAAGATTACAGTAACATTACAGTACAGATTACAGTAACAACAAAAGCTTAATAAAGCCTAATACTTTTTGCGTTTATACTGTTTCATTCATTTGTTTTCATTCATATTTTATAATCTGTCTTAAATTTGAAACATCCAGTTTGTATGTAATGTCCAGCCCGGCGCTGTGGCTTAGTTGGTTAAAGCGCCTGTCTAGTAAACAGGAGATCCTGGGTTCGAATCCCAGCAGTGCCTTTTTTACAGTCAAGCATAAATGTACTTGTTTCACTGTAAGAAGGTTTATTTCTTAAATTTTACCCTCAAGGCAATGAGTTTATAATGATTGAGTGCAATATACATATTTTACACTTTATTTTCTTATAAAATGTATGCTACCTCACTCAGATCAAGATCTCTGTTGCAATAGAGAGTACAGAAAAGAAACACAACAAACATAGACAGTTATTCTAAAGCACATACAAACAGCATCAGAAACAATTCTATAAAAAGATGCAAATTAAAAGTTTAAAGTTTGTAAAATCCTTTATAATACATTCCATTTATATGGTGTAAAGCACTGGAAGGCAGTCTTCCCAAGTTCAGTATTTGCTGCTAATGAGGACCAGCTTACTTTTTCATAAAGTCACAATCACAATGATGATATTTGAATATGAGTCATATATATAATTTGTGTTAAAATATGCAGGTAAAATGTTTGTGCACCCTGTGAGGTAATCTACAGTATACAAGCCACTTTGTTCATTCAGCACAGGGCCAGTATATTTATCTGTCTGTGTAATCATATACCTAATGTTATGTTTTTCTTTCTGAGCATTCCTGGGCCGTGATAAGAGCTTCCACTGTCTGTGCTGCCAGGATGTTGTGTGATGTTCAGAGGGCGAGGGGAAAGTTGAAGGGCTGTGTTGGGAGTTTTTTTTTAGGGAAAAATGTCACAAAATAAAGCCCACAAAAAACAATGTAATGCCTTTTGGTTGAGCTCACCTAGGAGACAAGTATGATAACATTTTTTGATGTCTCCTTCAAATTAATTCATAACCTTTTTAATATTATCATATGAATAAATATATATGATTTGAAATAAATATTCTGTGTGGACTGTATGTGTTACCTATTGTAATATGTACAGTATTTGTAATCGACAAACCCTTTAAACACTCAAACAATTCTCTGTGTCTTTCTCTTTCTCTGCAGGAGCTACAGTCTGAAGAAGGGACAGCTGGAGAGGGACTATGCACAGGTAAGACTGGCTTGACTCTTATAGACCTTTTACATACACATGTGCTGACTTGGCTTGTCTCAGTTTGACTCGGCTCATCAGCGCAGCATGGCAGGGATTTGCATCTCCATTACAACAGGGTAACCCGCTTGAAGAAAAAATGCTCTCACTTTGATGGAGGAGGTTGAAATTATGCACATAGAAATGTACAGGTTTATGTGTTAGGTTTAAGTTTGTAAACCTTTATTGGCCTGTGAACATAATTTACTGTCCAAAAGTTCTCATAAGCCCCATTAATTCTACTAAGAGAGTAATGTTGTAGTTCCTATTTTTGGATTCTGTTACAGGAGCATGGGGGAGCCCCAGCAGGATTACACAGAAATGTGATTATAATGTATTTCAAACCCTTGAAAGGAATATATCAAACGAATATGAGTGCATCAGTCTTAGAACTCTCGTAAAGTAAGCACTTAATGTTGTCAGTAAAACTTTGTTTTTGAGTACTTTCTCAGCAGATTAAACATGAAAAGATAGACCAACATTTTGTGCTCTAAGTCCATTTTCCCTCATGTTGAAATTTCTGTCTTAAAGGCAGTTTGTGGTGATAGGTTGCCAACCTATATGTTGCTTTGTAACAGGCCATTGGCATGGCGCTGTGGCTTAGTTGGTTAAAGCGCCTGTCTAGTAAACAGGAGATCCTGGGTTCGAATCCCAGCAGTGCCTTTTCTACAGTCCAGTGCAAAAGGCAAATGTGAAGTGTTGTCACTTCCCTGAATAACTTCTCAGACCTGCCAACTTGTGTGCATGTTGTGTTGCAGCCCCATTAAATTGAACTGCTGAGCAAACGTAAACACTTTGATGGTGGTTAAAATGATGTACAGAAAAATGTAAGGGTATATGTGTTAGGTTAGGGTTCTTCAACCTTTGTGGCCTGTGGCCATATTTTTGGCTCCAAAACTTCTTCTAGGAATTACAGCAATTACAGATTCATCACATTGTAGATCATATTTTTGTATTCTATATTCAGGAACATGGGCGGAGAATAACACAATGCTCATATATATATACATGTGTTTAAATTATATGTATTAACTTCTAGCAAACAAATATGACTACACCAGTCTAAAAACCCTGGCCCAAAAGTTCAGAAGTTATGGTTTTCTGTAAGTACATAATATTTGCTGTAAAATATGGCTGTTCAGCTCGTTATTCACAGATTAAACCTTATGACCAAAAAAAAAAAGTTTTAATGTGTTAGGTAGAAGTTTGTCACCAAAAAAGCCCAGCAATTACTGTAAGAGAGTTATCATGTTGCCAGATCAGGCTGAAAGTGACATTCTTTCGTATTCTATTTTCAGGAGCATGGGGGAACCCCAGGAGCATAACATAAAATGTAGACGTACTGTATGTAATCGGTTTTAATGAAAAAATGTGTTACTTTGAATATATCAGACAAAGATCTTAAAGCTCTCCTGAAGCCTGACCCAAAGGTTCAGAAGTTGTGCATTAAGCACTTAATGTTTTCACTTTCACTGGGCTGTTCAGCACATTATTTACAGATTTAACTCAAATTGCTTAAATTTTCAAATCAATGTTTAATGGTGAGTAGCTAGTAATACTAACAGAGGAGACCAAGGAACTGAATGGAGTGGTGAAGAAAAAAGTCTTGAGCAATAGCTAATTTTAATCTAAATTGCTACATTGCTTTGAAAAGCCAATTCTACCACTTTAAGGCTTTTCATGAAACACTTTTTCACTTACAGTTAATACTGAGTCACAGTGTTTGGTGGGATAAATCTATTTCATCACATTGATGATGCTTGACCATCCCATAATATTTTAGTGCTTAAACTTTTTAAACTTCTTAAATGGTTGTAATAAATGTAATGAAACATTGAATTTAATAGATAATGTTCTGTATTTGTGTATCATAATTTGTAATTGTGAAAACTTTACTGTAAACATTAATTTAACAGATAAACAAATCTTGTTGGTGTTCATATAACTGTATGCAGCTTTGTGCCACATCTTCCTCAGTCTGTTGATGAAAATGAGAATCTACTCACCTAGTTAAAATAGAGCATTTTAAAGGGAAGCACATACTGTATTTGCAGCCAACTTTGGCCAGGTGCTTGCTAAAATGAGACCTGCCGATTTCTGTTTGATTCACTTTTTAGATAAATGAAAACTCACATATGTGCTGCAGGCCACAGTTGGTTTCATTTCCCATATTTTCTTTGGTTATTCACAGATGTTTCAGTGTTGCTTTCACCCTCTTTCTTTTGGCCATTCATTCTTCCTGTTGCTACATAGTTATCATGAGTCTTTCAAGTTAGAGACACCAAAGTTTTTTGCAAGTAAATAAATAAGCCCTATGGTCATTCAGCAATAAAATATGTATCTATTTTGCAGTGTCTCTTCTCTCTGCTACCAGTAATTCTAGCAAATAACCCAAAATGATCTGAGTAATCTGAGTAGACTTAACTAACAGACAGGATTTCCATGCCAGAGCTTCCACTTCCAAACCGACAGAAGGTCCGTTTAGTCATTTTACACACATAGCTCTCTTCCTCGTTTTCCTACTGAGGGCTTAAAGCCAGGTGGAGTTTAAGAGCTCACAGTATTAAAGTATTCATCCACTAGATCTTGGGGAAATTATAATGGACATGTTAAACTATTTTCTGATACTTTAGAGACATTCCTGCGGTTTCTGAGAAGGGGTTGGTGTGGCTGCAGTAGGCAGGAATTAATGCTTCCTTATAGGGGTGTAACGGTACGTGTGTTCGTCCCGAACCATCAAGGTTCAGGCATCACGATTCAATGCATGCAGTCATATGAAAAATACACCCCGTAACTCAAACAATTACTGTCAAAATAGTTTAATAATCCACTTACTCTGACATGTGGAACAATAATTCTAGAGCGAGTTCCACCCAGAATGTTTTGGCAGGGCACCACTTAGCTGTAGCTTGATCATGGATGAATGCTAGCCGGCTTAGCCAAGATAGCCTGGTTAGCCTGGTTACCCTGTAGTGTCGCTGCCATCAGAATGACAATGAGAGACCCATAACACTAACTGAGTGCAACACTATTATGAAAACATGCTCCGTTATTGCTGTAATGAAACGATACCATGTCTCCCCATCCCCCTCCCCTCTCTGTGACGGTGGGCTTGTCACGCCGCCTTTGAGAGAAGCCATTCAGAACAATAATAAAAACATTCGATTTCTGATGTGTTCAGAGAGCATGTCATAAGAAACCAGTTCTGAGAGAAAAATGTAGTTAAAAAATATGAAAGTAAAAGTAATGGTTTGGTCCCTCTGACTGATATATTTTTATATATGACATCATTAGATTATTAATACTGAAGCATCAGTGTGTAAGCAGCATGTTACTGATGTAGCTGCTGGAGGTGGGGCCAGTTTCAACTACTTTATATACAGTTAGACCATAAATCAGCATAAAACAGCTGTCAGCAGGTGCCCTGAGTCTGTGCAAGTAACAGAAAAGTTGTTTTCCTTTTCTACTGCAGCAAAACTAAACTGTTTCAGTAATAGTTTCCACCACAACACAACTAAACTGTTTCGATAATAATAAATTATTATTATGATTGTTGGACATTTACATTTTTCAAAATAAAAGACCAAAATATTATTTTCTACCTGTCTTTTTTTCTGCTGTGCCGAAACAGTACCGAACCATGACCCCAAAACCGAGGTACATACTGAACTGTGAATTTTGTGTACTGTTACACCCCTAATTCCCTATCATGAAATTATTTATACTCATAAGACAGCCACTTTGTAGTGTGCTGCAGGTTTGTCAGGGCACACAAAACCAAAAATGCATTTCCCAGTAGAAGGCTGCATCAGGGTACTCCTCAAATGGCGCATACAGCTTTACTGTCTAAGTAGAAAAAAGCAATGTCTGTCGCCAACAAAGTGCAACACTAGTTGCTTTATATTGTAATTTTGATGAAGCTCAGCTTAATGTCCTTTTAAATGCATGTTCACACACACATCCGTTCAGTTGCACATTGAGATTCGGTCTCAGGTACTACATATGGACATACTCACTCTACGCAGCTATCCACACAAATGACTCTTATTTTGTAGCCCTAATATCCTCTTGTATGTACACATGAGAAGATGAGATAGAGAGAGTGAAGAAAGAAAATATGCTTTTGTTTATGTGTGTATGTTTGTGTGTGTTCATTTGCGTGTGGTTTGAATGATTAAGTGTGAGTTTCCTATGGTCAACCCCTCTGGTTTCAGACATTCATTATCTCTCCCTATCCCTCGCTCTGTCTCTATCCTTTGCTCTTCTTCCTCAGCACTGTCTTGTTCACCTTAGAAATAGAGGTTGCCTAGCAACAACCCCCTACTCAATAGGACAATGGATTCCCTCCTAATTGTAGGTGTGTGTGTATGTGTTTGTATGTGGGAATGTGTGATTACAGTGGTTTCTTTTATAAATAGGTGATGCATGGGAAATATATTTGGTTTCAGCACCCAATAAGCAAACTAATTCTTTGCTCCCTTTTTTTTTAAATCACAATAGCATTTAATCATGTAATGTCTGCCCTTGCCTCTTGTCGCTCTGTCCACTTGGTGCTCAGGTAGTCGACCACTCATGGAAACCACTCTGCTCACTCATTGGCCCCTTCCTGGCGACACAGACAGAAATCAAGCCAATCAGCTGGTCTGACAGGCAGACAGAAAGTAAGACAAAGAGGGGACACAGAGGGGAGGGTGTAAGCTGTAAGGGACAGACAGAGAGGCAGGGAAAGAGAAATAGACACAAGCATTTCACGAAAAAGGGAAAAAGCTAGATGAAACAACCAAAGGGGTCGTGTGGAGAAGACAAAAATGAGCAACAAAGAAAGTGAAGATGCTGTCGTTTAACCTTTGTCCTTTCACCGTGTCAGAACATACGTTCCCTCTGTGAGGAAGTCAGCTGCAATTACCTGCTGTCAATCAAGAGCTCTGTGTTCTCTTTCAGCATTCATTTCTGTATCTCACTATGGGGCATGCTCCCCGTGCTGTCTCCCAGAAGCTATTTTACACTACGCCAGTCTTGACTGGCAGACAGATGTGACATCTGTTCCCTAGAGGAGGGACTTCCTTCTCCTATAAGGTTACAGGTTAGCAACACAGTTCTTAGAGTGTGCTAACCACTCAGTCGCCGAATTGTACCTGCATAGCTATCTGAGTTTAGTAGCTGGGCTGTCACCCAACAGCTAGCCACCATACTAGCTGATTACCGCTTCTCGTATCAAACGTAGCAAACCCAATGACAGAGCATGAACCTTCCCTCACAATGGACAAGGTCAAGCCACCTGCCAAGGAAACAAAATTGCTGGGGCAGACACCCTTTCTGCATGAACAGCTTGATGCCATCCTCCTGCTAACCGACCCCGATGAGCACGAGGCCAGCCTGATGGTGAAGCACAGTGATGTTGTGGAAGATGATTCTGACTCAGAGGATGAGTACATTAGCTTTGGTTCTGAAGAAGATGAGGAGGATGATGATGAGCCCTTTATCCTTCCACTCGCTGCAATGCCAATGGCTGTGGGTGGTATGTGCAGTGGATCTCTAAACCCCAGCATGGACCTGCACGATGCCTACAAGAGGGTGGCTACAAAGCTTGGTTTGGCCCGACAGCTACTGCCAGCTTTTCCTGAGTGCCTGGAGGAGGTGACCCGGTCATTGAGCAATCCCCTCTCCGCCACAAACCCCCTAAAAGAGGGCTGGCATTTGACTGCGTCGACATGGAAGAAAAAGGTTTTTCCCACATACCTCCAATCGAACCTCTGCTGGCATCTCACCTTCACCCCACACAAAAGTCCACCATTCACTGGACTTTGGCAAGTCCCGCCCTGTGTTCTTGTTTTCAGTCATCAATGACTGAAAAAGGCTACAAGGTGGTGGCCATGTCTGTGAACGTGTCATCGCTGCTGCTGGCCTACCAGGCTGGATTAGAGGATGACATGTCAACCTCACCCACTCTGACCCTATAGGACAAATTATGTGTGGTGACGGACCTCTGCCTGCTTCTTCACAGGTGTGTTGTCCAGGCCTCTGGAAGGCCCTGATGGTCGCTCAAGAGAGAGTTAGATGGCTAAACCTATCCAGTCTTTCTCAGTAAAAGACTCAGCTCTACTTTCCCGTGGACCCAAAAGGCTTATTTGGCTAAATGGTAGACACCATGCAAAGACATTTCAAGGAAAAGAAGAGAAAAGGTGAAGCACTACAGCTATGTCTCCCCAGGAGAGTGCCACCTCCTGCACCCACTGCACCGCGGCAGATGTTTGCCCAAGCTGTGGCTCGACCAGTTTACAGCATACCCAAACATCAGCCCCAACCCTAGGTGGGTGCCCGGGGTCAGAGCAAGCTGCTGGAACTCAAGGGTGCGTGGGATAAGAAACCCTTTGCTGCCAGTGTAACGCATGGAGACCAAGCTACCCCTCTTGTCACTCTAGGGGCTAAAAAGAAGAAATGTGCTACTTGGTGCGCTGTTACCAGGGAAGCGTGGCAGGCACAGCCAGACGCCTGCTCCATTCCCCCAGAAGATGTTCTGTTCCTGAGCAAGTTAAAGAAGGCATGTTCCAGGCCCTACAAAAGTGCAGAGGCTATGTTGGCACTCACAGTTCATGACCATGCAAAGAGGAGACCTGCACACACCAATGCCCAAACACACGCCATTTGGGATAACCTCTTATGAAGCAGTGTTTGTCATACTGGATCATGGGGGCTATTGCCATGGCCTATGATAGCAAGGGGTTGCAACCCCCTGTTGGTCCACATGCTCATTCCACTTGTGGCATGACTGTGTCCTGGGCACTGTTTCAGGGTGTTTCTGTTGAAGAGATATGTGTGGCTGCCAGCTGGGCAAAGCCTCACACTTCTACACAGATTCTATAAATTGGATGTTACTGCGCCTACGCTGTCTCATACAGTCTTGAGCGTGGTTTCAGTACCAAATATGCCTATTTAACTGGCTATGTGTTAATGACCAGTCTTTAAGGTACGCTTGTCTGGCATTACGGGAGTCTCTATATCCCATAGTGAGATACCAAAACAAATGTTGAAAGAGAACTTAAGGTTAAGAAATTAACCCTGGTTCTGTGTGAGGTATCTCACCAGACCACCCTCCTGGACTGGAGCTAGAAAGAGGTGTGCTCACTTAGACTGAAGAGAGAATGTTAAGTCAGGCTTTTATAGTGGGAGGAAGTCCCTCCTCTAGGGAGCAGACGTCACGTTGTCTGCCAGTCAAGACTGGCATAGTGTAAAATAGCTTCTGGGGGACAGTGCAGGGAGCGTGCCCCATGACATACCTCACTCATGTTTTCAGGGAACTGGGGTTAATTTCTAAATCTAAAGTTTTCTGTGTGTGTGTTAGTGTGAGCTATTTGTCCTGTATTCCCCTCCCACGATCAACATTACTGGCATAGTTTTAGGCTGGGGTCACACTTCACTGTACTGCCCAAAAAGGCCAGCCTGCTGTGGCTGTCGCTGCGTGTCCGCAGCCTTCTGCGCACTCGCAGTGCACCGTTATATCAGCCTCACCCTCTTGGCTGCGTGTCATGGTCTTTAAGTTCTCCAAATATATTGTGAATTCTTAAGTTCAGTTTATATGTCAGACTGACTCTCCTCTCCTCTCCTCTCCTCTCCTCTCCTCTCCTCTCCTCTCCTCTCCTCTCCTCTCCTCTCCTCTCCTCTCCTCTCCTCTCCTCTTCTTTCGATCCGCACTATCTTGATCTACACTGATATTGACAAGGTTAATAGATTGGAAAGAAGTCTGAGAACAGGAAGGAGATAGTGATTAAGAAAGTGATGTTTTCTATTTCTTCTCTCACACACTCCCAACCAGCATCACACGCAATAACTTTTCACAATTCATCGCTGTCTGTTGCAATATTTTTTTTAAAACAAAAACAGCTCAATTCTGTTGTCTTTCTCACTCTGCCGTGCTCCTCTTCCCCTCACTCTCCTCACACTTATACTTTGCCTTTACCTTAGCTTACTCTGCAGATGTCGATGTCAAAGACATCCTAACCCAACACACGCATAAATAAGGCAGAGAGCTTCGAGGCAAGAGAAGTGCAGACAAGAAGAGACTGGGGAGAAAATCAAGTATATTGATTTAGGAGGAAGTTGAGAAAGTAAGGGGGTTGAAAAGGCAGACACACAAAAGCAGAAAGAAAGAGACAGCAGAATGTGAGTGAAAGTGACCAAGCAAGTCACAGGAGAAAATAAGCAAGTGGAAGAGTAAACAGAGGGCTGAAGTATCAAGGTGACTGCAGAGTTGTTTGTCGCGCTGTGCAGCTGAGAGGACAGTGAAAATGGAAAGAGCAATGTTGTGAAGGGATGAATGAAACAGAGAAACTGATTGTCAGTCACTAATTAATTAGGATTTTAACAGCAATGCCCTCAAATATCATTCCTTCTCTCCTCTTTACAGTTGGTACAGTTAATCTCTAAATTTAATCTAAAGTAATCATCAGTTGTTGCCGTTTGGACTGTAAGGCAAATTTTGGATGTGGAAAATGAAAGTTAACAGTAAACATGTCATCTTCAAATAATATAATAATAATAATAGTACCTCCCTTGGATTTTATCTGTAATTTAGAAAATGTTAGATTGCAGCTCTGAACACACAAATTAATTCACAGTGACCATTTTACAATTCTGAAAATAATTACACATCATTATGCTAAAAATACACAATATTCAACACTTTTTCTCAGCCTCACTTCCTCTTCCTTGTACTTTTTCTTTGTCTATCAAACCCTCTCTCTCTCTGTGTGTCTCTCTCTCTGTCACACACACACACACATACACACACACACACATTGGTCTCCTCAGGATATCCTGCTGTCTGAGTACCCCCTTTGCCACTCTGATCACAAAAGCAGGATGTGTGTGTATGTCTGTGTGTCTTTCACTGTATGTGTGTGTATTAAAAAGGAGCAGTTCCACCTTGCCCTGACCACACAGGAAGGGTAAGAGGGGTTGCCATAGCAACATGCTGTTCAGGTAGTGGTTGGGCAATGACAGCATCGAAAAAAAGATGGAATGATGGAGGGTGTCCAGTTGAAAATAAAAGGTGCAGAGAAGATAGAGAGAGTGGCTATGTTTACATGGACCCTAATATCACACTAATAATCGGAATAATAACTCAATCGGAATAAAAATGCCTCATGTAACCACCTCAGTCAGAAGAGACTGGCCCGATCTGGCCTGTTCAGAAGGAATTTTCAATTGGGTTGAGAGGGGTGGTGTAAACCTTTGATAATCCATTCAATAGGAAAATATTAGCACCTAATAACCATGTAAATGCTTAATCTGATCCCTTCTCTCTGGCTGGAATAAATATAGTCTTTCTGCCTGTTTTCCCCATGTGGGGCTAACATTAAGTGATGTGACGGTAGAGACAGACAGAGAGAGAGAGAGAGAGAGAGAGAGACAGAGAGAGAGGATGTATAAAGTTAGCAGTATATCTGTGAACATAGCAGTGCAGTGTGTGTACAGTTAAGGCTATTTATCAGTGAATAAATGCTACAACTCATTAAGAGCCAAGCCAAGTTCCCATGCCCTGCTTGCCACCTGCGGATTAAAGTGAAGAGGGTTAGCCCCGAAGTTAGCAACGATGGGTTAGCCTAGCCTGACCAGTTCACTTAAGGCGGACTGACTTAAGGTGGACCAACTATGCTCATTGTAGCAACACTCCTAAACAGAGAGTGGAGAAATGTCTGGCTGCTGAGTCTCTGCCCAGTTTTGCTCAGCCCCCTCCCCTTGTTGTTGTTAGTAGGAACATTTTGACATAGCGCCCTGATGTATTTATCACTTTTGAGCATGCCATTGAATGCGTTGGTGAATGTAAACACCAGAACATATTAGATCACATCTCATTTAAACAGCTGACCCGAAATCTTTAATAAAAATGATATCAAACAGAATAAAAAAAAGTGTGCATGTAACTGCAGCTAGTGAAAGAGGAAAACAATGAAATGGATGGAAGGATGAAAAATGAAGAGAAGAGGAGAAAACAGACAAAAGAAAAGGGGAGATAGAGGAAGAAGCAGAGATAGAATGAATATGATAATTGAAGAAAATGGGAAGCAAGAGAGAGATATTGAGCATCAGAAAACAGCACCTCGGTGAAACCGTCTCTTATCAGTCACTCAGTGCGCCTCTCACCATCCAATCATTGCCATGTCTAGCTGTCATTGCTCTCACTCAGATAACAGGTCTGTCACTATTGACTCATCAAAGAGGTTTTAAGTTTGCTGGTATTAGAGAATGTTTGCAGCCATGAAGGTGGTACACGTCTTGTCCAACAGGGTCAACATTAAGTCATCTGGAGGCAGCATCGCTCCCAGTGCTGAATGTGACGACTTGTGAATATGCTGCTATCTGTGCTAACAAATCACAACAATCAGCTGGCAAGTCATAGTGCCCACTAGGGGACACTAATGAGGGGCTGATCCCAGATGTCCAGCTAGATCAAATCCAACCTATCTGGTGTTACTGTGCTGTTACATAAATGTGTCACTATCTATCACGTTTTGTAATTTTTACTGTGACTATAGTAGGGTTTTAGGTTTTATGTGTTAGGGATTTGAATCAGACAGGAGAGGTAAATTATTAGAAGGATTTGTGGTGTGGAAGTCAAGCTGTCAAATCAGTCCTCCTGTCAGCCTGCCAGCTCCTAGTCAGTAGCTGCCTCAGCTGTCAGTCACTGTCCTCAGTTAACCCCCCACCCACCCACCCACCCCCCACCCTATCCCCCCTCCACAAACATACACAGACACAAATACATATATTGTACTTACAAACACACATACACAAATGACGCATGTTTAGACAGCAGGAAGGCAATTAAATCCCAAGCAATTCTATTGCAATTTTAATGTTGTGTGTCTCTCTAGCTCTCTTTCTCACACACACACACACACACACACACACACACACACACACACACACACACACACACGCATTCTTCTTTCCTTTTTTCAAACAAATATGCACATACACAGTCTCACGGTCTTTCGTCATCACACCCACATCACTCTTCCCTAGAGTCAGGTAAAGACTGGCATTGGCCAACCACTCTTATTCTTCTAGAATGTGTTTAAAATGACTTCATAGCAATTATGACACAGTGTGACTCAAAGTAGCACTGACCTTTGCACTCAATTTAATCTACGACAAAATATTTACTCCACTGACTGCCAATTTACACAAACAGGAAAACTGCAGAGGTAATGGGGAGTGGTTTCAAGATTTCTACTTCTATGTAGAACAAGCTGGACTCTCCCCTTCCTCTGGAGGATTTAGCTGGTGGGTGCCAGGGTTCAGTGGGGCATTGTTTCCCACAGGACACAGGCCTGTATTTCAGCTGGAGGGAAATAAATTTAAGGTCCAGGGACCAAAAGAACAAGCTGCTTGATGTTTTGATAATGGCCTCATTCACCATCTGCGAAAGGTAAAAAGGGCAAGCTGAGAGAGAGATAGAAGGTGATTCATTGAAATATTTATAACGAGTGAAAGAGGGGTAGAAATTTAAAAATAAAGACAACCCAACGGCTTGATGACAGAGAGAGGGAGAGTGGAGAGAGGATTGAGATATGGGGAAATACATTTTAAATAGGCATGTGAGATTTATAGACATTAGAGCTGGAGAGTGAAGGATCGAAAGCTGAGAGCTGTTGATTGGGCGAAAGAGGAGGATCTATGTAGATCTGTTTGGGAGGGATAGAAGATTTGAAAAACGTGGCTTGCGGGAGTGTGTCCCTAAGCTCTTTTTTGTCCTGTTTTGGTCGTTGTAGTTGTTGTTCTAGTTCGTTAACAACTGTTTTATTAATGAGGATTTGCTCTCCCACCCCCCACACGTACATATACATACTGTACATTCACACAAATACACAGCGACACAAGGGAAGAGTGTCTGCTAGTTGCCGCTACTGACACAGTGACCCAGTCCAGAAGATGTAGGTTACCCTTTCTTGCAGCCCTTGCGTTTCTGCTCGTACTCGCAGGAGCTGACTGGGGATTCACTGTTGCTGACGATGAGGCGATTCAGTTAATAGTAGGATTGTTGGCTGAGTGCAAAAGTCAAGATTTTAGCTGTACAAATGAAAACAGCACACATGACGTGACCTAGCTTGAGTGACATCCAAACCAGCCATATTATAGCTAGTTGTTCGCAGTGGGTTACTGTACTAGTAAAGTCTTGACCTATATACAGTCTGCAGTGTAAAATACTTCAACTTAGTATCTATGTAAATCGTATTAAAGCATAAATCATCAAATATTATACACTTTAAATGTAGTACTGGTCAACAGTTCATCCACTGTTCTAAATCAGTGAATAAGGTGCATTAAACTGAAAAATGAAATAAATTCTAACTGTCGGCATTTTCCTAATTTGAAAACAGGGATTACTCTAATCATTCTCATTATTTTTTTGTGTTTTCAGGCTCTGCAGAAGTTAGCCAGTCAGTACTTGAAGAGGGACTGGCCTGGAATCAACCCTGATGACCAGAGAACAGACTACAGGTAGGTACATGTGTGTGTGTGTCTGTATGACTTAAAGAAATATACAGCCATATTTCCATAAAGTTAGAAACTAATGTTGGTTGCTGTTGCTGTGTTCTCACAATCTTTTCTGAATAGCTTGCACCTACAAACAGCTGCACAACTCAGATGAAATCCAAATACATAGTCTGTTGGCTTTTTCCAAGATTCTGTGGCACACAGCACTGAAATATAAAACTCCAAAGTGTTGTCACAAAAACCAGAGATGAAGAAATTAACTCAGTTCACTCACAGTTCACACTTTATGTTTGTTGGTTCTAGCAGATACAGCAACATCTCTACACTCACAGATGCCCCTTCTTGCTCTGATATAGTCGGGTATGCATGTGTTTCTCAGTCCCACAGTGGCTGCCACGCAGCGGTATAGGGAATTTAAAAATGTTGCCATTTTGCAGAAGAAGTTTATGAATTTCTAACTAATTGCTTTTTGGGGTAGTGTCCGTTACAGAACAGTAACAATACAGTGCTTCTGTGCTTCTTCTCTCTAATTAGAAATGTGTATGCAGTGTGGAGGTCCTACTTAGAAGGTACAGTGCAGGTGAGCCAGTCCAGGCTCAATGTGTGTGACAACTACAAGAGTCAGGTTTCAGAGCCTGCTAAGACTGTTAGACTCTACAAGGAACAGCAGCTCAAAAAGGTGAGTGGATACATGGACAGTGGGAGTTAGTCATATTTTCCTCAAGCAATCTTTGTTCTCTATCCCTCTCTGCAACATCGTTCTATGCACTCAGACTGAGTTAACGTGACTGACGTTGGTCGTCCTAGCTTCCCTATTTTCCCTTTTTTCTCTTCACAGACCATAGATCAGTTGAGTGGCATTCAGGCAGAGCTGCAGGAGTCGGTGAAGGAGTTGGCCAAAGCCAAGAAAAAATACTACGACTGCGAGCAGGTTGCCCACGCCGTACGAGAGAAAGCTGATATAGAGGCCAAGTAAGTTCACCCCGGCACCGAGCATGTGTGTGTTTGCAGGGATGTACGTAAATGTAGAAATGGGATGACTAAACAGATGGTCTCCATTGTCAGAAAGAATACCATTATGAAAACAGAGTTGGTTAACCTCACAGAGAGAGCCTATGTGTGCGTGAGAGAGAGATAGGGTGGGAAGCAGAAACATCATCTAAGTTGAAAGAAGCAATCAATTACACACAGTGTGTGTATTGTGTGTAAGAGAGAGTCAGACAAAAGTAAATACACACCCAAACAAGAGACCAAAACACCACAAGTGTTGAGTCTTAGTTTAGTAACATTGGTGAGTGCGGTTGTGTTGGTGTAAATTCAACCAATAAACTAAACTTAAATCAAGTGTGTAGATATTTAAAATTCAAATCTGCTCTTTTAAGGCAGACCAAAATATATCAGGATTTTAATGTGACATTAGTGTCTGATCATTTGCTTTTCATAACATAGTAAGCTCTCTTAAACAATAGACCACTGAATCGTAGAGAACTGGAGAATTCAACTTTTTAAAACTGTGCAATACCATAATTAGTACCAAAGTTTGATCCAGTGCTGATGAGTGCTTTTTCCTCCCAGCCTTTGGTATCAGTAGCTAGTAGACATTTTCACTTCATTGAATTCTTGGCTCTGGTTAGCGCCCACATCGATTGGCCAGTCAACTCTTTTTTGTTCTCTATCACTCAGTAGAAAGTCACAGCTAAAGGAATTGCTGCATTACTGCTGTGCCATTACGTGAGTGTGTGTGTGAGTGTGTGTGTGTGTGTGTATTACAGTGGAGAAAAATGGTGAGACATTAGTCATTGTCGGGCGCAAAGAACACACAGGAAGAAATTGTTGTGAATACAGAGGCACAGCACTCATTTTGTACCTTTAACACCTCTTGGCACATTTAACACGGTAACATCAGCAGAAACACATAGGCAAGCGACAGACATGCTCACACACTCCTAATGCATTTTGCATCTGTATGTGTGATGAGTTACGTTACATGCGGCCTGCATCTGTGCACATAAACACAGTAGAACAACAAAAAGAAGGCCACACATCACTTTATCAGACAGCCCTTTCTGATGTCACCATCAATAAATCCTGACGGCCGGATCAGGCTGAGATTTATTGCCACCAGGCTCTAGCCTGTTCAAGGTCAATTTATGATGCCTGCTCTGAATTTGAGGTTAGAGATCAGAGTTATTATTAAATAGGAATCCCTGGATCTTTGTCTTCTTTCTATCTTAATTCATTGTCAGTGTACACTTACTGTAATTAAATGTAAAATGATAGTCAAAAGAGGTGTCAAAAACATCGAATGTACACTTTTTTGTGTACATCTTGTGCGAGCACAGATTACTTTGTATTTATTTATTGAATTAAACCTGATAGTTTTGATACCAGTTGCAATTAAACAAAAACCTTGCAGTTTTAGATGTTGAAGATTATCCATCAAGATGAATTGCCCTAGCTTTCTCTGTTTTGTGTTTCTTTTTCAGGTCTAAACTGGGTCTATTTCAGTCAAGAATTAGTTTACAGAAAGCAAGTGTAAAGGTAAGAGGGCTCCTACACAAAGACATGCACACACAAACACAACATAATCGCTCCCAGAGTTTTCAAGTAGACTCTTTTAAACCATGATACAAAAACAAAAATGTGTTGTTGTATCATGTTACACCTTTAATGAGCCAAGAATCCAAGAAGGGACTAATTCTTTCCACTTAGAAAACCTTAAGGCTCCAGTCTGTTACTGTAATGCAGTATTGGAATGTTGTCTCTTTCTTTTCAGTTGAAAGCTAAGAGAAGTGACTGTAACTCGAAGGCAACACAGGCCAGGAATGACTACTTGCTAACGCTAGCTGCTGCCAACGCTCACCACGACCGCTACTACCATACAGATCTACTGCACTGCATACAGGTATTTATAAAAAGAACTGAAAGGGGTTTGAGAGAATCCACCTAAAATCCAGATTCCACAAGTCCTTTCCATGAACTTGGGTATTTTAGTAAAACAGTAAATTTGTACAAAATAGAAACCAGGCCACTGAAACAGTAGTTTTGTAATGCCATAGGGACTTTTTTTTTCACTTCACGTTCTGGCTTAAGAATCTCACGCACTGATAATACCCAGAGGGATTTTCCAGGAATGGAGACACATTTTTTGGGTCCTAGAATTCAAAGTGGGGAACTACTTTGAATTGAAGCTCAATTTAGGATAAAATGTCTTCCTTTTGTCAGTGCACACAGTCTGACTCCCTTTCAGTATCAGTGAAGTAGTTGAAGGGGAAAAAATCATGCATAAAAAGTGATGATTTCACAGTTTTGAGTCTTCAAAGAGCCATAAAGTTCTTTGGATTTATGATTTGCGAGGGGCTTATTTGAAGAAAAAACCCTGCAAAATGAGCCATCCTGATGTGTGCTCTTACCAAATGATCGGTAGGCATGAAATTGTAAGTTGTTGACTGAACTGCACCAAGAGCAAAAGGAATAATCAGAGAGCTGTAGGGGAAGTTTATCATTTTCAATACTGTTAGCATATCGGAAAGGCTTCATGCAAATGAAGCTGCTGCGTTCTCAACTTTGGGTTGAAATAAGAAATGAATCAGATACTATTTTGGGTTTCATAATCACATCTGACACATATGATGTACAACTGTGCATGACCGTGAACTTTCTGAGCTTGATGTGGAGAGAAGGTACCTAGAAATACAGTAATTTTGTGGTTTGAGACTTTGATTCTGATGTGTTTGTCTTCTGATTATATGGTTGTGGGATGCAGACAGGGCTGCACTAACATTTCAACTAATTATTTTCATCATTGATTAATGTGCTGATTATTTTCTTGATTCATTGATTGATCGTTATGTCTATAAAACGTCAAAAGACTGTAAAAAATACAGGCTAGAATTTCTTAGAGCCCATGGTAATGTCTTCAAATGTCTTGTCTGATCAACAGTCCAAGATCCAAAGAAATTCACTTAGTATTTTGTATGTTGTATAAAGCATCACATTTAAGAAGCTGGAACCAGCAAATAGTTGTCATTTTTCTGAAAAAAAATGACTAAAACAATTATTCAGTTATCAAAATAATTACCAATTAATTCTCTGTCGATCAACTGATTGATTAATTGACTAATCGTTGCAGCTCCACATGTAGGTTTAGCAATTTTATTGAGTTACTCATTTGTAAGTCAGCTATATCCCCATCGCTGTAAGTAATCATGTTTACTTAAATTTGGTTACTTGAAGTTTAAGTTGTGATACAGAAGCAAATTTGTTGTCACCCCCTCTATTTTTTCACTGTTAGCTATGCTGCTGCTTGTTTGTAGAAACACAAAGTTCCATCTGGTACTACATGACCTTTCTGGTGCACGCACAAAGTCAAAACACAGCAAGAAATCCGACTAAAATATCTACTCTCCAGTGTAGTTTACAAGATAAGAAATCCAGGTCTGCTGATCAGCTCGCGTTCACTGAACAAAGATAATCCAGTTAAACTGCAACAATTGTGATACTGGGAGTATTGCCTTCATCTGGTAGCAATCTAATTATTAGGCATGCACACAGACAGACACACACACACACACACACACACACACACACACACACACTTGTACACAGACAGACACACCTCAGCTGCTGTGTGTTTAACAACTTAAACAGCTAAGTGAGGGTGATGTCATCTTTTTAAATACATGTTTAAAGACATGTTTGTGTGACACACACATGTACATGCAGACAGACGTCACATGTGCGGTGTTTTCTTTAAGATGACAGACATCAGCCTCAGGATTGACTCTGATTAGGCAGTTAAAACACACACACACACCTACACAGGGTGACTTTGCATCTGTAATGTTGCTACTTTTATTTTTCTTTTGTTTGTCTGTCCACAAGTTAAGTTGTATGTATTCAGTTAGAAAATTCTAAGTGAAGCTCTTTAATATTTCTATCTGTGTCTATTCTTCTACTTTTTTGCCTTCTTTTTTTTTGCTTTTTTTGCTCTTCATGTAATTTCTTTCCCTCGCTATTTTCAGCTTCCCTTCCCTCTATGTTTCTGTCTCTCCTTTCTGTTTCCCCTTCTCCCTCTCTCTCACATACTCTGCCTAAGGCGTTCATGAGCATCTATACTATGAGGCCATCCTGAATAATACATCCTTAGCTCCTTGTGACAGAAGGACAAGACTGCAGGGAAATATGCACATACACAAATACATGCACGCAAACACACACGGAGAATAAAGGACAGTGCTAGAGGAGACCAATCTGCTCATCCTTTCCGTCTCCCTGCGCTGCAGGTTTACTCGTAGTGTTTACAGGTCTTGAAAGTGAGTGATAACAACACTCCAAAAAGAGGGAGTGAAATCTGCATCACTAGAAAGAACCTGTTCCTTTCACAGCCCAGGACATTTTTTTGTGACATGGAGAAACACAGTCCAGAAAGCAGCATCAATGGCGGACATAACACTTGCAACCAAACAATATATGCATTACCACATCAGCAAAAGTACAGGTAGTGGAAATTCATCAACCCCCTTTAGCTAGCTAGTTAGCTTGAGACTTTTTCTACCTTAAGTTTGATCTTATGTCAAACTTTACAGAAGAAGATAATGAACTGAATCTGAAAAGATGACTAAAAGATAATTTATTTTTATGTGGATGAGGGATGAGGAGACTTTTAGTTTAGATCTGAAGTTATCTTCATAAATACTGACTGTGCTGACTGAGGCTGCAACAGTAACATACATCTTACACTGAGTGCTACTGTCCTTGTCAATGCGACAGCTGTAGTGAAAGGGCAGCGGGAGAACAGACTGCTCCACATCTCCCTCTGCTGTTGGCAATTGACACCGTTATTACTGTCCATCTTTAAATTCCCCTGCTAGACACACACACACACACACACACACACACACACTTAAACTTACACCTCTGCTCCACTGTCTGGTTCGCTGTGCTGTGCTTATTGTTCAGGCTGATGCAGTCATTCAGCCCAAACACACACGCAAAAACACACACACCCACTGACTATGATATGGGGCTTTTTCTGGAAGCTGAGTCACTCCGTTTCAACACTACCGTAAATGGATTAAAGAAGGAGGGGAGGAAGAGAGAAGAAGAAAGGAGGAGGAGGAAATGAGAAGAATGATAAGGGAACATTTAGAAAGAAGTCGGCCAACAACCCACCCATAATGACATAATTTCCTTGTCAGTATCCCATTGTTGTATAAGTATGTTTTGTATGTGTGTGTGTTTGTGTGTGTGTGTGTGTGTGTGTGTGTGCAATTGTGCACATGCTATATTTGTGGGATTTATGCGCATATGAAAATGCATTTTTTGTTTGTCTGTGTAAGTAAAAGACAGTATAGATGTTTGTAGACTTGGCCTACAGTAAAACACCCCCTGGCCAGCACAGAGTGTATGTAGATTCCTGAGAGTGTGAGCTTTTATAAAGTACTTTGGCCAAAAGAGAGTATGCACGTCTGAGTACTTTAGAGAGTGTGTGAGTGTGTGTGTGTGTGTGTGTGTGTGTGTGTGTGTGTCTGCGGTCTCTGTGTTTTGTTGAATTGGAATCTGAACCCCTTCACCTTTCCCTGCAGCTGTGAGAACGCTATCCAGAGAACACTTTATGCACACACACACACACACACACACACACACATTTTTCTGTCTGTTTCTCTTTCTTGCGCTCACCCACTAATACCTTTTATACCCTTTAAAATCCTTACTCTTCCTCTCTTGCCTCCTCTCCTCCTCCTCTCCATTAGCTTCTCTTTCTCTCGTTCTGTCTCTCTCTCTCTCTTTCCTCTCTGTCTGATCTGTTTGGCAGTGTGGCCTATACAGCTTGGCAGTGCCACCCCAGCTCCACATAGAAAGGCTGTTCATTTGGACTGCGTACTTCATTAAAATGTCTTTATATCAGAGCATCAGAACCTCTAATGATAACAGCTGTCAAATGATAACATCTGCTGGGTTTCCGTCCTTCCTTTGACTTTCTGCCACCTCACTCTTGCCTTTACATTGTTTGTCTCTCTTTCTTTCTCCATTCATTTATGTATTTGAAGTCATGAAAATGTGTACTCGGGTGGTGACAGTGCCAGGCCAGTGGTGTATGATTGTGTGTGTGTGTGTAACAATATATCGATTGCTATTTACATATAGTTAAACTTTATTTAAATTGCACACATTTCAAAATAAATATCTTATTTCCATGGATCTGGTACTTAATGTATATCTTCACAGTAATGCACGTTTGATGAAATTAACAGCAATAATGTGGTACTTGCTGTAAGCAAATTCTCTCAGAAACATCTGCTTTGAAAGATAAAGCACAAGTGTTTTCAATCACTCTGGCTGATTGATTGATTGCTTGAATTACGTGATATCACAAAATATCACAAAATACTAGAATAATAACAGGGTAAATTGTTCCACCCTTAAGGTGAAGTCAGACCGGATTCTGGCTGGCTTAATTTAGGGCCTCCCTATAAACTTGTTATTTCACCCGGGCACGGTGCCTTACGACCTGCGTCACACACAGTGTTGTGTGCCTGATGCATGTTCTTGTCGGCTTGCATTGGGTCGTCTTGTCACTTTTTGGATAAGATAGCAAAACTATATCCTAAAAAGTTGTTTATGAACAACCTAATGTTTGCCTTAACCCCAAGATTAAACCTACAGGAGACCTCACACCTAACTGTAATTTTAAACAGAGATGATTTTTAATTTTTTTGTGATCATCAATTTACAAAGATACACATAGATTTTTGCTCCTTATACTGCTGGCACGGCTGCAAGCGCCACCGTAATTTTCAAATGACTTTTACCTGACTGTTGATAAATTCTCAAATTGACCATCATAACGTTATACTGGAAAATAGGTACAACTAAATAGGGCTAAAATATAGTGACATTTAGATGGACAAAATTATGTCCAACAACAAAAATCTACTCAGATGGGGGATCTGTATTCTGATATCAATGTAGTATCTTACATCAATAGACAGGCTTACGAGGCAGCTTATCAATTTCCATATACATAGGTGTGTGACCAAATATACAAATTATAGGAAAAAATGAATAGCTAACTCTGTATGCCTTCATACTTGACATGCATCAAATAAACTGATTTTATATTGTATGCGTGTATGTGTAGTTTGCCTAATTTTCCAAGCTTTAGAAATAAAACACTTTGCCACTCAGTCCAAGTTCTCATTTTCAACGAATCAAAATAGTTCAGGATTTTTGCTCTGCATTCTTACAAAGGTGCATGCAGGTTATCATATAGAGTAGCCTACAATAAAAATAAGTGCAATTTATTTCCATCATGTCCCAGGTCACAGACCAAGTACACGCCACCTTCCTCACTTATTGCCAGGGGTAGGATACCTCTTGTCAGGGGTTCCACACCAAAAGGTTTCTGTTCTATCTATTTTAGGGTCCCTAACATGGAAAAGTTTGGGAACTCCTCACCAAACTACATTTCAGTTGGTGCAATCATGCAATTGTGTATGTTGCAACTCCTTGGGTCTCATAATTTGGTTATATTAGTGTTAATCATAACATGTCATTAAAAATAACTGAGGGCCCTATCTTACTTCAAGATGCTCAGCCCATACAGGCTTACAAGGCACACACAAGAATTATTTCCATGTACACAAATGCATGACCAAATATACAGATTATAGGAATACTTTAATAGAATATTATGTATACATTCATATATACACAGACATACATCTGCACAATTAACTGTTCATATATGACACACATCTCCACACATAACCTAGCTCATATTGAAGTGTAAGCTCATGTATGTTTCTCTCATACTGCTGCAGCATTTCACCCATCTGTGAGATAAAACAAAAATACAATCCATTAATTGAATAAAAAAACAAGAAAGCCAAAAATGCAGGTGGCACAATGTTATAGTAACACAACAATCCACTACAGACTTTACCAGCGTGTTGACAGATGTAGGACTGACATAGATTTCGGCACATTTTGGAAAGGATCAGATTCACATCCTTGGGCTGCAAGACGAGAGAGGAAACATCTGTGTCACAACACAATTCTACGCTAGATATTTTCTTCCCTGTTTTTTCCCACTGTGTACAGCCTCACTGAAATTAATACAAAAGGCTAATCATGTTTTGCGTTTTATCGAATATTGCAAGCAGAAAAATTACAACATTCCCTGGTTTCACTTCCATTTTTTGGTTTGTTTTGCCCTTAGTTTATTAAGTGGCAGAGCCCAAAGAACTTCACAGTCATTTCTGAACATAACTATTTCATGTTGTTTATTTAGCACGAAGCTGTTTTCTCTCCGGCACTGTGTTATGAAGGATTTTCTGAGATTCATCAGTGCTTCAGTTGATCTTTCGAAAGTCAGGTCTTCACATGAATATGAATCACAGGTTAACTTCTTCAGTTCCTCTCTGAATGCAAGTTTTGAAGATTTGATGCACCGTGGCATGTTGTCCTTTGCGCTGTGTCTGTCCATGATGTTCTCTTTTTCTCCCTCTCTTCACCCATCCACCATGCTCTCTCCCCCTCCTCTGTATCCATCCACTATCCTCTCTTCTATCTTCAAGGGTGTTTAGATAAAGATATGGAGACTGTGTATATGTTGGAAGGAGAGAATCCCATGAGTGCTTGGTGCAGTTAGAAATGGCAAACATGTGTTTGCAGGGTAGGAAAGACTCCTGAAATGCTCCCTACTCACACGATGGCCCTCTGAGGTCCACAGAGTAAAAGATGTGAGATTGC